>NW_028262391.1:18257500-18882500 GCF_047370975.1 Nipponia nippon
ACATTCTGAATTGAAAACTGAAACCCAAGTTATGTTATTTTGCTGTTATGAGGGGGCACACCCCCCACCTATTTTGAAATATCGACACTTCCTATAAATTCGTGAGGTAGTGCAGTTTGTCTTAATATTTTTAACATCCCACCAATATTTGGAACCTGCCCAGTATCAGGATAGACCCCATAAGCCACTGTTAGCAAATCTTACCCTCCAATCCAAACCTCTCTTCTCCCCCCCCACCCCAAAAAAACCCCAAACTAAAATACTAGCAAGGGAAGCCACAAAGCAACTTGCCTTATAGAAACTCCCTGTACTCACATGTTTAAATTACTGGAAGGTATTGCATAAACTCGCAGACATTATGTCCTGTGTACCATGTCACTCACATTTTTTGACTTTGACCCAACTTTCTACTTTTAGATTTTGGCCAAGGTAGTGCCAGAATATACGCATATACAATTCAAGTATATATATATATATATATATAAAATAAATTAAAACAAACAAACAAAAAAACCCCAACAAAACCACCAAAAAACCAAAACCTTGTAAGTGTCACACCATGACAGAATGGTGTGACAGGGAAGACTCGACAGGCATTTGAATCAACTACTCAGGAGGAAGCTAGGTGAATTATTTTGGTTGTTACAGAAATCATTCTATGTTTTGTGTTTAAAAAAGTTAGCTCTTCTACGGAGTTTTTCAGCAGTACTGGAACTTGTCCTTGTATTTTTCCATTTGTACAGCTTGATGCTTTATTTAAGATCTCACATCTAGGACGAGGATTATTTCTGTTTCAATTTTAAGATACTTGTAAAAATCAATCAGGTAATCTGTAACATGTTTGGTCTAATTTAGACTAGAGTAAATTAGCAAGATTAGGAGAAAAAGTGAGAGAGGGAAAAGTACAGGACTAAATACAACTTGCAAGATAAATGATGAGCCACATTGCATCATTATCATAGGGAGCAAATGCTTGTACAAACCTCTCAGCTTACACTGTCACCCTCTGGGGTGTCAGTTCATGACTCAAGATGATTAAAATGACCAAATATTTGACAAAGCATTTTGCCGGCATCTGGCACCATTTAAATACTTTTTAGTTACAGAAAATACAGGGAAGTACTCCTTCCTCTTGGATTTTTAAAATTTGCATTGCTATACAACACATAGCACCTTGCTATCCCCCAGTGTGGAAAGAGGAGACTGAATTGTATATACTTACCCTCCTTTCATTAAGTACTTCAAAGGTCTATGGATGAAAGATGCAACATAAACATCAGGTCTGAGTGTTACTGTAGATCACTTGATTTTTATAGGGGAGTTTCCCTCTAATTTTATTTCTGTTGCCTGCTTTTTGCCATCTGATGAAGGCTTGTTTCTGTATCACCTAGCAACAATGTCATGGTGTCCAGGAAAAGCGAAGGCTGAGCAGGCAGTGTTAAACCCTGCGGAGCTCCCACCCCCAAGCTTCTTAGCCGGCTACCGAAGTAACCCTTCAGGAGTACAGTGTCTGCAGGCTGATCTAGGAGGAAAACACTGCGTGAACATGAGTCTGACTGGCTTTGAAGCCTTCTGTTGTTGTACACACACACACACGTCCCTCAAAATACCATCATCTCTCTCTGCTCCCTAACAGAGTGGAGTTTGTCACTGAAACACCAACCTGGAGTAAAGCAGGAAATATCTTGCATTTTTTGAGAAACCAGAGCCAAAATCTTCTGCACTACTATTTCAGAGGGACCAGGTAAGCGATTTTTACCTTTAAGTCTTGAATTCAAGTCACACAGTAGATTTACTTTGGCTGTTCTATGATTCTCTCAGCTTTTTTCCCTGTGTAGGAAGAATGACCAAAAATAGAGGATGAAAGTGGGGAACAAACCCACAAACCCTTAAAGCAAACTAAATCGTCTGACTGGATTTAAAGAACCCATATAATTCATGTTTCTAAAACGAGAATAAAGATTTATATACTCTTTTTGGTGAAACTGTTAACTAGACTTTATACAAAACTGCCACAGCATTTGCAATAGTAATTATGCTAAAATACTTATGACCTAAAACAGTTAAAAAGCTTGGTCATACAATTTTATGGAACATCGTATTAAGTAAGACATATATGGATGAATTGTTATTTTCCATAAACATTTATTAATGTAAAGAATAGTTTAAAAGCAATTCAGCAAGGTTGTCTAATAATTTTGTTTTGTTTTGTTTTAAATTCTCACAAAGCATATGCATTTCCTGAACACTGCAGCTACTGGATCTTTTCAAACCTTATTCTGATTGTACAGCAACTGATTATCAAATTTCTGCCCCGATTTAGGTACATAAAGTGACTTTTTAAACTTCTATTTTTAAACTAAGTAATTTAGCTAAATCACAGTCTATATTCCCAGTTCTTATAGCTCTACTCTCAAACTCTGAATTAATTTTTTTTTTTTAAGCAGCTGCCTATATTGCTTAGTCTCAGGAACAGACAAAGTATTTCAGCAGTAGTCTCATCACAGCTGAACACAGTAACACTGATATAGTCTCCTTATTGCTATTAAAGGATTTCTGGCTTATTTAATCTGCGTAAGTCATATAAAACTTAGTTAAATATGTTTCTGTAACTGTTTGTGAGAACCTTAAGTAAATTGTATGCATTTGTCCATTCTACTGGAAGTTGCTCTTATTTGTCACTGGGAGCTGTTGCTTATTGGCCTGCTTTTTATTCCATATGCATGCTCTTTTAAAAACAATACTGAATCAGTCCTTATCACGTGTGAGTAAATGTTGCAAACTTTGTCCTTTAAAATACATATAAATGAGCAGAAATTAAAGATAACGTCTCCTAAACACTTATTTTTTCATATATTATTGATTCTGTTTATTACATATATCATCTATAGGTAGACTATATGAAGATAAATATATAGGCTATAAGCATGCATTTTCTCACTATAGTCATCTGCATGTATGATGGGGGACAAAGATGTCTAGAACTGTGCGAGAAACTAGCACAGATTTTCAAGGAATCCAGACTCCTAGGAAGAACTTTCTAGCTACGGAGGCCTTAGGCTTCTACAATTGCTAGCCTAGCCCAGATCATGAAAGTATGATCAGCGCAGAAGCTACAGATCTTAAATGAAAAGGGCATTCCCATGTATGTCATGGTTTAGAGAAAACTCAGCTTAATGGAATGGTTGGAGAAGGTAGCATATTAGCAGCGAAAAGAATAGATCACTCTGCTATAATCATCACAGAATCCTTACAAAAATTTTTTTGATGTCCACAGAAAAAAAACACCTCTCCTTGTACTTCCAATTTAATCTTTAACTTCCTCTGCCTTCTGATCTCTGAAATGAATGTAGTGACCACTCAGACTGGGTCTTAATACAGCTTACCTCAGAAGTAATCAAAATTAATTCCAAAATGGCTGGAAGGTTTGCACTGTAACTCCTAATAAGAGCTTCCACACCAGAAATAAAAGACAACAGGTCAGCTCTCTGTACAAGGAAACAAGGTATCTCAAGACATTAAAACACGCTTGTACAAAATCTTCTAAAAAATGCCCATAAGCATACGAGGGGAGAGCAGGTGGCAAAAAAAGTGCCCAGATTACATAAAGAAAGAAGATTGAGAAAAAGAAAGACTATTTTTTCCATATGCAATATATTTAAAATAGGTCTGACAAATTATACAGCTGGTACTGGTACACAGGACAGGTAATGAAAGACAAATCAGTAAGCAAGAAAAAAAAAATTAGTCATATAACGCTAATAACATACTACTAGATATCCTCCAATACATCAGACCAGTCATTGTAAAGAGTTTAAAAACTGTCAAATTACTAAGGCTTCTATGTACACAGTTATGCTAAACGACTAATTTTAATCACCTCTCTCTCCAACCATCAATCTTAATCAGAATGTAACAACACTGTAGATGAACATGCAAGATCCCTCAACTTAACTTTGGGGTTTTTCTTCCTGTCAACTAGATTTATCTCTTTATACCCAACTCCTGTATGTAAACCCCTATTAATTCAGTCTTCAGATAAATGCTAACATTTTAAAAAGCCAGGCCTCACAATAAACACACAGCGTATCTCAAGTCTGTTGTAATTTATTTGTGAGTTATTCTCAGGTAAAGTTACAAAACATTTTAATGTCTTGATAAGAAAATAAAATTTAAATAAAAATACATTCAACAATACATCATTATAATACAAATTAAATCTAATGATAATTTACAATCCTAACAGAACTAATTACTGAATAACATCATCTTTCTAGACTAATCAAAATGAAGGCAACTTTTATTATTAATAATCCTACTTGTACCTAATTAAATTCTAGAACATCTACTGCATTTTAAAACATTATAAAATGAGAAATCAAATCTTAATGGTCACAAATATTCAATGGCCTTTGTTTTTTTTCCTAGATATTCCAGTAACAAAGCAAAAAAGTGCATATTTAAAAAAAATGTTGCAAGAGTATACAATTTTTCATAAATTTGACTTTGAAAACAACAGAAAATGGCTCCAAGGAACAGACAATTTGCCACAGGGTTAATCCATATACAGCAAAACCTAACTTTGACACTCAACCACATTCAACTTTGTTTAATGGCAGCTTTTTATTAATGGCAATTTATCAGACCCACTTTACCTTGGCAAAACACATTTCTTGGCATTGCTATATTCCCCCCCTACCCCCCCAATTTCAACTGCTGGCAAAGAAAAGTCCCTTAGAATACATCAAATGTGTGAAAAAGGAAAAGGCAAAAACAGCTGATTTGATTAAATGATTGTGACATTGCAGACACTAGTATTGAATCCCGGATATTCTAAAATAGTTTGTCTGGTATTAAACCAAATAGTTGTTCTAACAAGTTACATTCATTCCAAAAGAGATTTCAATCCTGTCTTGCCAACTTGCTTCTATTACAGAAAGCCTCCCTACAGCAGTATAATAAATGTATAGTAATTTAAACATATTACAGTTTCAAGCATTGTGGATTTCTATTCTATTTGTAAGTTACATTCCTAATTAATTTGGCCAAATCATGATTGTAAAAAAAACCAAACAAAAACAAAAAAAAACCCCAAAATCCCCAAAAAACTCAGACCCAAAAAACTCTCGGCAAAACAACAACAAAAGACCCCACAGCAAATGCTCCAAAAATAAAAGTACCACGTATTTATTATTAAAAATAATATTCCAAGGAGTACCATTGTATTTAATACTGATGAAGCAAAGTTGCCACAGTAATACCTTTGCTTCTTCCTGGTTATGTACATGTATGTTCTTTCAACATAAACTTAACTTCTCAGATGCACGTAACTGCTCAGATGAAGTAAGCAAAAATTAATCTTGCTAAAGTCAAGGACGCCAGTTTAAAATTGTGTTCAGTGGCAATATGAATCCATATAACTAAAGATACAAAAATATTCACTGAAGCATTGCTTAAAGACAACAGAATGTTGATCATTCAACTGATCATAACAAGCAGATACTACAAAGTATCTAAAAATAATCTGGGATAGTCCAGATATCTAAAGTGCTTTGAGTGATTATAGTAGAGATTATTTATTAGATTTGTAGTCAAAAGGTGAGCTGGACCTAGTTATTACCTTTTATAAAAAAAAAAAAAATCATACACGGGATGATGTAAATTCATCAGTACTTAACCACAACCTGTTCACATTTAAATTTTCCTATCTGTAGGCAAACTTATTTAAAAAGAATGTTGCTACCCTGCATTTCTTTTTAGATTAAGAAAAAATATGTACCTTAAAAAATCCTAAAGAAAATAGATAGTGGTCTAATGTCACTCCATATATTACTCACCCCAAATGTAAACAAGAGGTACAACATAAGTTCCCTGATTTCTTCTTCTTTAGTACTTAAAAACATAACTAACACTGGTATCTGCTGTCCAGATTATTTGCAGCATACTGCATGATTTTGTAGACTTCAGCTGTAGATAAATCAAGTCCTGACAACACCTAATACAAGGAAAAAAGTAAAATGAATTGTGGGTGAAGCTTCAGATCTTTTCCATGTCATTCATCTTGGGATTTCTATTTCAAGATCCATATCAGCAGGGCAGGCACTCATGGTGAACTCATGCAAGTTTGCAGTGTATATATTGAGAGATGTAATCCAACCCACAAATGCCGTGTGGATTTTCTTCCATTAAACAGCTTATTTGTTTAGAAAGTTCTTTCCAATAAGACAACAATGGCAAAATAACATTTAGATTTATTCACACCTGTTACTTCAAGAACCTGGAACTTCAAGTTCTTCAGCAAAATGAGAATAAACCTTAAGACCAGATTTCCAAGTAGATATTTTTCCATTAAATATTAAATAGATTGTCAACACAACTAGCATTTACGTTCATTCTTAAATACTTCGTAAAAATGCATATAACGAATTTAAAAAAAAAAACAAAACCAAAAACAAAACAAGACCCCAAAACACTCAAGAACATTTCCAGTTTCTTTTCTCATCCAAGTGTGCCACAGTTTGTTTTGGTTAGGAAACTTTTCCAACAATTGGATTTTCTCTGGAAAAAAAAAATATTGTATGTAAATATTTTTAAGGTTAACATTTGCTTTCTAGTTCTCATCATACAATTTTAATTTATTAAGCAAACATATATATTTTGCATAATTTCTACCACTACCTGTGAAATTTCATGACTTGTGGAAAGCCTCACATACTTTCAAGTGAGACCTCTAAATCAAAGTCAATTTTTCTACACAACTTGGGTCAAATACTAAACTAGGCAAACCAAATTGGGGTTTGAGCACTCCTTTTTTTCTGGTGAAACAAGCCTTATTGATGCAAACAAGAAATCAGAAAACTTGCTAGTGGTGTTCCATAGATATCAGCTGGGATTGAAGAGAATTGAAAGAATCTGCTCTGGAAAAACAATGATGTATCCAAAGAACAATTTTTTTTTTTTAACTTCACCCAAAATAGTATTTATCATTGAGTGTGGTGAGCGAATTAGAAACAGTAAATACACTGCATGAAAGATATGTTTCTGTAGTTTAATTTTTACAGTTTTATATAACTTGATATTTTAATTATTTCTTAACTGAAAAAAAAATTATAAGGCAGGCAGACAGTTAGGGATAAATTTTGTGTGCACTACAGAGGTTAAGTTGTAAGGAAACGACAGAGTCATTGCACCCGCTTATGGGAATCTCAACAGGAACACAGATGAATCCCACGCCAGAGGAACTTCTTGTATCTTCTAATAACCAGTAAAAAGCTGCATACTACAAATGATGCACCTTATTTTCTCCACATTTCTGTTGTCTAAATCTATCTTTAGCTTAATTATCTCTACATGAACAAGCCTGGCCTTGTTCTGTGATTTATTTTTTCAAAAATACACATTTATATATGTCAAAATGACATAAGATACTTACTCACTACCGTATTTAGCACTAGATGATCTCTTCTTTCGGTATTTTTCATGCGATTCATTCAGCTTTTCTACTGTATCTATTATCTGTTTAAGTGTATGAAAAGTCGCTACAGAGTCTTCAATTGTGAAGTTAGAGTAATCATCTGGTTCTTTCCGTGGACCTTGATAGACTGCTATACTTCCGCAAGCCTCTACAAAAATCACCACAATTATCCCAATTAGAATTTCGATAATTAACAGACTCTTACATAAATAGTGATTCCGAAATTCGAAATGTAAAGTTACTCTAGCTTGTACATAAAATGGGTTAAGACAAAACCAGGAGACAGTATCAACTAGATGTATTTACAGTTCTGTGGCTTGTTCTCTGCTGGTTGTATTCAGCACCTTGAGCATCCAGCTCTCTCCTGTGCACATAAACAGAAGACCAATGCTTTCTTGCAACTCAACCATGTTCAACAGAGTTCATAATCAGGAAAAGGAGAGCAAAGACACATTTTATATATGCAAATTCAATTAGAACAATGTGCATGTCTGATGTCTACTGTAAAGAAATGATTGAAGAATGTCAGATGCATAGCACTACGAAGACAAAAATATAATCTATGTCTCTACTCTCTATTATTTTCAGGTAAGTTGTTAAGACATCAAACTGGCGTTATGGGCCTAAAGAATTAGAGCTGAATAACACCAGTCTAATTCTTGTGAATTATTATTTGAGTACCTTCCAACTTCTGTACTCTAGACATGTTGATAGTGAAAAGTGAGTAAATTCTTTCTGTCTCTCTGTCTCCATCAATCTCAATCTGAGTATCAGCAGGAACATCTCTAAGAGGTGAAAGAAGAGACAGGTAGTCAATATAAATCATTCTTGAAAGGTTTGAAAGCACATAAAAAAACTGATTCTGTTTCAATATACTTAGCCTTTTAATATGTCAACCACTCACAGACAGCTTCACAATTGCTATACAAAACTTAGTATTCGTTGGAAGTGTTCTATAGAAACAGGCATATGCAGTTTTGAGGGCAATGAATACAGCAATACTAAAAATCGCTTTTCCCAATAGAATTTATGATTCAGTATATCAGGAGAAAAATATTTCAGCAATATCAAAGTAAGGTTAATTGTTACTAAATGACAATTAAACATTTCTTTTAAAATCTACTATACTTGAAAGGTAACCAGAACAGAAGCACAAGATACATTCCTAAACCACAACAGTTAAAAAAACAGAAAGACAAAACTAACCAAAAGTTATTTAGCAACAGGAATCTTTTGAACTGTTGACAAACCTAATGTAGGAATGAACTGAATTACATGGAAAAAGTATTATATATATTTTCAGAAAGTTATCTTGTAGGACTTAGTATATACTGAGTTTTAGAAGACTGACTGAGATCTTTAGTCTGTAATTTATACAGCCTATCCAGTTAAGGATAAATTTATTTCTAAAAAACATCAGAGCATTTGTTTGTTTTCAGAAATCCACAGCTTAAAGAAAGGCATTAATGCATTATAAAGACGTTATTAATTTTCCTGGGATACCTACAAAAACCAAATGATTTGTCAGAATCTACATCCAAGATTATTTATCTTATTTTCTTAGTACACCGTGTTTTAAAATATGTGAGGTTCAAATAAATAAGTGACTGTATAAAACAAGAAAATGTCATTAGAGAAAGAGACAGACCTCCAGGCTGAGCCTTCTGCAGCAAGATATTTAAATTATTTCATACAGATGATCTAAGCATGGCATATTTCTGCATTCAGCATGGCATCTCACTAAACCTGAGCTATTAAATCTGTTATTCTGCATGGAAAGAAATCAGCCAATCCATATTTCTGATTTACATGCTGAATTGGTTACCTGCACTTCATATAGTGGATTTTACCAAGTCTATTATTTTGTCAGCCAGTACTTTGGGCCTTATTAGTAAGGCATGTTTTTAGTAGCGTAACTTGCTAAAGTAGACAGGGAAAGCCTTGCCTTCAGATTTTCAAGTTGTATAGTGAATCATACATTATTTCTCCTACAAAACGTATGTATTTTCATTTGAGAAGCAACTTACGCAGTGCAACGAGCACAGCCCACTGTGTTCTCTAACGTAGCCTTGCAGCAAAGCCAGTTCCCATTCAGAAAAGCAGAAGGATGGTAAAAACTAAGCCTCTTCTGGTTGCATCTTGTTACCCGGCAAAGAGCTTCTATCCACTCGCTAGCTTCTACACAGTTATTTGCTTGGATATAGAGCGGCTTTTCTCCATGTAGTACTTGAAACATCTGTAGAAGGAATGCAACATTATTCTGCTCAATAAAAAAAAAAAAAAATCCAGTTGTTGAGCAACTTTGAATATGTCAAAATAGATTTCAAAGCTCAGGCAATTCAACAAAGCCAAATTAAGACAGAAGGTGAGATAAGGGAGAAAAGACAACTTTTCACCTCTTTGATTTTACTACGCAGCCCTATTTAGAGGAAAAAACCAAAACAAAACACAAACAGCTGCCTGTGTTCTGCCTACACTATTTTCTCATGCAAAAAAGAATCCTTAAAGAATTAGAACATGATGCATTTTCTGTCCTCTTCTTTCACGTATCTCTAAATGTGACCTCAGACTTCAGATCCTGAGAGTAACAAGAGATTCCCAGAAGTCTCTCCTTTACCCATCCTCAGCCTAAGTAACAGCTGTACTTTTATAACTGCCTCAGAATTTCTGATTGAAATAACAATAGAAATACTGATGTGTTACAGGTCCAGAATGAGGCTGTAAGCACAGAGAACTGTCTCAGCTAATGAAGGTATTGTAGGAAGTTCTCATCAAAAGGAATAAATGTAAGTTTGGTAACATCACATTTCTAGTAGAACGTAATATAATACGTACTACTAATACCTTACATAAAAGTGCTTTGTAATAAGGTCACAGTAGTTTTAACCTTTATTCCAGAAATGGCGGGGGAGGAGAACACAAAAGTCATAAAATAAGTCAGAAAAAAGTTGGTGCAGAGATCCAAATCTCCAGGTTCAGTTCCATGTTCAGAGTACTTGGAAATACTGCGTACAGCTTTTTATTCCTGATCCAAAAAAGACTTTTTGCTGAAGTGTTTAGTAATAGTGTTTTAGTAACTCTATAAGCTAATTATAATCTTTTATTTAAAGAACACAACAAGAATTACATATAAACTATCTTTTGACTCACATTTTTCTTGTTGAAGGAGTTCTCATCAAGTTTCTCCACTGCAAGAATGTTTTTGATTGGAATAGTGAAAATTGGTTCTTTATCTGTAAAAAATTGTAAACAGATGAGTGAAGCGATTATTAAAAAACTGTTTTATAGCCTCAGTGCACTGATACTGTAGGTCAAGTTCTCAAAAAGTACATTATTATTGAGAAAATGTACACGAATCAGACAGAAGCATGTGGTAATCAGGGCAAAGGTAACTAGAACATATCGTGTACTTTAGGAAAAGAAAAAATTTATGCACTTTAAAAAGCACAAATCAGATGCAAACACTTAGAAAATATTGAGAAAATAAAAATAATTGTAAAATAAACAATTTACCTTGCTGTTTGTGGTAGGTGAACTCTCTACTTGTTAGACAGAACCACCGCTTCTTGAAATTCTTTTTACCAATCCGAGTCCTTCCCTGAGCTCTTTTGTACATTTCTCTGTAAAGACAGCATCAAATGAAATGCAACCATTAGTCTTCTGAAGAGCTTTCAAAACCATTTATTGAGATAACACACTATTGTTCATCATGCAGCAACATAAAAATCTACTTCATTGTAGATTTAAAAAAAAAAAAAATCTACTAGTTGTTCAAAACAGATCCTCAAGATTATCTACCAATATGGTGATCGTGTACAGGGTTCCACAAACAGGAAAACAGTTTGAAAAATATGGAATCCAGACTCTTGTTTGTAGAGATAAATTTGGAGCAGGTACTTACTTATTCAGATCCAGAACTCCAAATTTTCCCAAAATGGAGTAAGGTGGATCCAACCACAAGACTTCCTCTTTCCTGCCACTTTCTACATGTGAATATACTTGCCCTTATCTGGATCAGAAACTAAATATAAATGAAATGATGCTGAACACGACTCAGTAGCAAGGGTAGACACTTTAAGTGTACTCACTGGCAACTATTTTTTTTGAGCAACAGCCATCCATTTATAATACAGATTAGCTTCCAAATTGCTATAACTAAGTGTTGATCCACTACAATCGGCTCCGTCATTTCTATTTACTATTTTAATAAGAGCTACATTTCTTCCTTGTTTGAAATTTGGATGCTCGTTTCACAGAAGAATCTTTACTTGCTATGAATCTGCTTCTCAGGTAAATACAAGTATTTTTCCCCACAAATTTTGTCTGAATTACTTCATCAGCTATTCTTGATCAACATTAAAAAAGAGACAGTTCATTTCTTAGAAAGAGTGATTTTCACCTCAATTTTTATAAAAGCATTCTATCATTTACTGTTAAGTATTCCAATTACAGGGTAATTTTTTCCCCCTACTTTAAAGGCAGAACATTTAGCTGGCCGGGCTTAAGCAGCACTCAAAGTAATTTTAAATTAAATTAATATGTTCTTTTAAAATACAGTTTCACAATCCTGAATAAACCATCACAGAACGCACACTGAATTGTAACAGAAATGCAGACAGGCTTTAATAGGTTTGGAAAAAATAATTAAAAGCATCTCAAAAGTACTTAAAGGATGAGTTATGAAAGTGTACAGCTGCTGGTTTAAACTAATTCTGTAAACTAACAGAATTATCACAAATTACAAATATCATAATTCATACAGTATATCAAACATTTTAATAAGCATTAATCTGATATTGGCATTAATGAAAAAACAGTGGCGTCCATTCTGTTTTGCATGATATAGATTCAAGATGTATTTACCCTTCTTTTAGATGTACTGGCTCACTCAGACCACTGGGCTCTTTACTTTCAGTAGAGGAAACATCATCTAGGAACTTAAGGAAAAATACAAAGGGAATATATACTATTCAGCAACACAGAACAACCAAAGGCTATTTTGAAAATATACATGCACAGTTTCTCCCGGAACAGAACAATTACTTTATGCAACAGATGAAATGAAAATATATTGCAGAGACTTGGAACAATGTAACAAGGGATACCCATAAGCCGCACAAGATTTCTTTAATCAGTTCCTAAACAGCAGATCTAATAAAGTCTGTTTAAAAAAATTTATATTACTTTTTTTTTTTATTTTTTAACTAAATCAGCTCAGTCCACTATGTATAACTCTTGTGTATTCGATTGTGTGGATGTTTGGGCTTTGTTTTTGTTTTTTTTTGTTTGTTTTGTTTTTTTAAACATCTGAAATGGACCACAATTTTTCTTTCTCTTTAGTAGAAAACTGAACAATAACATAACCTTCTAATAATTAAAGACTGATCAGATACATCAACCATAAAAGAAAAAATCTAGTTGAAAGGTACCTTTTTAACAGATTCAGTAAATTTTTCTTCTTGAAATGCTTTGAAGAACTCACACATAAATGTCTCCTTGAAACTTGACTGAAAGAAAAAGTATATTGACATAAACAAACTTTCAAAGAATGTTGTCTATGAAATGAGAAAGAATTTTAGTAGCCTTACAAGTTTGCTTTTGGTCAAACTTCCCCAACTCCCCAAAGTCTGGATGGCTTTTGATATAAGAGTTAATGTTCTAGAAGTCTGTGCATCCTAAAATAAAGAAACAAAATTCAGAAGTCACATTTTTTCACAATTCCAGGTAAAACTTTGATTTAAAAATGAAAATGTCACAAAAATTATTATATTACACAATGTAGTAAATCTGACACATCTTCATTCCTTTTCTTCTTCTCCCAAAGAGAAGAAATGCGTATGCAGTATTGTCCTCTACTAGCACTTGTGCTTATATGCAAATTTTATAAGCCACTGCACAGTGTTTAATATTTTACTCACTACTGCTAGAATTTAGTATTAGTACTTGGAAAAATATTTTTACCTATAAAACATCTCAAACCCCTCAAATCCTGTAATTGTTACTACACATCTAATGCTTCTGAACTATTCAAAACTTAACACTAAACATAAGGATCTATCGCTGGACAAATGGTAGAAATTTTCATAATACAAAGTGAACTTAAAACTTTGTCTTTAAGGCTTTTGCCTAATTTCTTTGCTACCTCAATGCTTGCATTTTAGTACAGGATTATAAACATAGCCACAGAAAGGGGCCTTGCTGTTCCCTTTAAAATGTTTAACC
Source organism: Nipponia nippon (assembly GCF_047370975.1). Lineage (NCBI taxonomy): Eukaryota > Metazoa > Chordata > Aves > Pelecaniformes > Threskiornithidae > Nipponia > Nipponia nippon. The sequence continues at coordinate 18,271,197 of NW_028262391.1, forward strand.
CTCAAGTGATAAAATCCTGTAATCTTTTTACTCAATGAACTGGATAATATAAAAGGAACGAATTTGAGTGAGATTTTTTTTCCTTTTGAAAGCACAACAGCCTTAAGTAGATAAAATAAGCCAATAAAGATAACCTCTGGAGCAGAAGATTTCATACATATTCCGTATTTTATGTGAAAATAATACAGTATTTTTTTCTTATTTCCATATTCCTGTCTTTGAAGATTATTTTTTTTTTATGCATATCTACTTGACAATCTGAAAATTGAAAATGGAAGATTTGGCAACCCACTGCAACTAGTGGAGTCCAGAATAAATACACAGACCAACTATTGGATAACTCTATAACCTCTGTTTAAGACACAAACGGAAATATTTTTTTAAAAGTAAAAGCAACATCTGGATATTTAACTTCCATGGTGGAAGGAACCAATGCAGTTTAGGCATATGCCTTAAAGAGCCCTCAGTCATGTTGCTGTTCTAACAACGCAGCACATTCCCAAAAAAGGTACAGTGTCTTTATTATCAAATCAATAGCTCTTCTACATCATTTGAGAACACCTCATAAAGACTAAGAACTCTGATGCTTAAAGAACTGTGAATGTCTTAGTTCCTCTGGTGAGGTATAAAATTGAAAACTCAACCTAGAGACATTTAGTAATCTTATTTCCCAGTTACGGACCCACTGAAAGTAACTTAACACCTTCCCAGATAAACAGATCTGACGGTTATGAATAAAACAGAACAAAGCTTCACGAAACTTACTGGATGGTGAGGTCGTAAATGAAAAGTATGAGGTGAGACTACGGCTACAGCAAAGAAACGAAGAAACACAAAGCTGCTCACTGCAGAATACTGTACATGAGGGTCATCTGCAGAGAAAAACCATGAAATGTAACATGCACTAAACTTAATAGGAAATAATGAAGACCGTCAAATAAAAATCCTTAAGAAGATAACATCAGAAGAGACATTTATATTTTAAAACAGAATAGAAAAATCAATGAAGTACATGAAATGAGAAAGGTGATCATGGTAAGAAATGTTCTGCTTATAACAGAGGGTTTATTTCTCTGAAGTTCTGTTCTCATAAAACTAGCTCATCAGCTCCACTACTAGGAATGATGAAATTATTGCAAGCATTTACATACACAGTGTTGATTAGGTACAGCTGTACGCATGTTGAACCAAAAGAGAAAATACTGTAGCAGTTGCCTTTAAACACTAGGGCTATCGGGTTTATTCACCCATAAAGCTAATCACTGATCAACTCAAATACACCAATGCTGCACAACAAACGCAGTCAACACATATGAGCAACTTCAACTCCAATTCTGAGCTGCAACATAAAACCATGGTGTTATATAATTTTGATGCTGTAAATGAGGATTTTCTCATTTAATATTTTGGGCATATGTACACCTTTATACTGGGAAATATCGGGGGATGACATCCTTACTCTAATGATCGCTTCAATCTGATCTGTTTGGGAAGTTAGCTATTCTGAAAGCCCTTAACTAGAGGAATTTATGGCATCAGTTCCAGTGAAAAACATGAATCAGAGAAAGGCTCCAGATTATAACAAGTATATTCTTCCTTTGTAGCTTATTATATGACATTTCAGATTTTAACTGACTGAAGTATAAGAGTATTTCAGACCCACTACATTATTCCTATATTAAAATCATTCTGAACGAATAAAACTGTTCTAATACTGGTCACATTACAAACGCATTAAATATTTTATATTATCCACCCTCCCCAAAACCACCCATAAATAGTAAAGCTGGACACTTAAGTTATGAATGTGCTAGTCATAGTTAACATAGTTGCAGTTCATGTAGTTAAGATGTAAACACCAAATTTATTTTCAAGTTTACATCTTGCTTCTTTAGAAGCAATAAACAGACCAGCTCTTCCAAGTTTCACGTATCTTTCAACTAAATCACTTCCTGTATTACTTGTGCTTTTGTTCTAGTATCTCATATTTTTGTTGGTGACTTCTTATTTGCTGCTGTCTTGCAGTGTTTCTGACCTGTTATATTTTTGTATCAGAAAACACAAAATTCTCGCTGACTGATCACAAGGCTTTACTATAACTTACAGATTGACAGAAAAACAAATGCCTGATTGTCAATGTAAGAGGTTCAGGGCACAGCTTTGGACAAGGCAAGAATTTTAACAATCCCCATACGGTAACTGCAGAAGTTAAGTATTTCACTTGGAACACCATTTTCCAAAGTTTTTAGAGAACACTTACTTGGAAATCTTTTGGCAGCCAGATGCCTCAAAGAATAAAAAACATCACACATTAGGGTAGGACAACTTATACTTGACCGCACAATTTCACTGAATACTTTGTCTACATAATAGCGTAGATTTTCCTGCAATTATGAAAAAAGGTATTTTTTCAGACCATTAACATTTGCATTTCTATGTTTTTTTCCTGAACACAAACAACACTACAATTCACATTTTCAAAACACTGCCTGACTATTCAATTATGTATTTTAGTACACTGCATATTTTAAAAGCCACATAATATTTATATAGGATTACTAGTGTTAAAAGATAGTTTAATGATATTCACTTACATTAAAGTACATAAGCAGTGTCTGGCAATATACAACTATCTATCAAAACCCGGTTTTGTAATTTGACAACAGCACATTACAAGAAAGGAGCACTTCCCATGCATACCTAGTGAATGTTAATTTAGTTTGTTGCAGCTACTATTGCCTTAAATGTCATTCTCTGGTAACAGGCAAGCAGCAAGCAAAACTTCAATGAAAAGTGTTAAAGCAGTCCTAATTAGCTACTTCATCATCTAGATGCCAAGTACAGAACATCAGGAATCACAACACTCAATAAATCGGTAAGGAGGGCTGTAATACTCTGTTTAGTTTCTCCTCCCCATCCCATTTTCTGTTGGACTATTCCTTTGCTGTTTTCATAAACAGGGATGTGAAAATACCGCTTTTCCTTTGCTTAGTCTGCAATTAGAGAATTACACTGCTACCATAAGCTACTCATTTTCCATTACACAGAGCTGCTTTTTAAAATGCTTTTCTATCAGATTTTGATAAAGTTTAAATTAGGAAAAACAGATTAGGAAACTCACCATATTATTTTCTCCATTTTCCCCTTCTTTTAATCTGATGGGATCTATTTCACAGGGTTTAGGAGACTCACATATCTGAAAAAAACAAACAAAACTATAGGAGTTCGATTTTTCAGACAGGAAGCATGAAAATGCACCTATTTAAAATCAGATTCTGTCCTAGATTCAGGGGTAAAACTCTAAATAGGTTCTAATGAGCCATAACAGCATGCAATAATCATCCTCACTTTTGTGTGTGCCTTTTTACATGGATCAATTACATGAAGCATCGTGTGGGTAAATTCTGCAATATGTTAGAGGCTAGAGCAACTGCCATTGACTGCTTACTTTTAAGTATCTGCAACATAAATAACAAAAAGTAGCTCCTCCCACTGAACTTAACCAATTATTGCTCAATTTAACTTTCCTCTAGAATTACCCCAAGTGAGTGAGTACTACCACACAGGGAGCTGTAACATGAATGCCAATCAAAGAGACAGGATACGCAGGGGGCTAAGTGTCCTAAAAACAGTTTCAGTAGGATAACCTACCTCATCAATAACAGGTTTCAAAGTAACCTTTAGGTAGTGCTTCCCCACTATTTTCATCATTTCATCTACACACCGAGTTGCTAACGAGTTGCCTCTGAAGACTGTGTTTGCTTCTCTGTAAGAAAAGAATAGGTTTTATTTGAACAGGAAAAAATAAGAAGCTTTGTTACAAAATCTGATAAAGTATTAATCTTGCTATTAAATAATTAATATTTTGAAAACATTTTTTCATATATTTCAGTCAGGAATTCCAGAACCTAGATACTCAGCTTGCAATGGCACTCAGGAGCAGAAAAAAAAAAATAAACAAGAATATTATTACAGCTATTGCCAAAACCAAGAACATAACTAAAACCATAAGGAAAAGCCTAAGAAATTGTAGACAAAGGTTATAATCCAGTGCTGAATGTGAGAAAGAACAATTGGAGAAAAGTTCCAAAATAATGAAGGCTTGTACCTCATCAATATACAGTTCTTCCTCCAGTAGTCCTGCTGAAAAAAACCTTAGAGCTACAATAAATAGCATACTGCTACACTAAACTGATAAACTCAGACACTTTAACCAAAACATATTTAATCTAGGGTTATACTTTTTATTCATTACAGCTGTTGAAGAAAACTGAAAGCCAGCTATGCAAAGCAAATCTTTCTAATCTGAGAGATTTAGTTTAATCTTTCTTTGTTGCAATTCAATTGTAACAGAAAGGAACGCATGTACTAAAATGCAGTTTAGAAAATTATTTTCCATGAATCACCTCTTTCTACACAGTTAAACTGTCCACCTTACTTTAATCTGGAATCAGTCAGCTTTGCAATGAACCATCCTGTGGTGACAAAATCCCTTCCACATCTCCACAGGACATGACTCGGCACCTCAGTGGCCACTACTCAGGTCTAATTTCTCTCCTAACCACAGAGCTGCAAATTCACAGGCCATACACTGCTACTTGGAAAAACTCCTTTGCTTGCTACTTTCAAGGCATGCAGGACACGTACTTACTTACAAGGCATCTCTGCAGAAAGAGTACCCCTCACTTAAGTCACATACTAAAGGAAATGAGATAAGATTCTCAGTAATTTTAAAAATGTTAAGTACCAATCTAATGACCAATAAAATTTGAAGACTGGGCAAATTATGACATTTTCAAATACAATCTATGCGCTTTTAGACACAACCCTAGACTGCTAGCTTGCTACGTTTAGCTGTATACTAGCTCTGAGAAAATTTTACAAAATTTTACCAAATAGCACATAATCATTAACTCTGACTCCCAGCTTTAATGTGATTTTAATGAATGCTTTTATAAACTAGCATTAAAAGATGAATGCATTTAATCAGTTCTACAAAATGAGAGAAAGAAATTCGACATGCTTACTTATCAATGTTGTATCATGAAGCCCTTGGAAACTCAAAGAATAATTTAAAAAGGCATGACATCACTAAACATGAAATACATACTGTGTGTCCTTCAGATCTAGTTCTGCCACTGCAGCAACAAACGGAACTAGCTTATGGTGGTGTAGCAACAATCGTACAAGAGGCAGAACAGCATCATACTTGTCTCGACAAACTTCACTCAGTATGTAGGCAGCAGATGCAGAAATCGGCTGTGAGAAAGCAGAATATTGAATCAAGAGTGAAGTAGTTAAAATGTTCTTCATGTATTTGGCAAAGTACATATCAAATCTAACAAGACTACTTCTTCTTAAAAGAAAGTTTCGACATTTGCTGTATAACATGGCAATTAAAAAGTTTCCATTCTACAGAAATACGTAATTGAAAATTGGTATTATCAATGCTATACTTGACATTTAAGAATGAAATTCAGCATCACTCACCCTTCGCACTTTCCCTAAAGGGTTAGAACATGGCTTTGTCACAAATCCAAGTAAAACGCAGTATGCAATTGCTTTATAATAATGTCATATATCTTTATAGGACTTTTAAAACTATAATCAGAGCACATTAAAATACAGTTCTCACGCTTCCAAAGTGTCTCTCACCATTCTACAGTTGGGAATTTCACTACAAAAACTGATCAAGTTATTTCACTTAAGTAAAAAAACAGCTGCTGACTGCTGCTAGCTACATACTCAGCTCTTCTTGAATTCCAGTGAAGTAGTATTTGAGTATGGGCTAGCAAACGTTTTAGTCACAGTCTGCTTCCTCTTTACCTTTCTTCTCCTCTGCCAGTACTTCACACTGAAGTGAAGAAAGGCTATAAAAGACCTAGGCATATAAAGCCTGGTTACTATAATTTGATTCCTGTCTCAATGCTATGCTAACCATCTACCACACTTCCCTCTTCGTCACCATGTCCACATCAGAAATCCAGTCATGCTGATTAACATACTGGGGAAGACAGAAGCAATTCAGAAGAAGTGGAATTAGAAATCAATTCTGAAGCAGACCATTTTTGGTAAAAGGTGATTATCTGCCCCTTCAGTGTCAATAATGCCCTGGAAAACCACTAAATCCAGGGGGCCAATAGCAGCCAGTGGAAGAAGACAATGTTGAAAAGAGCAACCAAGGAGAAGAAAGTATTTTATCTCTTCCAGTCACACAGCGCAGGTTATTTCACCGTCTCTGCTAATTCTTCTAAAATAAGAAGAAAATCTTTGTAGTTTGGAGCAGAAGTAAGTGCTCTACAAGAGGCTCATCTGATTGTGACACAAGTAATTTATGCAAAGGAACAAAAAAATTCTCTAGATATGCATAATTCACATTGTCTTATCCAGGACTGCATAATTCACTTTAAGTTTTCATTTTAAAAGAAATTTTCAACAAAAGTACCTGAACATCTGATGACTTTAGCAGCAAGTTTCTTAGAGAAGCATAGTATTCAGATGGAAGCACACAATCTTCAGTATAACAAATATTTAATCTAAGCGATCCCAAATCATCAGTTTTAGAAGACTTGTTTCCATTTTCTCTTGGCTGAAGTAAGTACCTGAAAGCAACAGGGCAATTCTAAAATATTAGATTCACATTTCATTAATTTGACTAATTCTACAATAAAGCAAAGTATCACATTTAATTATTTCAGTATACATAAACCGAGTCTGAAAACTGGCAATAAAATTCACATAAAAAAACTTGAGACACAAAAGAAAAAAGAGGAGCAGCATTTGATGCACCTTTAGCACATAATGAAACATTTATTTTCTCATCTCATCCTGAACAGTGAAATAGGGTACTTTTCTTACAGCTTAACTGGGATAGCAGGAATAGTTAGAAATTATGTTGGACCTTCTCATTTCACATCTAGGTTATATTTAGGGTGTTGGACATTGCAGATGGAACAGCTAGTGTCAAGAATTTAAATGGTCTAGTCTGAAACCAGTAAAAATACATAATATTAAGAGGCTGCATTCCTGATAAACAAGTAAGATTACAGGAAAAAAAATTATGCCTTTTTCCTATTCTCAATACAAAATGTATTACGCAATTCTTCATTGGCTTTTGCTGTAGTTCAACTGTATTCCAACAGGAGGTGCAGCTCTACAAAAATTTTAACAGCTTTTAAGTAGTGTCACAGTATAGTTTCAACATTCAGCCCGATAAACTGAAATCATATCTTCAAATATTCTTTTACGATCATTTTTATTTGTACTTCTACAATCAGAAGATCAGACTTTTTTTTTTTTTAATAATCAGATGCATTGCCCATGAAGGCATGCCAATATAAAGTAAAACCGATTTACAAGGAGAACCTCTACTTGACAGCATGACCCTTAGGCTTATTTTCCCAATATTTAGTACTAGTGATACTGGTTTATCTACTGTACTTCAGCTGTATTCAAAAACATTTAATATAAATTAATAATACTATAAAAAAATCAGTTATTTTTAATCATGGAAGTGTTTTGATGAGCAGATCACAATTGGATGTGAGGATGTTCAATACAAGGTATGCCTACAAAGTATCTTTGACACAAACCTCTCTATCAATGCTTCAAGTGAACTAGACATGAGTCGGGTCAATTCAAAAAGCTATACGACCACAATACACTGGTAATGAGTCCATGCTCATAGAACCTTTCTCTTAGCAGGTTGCTAACGGAGGCATGTCATTATGTTAATATGTTCATACAGCTTTTGATCAGTTCAGAAAACTGGCAGAACAAGCCTGTGTCTGCAATACACCATGTAAAAAACTGAAAATACTGACACAAACATTTATTATGTTTTGGATCACATTCAAACACTAAGAATCAGAGTTCAACTTTGACATGTCCAAGACACTTGGAGCCTGAGGTGGGTATGTGGAGCAGAGCCATAACGGTTCCTCGCCAAGACCTGTGTTCCATTTAGTTCCTATTTACCCACTTCCTTCATATGTGTTTTCTACATGGATATGCTAGGGCTTCCTCCACTCTTTTCTCTGTACTGAAAGGTTCACTAAAAGCAGAATATGCTACACACTTTGAGGCATTCGAATCCGTTGTACTCATTGCTTCCTGCCGCTAAGCAGTTGAGACAGTAAAGGGGCTAGAGATTGGCTCCTGCTTACAAGAACTTCAGAAGGGAGGTTGTTGGTATTTTATAAGCAGGTGTCTGTCTTTCCTGAATTCCCTTCATACCTTACGCTTCCAGCTTTTAAACTTCTGTGCCTGCTCCCCTGAAATTACATTGGATTAGTTCCAGAAGATACTTTCTGAACCTCCCCAAGGGAAAAAAAAAAAATAAAAAATCAGTCATTCTGGAAGTCTGAGTTAGGAATTTAATTACAAGTGATGCAATTCTGAGAAGTTCCACGTTTGCTGGTTAGGCTGAAAAGCATACACAGATCACTAAAATACAGCAAGCTGACCGAAAGATAGCTACGCTCAGTCTTCCCTTTCTTCGCGCTCTGCACTTTCCCTTCAAATGCATGAACTATTCTGTGGGAGTAGGCAGACGGGGGGAAGAGAAGAGCTGAATGTACCCTCTGGCTAGGTTAATTTATTGAGCAAGGAAACTCTCTAGAAAGACACTTTACCTAGATTAGAACAGGAAGACATATTTTAATGGATAGTTAGAATAAAACATATCCTTTGCAAGGGAAGATCTGCAAGATAGAAGCAAATTCATTTCTAAGCCACCATGTCTTACCATGCTTGAAAGGAATCATTTCTTAACACCTTCACAGGAACTTTAATTTCTCCTAGAAAGACGTCTTGTACCAAATTGCCATTATTCCATAGGTCAACCCTGAAAATAAGAACATGGCTTAATTTTTTTTTCTCCCAGAGAGAAATAAAAATCTTCAAGTTAACAGTAACTGCCTTACAGCAATAATCCACATGCATGCAGGCAGGAAATGTTAGAAATCTCACTCCATTCTAATTAAATCAAGAAGAATCAAATGAGTGGCTTATTAACCCACAAAGAACAGATAAAGAAACAAACAGTGAGAGTTAGACTCGCAAACCTTGCATCAGTAAATAAAAGTGATACTGGCAACATATGGATTCTGAGCAGTCTCCACCCCCAAAACTGTGCACATTTCTTCTCAGGTAATTCAAGTGAACTTTTTAACCAATGTATTTACATATCCCTATCTAATCGCTAAAATTTGGCACACTGCAATGCCACGCCAACACATGCGCTTGTTTTCCAAACAGCAGCTCATATGCTTACAACCTCAAAAGGAATCACAGACTCCAGACATGCACCTTGGGTTTTTTCTATTACTTCTTACCTCTCTGACATTTCTGACAGACAGCAGTTGTTAAGGAGAACAAACAAAATTAATACTAGATTTGTTGGGGCATCACTATTTTTCTAAATATATTTGCATCTATAATGAAATATACAATTCTAATTAAGATATTCATGAATCTAATAGTTAAAAATGCACATACCTAGTTAGTTCTACAATGGCTATTAAAACTAACTACTAAATTCTTCTGATGTCTGTTAGGAAACATATGCTAGCCTTGACTTTTTGTCATTCAGCAGATTTGGTGCATATTATGTACATGAGCACAATAAAGAAAAGAAACTGAGTACAGGGGCTCTCAACTGTTCTAACTACATAGCACAAATACTGACAGACCTGCTCTAAGGGTAAAGGAGCAGAAAAGGGGAATATACTTTGAAGTATTCTTTGCATTTGCAACAAAAAGATGCAACACAAATGTCCCTCTAAGAAGCAATGCAAAACAGTAAGAATCTCATAGAAGAGGCTTTTCCCTCTGTTTTTATTAAAACAGCCAACTATATTTGAAACCATAGAATAGCATCAGGTATGCTGTTATCCTTCAGTACAAGTTCTATTATCAATATTCTGCCCAGACTAATATATATTGATAGGACATCCTCACACCTCTTTACTCACAGGCATGGGAAACAAGTTTAGGCTGCTAGATACACTCTACCACTGTTCAGTTAAAAACAAAACCCCCCATCTTCAGTATGAAACACGCTAAAAAATTTGAGTAATTTTATATGTTAGAAGGATCTTTTCTACAAGTCTGATCAGTAATTCTCTGGAGTTACACTAAAATAAAACCTTTCTTTATTGTCTTGGTGATAAAAATGTTATGATTTATTAATGATGAAATAAATCACTTTCTAGTCTACATAACTTACCTGACTTCTAGTTTCTCAATATCTTCTTCTTCCACCTGAAACTGGGACTTTTTGGTGTAACTGCTGGACCTAGTTACCTGCAAGTAAATTCCTCCTATTAACACACTTTTAACTGTTGTATTATGGATGTCAAAAAACAAAGAAATCCCTGCCTCTTTAACATTGGTAAATAGTTACTGTTCCTTTTAAAAAGGAAGAAGTTCCATTCACCAAACAAACTGCCTTTTGACAGAAAGCAGGTGAAAAATGGGTCTAGAAGGGTTCATGGTGGAGCCTGAAGAGGGCTAGCCGATATCTAAGGGAATTATAGGATAGCTCTATCAGGAAAAACAAGAAGGAAGTATGACATGGAACTGGCAAGAATTTATTTGGTTTCAGCATGAGCCCCAAGAAATCATTAAAGTTAGTTCTGAGATGTTTAAGGAAACAACAAATAAGAAGTCCACTCTTCTTGCCCTAGTTATACCACAATTTTAACTTCTTATTTTAATTTTCCTTGTTTCTTGCCTGATTACATTCTCAGTTTAACTCCAATAAATCGTAAGTCATAAAGTTAACAGAGTGGTTTGGATCACGTTTTTATCCCAATATCTTACTTCCTAAGAAATTACACTCAGCATCTTGAGCAGGTCAACTGATACACATGTCATATGTTGATACTCTATACATAAGTATGGAACAATTTCTCACTCAAGTCCCACAGCAGGACCAGGATCTATATAAACACAGTAAATTATCATACATTTGAAGCACATATATAGTTGTACCACTTCCAACTCTCAACTAAACAGTATAGTATGCTTACATGCAAATGTAGTTTTTATTACAGAGACAAATCAGATCAAAATTCAAACTCGTAATTTGGTTATTATACGGTAATTCATGTAGAATTGAAATCAAATCCTGAATAACAAAAGAGTTAACATTTTTTAAATAAAATAATGAAATTAGACTTTATTGGGTATAAGTGCTACATTGTTTTATTAAAGAAATAAGTTGGGTGTTTTGTTTTTTGGGTTTGTTTTTTTTTTTTAGCTTAATGTCTTAAATATTTAAATCGAATTCCATAGGATAGGTTAAACTTCTCTTAGAATTCCTGATGGCAACAGATGCTATACAAAGTGATTCAAGGTAAAAAATTACCTTCACATATGTGCCTGTGAGGAAGTAATTTTTCACATAGCAATTGAAGGGGAATGCTATTGTCTGGTAGTCACCAGAAATGTAAGTTTGTCATTCACTTACATTTGAGAGGCTAGTAAAAGCTCTTCAATATGCTTGAAGAGAGCTTTCTGCATTAGGTACTGCTATGCAGCTTGCTTAAAAATATTTGAAGGGTTGCATAAAATAGATAAACAGGCAGAATACCACACAAAAAGTTACCTCAAAATAAAATGTTTCGTTAAACTGCGGATTGCTTGTTTTCTTCTTTACTTTGGTCTTCTTTTGGTCATTCCTGTTCCAATGTGGTAAAATTTTTACCATAGACAACTTAAACACACAATTTTAAAGACATTCTATTGTCAAGAAGGACCCATGCATTTAAGTTAAAACATATTTTGTCATTTTAGAGATCACTTTGATCAGTGAAGAAAATGTTAAAATAAAATGAGTTCATCTTCACAATATAGTTTGGAAAGTTAAAATTTCCAGTGCTGTATCTAGTTAATCGTGCATCTGTCCAGCCTAAAGTTTCTATTTCATTTCACAAATGAATATGACTTACACATATCAGGTAAAACAAATCAACAACTTCTAAAGCGTTTCAAACTTAAGTCTGCAGACAATTTCTTTACCTCTGCTCGCAGGTTACAAGCACAGTTTTTATTGTCTTGTTCAGCTGCCAATTTCTGCTTTTCCCACCCTTTTTTGTTGGGGAAATACCCACTACTTCTTTACAGACAGAGGCTTACACCAAGCCACTGAATGTTTCCTTTGGAAGGAACTACTGCTAATGCTAGATGCTAAACAGCATAGGGTCAAACAAAACAATTGCTCCCCACTCCCTTGTGTTTTATATGATTTCTTTTTTTAATTTCACATGTTTTATAAAAGAATACAGTCTTTCTTAGTTAGCAAAGGGCTATGATAGTATAAAAATGCCTTCTAAAAGAAACAAACATAAAATGTGGGGGAAAAACAGATGAGGGAGAAGAAAAATTGTCCTAGGCATCAACTAACTGTTTTCAGGCGCTGGCCATATAAATATTCCCACCATGGTACATGAGTCACACATGCATGAGATTGGAAAATCTTAACTAGGAACTTCTGTCAGATTTGCACATATATTCCTATACCAACAGGGTAAATATATTGTGGGGGACCAACATTCACCCAGTTCCATCTGTATCACAGGACTCAAACAGGAAATATGTGTCAATTTACCTTCTTTGGCAATTAAGACCACGCTTCCTAGGTATAATGGTCAAATCTCCCCAGCCCTCTTAAAAAAAACCCCAACCAACCAAAACAAAACAAAAAACCCCACCCACCAAAAAATGCCAACCCAAACCTAAAAAAATATGATCATGTATTACCAAGGAGGAAAAAATGCCCCATTCACTCAGAGCTTATTTGGGGACAATCCTTCCAAAGTCTTTAAAACACGCAAGTTTGCTAGAAGACGTTCTGGTACTATGCTCATAGTGGCAATTCTTCAGTACCAGAGAAAGTAGATGGACTTAGGTTTGGTGTTGCAAAAAGGAAACAACTGAAACCTAGCTTACTTTAGATGTTATTGGGCAGGGACTTACAGATAGTGAATGTGTGGGATACGGGATTTTTCTTAAATGAAAAACCCCAACCGTTGTTCAGGATTACTGATAAAAAAAAAAGAAGGCATGTAAACTGTGGGAACTTTTAGTAGCATCCTGAAGGTGCTGGCATTAGAAAGGTCCTACTAGAACCCCTACCCTCTTGCTTCCTCCCAGTTGCTAAACATTTGCTGCAAAGAAACTCACGCATTAAGAAAAATAGGGAACAGAGGAAAGCAGGTGAGCAACTGACTATCTCATCCCTTACAGGAATTTGACAAAAATTAACAGGAAGTACAGTGCAGATATCAAGAGTCCAGTACAAAACTTGAGAAGAAAGAACAAACTGAGCGACAAGTGGTTCTTGATTAGTCCAGGCCATTCAGACAGACCAAACACCTTCACAATCTGAGAGTATGGTAGGGAAGAGTACAGTAACAATGGAAGATGTGATATATGCAGAAAGCATTTTAAGATTTTTTTTCTAGATTTTAAAGACTTTGCTTAAAACCTATGACTTTCTTTCCTAGTTTAAGATCACAGCATTTTAGATTCATTAATTTTATACTAAAATGTTACCTGGAAGGCCCCACAAGAGAGACTGTGGCGTAAGGGTCACAATTCTGTCCATTTATAAGAGGCAACCCATGGCACTCCTTTATGCTACAAGGAAAAGGCAATCAATAGATCAGTGAAGCAATGTCTTCGGCTTAAAAAACAAACAAAACAAACAAAACAAACAAAACAAACAAAACAAACAAAACAAACAAAACAAACAAAACAAACAAAACAAACAAAACAAACAAAGCAAACAAAACAAACAAAACAAACCAAACAAACAAAACAAACAAAACAAACTAAACAAACAAAACAAACAAAACAAACAAAACAAACAAAACAAACAAAACAAACAAAACAAACAAAACAAACAAAACAAACAAAACAAACAAAACAAACAAAACAAACAAAACAAACAAAACCCACCCTTTATTTTTAAAAGATTTAAGTCCTGCTGTATTACACACTGATATATACGTTGATCCAACGTAATGTACATACATGAAGTAGATCATAATTACAGATCTCTAGATGGTAATACAAGGTAATATTCAAGTGTATAGTCAGGCTTAGGGGGGGCTCTGTGAGAACAAAATTCTTGGAATTGCTTCAATAACAGACATTCCAGTATCACACATGCATGGCAAAACCCTAAGTAAAATGTTAGGGGAAACTGCAGACTTCATTAACTTTTAAATTTGATTTCTCAAGGCCCACAAAAAGCTATTTGGCCTCATCCACATGGCAGCAACTACATTTGGAAGGCATTAAAATGGGTTTAAATATTTTGTTTTGGCTAAACTACATTCTGAGTTGAGTAAGCTGAGAAATGCAAAGTCATATCCTGAAATGTTATTTAAAATTAAGCATCCAAAACTATCAGTATATAGTCCTAGCACGTCTAGATTCCATCCATACTATTCAGCCACAAAGAGAAAATCGGTTTACCTTTGAAATAGTATTTAAAGTTTATTTTCAAACTGTTTTCACAACAGTGCATGATCAGTGTTAAATGGCCCTTTAAAAAATACGGTTTTCTTCCATAATTCATACAGTAAGTTGTAAGCTGGTGTTTAACAGGTACATATACACACTGTTCACCATTCTTGATGCAAAAGGGACGGAATGGTTAGAAAGTAATGCTCATGGGGACAGATATACATTTTCTGGACCTTTTCTGAAGGCTTGCAATCTTTCTGAGTCACCACAGCAGCAGCACTACTAGAAAAAGAGCTGGGTCAGCAAGCTGGCTAACCTTCAGATGCTGCCCACATACGAGTATTAACTAAAAACAGCTGGAACAACAAAAATAGAGCAAAACAGTTTGTAAATTTACAGCAGAAACCAGACTTTCTAGCAAAATGATGCTCTAATGTAGCCATGCACACTGTAGTATTTATTAAGTCCAGATATATTCAGCTGATTACAAAATTTCATAAACAAGACACAAATGAGATCTGAATGTTATATTCCTGCTCTCTCTTTTTAAAATAATCTATTTTTAAGTAATGTATTGCAGGAATTTAACTAAATTAATGCAAGTAAGTTTTGGTCGCCATAATTAGCCAGTTTGAATAAAAGCCAAACCCCATGTAACTTAAGGAGAAAACAGACTTTTCTACTCTAAGTTCATATAAACAATCAAGTGTCCTAATACTACTATAACGTGGAATAAATAGTTGTGCAGATCAAGTTAAAGTTACATAGCAGCAACAGCAGCTACACACTGTTGTTAAGTAAAAGCCTTCTGTACTGTAGAAAAGCTAGTGTTAAAACAATAACAAGAGTTGCAAACTCAAACACTCACAAGCGAGGAAACAACAGACACTAACACTCCTGTGCTGCCTCCAAACTCCACCCTCTTTGGAGTATGCACGATTATAAACCAGATGGTATTTCCCCCCCAAAAGTCCCTTTGTCTTAGCCAGTTCAGGGAACATTTAGTGCTGAACCACTGCACAATCATTTGTTATTTTTCTTCCAGTTTTCAAGCACATGGCCTTCAGCATTTCAATAATTTTTGAATCACAATGAACCCTACAGTGATTTCAAACCCACCATTTAAATGGGTTCTTGAAACATCCAGTTGTTTCATAAGCATTAATTGATTCCTCCCCCAACACATACGTGACATAGAAGAGTGGCGACAAAATTGAACTGTCTAGACTTTTCAGTCATTTGGGGTATCTGATTTGAGGCAGCTAGGGCTTGATTCTTTCAGACTATCAGGCATTTTGTAGCACTAAACATACTGTCTCTGCAGCTCTCAGATTTTTGGTTTCAGGTGTGAGTGCTGAGTGTACCTCTAAGCCTCAACTTGAATCTCATAGGAAATTCATAGATGATGGATCAAGTCAAACTTATCTGGATAGAATTAAACTATTTTAACAAGAACAACACAATTTCTCTTCCTACAGCCTGTGTCATATTCAGCAAGCTCCTGGATTTCTCTAGCAAACAGATATAAGTCTTACAGAAAGCAGTTTCTTTCCCTATGTATGAAGTTTCTTACTCCTTCCCTGATCACTGTATGAATGACCTGCATACTTGACATAATGATCCTGTGGGAAAACATCTATTATCATATGAATAAAAATTGATCACAATGCCCTACTTTTGCTTACAGAAACAGCTTGTTTCAGCCTCCCCTGTCTTTTTACAGCTTGACCACAACACACACAAAATAAGAAAGGCTTGTCTGTGATTTCTTGCAAGTTGAAAAACATTTTACTGACAACTACGCAGCCTTGCAGCAGAACTAGAATCTCCGGATTCATCATATAGATCTGTCACTTCAAGCTGATTTCATGCTCCAGTCAGTCTCCCTGTGTAGGCAGCTCTACCATTTCCTTTTCATCTCCTGCCCCAGTCGCAGTTCTGTTGCCAGCAAGTAAGGTCTACCGAGCTTAGACAGCCTACCCTGTTCCAACATCTCAAGAAACAAACAGTATCCCACCAGTCCCCCTGACCATCAACTCCGAACATTCCCAAATCTTTCCTCTTCAGACCCATGAGGCTCAAGAATTTCTTCCAAATTTATCTCACCTCCTCCCCTTCCATCTCCAACTCTAAGGCTAGCCAGCCATAACCATCCCTTACCTCTCCAGTTACTGCCTGGAGTCTGCTTTACACACATTATTGACAGCACAGCTAAGTCAACTGAACCACACCAAAATGGGGGATCCTCCTCTTTCTCTCACACTCCTGCCTTGCATCTAACACCTATGGTGGTTCTGTTTACTAACCTTACAGAAAGCTATTTAGGTTTCAAGCCGATTTTCAGTCAGTTTGGCAACCTGAATTAACCCAGTCATGCAGAAGATCTCACAAGCTCCAAAGGCAGTGCCAGGCAAGTAGCCATTAAGGGTAGGAAGCCATTAAATCAACTCAGCACTATCAAACCAGATTGTTACTCCCTGGGGACTGAATACACAAGGCTGAATTATTGCAGATAGTTTTAAGCCACTAAACAAACAGCCTGCAGTAAATATGTTTTAAAATTTTTGAAGATGTTTTAAGTGGCTCAATTAAAGTAGACTTAACAGAAATGCAAAAATGCATCCTCAACAGTTTACCAGCTAGCAAAGCTCACGGGAATACTGCCCTTCCCCAAAGAATCAGGCAAAGTGCTAGAACTGCAATCTTCTACAACAGGGAAAAACAAACAAACAAACAAACACCCCACCAAAACCAACAAAAACCCGCCAAACACTTTCACCAATCAAAAAATAAAATAACACTAAATATACATTCCTATTCTGACAACCATAATAAATATATTTCCACCATATGGTAAACATTTCAGCTTTGACAAATTGTTTCATCTATTTAGGCTGGCACAAGCAATTATCACTCAGAAAGCATAAATGCATAGAGTTTGAAGAAGTAGACAGGAACTTAAAAGCCTTTTATTTTATATTTTAAACTAGTACATCTTTATGTAAAGCCTAAGCCATAACTAACAGAAGGACTTTTGTTCTTTTCTCGAACTATGGATCAGTTACGGCACAGTGTAAGAGATCTTTCAGTTTACATTAATTCTTGCTTCACATCTCAGTAGTTTGTTCTGCAAGAGGAGTTTCATACAGGAAATACGAACCTTTCAGATACAACTGGCATATATTCAGCTCATAAGATGGAAATAAGTCCTTAAAAAGACACAGCCCGCAATGAAGCCCCTCAATGACTGAGGGGCTCTACCTCCACCATTCAAATCAACTGAAGTCCTCCAAGTGCAGAAACTAAATAACTGCAGCCATTAGGATTTGTACACTTCATAAAAATGGTTACATTCCCTAGAACGACTTCAGGGGAGCAGATAAACAGGACAGTAACAAACTGACAGGTCAATTTAAGATAGTATAGCCTATAATTTACTTAGAAAAGTAAGTGCAAAAAGAGACAAAATCTAGCTGTAACAAGCCATTTCTGGGCTTTCAAGTATTCGCATTGTAAATACATAAACCTGTTTCTTTCAGAGCTGCAGTCATGTCAAACACAGAGAAGGCAAGTACTACCATCCAATAGCCTAATTTGGCAAGAAACCGTTCAAGTATCATCTGTTTCAGCAGCAGCAAATATGCAAACAATGGTCACGCAAACTTGTTTTTACAGACTCCCAAAAAGGAGAGCTGCAAGCATATATTTTTGAAATGTGCTACTATACATGCCATTGTGGTTTTGAAAAAAGAGCCCACACTGAGTCAGCAGTTAATCTACTGCATTATCTTTTTCCCCTCCTCATTCACACATTAGAAAAGGAAACAACTAGAATCGGAGGCAAAACAAAATTTTAATTCAGAAATGGTCTGTGGCTGTATCTGCATGCAATTTAACAGCAAGTTTCCAAGTAATACGAAAATTATGTGTAAAATCAGGGCTTAGCCCTCTGTACTTGGTCTCTAAGATAGCCCTTCACCAAAGGAAGATTAACTTTGTACTTGTATTTCAAAAAAAGTGTAAGGGCTTCATTGATATAAGATAAGCAATTGCAAGTCTTCATTTGACTTTCTCCAGGGGAAAAAAAAAACCAAACGTATTTCAATATCACATTATTAGAATGCTTATACAACCTGAAAGCCCTAACTGACTTCAGAAAGTCACACCTTAAGAAAATTGGCCGCCATTTTTTCCTCTCCCCTGCCCCGTCATCAAGTAAGACCAGATCAGTCAGTCGTGGCATATCTTGTACGTGACCACTTTTTGTCAACTTGAGCAAAAGAAGGAAACTTCCAGTTTTTAAGAAGTGAGGGGTTTTTTTGACTGTTATCCACAGCTTTGCTGACAGAAACATAGTTTGAGATGTATTAATACTTATCCTTCCCCAAGCTTACTTCCCTTACATAAAGTTGGGGAATAGAGCCCTAATAAGGATCTAAATTAAAAATAAAAACAGAAGGGGGTGGGTGGAGGGATAGAGGACAAAAAGAAACGTGAGGAATCGCATTCCTGGTTTCATTATAGGACAACTGACCATCCCTTCATCATATGCAGCAACACTTATCTTTCTACAATCACATGTTCTTTTCCCAACAACTTCTTGTTTGGAAAAGATGGTTTTACTATACATACTAGCATGAGAAATTAAGCCTTCCTCCCTCCCACATTAGCTGTAAGAGGCTACCATCAGCAGCAGCTCTCTTGTCCAAATCCTTAACTTTCCAAAACTGCTTCCTACTGGAATCACCTTCAGGTTTTAAATCAATTCTTATCATAAAACCCATCTAGAAGACCAGCAAAAAAAGCTTCTACAACCATGTCTACAAAACCAAAATAATATGGATCCATCTCCTAGTCACGTCCAATCCTATTGCTTTCATTCATCCACAAACAAAAAGGTGAGAGGGGACTCCAGATAACGTTCAGAACCACAGCCCTTGAATTTCTTGCTATTGTCTGTGCGCTTAACATGATCTTCAATCTTGTGTTGTGAAAGTTATAGCTACTATTTTTCATCTTTGTAGAACTTCCGGACTCCCAGGGAATACATTGTGGAAATCCATTAGAAACTTACCTACGCACAGAAGCCAGCACAAGTATCTAGAATTCTCTTATCCTACAAAAAAATGTAACTGGTGAAGGTTTAAAAGCTTCCCTGCCTCATTACATTGAGAGACCATTAATTTGGACATGAAGTAAAACATGGCTCTGAAAGGCAAGTATTACAGCCCATATTTTAAGAATTATTTTTTCCATGATATTTTTTTCTTTGGCCAATACTTTTTCAGTTTTGGACAGATTGAGAAGAAGCCAGGACAGAAACACACATACATGCCCACCTTTGCCTTTTTTTACTCAATCACAGCTCTGCTACTTCCTATTTCAGCTTTTTTAAAGGAGTTACTAATACAATGACTTCTCGGGGCCTGGTGACTAACAAAACATAGCAATAAGTGCATCACTGACTAATTACCCTCAGAAATTTACAAAATAAGCAGACTGCTAAAGAGTTCACATTTTCTGTTAAAGAATCTCACGTGTATTTTCTGTAAGGTCCTCATGCTTTAAGATCAAAAAGGTCTCAAAAATGCCCTCACATCCATTTCTATAACACTATATCCAGGGAGAGACTTCTTATTTCTCATATTCTCACATGTACATCCAAAAATATATTTACGTACAATGTATTACTTATGCAGCCAATTTTTTCAAGGCTATCAGCTTGTGTGATAAAATACTACTGAACATTTTTAGTTTAAGGAACTCCAGTGCATTTCATAATCTCAGATGAAGACAAAAGTACTGATGTAATACTGCAGTGTTTAACGCACGGTCCTCTCCCACGTGTCAGTGAGTGGGCGAGTACAGCAACCACGAGAGAACCCTGGCTTCCTTTTGATCATTTATCTCAGTCATAAAGAGATCCTAAGAGAGGGCACAGTGAGTAACCCACTTCCTACTCAAAACTGCAATCTGCAACAGTAACTTTCTAAAGCAACTTTTCTTCATCATATTAAAAATCCAAACATGTTTTAAAAATAAAATAAAATAATTTAACTTAGACTAAAGTGCACAGATATATAAAAAAAAAAATTAAAAAAATATTCTATCAGAAAGTTAAGTTGGGAATAAAACACAAAGTCATCAAGCTCCAGCCAGCTTTTGGTGGTGAATAGTCCATGGGGGAAAAGCTGTTCTAATTCTGCCTTGTGCTGCAGGTGGGATACAAAAACAAGAGCAGCAGGACTCCCAGTGAGGCAAGCTGCCACCCACTATACAAGTAGAAACACATTCAGAATTATCTTTAAGTTACAAATATACATTGATGTACAGCAAGTTTCCATATCTTACCTGAATTATCAGCCTACAATATCCATTAAAGCACTACCAGTTTCACTGGCTTAGTTCTACCAAAGAACTAGCTTCCGTTTTCATACCAAGTAACGGAAAAGCAAAGAGATTATTTTGCTAGGTCTGGCTCCAACTAAACTACTCATCTTTGTTTAGATAGTTGACTAAGACAGAAAGAATGTAATTTAAACCTCATAATGAAAATTACATTAGCAAAATTGACAGTGTAAGTGTCTCTCCCTGCTCCCTGGAGCTGATCTGAACATGAAGTCACTGAGACAAACAGAAGACCACACACCATTTCCTCCCCTCACAGTTTCACAATACAACCCATTCTTTCATACTAAATTCTCAGAGAGGATTTAAAAAAAAACAAACCCCAAAAAAAACCCCAAAAACCCACGACAACCCTTACTCTCTGAATAAATATATAAGTTAATGAACCATGTTTGAAAGCAAAATTAAGAATCTTACTACATTTTGAGTTTTTAATCTTAATTTTCACTTAGTCTTTATAACCCCTGTGTCTTTACCCTTTTCTTCACATGGCCTATCCCACAACCTGTTAGGAGACAAGTGCAGAAAAGCTTTTATTTCTTTCTGAAGCACTAAAAATAAAAAAACTGCAGTAAGACTGGCTTGTTCTCCTGAACCTAACTCATGCTGAGAACGTAGAGTCACAAGAGAACACTGTCAATCTCACTGAGTCTCTGCAAGTCATTGGTTTCCACTGGTCTTTTCAATGAAAGCAGTCTCTCAGAGGCAAGTAACATAGAAGGCTGTCAGACTTCTTCCAAAGTAAAGGATAGGATTAGTTTCTAGAGAGACCAGTATCTTCTAGTATGCCCTTATCAGACAAACTTTTTATGACAGTGTCGAAACATTTTTGTATAGCTGTATTTGCATTAGCTTCTTATCAATTTCTGGCCCTAAGTGTATTGCTTAATAATGAATAAAAAGAAACTGAGTGACCAGTACATGTGGAATTTTGGTCTTCTGTGACTAACATCTGTAACCTGTATATTCAGACTCCCAAAGCCATCACATAGGATCATTATCAAACACAGCTCTAACAGTAACAATACAAGAGTACAGACTGGTTAGTATCTTCCAGTATGTCTCATTCTGTGCTTTTTCTTTAATATTGGTGAAATTTGTCTTTTCTGAAATAACATATACCAAAAATGTACTGTTTCCATGAGGCTCTTTGACATGCTGTAATGTCTTTACACTTTGGAGTCAAAATTAAATTTGGTAATGAAAACTCCTTCAGCTGTTGCTAAGAAATTTTACTGAAACGTGGCAACATTATGCTGCTGCAGAACGGCAACTCCTGTACTTTGTTCCTCTATAAACATCCCTTATCATGGTTAACCATGAGAAAGTAATTCTGAAGCAAAACTAAACGTGGATTTTCACATACCAAACCAAAATCTTACTACTGAAAATGTTTCACACTGTTCCCACCACCACCACTAGCAGCTCAATTCTCTCAGGAAGAGCAGTACTGCAAGTTCTGGCTGTCAGCTGCAGTGGGCATTCCTAGCTTTCTCACCAGACCCAATTCAACTGGAATTACAAGACTCTGAACTACCGATACCAGATAGCCATGCTGAGTCCTAATAAAAGCAAGTGCTTTGGGCGCAGCAGAGATGAGCAGTTGTGAAAAACTTCTGCAGGAGTTCCCTAAGCACATACCCATTCCCTCAGCATATACCCATTCCGGCAGCAAGGTAGGCTCCAAGGAAAGTCATATAAAAAGAAAAATGTTATTGGTACCAGGATGTGCAGATATTCAGTATTAAGAGAGACAAATCACATAACGTTCTAACAAACAACTAAATAGTCAAGGATTAATGGATTTTCTTACTGTACTACTAGTTGCTGGCACACAGATCCATTATCTGTTATCAGTTCATTCAGTTTTAATTCAAGGTGAACTTTTCCCTGAAAAAACAAGAGAGAAAAACAAATAGTTTTAAAAGCCTTTATTTTAAAAGTAGTAATTAGAACAATAACATAGTTTACAGTTAGAAGCTATTTAAGGTAATTCCAATATATCCACTTCAAGCAAGTATCTATTCTAAAGCACATATCCTGCAAGTAGGGTACGATGAATGCATTTGAACTTCGAGAGACAATGATAAAGAGAAGCATTATCCTCAACCGCAGCCAGCACATGAATTGGTCAAGCCTCCACAGATTTAACACACACACTAAAAAATATCTCTTCCAGCATGAGGAAGTACCAATAGCAAAAGTGCCTCTCAGCTCTCTTGTCCTAAGCACAGGATGAATCCTTGAGCAAACAGACAGTGAATTTATAAGCATTTCAGCAGAAAGTTCTAAAATGACCTTGGACTCTGAAGGCAGTTAGGTATATTTAGAAAAGTAGAATAGTATGCAGTAGCCATAAACAGCAACATTTAATATCCAGCTGTGAGATCCTGTCCATCCCACCAGACTGAAGATCATTTAGAAATTTATTATGCATCCCAGTGCAGCTTTCACCTATCTCATGAAGTCTGCTGATATACTCATGGAACAGTAAACACAACAAAGGACAGGAAATGGTGGCAATAATTGCTAAACCTGGCTTCGTTCTTTCCTTTTTCTGATACGGTAGGATGTATTAAGAAAAAGAATCCACAAATGATGGCACAGCATGGACTAACTTCAGAACTCAGCAAGGGCCAGCCTACTCTGCCTTCTCAATAAAAGCCTCCAAAAACTCCAAACCATGATATGCAACTTTCTTGGGATGACCAAAATTGGGTACCATAACCTTGCTCCAAACATCTACTGCCTGAACAATACTGCTGCTCCTTTCAGTGCCTGGCTATTTGTGCTGGGTTTCACGTCTAAGATAACCAGACACTGACACAATCCTTCCTCTAAACCATCTTCTCTTTAGTATTCTTGGAATTTGTCTATTTGCTAAATGGAACATCAGATGACACTAGTCTGTCCATGATTATGATTCTTAGGGAAGGGACCTGGAAGGTAATTTTAAAGTGTGGCAAAGGAAGCAAGCTATAATTTTAACTACAGTTTTGCTGTAAACGCTAAAATGGAAGTAAAACCCTTAGCTGACCTTGCACACATTTCTATAGCACTCATGTTTTGACATAGAACTGAAATGTTTTTATTGTAAATCCCCTGGGGCAAGGGCTGTGTTTCTCTCTCTGTACGTCACATGGGAGGAGAAGTGAAGTTTCTTATATAAGGAAGTTTTAAACGTAACTATTTTGGGATGCCTGCCAAGTGTTTTGCAAACTGTTACTACATGGATTGGAACACAGGTACATTAAGAAAATATTTGTCAAGCAGAGAAACTCAGTTACAAAAATAGATTTACAGGATAAAAACAGGATACTGAGAAGCATGCCAACAGCCTTACAAGGCAAAGTTTTTGAATGACAAATGAAAAGACAACATTAGTAGTATTTATTGTAATAGCTGACTTAACTAGTTTTAGTAGGCAGACCTTGTGAATGGCCTAAACATCTTCCTTTTGCTTTAAAAAAAAAAAAAAACAACCTACCACCAATCGTGTTCTACACCGATGAGTAGGACTAAAATAGAAAGTTTACTGCTCCTGAGAACTATCTGTAGAAGTAGTTTGTTCAAAACTCAGCACCATGATGGCTACAGTAACATGACTCTAAGTAAATATTTCCCTGACATGTATGGAGAGTTTTGCGTACATTTGTTTTGTTTGTTGAGAGCAGCGTGATGGTTTCCTAAAGTGGCTGATCTGCAGATTTATATCAGAACTTTTGACATGATATGCAACCGAGTTTTAAACGTGGTTGTACAGATGGGTTTTAGTTCAAAACAAAGAGAAATCAGCCATTCTTACACAATAAATAAGCAGCGCACTTTATGTGAATGTACTTTTCAAATCTGTAGATCTCGGGGCTGTTCAAAAGCAGGTAGGTACCATTTTAACTTTACAAATGGATTAACAATCAATTTTAGATACTGACTAGAGGAAGATGGAACTGTTGATTACGTGGCCAAGATTCACATAGTAACAAAGAAGCCAAAACCAGAGTGTCCAAATCACCATCCTAAACTTCAGAGCTACAAAAACAATTCAGTTACACAATTTTGTTTTTAGCATTGCTACTGCATTTTAATACTGTATTTTAAGAGGTTTTTTTCTCCCCACAGTTTCGATATTTTGGTCATTTCCACATCATGAAATATTACAAGTATCTGTAATAAATGCAAGTTTTCTAGTTTTCTAAAACTCTTAGGTCGAAACTGGGCTAGCAACTGTATTTTAAATATTTACGCCAATAGGTGCTCATATATTATGCCCACATTCCATATACAGAATCACACTACTGTTCCAAGTGTACCACAAAGTAACTTTTGACAGTGTTAGTTTCCTTCATAAAACCTTCTCTCCTTTAAATTCAAGAGGAGGAGATGCATACTCTTTCATCTGAAGGATGTCTATGCTTGCTTGGGAAAGTTATTGAGGGGGGTGGTGGGGTTTAAACAGAGTTAGAAATGCTAACAGTTATTTTCCAGTTCCTCCCTCAATGTCAGAAACTCTAGGTTACAGTATTTCTCTTGAACTCTGTCCTCTTCCTTCCACTTCGCCCAACTCAATGGAACAAATATCACAACTGAACTATTGAATTTGTAAGAATAAGAAAGGTCATCTTTATGCCATACACACTATGTCAACATCTAAGTAGAAGAAAAAAATTCTAAGCCAAAAGTTAGAGAACTTTAATTAAAAAAAAGAATCTAAAATAACCCAAGTTGTCCACTCAGAAGCACCTTCAGTAAACTAAAGTCCTTGTGGCACATGGAAAGTAAAACTGGGGCTCTAGAATACTCCACAAATTACATAATATTCCCACATTTAGTATCGCCCAAATTGTTAATTCTGTGTGCTTACTGCAAAACTGTCTCTACATAGCAGATACAGGTTCTATTTCCTGGAACTCAGGAAAAAAAGGACAGCTTACCACCTTTGGAAGAAGGGGCAGGTGACTCAGGAGGACTACAAAGATGTTATAAGGTGATGCAGGGAGAAGGTTAGAAAGGAGAAGGCCCAGCTAGAACTTAAACTGGTCACCGCCGTTAAAGATAACAAAAAATGTTTTTACAAATATATCAACAACAAAAGGAGGGCCAGGGAGAATCTCCCTCCTTTGTTGGATGTGGAGGGAAACATTGCCACGAGGATGAGAAGGCTGAGGTACTTAATGCCTTCCTTGCCTCAGTCTTTCATAGTCAGACTGGTCATCCTTGGGGTTTTCAGGCCCCTGAACTGGGAGATGGAGATAGGATGCAGAATTAAGCCCCAGTTGTTGAAGAGGTGGCAGTCACCAACCCGCTCCTCCACCTGGATGTTCACAAGTTCATGGGGCCAGACGGGATCCACCCGAGGATACTGAGGGAGCTGGCAGAAGAGCTTGGCAAGCCACTCTCCATCATTTACCAGCAGTCCTGGTCAACCGGGGAGGTCCCAGACGACTGGAAATTAGCAAATGTGACGCCCCTCTACAAGAAAGGTCGGAAGGAGGATCCAGGGAACTACAGGCCTGTCAGCCTGACCTCAGTGCCGGGAAAGGTCATGGAGCAGATCATCTTGAGTGCCATTACGCGGCACGTGTGGGACAACCGGGGGATCAGGCTCAGCCAGCAGGGGTTTATGAAACAGAGGTCCTGCTTCACTAACCTGATCTCCTTCTATGACAAGGCGACCTGCTTAGTGGATGAGGGAAAGGCTGTGGATGTCGTCTACTTGGACTTTAGTAAGGCCTTTGACACTGTCTCCCACAGCATTCTCCTGGAGAAACTGGCTGCTCATGGCTTGGACGGGCGTACTCTTCGCTAGGTAAAAAAACGGCTGGATGGCTGGGCCCAAAGAGTTGTGGTGAATGGAGTTAAATCCAGCTGGTGGCTGGTCACAAGTGGTGTTCCCCGGGAGTATTGGGGCCAGTCCAGTTTAATATCTTTATCAATGATCTGGATGAGGGGATCGAGTGCACCCTCAGTAAGTTTGCAGACGACACCAAGTTGGGCAGGAGTGTTGATCTGCTGGAGGGTAGGAAGGCCCTGCAGAGGGATCTGGACAGGCTGGATCTATGGGCCAGGGCCAACTGCATGAGGTTCAACAAGGCTCAGTGCCGGGTCCTGCACTTGGGTCACAACAACGCCATGCAACGCTACAGGCTTGGGGAAGAGTGGCTGAAGAGCTGCCTGGCTGAAAAGGACCTGGGGGTGTTGGTTGACAGCCGCCTGAACGTGAGCCAGCAGTGTGCTCAGGTGGCCAAGAGGGCCAATGGCATCCTGGCTTGTATCAGGAATAGCAGGACCAGCAGGACCAGGGAAGTGATAGTGCCCCTGTACTCGGCACTGGTGAGGCCATGCCTCAAATACTGTGTACAGTTTTGGGCCCCTCACTACAAGAAGGACATCGAGGTGCTGGAGCGTGTCCAGAGGAGGGCAACAAAGCTGGTGAAAGGTCTAGAGCACAAGTCTTAGGAGGAGCGGCTGAGGGAGCTGGGGTTGTTTAGTCTGGAGAAGAGGAGGTTGAGGGGAGACCTTATTGCTCTCTACAGCTACCTGAAAGGAGGTTACAGCGAGGTGGGGGTTGGTCTCTTCTCCCAAGTAACAAGTGATAGGATGAGAGGAAATGGCCTCAAGCTGCGCCAGGGGAAGTTTAGGTTGGATATTAGGAAAAACTTCTTCACCGAAAGGGTAGTCAGGCACTGGACCAGGCTGCCCAGGGAAGTGGTTGAGTCCCCATCCCTGGAGGTATTTAAAAGACGGGCAGACGTGGTGCTCGGGGACATGGTTTAGTGGTGGACTTGGCAGTGCTAGGTTAATGGTTGGACTCGATGATCTTAAGGGTCTTTTCCAACCTTAATGATTCTATGATTCTATCAGCTTCCATCAGCTTTTTTCCAGCTTTTCCATTCTAAATTAGAGCAAACATATGTAGTACATTTCAGCAACGTGGTATCTTACTGTCTACCACACTGAGCTCCTAGCACTATGTGATGGACGACAGTTCCATTGTACTAGGAATATCCGTTCAGCTCGGATAACCCCTCAAGGTTTACCTTACCCAGACCTTTCTTCTTTCCTAGGGTTACAGATCTGAGCCACTAGGAATCTATAAGCTGGCTTCAGGCTCCATCTCCATTTTTTCCAAGTTTACACATTCTACATGAACACCAGGAGAATCTATACATATCTACAATACTTCAACAATTATAAATCATGTCAATTCTAAAAAAGAGAACAATGAATGTTAAAGTTACCTTCAAAAACCCTAGAAGTACAGGAAAGATTTTGACCTTATCAATGTATTTCACAAGTATAAATCAAAACCCTACAAAATGTTTCTTGCTATGAATAACGAAGATGAAGGGCAGGTTTAGCAATATAACCTCATTTCAAATCAGCAAAATGAAGATTTAAGAAAAAAAAAGAAAGGGGTGGCAAGCAATCCTAAGAATTGAATTTTATTAGTGTGCTGAGGCTACCTGCATTTTAGAAAACGCGAAGATTTATATGTGTGTCTGTGTATATATATATATATATAAAAAAACAAGTTTGCACTAGCTGCAGTTAAATATGGTCTGTTCCAGTCAACTTTTTGAAGGCTACTTTATTTGCTTAGTGTTCCCACATTGGTGTATACTTTTCAAGAACTACTGGACAAAGGAAAAAGTTTTAAGAAAACAAGATGAATATCCATTCATAATATTGTAACCAGCAGCAAAACAAAAAAACAGCTAAGATCAAAACACAGAGCAGATGCTTTCTAAAAATCAAAGTAATTTTTACACACTTTCAATGGCTGGGGAGAGGCCACTCTCCTCCCACACACACTTGAAAGGAAATACCCATCACCCTTCTTCCACCAGAAACTTATATTAACTCAAGCACATAGTGCTTTTACTCTGCTGAACTTTTAATCACCTCCACTTCAGGTTACCTGTGTGTACAGAGTTGTGGAACCAGAAGATAAAATGACTGGTTTACAACTTCTGCATTAGGAGTGGATCGTGACCCTAGAGAAGTCCTAAATTTATTACAAGTATGGTGGTTTTAGAAAATGACTGCTCTGTTTATCCCGCCCCCCCCACCCCATTTTATTTTCCAGGAATTGGCAAGTTTAATTCCACAAAAGACAAAATGTTACATTTAATATACTTGTAAGCCCTTCTAGAAACTGTCGAAGTTATTAACGAACTCAAATGTCTTCCAGTGAAACTTTCATTTGTCCTACCAAGGTAGAGCTGACAATTTTGCATACAGACTATAAGAATTGATGAAATGTAAAGAAAACAAAAAACCCAAGATATGCTTATTAGTAAAGAAGACAACAGCCACTGCCAAAGTACTTACTACTTGGTATGGATTTTGTACATCTACAAGCTGTAGACCACAATATTCAGTATGTACCTCCACTACCAATGTACCTGGCTGCTCATTATACCAAAGTTAGGCTGCATGAAAAATAGATCACTGGCACACAGAAAGTGCAGTTTTCTTGAAACAAACAAAGATTTAAGGAAAAAAAACAAAACAAAACCCCAACCAGGCAAACTGCAATGTGTCCCACATATAGCCAAGGAACACAAAATACTTCTAAGCCATCCTATTGCCTTGCACCCATCAAATTCTGGAAAATATTCACATGGAAGGAACTAGAGGAAAAAATGTCAACTACATGTATGGTGCCATAAGGGGAAGAGCATATCTGAAAATAATTTTTTTCCCCCAACTGTTATCTAGCTTTATAAACATTCATGCACTTTTTCTGCCCACACACTATGTGAAAGCCTGCTGTTTTCAGCCATGTCCCACCACTAATCTTGGGAATCTCCAAGGAATACATTTCAGTACAGTATAGCACATCCAAACCAATGGGATTTCAGCCAAGTCTGGCAGATGGGAAGCGGTCTCAGCTCTGCTCTTACACATTTCATGGAAAACGGAAGCAGGACTGAGAAGAAACCTACCCAAATGCCCTACCTCAAGGAAAGATTAACACGAGGAGCACACCTTTGCAGAAAAGGTCATCCTTTAATGGAAGTGTCATGCAAGAGAGTGCTTTACACATGCCCCAGTCACAGAAAAGTATCAATAAGAGCTTACATTCCACTGTGAGCTACAAAGCCATGGAAAATTAAAAACTTTTAACGTCCAGTATGTGAGAAATTGCTAAATTCTATTAATGGAATATAATAATTGAATTTTCACACTTATGTAGTATTATGACAAAAAGTAATCTTTCATTCAATACATTTTTATGACTGAGAAAAAACATAGCAAGCATGACAATATTTAAGTCAAAGCAGAAATTGCATTTCAGTTTATATCTGGAAAGGACTTTCTAGAATATTCAGAGTGATTAGATGGAAGAATTGGGAGAAGAATGAGACAACTTGCAGTTGGACTAGATGATCTGTAGGTCCCTTCCAACTGAACTATTCTATTATATTCTATCCTAACTGAAAGAGAACTGATTTTCAACAGATATGAGAAAGTGGTATTCAGATGTTTTGAAAATCTGTCTTCATGTAAAGCAATCACCTGCCCTCCTATAGACCCAACAGCTGCATGCTAAACTTATGGCTCTTAGATGATTAATCCTGGAAAATAATGTGTCTTTTTTATTTTTTTTTGAGAATTCTGTGCACATTCACCTCTTTGTAAAAGTAGACAGGATTCTCCCTACCCAGAGGGACTTCCAAGTTACTAGAAAAATAGAAACACTGCCAAGTCCAAGACTTTTGCCCTCAGGCAAATCTGAAAAAACTATTAAAATCTAATAAATTGTTTATCACAGCAACAAGGCTAAAAGATTCTCAAGAACACTGTTCTGTTTTCTTCCTCAAACCAAAAAGAGAATTGCTATAACTTCTAGAGCCATCTCATTTTTACATATTACTAGAACAATGCTGTCAGAAGAACTTGAACCACAGACCAAAACACGACTGAAGTCCAAGTTATTTGATACTGAATGCAAAAAGTATTTCAAAATAAGATAAAGGAACACAGCACAAGTACCTCCAGCTTTAACCATTTCATGTCACATAATCAGTCAGATAACACCAAAACTGACTAAAAAAAAAGATTCAGTAGTTTCCTAAACAATTCACCTGTCTCAAGTACATAGCTCCTCTCGCAAAGATTTTAGACATCAAAATACTGTTAAGACATTTCCAAAACAGTTGCTTCAAGTCTTCTGTCAGTTTTAAGTATCATGAGGAACAATACAGCCAGTTTAGAAGCGTAGAATATGCATTATTCTCTAGTCAAGCTGAAAGACACAACTGTCTCACAAGAATTAAGACAGATGCTAACCTCTACCTGCTACAGCTCAATATAAACTTCTACCATTACATGCACTTATCTATATTTAATTTTAAAAATGCAAATGTGCATACTAGTTACCTGAACCTCTGAATTAGAATCAACAGGTTGAAGCATAAACCAGTTCTCTTTTCCTGTATAGTTGCATAAATCTTCTTTTTTGATTGACACTTTTCCTGGGGGAGGAGGGCAGGGAGAGATAAGCATAAACATCACTTTCATCTGAACAGGACAAATATTTAAACAGATTTGAAGTTTGATTTCTGTTTAAATTATCTTTTAGGGTTTTTTGTTTGGTTGCTTGGTTTTGGTTTTGTTTTTTGTTTTTTTTTAAGCTTATGATGCTACATGTAAAGCTTATGGAAACAAGGAACATGAAGCATAAGTAAAGCAGAAAAATAGTTTATATAAAGCCAAATTAACTTAATTACAATGTGTTATCTTAGATATCACTATTAACAAGATTAGGTAAAATAAAGAACACACTTGTGGCTGGAAATAACATAATAAAGATTTGAGAGAACAGTAACAGTGTTGAAGAATGTTTAAATAGGAAACTGAAGGTAGATGCCTTTTACTCTTCTGATTGCTATTTGGAAAGCTGTTATTATACCAAATTATCTGGCATTCTGGTGCAAATTATTTCCTTCCTCAATTCAAGTAATGTGAAGGCTTCTTCCACAGCAGACTGTCAGAGCTTTACAGCAACTATATCCAAATAGCAGCTGCAATAGAGCCATTATGCGGGGGTGGGGGAGCGGAATCCACTTCCTCTAATTTTTCACCTAAGCTGCATAAATTGCTGCAAAACGCTTTAAGTCACCAAGTTACAGGTTGCACTGACAGAGAAAAAAAATTTAAGAAATATTTCACAATTGCAATTTCTGTGGAATTATTCTACAATTCATTCTTCAAAGACCTACAGGTAGTGGCAATTATTCAAATATGAATAATTGAAACAGAAATGGAGAAAAAACAAATAGAATTTAAAAAAAAATGTATTGAGACTGTAATTGTAAGACTATAAAATGTCCTATTACATATTTTAGTATAATAGAATAAAGCAATGAAACAAAATCCTGCTTTTCAAACTTTAAAGGAACATTTAGTTCAAGTGCACTATACACTGTGTTTTGAAAAATGCATCACTTTAGTAATTCTATCCTTAATACCACAGATAATGATACTGAAAATAACCAAACATTATGCAAGATGTAGACTGTATCCCAGAACTTACCTATACGCAGGTCTTTTTGTAAAACACTTTTATCATAAATGTAGAAGGACAACCACTGGAATGTTCTTGGAATCTCAAAGTAAAACTCTTCCCCAAAATAAGGGCTGAAAAGAAAGACTGAAAGTTAAAACAGAAAAACACTTTATGTAATTTATACTGAAGACAAACATTAAAATGCTACATTTTTACTGCAGTCCCAGACCTTGGCCTTTAGCGTTATACTTCGCTATCACCAAAGCCATCCACAACTATTTCATTACAAGAACATACAATAACACTGCAAGTTAAAACTTCATGAGAATGCCTTACATATGATCAAAAAAAGAAAAAATCAGAGCACACACACAAAAAGTGCTGTCTCCTCTGCAATTTCCACTCTATTTTTCTGTCTTGAAATCATTCTAGTTGGTTTTATGTTTCTTTTTTCATTCACTACACGATTAAATTACATTAAAACACAATTTATGAATTACTTCACTAACTAACATTTGTTTAGCTCTAACTTCTATGGCAAATTTGATGCTCAAAGATTCAGATCTGTAAAAAGAAGGCATAAGCATTAGCAACTATAAAACACAACGGTGAAAAAGAGAAATGTTAATCTCAAATACACATGTTCTCCGGCATGCTGAAATGGTCACCACATTTCTCCATCTAATGAAGTCCAATATGATGTTTACAGCTCGCCCTACTTAACTGCCATTTGCACAGCCCTCTACATAAAAAGACTCTGGGTTCCTCTATGTTCGACTTATTTCACACAATGTGTTGATATCTTCTCTCAAGGAATTTATACTTCCATTAAACTTAATGAGTACTTATTGATGCAAACATAGCTAGTAGTCAGAATATTGTGTTTCAAAAGACTGAACAAAACCACAATGCTATTTGCGTCACTGCAAGTTGTGAATTCTGAAAATCAAATGCATTCAGGAAAAAAAACTGCTATTTTGGAACTACTGGATTCTTAAAGACTTAAAATACTTTCAGTTACAATGTATTAACATCACCAGGGAAAGGCGTTCAGCTTCATGAAACGAATTTTAGCCTCTGCTTGCTTTCTACAGAAAAGTACTGTGATGACAGTTATACCAAACCCAGAAACAAGTTGTTTTGGGTTTGTGGTTTTTTTTTTTAATTTGTTTTTCAGTAAAGTACCTTTCTGACACTGTATTGTTACAACACTTTATTCAACTAATACAAATATGCTTATGCTTGGAACAATCAGCTCATGAGTACCCAAAAGGATACCAGGAAGAATAGGATATCATCCCTACTCTCTTCCCTCCAAAATAATTACAGAAAAAACACCAAATGCTTAAGGACCAATGGTTCATTGAATAACTTAAAAATAAGAGAAGAGCTGATAACTAACTTAAGAAGTGGGAAAGAACACAGGTAAAAAAATCTAGTATTCCAAATTTCTAGAATTGATTTTTAGAAACAAGACTTTTACCTGCAGGAATTCATTATGAGGAATTCCACAAGTGAAAAATGTTCCTTTCGTTCAAACATAGACCATTTACCATAGGCTTCAAAGCAGACAAATCAGTGTTAGCCTTTGCACTACACTGAGAAATAATTTAAGAATTCTCAGGTGAAAAATTTGCTTGTGGTTTTTCAGCTCCCCACTTTTTTATTTCAAAGGCAACAAGTTCAGCTTTGATTTCAAGGGCTGGGTTCTTCTTGTCAGCACCACCCCTAAACATATAAATTCATGAGCATTACCTTTAGCAGCAGTTCAGCCCTAAGCAGGCTCCATTTCCTTATTACCTTTGCTGCTCATTTTAATTGTATTGACACAGTAACTCAGACCAAAAAAGATGAAACAAAGGCTTATTTTAAACTTAGGTCAATTCCGTGATATGGCTCCCCTCATAGCTACACAAATAATAGTTGCACCAGTACACGCAAAGAGATATTACAGCAGAAACAGTAAACAGTGGGTGAACTAGCTGGCACACGTATCAAGGGAAGCTCTGCTACTAACTCAACTTCAGTCAGACATCCTAAGAGGAACACTAGACTACAGTGTACATCAACAACTGCGTATCGCTAAGTGTTCTTGCTGGATCTATGTAACTCTATGCATCCAATTATAGTCAGATAATTAGTCTGGGATGGAGACTATTAGCAGAGACTTCCAAAAGCCTATTTAGCAGCCATATCCTATGGCTAAAGACAGCAAACTTCACAACTATATCCCCACCACCCCCCCAAAGAATGATCAGCCACTAATAATCATTATTTTTACCTCAACATTACATGAAGGCTCAGATTTGGCAAGAAAGAGCAGATCCATAGTATGAGCATAAATAGAAGGTAACACATTGTTTTATTCATGTTGATATGTTTTTCCCTACCTAGATTAACACCACTGCCTTACGAATCACTTGTTGATTACTCTTTAGCAAAGTACGAGGCACAGAGAGAAAATTTAAGGTAGAGAAATCAAAGGATTAGCAAAGAAATTCTTATGTGGATACAGAACTGGCTGAAGGGGTACAATAGGTTATACCAATGAGAAATAATTAAAATGGAGAACTTACTCAACCTGTTCTTCAGGGATTCAGTCAGTTTAGTACTTTCATTTGTGACTTTGATGCAAGAACTTTAAAGACTGTGATGGATACAAAATTAGAAGATAGTGCTAATTCAAAGGAAGACCAGACTGTCATACAGGAAGAACTGGATTACAGTAACACAGACGATTAAATTTAAATGTGTGACATACTCCTTTGCTCTTCCCTTCCTTGTTACACTAAACTAGCAGTTCTATGACGGAAACAGACCCTAGATCTGTCATGTGATAAAAGCAACAGTTATATCAACAAGAGAATGAATTTTTCCTATAACGTTGCATTCACACAACGGTCAGTTTGGAAAAAAGAAACTGAATTTAGTTTAAATAAAAAAAAAATGCAACACACACATACCATAACCCCTCCCCTCCCCAGTTCCTCATATTTGACCATAGATATTTGAGGAGGTGCACGGATGTTCTTTAAACCTTCCGAGGGAAAAAAAAATTCTTTCTTCAGAACCCACAGAAATCCCACACTGTATCAGGAAATATTTCTTGAGTCACTAGTCAAAATATCCTTCTTTCACTTTAGTATTAATTCATGTTTTTCTAACTTTGAATAATCATTTGCTTCACATCCACACTACAACAACAGTCCCAGTGCTGGTGGAAGCCCAAACCTATTTGCACATTTAAAAAATACATTTCTTCATTAGTTTCAATCCCTGTAGTTAAAGATAATTTTAATTCTAGTGACAATTACTTCCACAGACATTTAACTAGCGGATATTTGTAGAATACAATTTAGATTACAGCTGGTATAAATTTGCAACCCAGAATACAGTGACAAAAAACAGCCTGTGAATTACATGTGTAAGAAAAAGCAAATAATATAAAACAAAACAATTAAATTCAAAGTTCTATTTATGACTAAAATTATACTGTACTATACCTTACTGAAAAGCAATTTATAAAGTTTTCAGACTAATAAGAGATCAGAGCTTTCATCTTCCCTTCCAGTACCTCTAGGTTAGTACAGTATTCTAGTTTAACACAGTAATAAGCAACAAGATGGTATAATTAAGTTTCTGGAACAAGTGTCAGCCTTCATAACTGCATACACACCAGTAATCAAGTGTAAGCATCCAACTCTGGTTGCTGCTAGTAGAGGATGACTTATTTCATTACATTTCATCAGTTTGTATGAAACCCTACTCATGCTGTGAATCTAACTTAATGCGGTCACAATTCAGAGGATGAAGGAGTTCCCTCTGTAGTCAGTGGAGACAGAAAGGCAGCTATGGGCAAAGAGTGATTCAGAACACTGACTCCTAATAAAGTGTTCTCAACTTACAAATATTAATTTCATATCACATGAAAAATTCTCAATGACGGGGAGGAGGGGTGTGTGTGTGTCACTTGTGACCCCGCCTCCCCCAAACTGTCATTTTGTTATAGTGAGATTTTTCTTCCTTTCCTCTGTCAAGTACTAATGGCATTGTTTTCATTTAATCAAGTTCCAGTTAAAACTTCAGTACTACATGAAAAAAATTTTGATGGATCTAAGGCAATTTATTTTATCAAATGTTTTACTATGCAATTGATACTTCTTTTACTATCAGGTGCTTAAAGTATATAAATTTAATAATTCTTAAACGGAACGTAATAAAAATGTCTGCATAAACATAATGGGTCTGCATAAACGTAACGGGTTCTGTTTCTAAGCATAGTAGTAACTTTTAGGGTTTCAATTATTAACATGTCAAAAATCGGACAGCAAAGTATTTCTTTTTAAAAGATATGTTAGGTTCCCTTTTACGCATTAAACTACTGTCTATTTGAAGGAGAAAGCTTAAGTTTCTGCTTTAACAATACAGTCTCTTTAACATTCTTCTCTGAAGGATTACTCAGTTGAGTGATTACTCTGTTGAATTTGTTTGGTAATCATCTCAATTGCAGCCAGTTAAATTCTGAAAATTTTCTGGATCTGACTACAGCAGTTACAGATCAGGAGTATGAGCAAAATATCTGTTCCTGATTGCATGTATGTGCTATTTGCTTTTCATGCAGAAGTATAAGGAGGCTTTAAAACAACATTTTGAAAAAATAAAATTCCCTATTTACATTTGCCATATAAGCAGTATGCTATTCCTCACCTGGAAACATCTAGAGAGAGAACTCAAAGAACAAACACTAACAATAAAACCACTGGAAACAACAAGAATTAGGAAAACTTTCAAGAGTTTGAACAGACTTTCTGGGTTTTAAGAGGAAGGCTAAATGTCTCCTCCAGATAACTGAAACTGTCACTCAGATATTCTGAACAATGCAGCTGCAAGGATGCCTCAGTATGGGTCATCAGTGAGCTTGAGTTTTGCAACACAAAAGCACCTATGCTACTGCAGCTATATTATCATGACTATTTTGTTTGATTGTTTTTAAGGCTCTAAGACAGTAGCAGAACCTAAAGCTAAGCACCGCTCAGGGAGGCAAAGCAAGCCATTCTGTGTGAGTACTGGTTATAGTTCCCAAAACCAGAATTTCATGAGAGAACAAGGCCTATTCAGGGGGA
Organism: Nipponia nippon; assembly: GCF_047370975.1. Lineage (NCBI taxonomy): Eukaryota > Metazoa > Chordata > Aves > Pelecaniformes > Threskiornithidae > Nipponia > Nipponia nippon. Next base: position 18,308,721 of record NW_028262391.1, read on the forward strand.
CATCCCACAGCACACAAAACTCTTACACATGGAAAAGTTCCGCTTCCTTCATTCAAGAAATAGGGTTTACAAGACAGACACTAAAACCAGAATTCCACCAATACAGACCAGCTGCATGTCAGAAGTAGGAAATGACAGGGAAAGCAAGTATCAAGCCGATTTCTTTCCCCTGAAAACAACCTGGCAAGAAAAACAATGTTATACTGCCCAATGGAACAGAATAAAGTAACAGTGAAATATGTTTTAGCATGCTTCATTTTAAAAGCATTGTACTACTTACAAGCCTCAATTTTGTCTTCTTTCAAGTACTCTCACAATTTATACATGGCTGTAACATTTCTGAGTAATTGCCACAAGTCAGCTCTCATTTTAAAGAGATACAAGCAAAAGCACATGCACGTTGATACATATCTTGTTTTTATTCTGAACTGAGGCGGTCTGGCTTATCATCTCCATTTAAAAATTAAGCTTACCTTAAAGATTTTTCAACTACCTGTGTACGAAAAACTTCTTCTTGGTCCAAGTTTATGGTACAGAAAAAGTCTCTCATTTTGTTGGGTACTAAGTGTTTGGCATCATCTGTAAATAAAAAAAAATGACTGTAAATATTGAGGGGGAAAACCCCACAAAATACTAGGCACAAGAATTTTACAGTTTTAATGTGTGTCCAAAATTTACTTTTCCATTCAGTTAGCATGCATTTCCATATGCATTTCCAATTCATAAGATCCAACAGCCTACAGAAATTGCTACATCCAGCTTCACGCGGAATGGGAGCCGACAGGAAGAGGACAGCCCACTGACTCATACCACCACTTCCCGCAGCACCTGCACTTTCCCTTGAGAGGTCTCATCTCGGGCTTGACCTTGCGTAGCTTGCTAAATCTGAGAGCCTTGCAGCCTGAGGTGATGTGGCATTAGGTCATAAGAACAAGACATGATCTGGCTGAGCTATTGTTCACTTCGTATTTTCTCCGCAAATATTTTGGCTAAAGGAAGCTGATTAATCAAGAACTTGCCCATCAAAACTTTATTTCATTTTCCACAACGAACAGCTGATTTTAAGTTGACTGATATATCTTCAAGGGTTCAGTTATGAATACTGTTTATTCTTTCCTAACTGTCTGGTCTAGTAGAAGGGGGAAAAATCACCTACTGACTAAATGCAACATGGATAAGAACAAGTCCTTTTTGCAAATGGTTACTTCTAAGTAGTTACAGCTAAAACCAGTTCCCAATGCTCAAATTGGAAAGCTCTTCCAAAATCTGAATGCTGCAGACATCTACATTTATTTACAGCAACACTGTCCCTTACCTTAAACAGTTATTCCCCCCCCCCCCCCATGTTTCCTTCCCCTCTGAACATCTTTGAAGACAGCAAACAGACCCTTTTCACCTTTTAGTCTGCTGAAAGAAACAAGACAAGCTTTTCCGGTACTCTCTCATATGAGAGGCTCCTAATCAGGCAGCAGCCACTCTCTGTCCCAGTTCCACTTTAACTGTTATCTTAAACACAGGCAACCAGAATTGTATTCTGCAGTGGGTCTTAACCAGGACCCTTTACAGTAGCGTTCATCCTTACCGCTACTGGAAACACCTCTCCCAATGAAATGTGGAATCAACATTATCTAAACTTTATATAAGGTGTTAAAAAGTAATGAAAACTACATCAAAGTATGGAGTTTCAATTACTTATCATGTCTGAATAACATATCACCTCTACTTTCAAAGACTACAGCTTGAAACTAGATTTGAAGTGTCATACATATGTTTGTTTCTTTTTAAAAAACTGCAGATATGAAGCACAGTGGAGTAAGCTTTATTGTCTATGCTGTTAACATATAAAATCAGAATTTTGTTTTCTCTCTCTCCCCCCCCCCCCCGGCTTTTTTTTTGTTAAATAGATTATTACAGTCTTGAAAGTTAAGTAAGTAATGCCTGGCATTGGAAAGGCTACCACAACTGTATCTGAGCACAGAACGTGACAGCTTAACAGCAACAGAGACTGAACTTCATGCATGATCTTTTCCAAGTCAGGGATATGTACACTGATGGAAAGCATGAACAGACACTTAAGTAACTTCCACAGTTAAAACTTGTGCTCTCAGAAGCATCAATGAGCTGTTCATCAACTTGGGCGTGGGAGAGGAGGAAGTATACATATTATTTTTAAACACCACATTTAATGTTGACAGATTGAGAGACATGAACAGAACTGGTTTTTAATGCCATTAGACTCCAAAAAGCAGCTAAACTCAAAATTACCCTTAAGTGAGATACTGCAGAAGAACCGAGAAAAGTATCAATGACTGAACATTGCCTTTTAAAAAAAAAAAAAAATCTATTTTAATAAAACATATGAAAGAAAATACAAAAATAAATTCATGAAAGGCCAGTAATCCCCAGAGAGCTTCCGATACTGTAGTTTGTAATTAATATGCATTAACTGTATGACAGTTGTTCCTGATAAGAATCTTTATTTTTTTAGTTAATACTCTGTAACTTCACCATCCTATTTTTACACAAAATATTTAAGATATAATATTACTTAATCGGCATTGTAAAGGCACTGTACAGTGGACTTTGAAAGGAAATCACAATTATTATAGTTTCATGTTTTCTTAAGAGTAAAAGTTAAATATTTCTACTAATTCACAATTTTTATGTCTACTATACTGCAGCCCTTCAGTATTAAAAGAAACTTTCTACCCAAGAAGTCTGGATTTTCTAATGAGATTAAAAGTTTTATTTTGTAGCCCAAGTGTTTAGCTTTAAGGCACGGACAAATTTACTGAGGTTTTTGGGAGGCAGGGGGGATGATTCTCAGTTCCGAGTTAAAAATAACCTCAGAGCACTTGTCAGGTGAAGTACAGAGCATGAGATTTCACATCTCTCTGAACACCTCTTAATATCTGTGATTGTTGGGAGATCTTTCAGCCATGCAGTGGTCCAACTCTACAAGAAGCTTATTTTCTAAAAAAAAAAAAAAAGGCAGCACAAGCCTTTGATTGATTACACTAAATCTTACTTTTTCCTCAAAAACCAAAGGCTATAATGGTTGCATAAAAATCAAGTATGAACACCAGACATCTGCTTGTATGTTTAGATTTTCAGTGCATTCATCAAGTATGCAATTCTGAATTCTGAAGACATGTTTCACTGCTCAAAGTATGCAAAGGAAAAAAGGTAAGAAGTGAGAGAAGTATATTGAGGAAATGTACACCAGTGTTTTCCAAGGATTTGTTTAGAAAGTGTAGGTAGTACGAATAGTTAGTCAGAAACACCAAATAAAGTTGTTTTGGGGAGAAGAGAAAAATTAAACCAATTTAAGATCTAACTGTGGAACTATATTTCAAGCCTCTTCACAGAGGCTGTCATTTAAAACTATATAATGTGATACTTAAACTTGCAGTTCAAATGGTGAAATGTGCAAGTGATGAAACAGCATCAATAACAGACTTATTTATTTTGTATTGACTGTATCAATTCACCAGTTTCAGTCACTGGACTAACTTAAACCAGAAATTATTTTCACACGACACATTTAGTATCCTAATTCAATAGGGAAACCATGAAACACAGCACTAAAATAATAAACATCAATCTTTTTATTTTGAAAAGATAGAAGTTCACAATTGCTATTAGTTACCTGACTTTTAAACTAACTTTCTTTATTGTCACTCAGCTACGCTGGGAAAACAGCAAAGAATAATAATAGTAATTTAAAACAAAACAAAACCCCACACTTTAGCCAATTATGCATATTGGTTTGGATATTAAAATATTTAGAAAATATTGTTCAGGTTCTCTATATAAATACCTAGTAAAATCTCACTTCAAAATAAGATTAGATCAAACCTAAACAAAAGGGAAAAGCTGCAATGCTAATAAAAACTCAAGTGTTAGAGCAATAGGAATTCAGGTGTACAACATTTAATAAACTCAAACTCTCCATATTAATGTTATGAGTTAGTAATAACAGCAATGGAGCAACCTACCAAATTCAACAGTTCTGTCAAACTCCCTTCCCTGTACCTCATTTGTCAAATGTAGACACTACATGAAAACGTCAAGTTAAAGCTTGTTCAGTGTTAACAGTGCATCAGAAACTAAGCAAAAGCAGGAGGTGGGATAGATAAATGCTATTCACAATATCCTCTGTCAAGTGAAAGTGTGCAATTAGCGTACATCCTCTGACAGGGACCCAGAACAAAGAAATTTAGAAGACGTTTATGCACACAAACACCAAAGTATTCACTTCACAGGACTAAACATATTATATAGCAACAATTAAATCCACTCCAAGAGTGCAGCATAACCCCAGATAACCACGCAGTGTTAACGACTCAGTGCAAGAAGTTTAAAAAAGAATGCGTCCTGAATTTTGTCAAATGACCTCTGGGAGACGACAGAGACATCTTCCAAGTGCTCCACTAAGGCATGTTTCAGTAAACACACCAAAAATCAAAGCAACTAAAACAATTTACCACTAAAAATGTACTACTGTATGTCATAAAATGAAAACAGAAGCTAGTTATAAAGCTTCTGTTATACAGAATATATATATATGTTATACAGAATATATATATTCTGTGTTCTGTATACACCACACAATGAGATACGCCTAAAATTACATGATATCCACATACATTTGTGAAGTGCTTTTGCCATTACTATGACATAAAATAGAGCCAACAATACAAAAGAGTCATCACAAAGAAAAGACAGATCATTAGTGGATTTCTGGTGGAAATCTGCTAAAGTGTAATACCACATTTTAAAAAGAATATTATGGGGTCTTAAACTGGTAACACCAGTTCATCTTGCCTCTTACTTGAAAGCCGGAGACTGGCTGCAAACACTGGTATCCCCAAAACAGAGAGAGCACCAGGGACTGCAAATGTGTTCCCACTCTGTTTTTTCACTGCTAGGTATGTAACAGCTACTTAAGCCACCTTTAAGTATATGACTCAATTCTAAATCTGTTGTGATGATTTGTATAAAATCACTAACGTTAGATTTTACCATCTATTTGTGTATTGCAAAACAAGAGCGTAAATAAGAACTTACTGCAGATGGTGTTTTCTGTACATGCAGAATTACATAGAACTGATGTTACCTCATTAAAACTATCACGTTCTCTCATGCAACACATATAAAATGAGTCAGTGTCAAGTCTTGTAGTAGTTTAAATGCCAACAAAGCTGAGGCACCGAAATGTATTCCACTTCTAAGAAACATGTTGCAAGGAATTCTTACAGACTATGAACATCAAATTTCCAAAGTGATGTCTGCTACTGCTTACCCCTCCAGATCAAGGGGGATTACATTATTACATTTGTTTATTACTGTTCATTAGGAGGGTTTTCCCCTAAAAACACATTAGTAAAATACTAGCAAGAAGTGACAATAAAACAGTACTTGCTGTGCAAAGAAGCTAAAAGAGCATCTAGGGATTCGAGGGCTCGCAAACTTCCACAGCATATTTAACTCACACCTTTTTTTTAAACAGTGTTTTTGTTTTGTTAGAGGAAACAAGTAGGTTTACAAAGTGATTTTCACACTGTTTCAAGACAGGTCTTTTATTGCAGCTATTACTTCCACTCATTTTCCAAATGGGCTCCTACAGTTCTTACAGGTCCATCTTTGGCAACCAACTTTTTATGTATTCCCTAGGAAGCAGGTCCTCAGTTTACCATTACTTTTGCCGAGTAACCAAACATTCCAAGTTACGATACAACTGCAGGCTCACTCCAGAACACATAAACGGGACAATAAAACTAGTTTCAACATAAGTCTCGAGACATTTTGGGGTTTGTCTTTTAATGCTAAATGGAAAACTTTTATCAGGTTGAAGTATCACAAAATGTAAAACTCCTTGAACGGTGCGTTGCCCAGTGTTGACAAAAACCTTATGATAAAAGTTAGGAAGCAGAATGGTGTCAATAAATAAGTCAGCTTCAGTAATTAGTGCCTTAGTGCCTGAGCCCCAAAAATAACTATTCTTTTTTAAAGGCAAGCTGACATGTATTATTTCTGTGATAATTGCTAACAACATAAGATCTTACTAAGCTTGTGCTCAGCCTTGCCTGCTTAACAGGCAATCGCTCTCTGTCACTAACACTGGAGGGAGAGTACCTCCAGCTATACTTCATGCAGCCTCCTATTCTCATGACCTAGTCTTCTATTTACTGAAGACATATTCAGGTCTATACTGCATGACGATATTTAAGTAAACACGACTCCATTCCTCCACCAAACCCAATCCTTCCAAAGATCTGCACAAGCGGCTCTCAGTCCCAGCGCCATGCCCAATTCAACTTGCTTCTCTTCATTCTCAAAAAAGTCGATCGACTGTGTGAGAAAGGAAGTAAACGGGTTGCATCTGAATTGTATGAATGTATTTTGATACCCCTTCAGGAAGCCGCTGCACATCCTGTTTCTCCTCCTTGCTTTGAAGTCCTCCAGAGCCGCACCACGCTATCTGCTCTCCTCCCCGGCTCATCCTTTGGTTTCCCACGTTACTGAATGTACAGGTATTTTTAGTCAGCACTTCCTAACCACCAAAATAAAGTCACCAGCCTCTCTCTCTGCCTCCCTCTCACTCGCACACACGCTACACAAAGAAACAGAAGCATTAATGACCGTTTCCAGAAGGGCCCTCTACCACCAACTTCCTGCACATCAATAATTTCGCAATTTCTGCTTGACAAACAGACGCCGATGCCCGAGGTCTGGACGGGAGGGGGCATTTCTGCTCGCCCGCTGACTCAAGGAAACTCTCGGAGTAACGGATGCTTCCCGGCCCCGCCGGGGCTCCAACGGCCCCGCCGCATCCCGCCCTCCCTCCCACCCGGTCCCGGGGCCGCGCAGACCCCGGCCCGGCCCGGCCCGCCCCCGCCAGCACGTGCCGGCCGCGCCCGCCACAAAGCCCCCTCCCGGCGCCGCCGCGGCGCGGCCCGGGCCCCCGCGGGGCTCCCCTCACCGCACTGAGGGGCCGCTGCCCCCGCGGGACTCCCCTTACGGCTCCCCTCACCGCCCTGAGGGGCCGCTGCCCCCGCGGGACTCCCCTCACCGCCCTGAGGGGCCGCTGCCCCCGTGGGGCTCCCCTCACGGCTCCCCTCACCGCCCTGAGGGGCCGCTGCCCCCGCCGCGCCGCCCCCGCCCCCCGCGGCCTCAACGGCCACCGCGCGAGCGCCCGCCCGCCCCTCCGCCCGTGCCGCGGAGCCAAGGCTGTAGCGGGCACCTGAGCGCGGCGGCCCCGGGCGCTCGCCCGCCCCGGCCCGGCCCGGCCCCACCGCAGCCCGCCCCGGCCGCAGCGCCGCACTTACAGATCTTCCCCCGCAGGTTCTGCAGCACCCGCACCTCGTCGCCGCCGTCCCCGGCCGCCATCGCCGCCGCCTGCGCAGTGCAGTGCACCGCGGGGGGAAGGGAGCGGCCCGGCCCGGCCCGGCCCCGCCGCACGCCCGCGAGCCGCCCCGCGCCGCCGCTGCCGCTCCGCCCCCGCCGGCCGCCGCCCTCGGGGGGCACCAGAGACCCAAGCGGGCGGGGGGCGGCGGGGCGCATGCGCGCTGGCGCCCGCCTCCCAGCAGGCCCTTGCGCGGTGGCTCCGCCCCTGCGGCGGCTACCGGCGCCCCGCGTCCCGGCCCGCCCCGGGCAGCGCCCGGCCCGCGGGGGGCTCGGCCCGTCCGCCCGCGGGTCTCGGCCGCTTCCGCGGCCTGCCCGGACTGCCCCGTCCCTCTGCGTGCCTCGCACGGCGGCAGAGGGGCTCTGGCTGCCGGGCGCGTTGGACGCCCGCATTCACCAGGTTAACATCCATTGCGTTCAACGGCTGGAAGGAGGGACGGAGCCGGTTGCTTTGATTTCTGGCGTGCTGAGTGCCCGTCCCCGTGAAGAGCACGGGACGGCTTCTGTTGAATCTCCTCTGCTGTCACTTGTTTACGTGGCCCGTTCGGCCACGTAAGAAGTGCCATAGAAGAAGTAGGAAACGGTTCGGCTTCCAGTGCCGCCTGCGAAGGCAGGCGCCGCGCAGAGCGGCCGCGGGCGCGCTGGCACCGGCAGCGCTTGGCTCGCTGGGGCCCTAAGGCCCCCGGCGGTGCTCGCGGACTGCGGACACAGCGCAGCAGCAGCTCACCGTCATCAAGCGTTAAAGGGCTTTCGCATCACGTTTTATACCCGCGTTTCTGGAGGCTACGGATCCTCATGTGAAACTCTCTGGGGTCTTGCTGACGCCTGGAGGTTGCCCCAGCCCCACGCTGGTGGTGGGCGTCTGTCTCGGGCCTGCGGGATGCAGGCAGCCGCCCGCTGCCGGCCGTGCCCGGCTGGGTGGGGTGCGTGCTGGGGGTGCATCAGCCTCCAGGCCCTGTAGGCACAGAGTCTGGTGAAAGCCTTTAGTGACTGACGTATCCCAAAACAGAGGTAGTTCAGTGGGCTAAAGCTGTTTTAGAAAGCAGGAGAGGACTAGGATTCCTCACTTTATGCCTAGAAAGCCCTCTTCAGTCTGTCCTGTTAAAGCAAAGGGAAGTTTGGAAAGTTTCAGGCTAGCATCTGTCATTTGTCTCTACCTGAAGTCCTCTGCCATGGTGCTCTGACCATTTTTTATTTCTCCTGCACAAATCTTGCCGTTATTATTATGATACGGCATTGAGCCATGTAATCTGACAGCCAGGCAGTGCTGTGCTTCATTCCTTGGTGGCTTTTCCTGCATCCAGCTTCTCCCCTGCTGCTCCTTTGGCAGCGGTGAGGCTCCTTCCTCGTCCCCAGGCTCCACGTCCTGGGTGGTGGTCGGGGGAGGACAGGTACGTGCCCAAGGTGGCGGGCAGGGGCTTGGTGGGGAATAAGCTGCTTCATCCCACCAGTAACGGGTGTATTTGTATGCATGCAAAACCCAAATCTGCACAAAGACACGAGTTTGCATAAGCTGAATTTTAACCTGTTAGAAATTAGAAGTTCCTCTACAGTACAAATTGAGGATTTGATTATCTACAGTTGGCTATCTAGGTTGGCTGCCCTGTCTGACCGGTGGCTGGTGAACTGCAGCTAACCCGGGCAGAGTCAGAGCTTTGATCTGAGAAACGTAGCAGGGTAGCACTCTGAGAATGAAGATGCATGCTTAAACCGTGGTTTGCAACATTTTAAAAGTTAGATTGTGCGACTCTAGTTCTTCAATGCTTTCTCAAAAGTTATGATTACAGTTGGAGTCCACTGTTTAACTTAGCATCAGCTCCCTTCGAAGCACAGACCTCCTATTGACATTATCAATGCAACTTTCATTTTGCCATTGCCTAATTCCTGTCACTCCGTTTTTTAAAAAAGTGCCTTGTTTTAATATAACATACTATATTCAGAATATTGTTTCAACTGCGCAATGTTTATTTTCGGCCTCTCTATAAGTTACATTTTAGGAACATCTCTACAACAGGTAGGTCTGTTCCGCTAAGGACGTAGTTAAGACAAACACTACTGTGCTAAACTGCAAACTTAGGGGAAAGACCCCTTCATTTAAAAATGAGAATGTAAGCAGGGGGATCTTTGCTCTTGTGAGGTAACTTCTTATGTCAGCCAAGGTGTTGAATTGTCACTGATAACTGCTATACTAAGGAAGCTTAGAACAAATAAAAGTGATGATGGCGCTTACTGGCTTACTTCATATGCTTCTGCCTGTAGTTTAGCTGTGTCACGTTATCTCATGTCACAGAAGACAGCAATAGCATTCAGTATATTTGTTCTAATTTTGGGTATATCATAAATGAGGATTGACCAACAGTTAGTTTAGATGCACAGACTTCGGGATGATCCACTTGTCTTTTTAATTAGCATTTAAAATAGAGAAAAACATATATATGTAGCAAACTTCTGAATTTTTTTTAGTTATACATCTCTCCTGAGGACCATCCCAAAATGACCTCCATAATTTAGCTTAAATTTAATTTTTAATGCAAGTTACAGACTAGTGACACCTAGCTGAAGGGGGAAGTACTTTGAATATGCGTAATCTTCTATGTTGTATGTATCTTCATATTTCCTTATGCAATTAGACATTTGCATTCTGGACTATGTTTCTTGACAGGAGTCCCAAAAGATTTGAAGTACAGTGTGTAAAATACACATTCTATACTGCAAGGTTACTATCAGAATTGAAAAGAAAAGACTTCTTAAAGCTTCGGGTCCTCATGAAAACATGTTTAAGATGTTGCAAAGTATTAAACACAGCTGTCCAAGTCCTTTAAGATACTGAGCAGGCAGATTCTGTTCACCTCAGCATTGCGTTCACCCTTAATGGTACGATGCCAGGAGATACCATCACTTCCCTTGAGCTCTGGCGTGTTCTCGATTCACTGTTCTGACCTTAACGAAGGGAATGTTTGGTAACCGTGTTGCTTAATCTTTTAACAGAATAACTATTAGAAGATACATATCTCTGGATCTTCTAGATCTTGTAAGTATTAACGTAACTTAAAAAATTGAGAGACTTACAGAAAAATAGGAAGATGTTATTTTAATTAAGCAAAAACAGAGTTATAATCACTCTTTCTAAAAATAAAATTAGACTCTTTATCAATCCTTAACATCTGCATTTAATATTTTCTTCTAAACAAAAATACAGATGCGATTATGTAGCAAATTACAGTCTTTGACAACGTATAATATTTACCTTCTCTTACACTTACTTTAATTCTAATTTGGTCATTAATACTTGACTCATTACTGCAACGTGTTACTTGTTGTAAAAGTGCCACAATTGAACTATAAACATGACATTGCCATCTTAAAACTGCTTTGCTATAAACTGTAGAGAATATACAGAGTTACAAAGTCATTGTGTTTTTATCAAAATATACAAACCCCCCCAAACCTAACACAAGCTATCAATATTTTTCTTATGAACTATACAGTTATATAAAATATTTGTAAAATTATCTTTATATTTATAAATATTCTACCTTATTTGCTTTGGTCTATAATTATCATCATACAAGTCCACTTAGAAGTTATCTTTGTGTACTTTCTTTGAAACATCATCGTACTTTCCTGTGTTTATTCTTCTATTATCCTTATTTAAATGGAACCAAAGCTGCCATGAAACCAAAATTTCTCAAAGGGTTCACAGCATTCACCAATGATAGAATAAATAAGTGGACTATATTATTACTTCAATCAATACTGTATAATCATTTCAACTGTAGTTTTATTGTACCCAAGGGGTTCATAGCATTCACCAATGATAGAATAAATAAGTGGACTATAGTATTACTTCAATCAATACTGTATTATCATTTCAATTGCAGTTTTATTGTACCCAAGCTATAGTTTCTTTTAAAATATTCAAGACGACGAAGTAAGTAAACAAACTGTGTACCATATTTGCACGTAGAATGAAGTTGAGGTTCACTAACCTTTGTCCTGACTCAATTTTTTAACACTTCAGAGAGATGAACGTACGTGACTAATTGGAAATGCAGATACAGTACAACTGAGCCCTATCATATAAACTGCAACTTGTACACATACACCCTCTTTGACTTTTTTTAAATCTCTTAGTTAAAATTAATCACATTTTCACAAAATAATATTAATTGTAATATTTTGGTGGTGTCTTTCAGAAGCCTATTCTCCCAGTTCTGAGCAAACTGTGAAGCCGTAAGGCTCCCCATAACCCTCCGGTGTGGCAGGATGAGGGAGGCAGAAAGGCCAACGCTCCTTCCTCCTGCAACCCATCCCAGGCACCTCTCTGCTATGGGCCCGCTGTGCTGGGCCAAAGGCCACTGCGACGAAGCATGCCTGGGGCGAGCCACTGGCATAGTCAGGGGGATCACTGAGAAGGGACAAACAAAGGTTAGGTGTTGTATTTAAAGCATGGGGACGACAGGGAACCCCACAAACTGGCCCTATCCCTGTTTATACATAGGGACCGTCTCAGGGATATATATAGAAGCAAGAATCTACGTATTTACCTCCTCCTCCCAAAATCAAAGTATTTATGGGGATTTGCTCTGCCTTTTGTTGTCCAGGCATTATTCCAGGACAAGGAGGAAGACTGTGTCTAAATCTCCTCTTCTTCTGCTGAGAAGAATGGTGTTTCTAAAAGACAGGAGTTGCAGACACACCAGGAGGTGGACACTCACATACAGGATTTCTCTAAGCTAGGCAGTTTCATGAGAACAATTTTCTTTAGACAAATGCACCTGAATAGCTCTACCAGGCCATTGACATTGGGATTTATGCAGTTTGGAAGACTGGCTATTGTGAGTTCCACTGAATCTTTATTAAATGTCTCAGAGATATCATAAATCTGGAATACTTTCCACACAAGCACTCAGACTTAACGGTTATTATGGTAACTACAAAACTGAATATGGAAAGGAAAAGAGGTTTTAACACCTGAATATGTTTTGTAAATGTTGAGTTACAGAAAAGCACGCCAGAACTCAACTGTACTTCAGCATACCCAAGTTCATGAAACATTTCCCACCTTCACTTTAGAATACACTAAATCACAATTATTTTGTTTATAAACACATTTTTTTGTTAAAAAATGCAATATATATGGTTTCTGCAGCAAAAATTCCTTCTACAGAGTACACTGTGAACCTACGTATTTATTTTGCCTAGAATGATTCTCACTCAAAAACAGCACTGTAAAATAGTTCAGTGACTAGTTTCCTGTAATGCTAAGTAGAAGGGTTTTGGTTGGTCATATTTTTTTCTTTTTTCTTTCTCTCTCTATATAGTTGGAAGTCTATTGTGGCAAAAGTATTTTGGGTCTTTCACATTAAGTTTGTATTATTGCAAATACTAGTTTTTCTTTTCTGTGTTATTTTTCCTTCTTTTGCATATATTGACACATTTAGATGAAGAAATTTGATCTTAGTACATGATACTAATTTGAGCTGAGATGTTTCCCCGTTCAACGCATCAATATATAGTTTTGGATTTTTCTTCTCTTTTGCACAACTGTCACTCAGAGTATAACTTCTGGAGTTACATTTTGTATGTTTTTTACTTCACTTCCTTCTGAGCCAAGGAAACGTGGATTTTCCAAGAGTTTAGTACTTTCACTGCAAAACTGTTCTTTTCTATCTTGTGGACCTGGACTTTTGAATAGATGTTTCTTCTGGTGCATTCCCAGAGCAGCTGCTGTCTTGCAAATTTTGGGGCACTGAAAGCAAGCGTATCCTTTTCCATTATGCTCACGTACATGTCTTTGCTCATGGTTCCTTTTGGTAGAAAGATACAAGAAGCTCTGAAAGCAGAACTGACAGTGGTAGCGTTTTTCTCCAGTATGAATTCTTTCATGTATTTTGAGTGTTTCATTTAAAGTAAACGCCTTATTACAGTATTGGCAGACAAAGTCTTTGACACCCAGGTGAATACGTTCGTGTTTCTGTAGATTTCCAGGAATTGAGAAACATTTGCCACAGGTTTTGCAAGTGTAGGGCTTTTCCCCAGTGTGACACCTCATATGCATTTTTAAAGTGGATGGACTTTGAAATTGTTTTTGGCATAATTCACAAATGTAAGGCTTTGAAGTAGCTACATGCCAGTGTACGTGTTCTTGAATTTCGGCAGTGGAAGACTGATCTCTTTCACAGAGCTCGCAATGCAGATTAGGCATTTCTGCGTTCTCTTCTTGACTGATCGCCTTTTCCTCAGGAGCATTCCTGAGCGCATACTCTCGACTGCACGTGTTGTGGCTTTCCATAATGGTGTTCTTGCTTCCGTGCTTTTTCCTCCATTTGGTCTTTTTCATTTTTCTCAGCTGTTTGGATTTCTTTTTTGGTTTGTAATTGTAATAGGGTCTCCAGGGTTTATCACTGGAGTCCTGGTCACTTACGTCATCACACATTTCTGTCAGCTCCAGGCATTCTGAGCTATAAAGCCTAGACGGGCTTCTTTCTTTTATCTCCATTTCCGACTCCTCAATTAGATTGTCCTGTTTGGACTCATGTTTAGATTTTCGTCCCCTTTTACAAAACAGCTTAGATCCTAATATATGTCTTTTTACAATAGCCTCGTTACCAATTTTTACTGTTATTTGACAAAGAGGCGCAACATTGCTGTCAGTAGATGTCCCAGGTAAGGCAGGCTTTGCAATGTACGTTTCAGTTTTACTTGATTCTTGGACAGTATTTGTTGTTTTGCTAGATGAACCTCCAGATCCTGTGACGTGCTGCGTATCCTCAGTTGCTTCTGCTCTGTTGTACAGCGGTGTTTTCTTTTTCTCCTTAATAGTTTTTGATTTTGTAACGCACTTCCCATAATTATCTGACCCATATTTACAATCATCACTCACAGACTGACTAGGTAGATTATTTGAAGATTCTGTCTTATTGTTTTCTACAGAAGTGACTGTTTTACTGTGCATTATTACTGATGAAACTCTGCTACTGTGCATTATAACAGAGGGTGCAGAACTGCTGTAACTGATGACAGATGTTGAATTTTCATTCATATTAGTTAAAGACACAACCGAGGAATCGCATTCCTGAGAACCAGAGTCATTTGCAGCAGTGGAAACCCTTTTTTCGGCTGTGAAAAAGTCCCTTTGAAGGTCAGAATTTAAGATACCTGCTCCCCAAGAGGAAGAATTCTGAGTATTTGTGGAAGATGCTGTATCATTACATGAAGATGTATCCAAGGCAAGAGTTCTGTTGTTTGCTATTACATTACTTTGAAAATTCAGCGGTGGTAGCTCAGAGCCAAGAGAACTCGGAATGAAACAGTTAGTAGAAGCAGTTTCGTTAACCTGGCTACTCGTTTGAACATTTTCATATGAAGCATTCCGGTAGGACTTATAAGGTAGTCGCCTGCATTTCATAGGTAAAAGTCGATAAAGTTTGTATGGGTACATACTTGGTTTTAAGCCTCCGTTGGCTGTCTTTTTATTTACTGAGAGACGATGGTCAATTGCATGGAAAGACTTCTGATGATTTTTTAGTATATAGTAAGTCATAAAAGTCTCCAGGCAGAAAATGCACTGATACCGTCTTTCTCCAGTGTGCCAGATCTCATGTCTGGTGCGATACTCGGCTAACGCGAATACTTTATTGCAGTAGTGACAAGGATATGTTCTTCTCCATGAATGCACATTTGCATGTCTTCGAAGGCTAGACAATGTTACATAACTACGCTTGCAAACGATGCACGTATATAATATCTGCCCATCAACGACTTTAACCAAATGATCTGTTTCTGGTAAAGTGCAGTTTGCGTTAGAATAATCAGTGATGCTGTTTTCAGACAATAGAGGCTCTGCATTTGCATATGAACTTCCATTCCTTCCGTCCGTAGCAGTATAGTTATCTGCAAAATTTTGTTCGTTTCCATTGTGAACCGATAAGCTACTTGATCTCATGCAGACTTGTTCATGACTTTCCAGTATATTTAGATTTGCAAATTGTTTGCTGCAGTATTTGCATATGACAGTTTCCTGATGCTCTGAATGGAGCTGAAGATGAGTACTGAGTAACACCCTGTCATTGAAGGATTTTGCACAACAGTTACAGTTGTAAACAGGTGGAACAACAGTTGCCACGGATCCAGAGACATTAGCAGAATTGTTTTCCTCTTCTCTTGATAAATGGAAATCTCCTGCTTTATTTTGAGGTTTTGGAAAGGAAATAATTGTCTGATCAGTAACTGCTTCATGTTGGGCTTCTGTAGTGGTTACTGTAGAGGCCGGTACTTTTGCTATAGCCAAACCAGTACCCTGGGGCTTAAAGGCTGTTTTAGGAGTACTACATGCTTGTTTTCCCGGCTGAATGAGTGGCGTGGCTTGGAGATTTTCATAGTGGTCTTCACCCATCTTGTACGAAGGGCTGCTGTCCTGTTCAAGAAAAGGAGTTCCTTGAAAAGTATCTCCCCCAGAAGAAACTGCATAGGAATGTTCGGCCAGCGTACTGGCTGGCTCAGCATCTTTGCACACGTCGCTTCTGTCGAGGCTGATGGGTGCTTGTATTGTCTCAGATACCTTTTTAAAGCTTGCCCTCAGATCAAGTGGAGAAAACAAAGTGTTTTCAGTTTCAAAAATTGAGAATGCATTTGTAATTCGTGGTCCATTTGTCACAGCGGAGTCTTCATGTCTCTTTTCATGTTTTTCCTCTTTGACAGTCCCTTTTTCATTAATGCAGTATGCGTAGGGGCAGGGGGAACTTGAAAAATTAACATCTGTAAGATCTTCGAGAAATGATATCCCCAGTTTTTTCCCTGCAGCTGCAAGGTCCGTTACAGTCTCCTGCCTCTTAACAACTACTGTGGAACTGTAGATGTAATTCAGTATTTCCGTAAACACTTCAGCTTTGAGATCATCTAACTCCAGTACATGACCTGAAATACAGATAGTACGACTCCAAAAAATGTTTTTAAAGTAAAGGCTTGAAGCTGCCAGCACATTACTATGGGCTTTAAATTTAGTATCTTCCACAATTATGGTGACATCACATAAAATACCCCGAATGCGCTGTTCATTTAAAATAGAAAGTACAGTGTCACTGTGGAAGTCGTCCTTGAAATCCTTTGAATGGGACATGACTGTCATCTACAAGAAAAAAAAAGAATGTAAATATATTTAGAAGGCATTTTTCATCCATTTCAGTTACAGATCAAGTTTATAGTTATATATTTATTTTATATATTTTTTTAATTTATTAACTTTTAAATTTTAAGAATGAGTAAAATTTTTTCATAGCATTTCAGGTTGAAGTCATCTTAGGTTCACTCGTGCCAACAATCCTGAAGGCAATCCACATACAGACCAAGGATGCAGGACCCCCAGCAGCTCCTCAGCAGGAGCCAGAGGACCTTCTCTGTGCCCGCATGGGTCTGTTGCCCAGCCCGTGCCTTTCACTGGGGACGGCAGCCGCCAGCTTTCTGTTATGCCAGCGGGTGCATCTGCTCAGGTTCACGCTGAATGACTCACTGAACCCTTGAGGTAATTCCCCCAGCACGTGGGTGAGGTATTTGGTAGATGTTATGGAGAAGGCTGAACTGCTGTGGTTCTGAGGATACTGAGGACTGTGTTTTCTGGGGCTGTTTGTCAGACAATGACTTCACAACACAGCTGCATTTGATGGCCTTATTAAACTGATATTTAAAGCAGGGATCAGAGATCCCATGCAATGAAGTTTCAGTTGCAGGATAAGGCTTTATAAAGAAATGAATGCACAAGCAACACAATTCTGTAAACTATAGCAGAGCAGGTATAACACTATTTACATAAACAGAATATTATTTTTTAAATAGTGATTAAATTGTATTAGATAAATAGTTTACACTTACTTTAAAATGACTGAAAATTTAAAAGTAACTGAATTTATAAATTCATTGATTAAAACAAGTAGAGAGTAATAGAATGTTTTTTCTTCAGTTATAGTTTAGATCTATAGTGTTCACACTTTATAATTTGATAGTGTGTTCTTAATTTCTACCAAATAATAAGATTTAATCACAATAGTAAATACCGTTCAATAACTGACAATTTATAATGAGGTTTAATGATGACAAAAAAATATTTAGATTAGCCAGGCTGCTACTGTATGAATATACTGGTTTACTTAATTGAGATAAAAGATGCAAAATATGAATGAAAAATAGACTGAAAAAATGGATGAATTTGACAGTATGTATCTGGAGAAAATCTCTGACTTAATCAGATGCATTGTTTTGTGCCTTTAAATCTTAAAATCATAGTTTATCATGTGTTTGTTTATTACACTTATTTGGCTTAAAATAAGAGATATTTATTCATTTGGAATGATAACCTGAAATTCACAGTGGTTAGGTATAGTTATCTGCTTTGGTTTGGGATCTGAAAACCCATATATAATTGTAGATAGTTTCTAGCTTACCAAGTCTTCTACAGAAAGAATACTGACAAGAACAGCTTTCTTCAAGCAAGCAGCCACTATCCCATAATTGATTCTTTTTTCTCATTGACAACGTCTGAGATTACATCTGACTTGCTCATGTGATGTGGTATAAGAAACCAACTGTCAGACATCAAAAACATTTCACAACAGGAGCTATTGACAGAGTTATTTCCTGAGTATAGGAAACAAATGATGTCAACTTTACCTCCCAGTGAACTGCCCCATAGGAACTTGCCTGTGTTTTTTCTGTTTCTTTATTAGAGACAGCTGGTTTTAGTTCAAAGACACATCATCTGACATACTGTTGGCTAAATATATCAGACTGCTACTTCTATACTAAGAGGCATTTATAAGCAAGGCCTACAAACCCAAGTCTTTTTAGTAGAAGTCTTATTGTTCAACTAGTTGTTTCAAAATTTATCCTCCTAAGAAGAAAAGTGAATATTTTCAATTTCTACTTGCACGTACATAGATTGCCAGTTTTGTAGTCCTGGATATTTTGGTATGCTCGGTAAACCACCCAACTAGATTCCTTGTGTAAAGATAGTAGAAACTATCATTTGCTATTTGGACATTTAATTTTTTTGCTGTGTGCTAAACCATCTGCTATATATATCTCATTGGAAAGTTATACAGAAAAATTCCGGAGCAAATTGATTTTCAGAGCCAACACTTATTCCTTCTCTGTCTCACTCTATGCATTCCCCAAATAGTCCATTTATTCATGTGTGTAATGATTCTCTACTGCCTTTTATTTTACCTGTCTTGCTTCTCGCATTTGTGAAAAACGCGTGCGAAATGCTATAAAAGCAGAATGCTCTACCTAGCACACACATAAATGGAATATTTCAGGAATATTTTACATTCCGTTTGCAGTTCATACTGCAAAAGGAAAACCTGCTCTTCAGTTTCCAAGGGTGCTCTAAGATACACAGAGATTGAACTTTTCAGATGTATTATTATTATTACGTATTTTTTTAGTAAAACACTGGAAAGTCCATTTGGAATGTTACTATTCTTCTGTATCATTTTTATTATAGAATTATGGAAGAAATTATAGTATTATTTATAAATGTTGCCCCAAACATATGTAAATACCATTTGACCTATTAAAGGTCAACAAAAGCCTTCAGCCTACTAAGCCATCCTTTTTTGACACAAATATGTGTGTTATTTTGATACTTTTTACTCTCAATCCAGACACGAATAATTTCTTAGCAATCTGAACAATACCTTTGTAGTATAACTTAATAGTCTTTGGTGTACCTACAGATAACATTAGCTTCTGAACAGAATTTTTGATTGGGAGTTGCCTTAGTATTTACATATTTTCTGTGAAAACAATAACAGACTTAACCTGTCATTACAAGTTGTTGAATCACTTTGAGAAATACGATTTAAATATTCATCTGAAACTTAAGTGTAATGATCAGTAGGTTGATTAAACTATAATGTTACCTTTTCTGACATCAACAGAATACCACTCCAAGTCAATAGTCATAAGTGAAAATAAGTAATATTAATAGTTGATGGAAAAATCAGAGATTGATGCATCCAAACTCAAATTAGACTACTTATGCCTTACAGACGACACTGCTAATTATAAATACTAGAGCAGCCAGCTCTTCATGGACACTGCAGAGGGAAGAAGCTACTGTGATTTTTTATATTAATATTACTTGGAAGTAAACAAAGAGATCACAAGAAGTTTTACTGGCCAATGAATACCAAATATAACAAACAAATTTTTTTACTACCGAAGAACTGTTGCAATCTAGGAATATTGTTTTTAACTTTTGCTAAACTTTTGTAATCCGTTGCCAGGCAAGTGTACCCCATTACATACAAGAAGAGATTCTTTTATTCCACTTCAGTCGCTTAAGTTTGAAAGACAAGCTAGTGGCATCAACAAAAAAAACCCCATTAGGGCCAGTTGCCAGTACACAGGCAGAATAAAAAAACCAGCAAGATACTTGATAAACTATAATAACAGTTCTCTCCCTGTTTTCTTGTTCCACGCATTTCTACTGGGATTTTAAAAATGGTTTAAAAATTATTTTAAAAATTTTTAAAACTTTTTAAATTTTAAAAATTTTTAAAAATTAAAATTTAAAAATTTTTAAAAATTAAAATTTAAAAATTTTAAAAATTTTTATTTTCCTGGTACTTACCAACATGACACTAGGCAAACACGTTCACTCCATAATTTTCTTATGTTCAGTTTCATTCCACTCTATTAACATACTTCAAAGGCTATCTCTGTTTTGTTTCCGGCCTGTGTCCCGAACTGAGAAGGAACATTCATCTGTACCTAACTCTCCTAAAGGGCACTATTTTGTTCGAGAGCAGCAACGGGGCCAGGCATCACAAACAAACAAAGCAAAAAACCAAAGAAAAACAAGTACACACACCCCACATCCCCGCCAGCTCTTATCCTGATCCTTGCCTACCTGGAAACCTACTGCCCAACCATCACTTTTTTGATGGTCGCTCAGTTTTTTTACGGAACCACTTCACCAGTCCCATCTGGGCAGCATGGCTACGCAGGGCTGCCTCGACCAGGGTCCCTTCAGCCTCCTTACAACCTCAGGCACGCAGGGAAGTTTTAATGACGTCTAATTATGTTCAGTAGCTTGCAGCGGCATGTAGCTTAGTGCTCCAGTCTACGCAGGTACGCGTTATTTCTACAAGTACATTTCTATGTTTTCTCTTTTAGACTCTCGCTGCTTGCATCCTTCCCCATTAACACAGAATACTTGCCTTTTCTATTTGTTATAGCCTCATAAGCATTATAGACTTTAAATCATTTTTTCAGCCTCGCACTGTTTCCTCTAACTTTTAATTCAGACAGCTGGAGGGGGGGTAGAATTTAGCATAAGAATATTATGATAGAATTAGCAAATCTCTGAAGCCACCAGATGAGCCATTCCTTCAGAGTTGTAATTGTTTCCTATTATTAGCATCCCTAACTCATTCTCTCACTTCCGACTTTAGGCTTTTCACGATCATTCCTCATCACATGGAAAACAGCCTTTAAAACCTTATCAGTGCTCAGAGCAGGCTTACGCTCTTTATTAAGTGATGTTTCTCACTTTGAAAAGCAAAACGAGTTCTGTCTCCGTAACAGGACACTCGGTAACTGATCTGGCTCTAAAAATAATTAAAAAAACAAAACAAAACAAAACAAAACAACAAAAAACCACACATCTCCCGCTGCATGCCCGGTTCTTTCTGATATCAAAAGGTTTCACCCTTTTGTCCGTGTCCTTGCCGAAACTTTTAATGAGCCGAGCCGAGGCCCCCCCCAGAGGAGCAGGCGGCTCCCTCGCTCCGTTCGCCCACACGGTGGAGCTGGACGCGCACGGTAGAAGCCCCGTCCCCTTTTCTTGCTAAAGCAAGACACGAAATAAAGGCTTTTACAACTACATTAAATGTGGGCTGCTACGGCAGAGTTCAAATGCGATTGTCTCGTAATCCTGCACGAATTACATAAAATACAAGCTCCTGGTGCAGCACGTTAACGTCAGTACATTCGTCTGGCTTAAAACGGAGCCTCTTGAGACATCAAACGTTTGGCAACCCGTCAGCTGCAGACAGCTTGAAGACACTTCCTGTTTATGGGCAACAACTGCACTCCGGACTTAATTAAATCTCTAGCCGAGGAAGCAACGCATATTAACCTGCAATATGATTTTTCCCAGCCGTAACAGAAACGCTGACGCAATTTTACGCTCGAATGTAGAACGACTCACTGTTTTTGAGCTACCTGGCGATTAAAACCATGCCTTGGGGGTGTTCTCTAGCAGGGAGGAAGACGAAGGCAGCAGCTCAGCGGGACGGCGCGCTGGGTGCCCGGCCGCGGGGTGACGTGACAGGTGCCATCTTCCCGGCGGCGCGCGGCCCCTGCGGCCCGCCACCCGCGCCGCGGCGCGCGGCCCGCTGACGGCGGCAGGACGGCGCAGCAGCCATTTTGCTCTGATAATCCCCGGTAATCAGATTTGCCTGTGGCTTGTGAAACACGGGCTGGTTCCAGCGCCCCGGCTCCCCTTCTTCGTTTACTAACCGCTACGTTGTTTCTCACGTGTCTGTTTTACAGCGAATGCTTTGTGCTTAATTAACGCAGCCAGCTGGGATATTTAGCCTATCGGCCAAGTTGTTTATATGCGACGACTGTAAATTTAGAAAGACGAGGAAATGCGGTGTTGCCCATATCCAGCCCCTTGCTCCACGGTCATCAGTGCAGTTTTGTCCACGTCATTTAGAATTCCTCCTCAACCTAACAAAGGATTTTGATTGCCTTCCTCTCCTTCAAAGCCTTTCTCATATGAAGAAAGAGGAAGAATTTATGGAGCGACGTAGCTCCGTGCATAACTTCTGCAACTTCCCACTAAAAAGGAGAGATTAAATACTTCCTTGAAAAAAAAAAATCTGAAATAAATTACACTTGGTTACTGAAGTATAGTTACATTTAACATATTTTCCTTATTTGATTATATTAATTGTCTTTTTTCCTAAGCGTACATAGAAACTCATGCAGTATCATCAGGATGTTTATTTTAAGCAGTAGTTTTATTCTCTGATTTTGGTTTCTTCAGATTATTCACTGCCTCAGGAAACAAGTGCAACAATACTACTAGCACTTCAGAAGCACTAACAAATGCTTACCTAGATAAAGAAGGAAGTAGCTTGATTTCATCTAGCCAGATGCTCCAATAGATTTGGCACAGTCTTCCTATATATTCTCTCTCTCTCTCTCTCTCTCTCTCTCTTCTCTCTCTCTCTCTCTCTCTCTGCCTCTCACTTTAAATAGTCAGCAAAACCTGTTTTCCCAGGTACTTGGAATCATGAAGCTAAGAGGAAAACTGGTCTTGGAGACAGGTAGAAAACATTGTTAGAAAAATGGACAATTTGCTTTTGTCTTAAAGCTTGCTTCAAAATACTAATTTTGCCCAAGGCTAATCTGGGTTAATTTTTACAAGCTATTGTGTGTGAGCTTTTACTGAACATTTACTTTGTTTTCAAATCTTAAGCCTATGCATTAGAAGCACTGAATAGTAGGAACTGATTTATTTTAGACAAAGAAAAAAAAAAAATCCAGAAGCACAAACTATTTCACCATTGTCACCCTTGATGGGCCTGGAAGTTAGAACTCTGCTAGAGCCCCTTCATGATACATGCTGCTTAGCATCTGAGGAAACTATTTAATGTCAACATAAGATATAAAATGTACTGTAAGGAGGGAAGGTCTTTTTTCCAGCATTCTGTCTTGGAACTATCATATGCTTTCCTGGTTGTTTTAAAAGATATGGAAAGAAATTTTGTCTTCTCAGGAAATTGTCGTAATTCCAGTGGCTGATCTATACATCCCTCTTCTTTCACTATTTTACACAATCCACATTAAAAGATCATCTTAGCAATACTGAATATCTCTGTGGGGAGCTTAATTACTGCTTCTGGATCACTGGAATTCTTATAAATAAGTTCACCTATTGAAGCAATGAGTATCTTTTTAGCTTAAGACTCTCTGCTACCAAAAAATAACCACCTTTCGTCTCATGACAAACTGAGCTGTTCCTATCAGTAGCTGTTCACCAACAGCTATGGGAAATGGAACAAATAGTTGAAGAACACAGCAGCATTGACTGCAAAAGCAAAGTGCATCCCAAAGTTTTCACAACCTTCTTTTTTATGCCAACCTACTTAACTGAGAAGCAAAGTTTTATACTCACATGTAGGCTACTTTTAATCTTGGACTTTTGTCTATTGCTTATTTACTATTGCTTCTTTATTATTGTTTTAGAGGCGTGTATATATATTAATATGTATTAATGAAGATTTCTGACACAAGTGCCGTAAGAAGTATTTGTTCACAAAGGTGTTTTGTGAACAATACAATAATATGGATTAAACCTGTTGTAATCCTTTAAAAGAAAGAAATGCATTACTGAACAACATTAGATACAAGCATCTTTTTAGATTACATGAAACAAATTTAAGGAAGATTAGATTATTAATTCCCCCTAAATCTTAATTAAAATTTATTATTTTTAAGTTGTTTTGAAAATCAGATCCGTAACCATCATTTGTATAGCAGATACCCTCGACTTAGAGACATTAATTTATTTGTACTTGACCATTTGATGCTCTGGCAGTCTTAATGTCTGTAGACACTATAACAGATTTGGAGAAAACCAACTCGTTTTTTCTTTCTTTCTCTTTTTTTTTTTTTTTTTAAATCGATAGGATGTTTTCTTAAGGCAACTTCAGCTCATCCACTAAAAAACAATCACCTTTTTTGTGACTAGTACTGTAATTGAGGGTACTACTTTCCATACATATATTTAATTTGAGCTATTTGGCATTCACAGTCCCATCAGCTCCTTGTCTATTCAAAATATTCTTTAGAGTAAGAAATTCTTTATAAGGCCATCTTGGCTGCACCCAAGATTTTACATTCTCATTATAATATTTCATGTAAAACCAATTGCATGCAAAGAAAATGGAGGAACTGGTACTGCAGTCAGACCTATGTGAATGGACTACATCGATATCTGTGAGAAGTTGGACAAGATTTATCTGCGTCTGCAGTCTTGATTTCAGGGTGTAAGCCACAATACAAATTATATACTTTAAAAATAGCAATCTTACTAGTGTATGTGTACCAATTCCCCTTAAACATATAAATGATTGCACATAACATCACAGAACTATTATGTACTTTTCAAATAGAAGTCTCAGTAGTTTAGCAGTGGATTACTTCTTCTATGGTAAAATTGCAAGGAATAGAGAAAATTGTCAGCGGACTTCTACTTCTTTAAAATATATAAAACAGTTCCAAGGTTACTGAAGTGGTGGTGTTTGGATGCTTTGCTGAAGTCTGATAATCTCACTTCTGCAACTCATGGCACGTGGTATTCTTTCCTTAAGAGTATTTCAGACTGCCTAGGGAAAAAATGTTCCAATGTGCCTCTCTAGTCAAGCAGTTTCAGTTCTTAAACAACAGCAGGAAACAACATATATAGCCTTACCAACTCTTGCAAATTCCTCATGAGTGACAGGATTTTGGTCAGGGCTTGACTGGTTTCCTTCTTAGTGCCTAGACCAGGCTGGCCTATCCATGAGAAAAATCCTTGGATGGACTGTCTTCTTAATTGCTCTCACTGCTGAGGTCAAAGCAGGCAGTGATGCTGCTGAGGAGGAGAACACAGTTCCTCTTCACCCCTCAGGCAGACCAACACTCCACTCAGAAGTGGGGTGCAAGAAGGAGACAGCAGCCCAAAGTGGCTTCACTCCTCTTTCTGTTACATGAGCAAGGGAAAGAGTTCCTTTGTGTAACCCTTCTCCTCGAGCATCAAGTGGAGGGAGAGGAAGGGAGAAGGAGCACAATTATGGAGACCTGCAGCAGCTGCCTGCTCCTCCAAGTCTGGTTGAGAGGAGAGGAGAGGAGCCTGGCAGAACTCATTTGGCTCTCGAACTGCGTGAGCTGTGCATCTGCACCAAAGAAAGTCTTTCTCCAAGGTACATTGCCTTCTTACAATTTAGGCACGGCCTAATCTGAGTCCCGTTAACACTAAACAGAATGCACACAAGCAGTTTTTAAATGTATGACTATACCTTTGTCTCTCCACCAGTCTAAAAAAGAAAATGAAGCAACAGCAATAACTGACATAAATCCAAATTCTTCTTTTGCACAAAATAGAAAAGCTTATGTTGTACTGCTACTAAGAATCAGCTGACTTTACATCTTGCTATCTCTGAACAATCTCAGTATTATTTTCCATTTAAGTCTTTCATTTTTTATGTGCTGCTGACAAGCCACTTTCTAGCCTCCTACACTTCTGGGACATATCATAGTCCTTAGCTAGCATAGATCAATTGCAATCATGAAGCTATGTTTACAGACAGAGTGACAACAGCAGACATTTTTCTGTTGTTGACTGTTGTCAAATGTAGTAATTTATATATTTGAATAGCTTTAAAGAAAAGTAGCAAATTAAACATTTAATTTTTGTTCATTTTGGACAATTACTGTGTGGTATTCTGTTGCCCATTCAGTTATCAGAAAGACAATATAAAAGTAGTCGAACCCCACCTCTCATTTTCCAACTTTGAGAGGAAACATCCTTTAAATATCCGAACCAGCATCTGCAAGAGCAGCAGCCAAGCTGCATGCTCAGGGGCCACGGTTATTCTCAGCCAGGTGTGCTGGCGGCCAGGCCAATGCAGCCATTCTTGCCCTTTACTACAGCTGAGGTAGCAAATCACACTAGACTGAAAATAGAGCTAAATCCCTTCCCCTGGAAACACCTGAGTTAGTTGGTCTGCTAGATGGCTGGACACAGCCATTTTCAAAACTTCAGCTGGTCTTCAAGCTGTTAACTGGCCACCACTGATCTCCAATGTTCCTTAAAATGTTGCAAAATATTTTTGTTATATTGGTAAACTTCAGTTTGCCAAAACCAACACACAAGTGATAGCTATTACTCTGAATCATCACTTAACTGTGGCCATTTATTATGACAACTTATTTGACACACAATAGCTTTGGCTGTACGCTCTTAAATATTCTTATGCTCCATTTTGTGCTGACCTAAGGGGCCCAGCCCAAGCCCTACTCCTCCTCTTCCATCCTGCTGCACATTTCCAGCCTAAAAGCTATAGCAGGGCCTCTGCTCATGCAATGCAGGAGGACTGTAGCAAAAGCAGGCAGCAGCTGGCAGCAAGAAGAAAATCTTCGTGGCTCCAGCTCTGGTTTGTGTTGCATGCTCTGCCAGCAACGTGAACTGCCCCAGGCACAAATCCTGGCCTGACAGTGAGCTCAGCTCAGATGGGCAGCAACAAATAATAAAAAGAAAAAACAGCTGACTTGCATCTCCCTAGTAATTTCCCAAACTCTTATTCCCTCAAAAGCCTTACTAGTAGCGTAGCATGTGATGGTATATAACAACATTGTTTATGGTTCAGGATCGTGAAAAGATTCATGTGATAGTGTTCAAACGATCTGGAATTAATACTAGATTCTGGTACACTTGATTGTTGAGAGTTACGGAAATGCTTAACATTGTCAGGATAATCTTTATTTGCTACATCTCCTTGTTATGTATGAAGCCTTCTCTCTTATTGCACACTCCAAAAAAGTCAATGGGAACCTTTTCATTGATTTCAAGGGAGGTTTAATTAGGCTACTGGTCACATAAACAACTTCTCAGATTACACCAACTGAATTCAAGCTCAGGATTTGCAGATTCTCATTCTTCCTGTCTTTTCAATGATTAGCATTTTCAACTTACTTCTTAAAGTTGTATCATCTTGGGATGCCATAGTAATCCCTGAAGGGTTGTATACGCTTTTCATTTTATATACAAATGAATGAACTTTAAGAAGAAAGGCCAAAAATAACCCGTACATAAACTTGCTGAAGTCAGGTTACAAATTTGTCAAAACTGATCTTATATATCTGAGCTTCTTTTAAAGCCAGAAATATAAAACAAAATAGTACTATACAAACACTTGCATAGAAAGCGTGAGTACTGCCTAAAAGCCACATCCAAATCTTATTCTGAAAGTCCATGAACAACTGCCATTTTGACTTGTACAGCTTTTTCTCCCCACCTCACCCCGCTGCCTTTTTCTGGTGTTGACTGTTAGCAGGCAGCACTCGGTCATATCTCTGCCTGGATACGCTGGATAGAACCGAGAGTGCTATG
Organism: Nipponia nippon; assembly: GCF_047370975.1. Taxonomy (NCBI): domain Eukaryota; kingdom Metazoa; phylum Chordata; class Aves; order Pelecaniformes; family Threskiornithidae; genus Nipponia; species Nipponia nippon. Next base: position 18,336,295 of record NW_028262391.1, read on the forward strand.
AGCAACAGCAGTTTCATTTTTATTTAGTGGCTTTAGTTTGTCACCGTGTAAAACAGTATAATCATACTTGCTTCTGAATGCTGGTGCAAGATTCAAATTTAGAATGCCTGAGCATTTCTGAAAGACACTGTAAGCCTTCATTTCCATCCATATTTTGTTGCCTTAAAGCAGTGCTGTAAGTTTTCAGAATCTTGGAGAAAGGTTTCAATTTGCAGACTAAGCCTACCATGCCAATTTTGTCCAGTTATTGCAAGTCCAATTTAAAGTGCAATGAAAAAAATCACAAGAGATATTTCCATTGAAAACATGAGGTTTTTAGGTTAAAACCTTTGAGTATTAAGAATCCACACTGGGCCATGCCCAGAAATCTTTTTATATGGTGATTTTCAAGATGCATGCATTATTGTGAGCACATGGTATGTAAATGCATTGGGCTGCTTAATAAGCATTCACTGACACACATCTGCAGCTTTGCTAATGTACCTTTTATTCGTATGTGGTTGCCAAGGAAACAGGTTATGGCCCAGTATTCTACTGCAAATATACTGAGCAAGTGTTCTATGATAATATACTTAAAATAGGTACAACTTAGATTTTGTAGCCCATTGCTTCTGTAAATCTAGGTAACCTGAATTTATCTAATTTTAATGTTTCGCTGATTAGTTTAAACCATCAACACCATCTTATTGTCTCTGAAAATTCATTACCATTTTCTGCGTCTTACAACATTCTGTATTAAAAGTAAACTTAACTACAGAAAGCATTTTGAGATATTCTAGGAATTGAAGAGGTTTTTGTTTTGTTTTTTTTTAAATTTGGTTGCTTATCTTACATTTTGCCTGGTAGCCTTAATTACTTATTTCTACTTACGAGATATCACCGCATTGACTATGACGCAACAAACCGTTTCCTACAGAAATTTGTGCAAATAGTGCCACTGAGATCAATGAAACTAATCCCTTCCTATAACACAAATTATGATACAAAGAAACAGGTTGAAAATTAATGAATTCATCAGGATTTCACTGATTCTTTCATTCAATACATACATATCTCAAATCTAAAGCACAGATACCAGACATTTATTTTAACCAAGATGATTATTGCACATTCACAGTAAGAAGGAAACTGCTAATATTTGAAAAAGCCATACAAAATGTGAAACTCTTGTTTTGAAATATCCTGATTATTTATTACAATACTGTACTTGAATTTACAAAGTGCTCTTTGCAGCTCATGATTCAAAAGGCTTTTTACTACCCCTGATTCCAGTCATGTATGAAGGTAGAGATTTGCCCGTTTTAGATGAACTATATACAGCTTAACCGAAACAACAATATTAGAAATGGGCATTGGCACTAAGAGAGTTCCTCTACCTTTATTCTATGGCACGGGTTCGTAATGAACACTGGTGACTGGGATCCAGAGTTAACATTCTGCCAAGCTCAGGAGGTTTGCTCGCCTGCCAATATGTTTGGTTTGTACAGATCACTGGAGGCTGTAACAACCTGTTTCAAAGATCTGTTCTGCCTGGTTTTGTTTGTCCAACCTCTATGGCAATAAAAATCCAGCAGGAGCTGGAAAATTCCAACAATATTGACATGAGAATAGAGCAATGCAGTACCATAGCAAGAACAACTCTTAAATGATATTAAAAGAGGTAAAACTTTAACTGAGAGAAAAAAAAAAATAATGCTGTGGTTTTAAAGTGTTAAATATTTTAGCACTATTTCTACACGAGTTTTAAAGAGATTTCAGCTTGCTATAACCACCCCATAAACTTACCCGCCTAAAATCAGGTTGTTCTTCGGTTAGAGTCTTTTAAAAGTGGTATCGACAGGTATTTTCAGCAAAACCATCTCAGTAATTTTGTGAGCTCTGTGGCTGCTGTGTATCAGCCTGCAAAGGGGAAAATCCAAATTTAATGACTAAATTATTAAGACAAGTACTAATTTCCAGATACATTGTGTGACTCATCTAGATTTTCCCTGGAATGCTGTAGGATTCCAAATCTACATCTGGGAGGCTTACAACATACCAGCGATAGAACAGTACCGTTAACCAAACTACTGTGAATACTGCTTCTGCCTGCATTGTTTTATTATGGTTTAACCGGTGTAGTGCAAACTGGACGTAATGGTTCATAATATGTTCTAGACAGAAATGTAAGGACGTTTTCAAGTTTAAAATAAATCATTGGGATCACTGGAAAAATTAGAGTAAAACCAATCCTTGGTTCTACTTCCTTTCCCCCATCTCAACTATGTCCAAATTATTCTTCACATATTTACCTAATAAGACATCAAATAACGGAGGCTTCACAGCTTCCTCAATTAGTCTGGTCCTGAGTTTCACAAGGTAAAGTCAGTGGAAAACAAGTGTATTTTAAGATTAGCTTCACAGTTTGTCAGTTTAGTAAACAAATCATGGTACAAGGAGAAACAATCATCATTACTAGTCAACTCCCTTGACTCCACATAAACTGCTGAAACCAATTACAAGTCATCCTTTATCTTAAAAGCCTCCAGGTTTTTCTGCAGTCTTTCAGAAGGCCTTTTCTTTCTCCTCTTTCCATTCTGTCACTTTTCTTTTGGTCTCTCTTGTCACAGATATCATCACAGTATCTGTGATAATGACATTTCTAGGCAACTCTTGTTCTCTGGAATACACTCCTGTATTTCTCTGCTTAAATGATTACTCATCGTTGTCAAACATCCTAATTTTATGTTATTATGTATCAAACATCCTAATAAGGTTATCATGTAATAGTGTGAAAATTATTCAGAACAGGGCTTTGTTTCAAAGATACTAAACAAAATTAAATTGTTCCATAGAGCAACTGCAAAATCTTACACATAAGGCCTTATGACTCAGCTAACAGGCATTTATATAGCAGCAATTAAGAATACATAGATCCATCTTCCATTTGCAAATATACCACATACTTTTATAAATAACATTATACAGGAACTACAGGATCCGTTACTTTGGCTTTAAAAGGTAAGAAGGTGAGCTAATTTTTTTTGTTGGTTTAGCTGGGTACATTTTTAGTCTATCTTGATTTGAATAAGTATTCTATAGCTCACATCTGCCCGTAACAAAGGCCAGAATGCAAGAAAATTGCATTAAGCCATTATTATTATGTCAAATACCAATAAAGTCATATTCACAAATGACTGTGAAATATTATGGTGAATGGGAAGCTTAAATATCACATTTGGAGGAATCCAGCAGTAAAAGATCGTATCAAAGCTAAAGAATTCTCAAGTTTGATAATACTAGAAGTCAAATGTAATACTATACATAATAAAGCCCTTTTAGAACATAATAAAGCAATTCACATGATAAAGTACAACAGACACTAGATGCCTCAAAAGGGTTAATTGGTACCTGCTCATTACTACCAGAGTCTGTCTAACAGTCTGACAAATATTATCTGAACACAGACAGTTTCACACTGAGAGATCTGCAGTTTCAAATCAAAATGAAGTTTAGAGGCAGAAGTAACCTTAAGCAGAAAAGTCATGGAAAAGCAAGCAGGATAGTGTCTGAGTGAATGATTTTTAGTTTGATTTCGTTTTTACTCATGCTTTGTATAGATTTTCTGTTACGCAGAAATGGAATTCGCATGGATAAAGGAACACATTTCAATTATAAAAGGGAGGACTGAGTACCAACAATTAGACTTCTATGATAAAACTGAAAAACCTCCAAGCCCCCGCCCCCCCCCCAACAATAACATTTGCAGGCTGTGCTGGAGGTGTGAAACACTGCACCTGCTCCTCCGTGCCCCGGTGAGCCCCCTTAGCCAAAGAGAATAAAATGGATGAAGTTTACACAAGATTTCTTGTGGCACCTCTGGCTATAACATTCTGACACTCTGCATTAGCTAGATGCAACTACCATTAAAATACATACAGCAACCCACGTATAATAGTCAAACTGGAAACAGCTTGCTAATTACTAGACGACTCCTTAATAAATAAATCAGTTTCTTTAGCTAGAAGAAGTTACCGTTCACAGGCTGCCAATGAGTTTTTTCCAGACTCATGAAAGCACTTGAGTTCAGTCATATTAATTACAAGAGGACTTGCACCCCCTAACAAAAGAGCAAATTTGCAAATGGATTTAAAACAACCATAGCGAAGCATGGTCATGTAACGGAGCTACACTTTTTTTAAATGCCTTGAGTGGGTATGTTTGAACACAAAGATGTAATAAAAACAGTTTATCACTAAGTGCCTCATCTTTTCTAAAGATAAATATCAGCGGCAATAAATAGATTGCTTCTACATAGCATTTGCTCAGCAACTTCCTTTAAAAATAACCACACAAGAAATAAACAAAGAAATGCAATTTTGATAACTACATGTAATGGCGCACTCCATATTAACATTTCAGACAGGAAAATAATCAGCAGAAGCAAGCTACTGGAGATAAATCAAATTACAAAAAAAATGCAAACTTTAATATGGCACTTGAGAGATGCTGTTTATTACATTTTCAGTTCTGCTTCTTTAGGTGGAACAGGGGAATATTGCACTGCGTCAAACTAATCTCGTAATTATGAATCAAATGGGTTTATTACCATTATTAAGCACTGGCCTATCAAGACAGATGACAAGTCATAATCCTGAACAGTTATACTCTGTTTATTTGGAATGCACTGAACTGATATATTTAGAAAGAAATGAAAATTAGTTTGATATTACTGACACTGTCAAGGCTATTATTGATAATTGGCTGTGCTTCCAAATACCTCCTCTGCATTAATTTTCAGTGCTGCGTCCTCATCCACACAAAATATACTTAGTCATTTTAAAGTCAAGGACATGAAAGGAAAATGGCTACCCTGCTGCAAAAGTCTCATTGCAGTAGTGAGAATTTCTCAAGCCACGTACAAAGAAGATTCACAAGGAGATACACTAGGTTATAAGCTCAGTGGAGACATTTAGTAACGTCTGATTCTGTATAAGCAGTTACCTGTGGTACACATAAGATTTAACTTTACTGATACTGTTAAAAATATTAGCTAAAAATAGAAATAAGGAATTATAATACTTAAATTTTGCAAAATCTGTAAGGTCTGCAAATTACCGCAGACCACAAGTGAGCTTATTCTATAAAGGCTTGTTTAAGATCCGAGAGAAGTTCTTTTCCAGTATGCTTAAACACAGTTCTTTACCTGAACTTCAGAACGGGGCCACTATTTAAGGAAAGGTTTATTAGCATTACTGTGGCTGAATTCAGCAAAGGTGAAAGAAGGTTTAAACATACTTCTGATTCTCTGCACTTCTCAGCTGCTAAGTATTTCAGTGGTACTTTTATACTTGTGATAATGAAACTATCACTTTATAGACACACAGTACAAACCTTGACCTACATGCAAGACTAGGCTAAATTAAAAAAAGAACCTGGGGTATGTTTCTGGAAACAACCAATGCAAAACAGGAATAAAACAGTTTTTTGTTGTGTACAGCTTTATAAACATGGCATCGTTTAAGAAATCATAGCCGCATGGAAACATAAAATGAGATCAGATTCTCGTTTAGAACTGAAAGGAAGCAACTGCAAAATTTCCATTTGCATTGTGATATTGCTATTAAAGAGAATAACATCTTTCTACATCTCTACTATTGCACCTTTTAAAAGGATTTGGTTGCCAAGGAAACTGGTTCTGGCCCAGTATTACTCTGAAACAAATATATTACGAAAGTTGGTGTAAGTAATACAATACTCATAATTCCTTTTATTCTTAATGCTCAAATTCAGGTTTCTGTACCTAAGGCTGTTAAGTTTTTAATTTCATAACCTTTTTTGTGTGAAGTAAAACACACTTCAGTGAACTGATACTCAGTTTATGCTGACAGGGCCACTTATATCAATCTCTCTCTTTAAAGTCCTTCTACCTTAAAATACAAAGAAATACTGCAGGTTTATGTTTGTAGCTAATACTGAAAATATAAGCATTAAAGCATATTAATATTTATTTAAGATTTCGCACAAAACACAAAACCGCTTATGACAGAATTTAAATATTTTTCATTTTTCTTATCTACCTCAATTTTTATTTCTGCATTTTAACTGCAAGCTTAGTAATGCTTATAGTCAGCTTTAAAATGTAATTGAATCAATAGGGTTTTCAAAAATTCTTTTGTTGCATAAGCGTTGCCACGCCCTTAGTACATATGATTATTTTAACAGACATGATTGCTCTACTTTCACAATAGATTTTTTAAAAACAGATAAGAACAATTGTCATGCCAATATGTGAAGCCAACAATTTAATATTAGGTTGTTTTCATTAACAGTTTAATACATTTTTTAACTGAAAGCTACATTCCAAAGCCCATTTCATGTTCTTGCAACACTGACCAAGAAATCAGTAAAACATGCAAATCTCAACCTACCTGCGTGTACCACTTAGTGCAGTGTTAGCATGGCAATGCACCCAGCCATTTTTATGTAAAGCGATGGAGATAAGTTCTATTCTTGGTCTTCTTGATAATTTTTTAGAAGCAGTTGTCAAAAATCAGATGGGAAGCAGCTTGAATAGACCGTGATCAGGAGAACCGAGTTTATCAATAGGGAAAGCAGGAGTGGGGAAAAAAAAACGTCCTCATTCAAGGTTTTCCGAAACTGCAACACAAGGTTGTTTTTTTTTTTTTCTCCTCCTCAGAGGGTTCAAAGCTTGAAGCTGACCACTGCAAAGGCCACTTGTCACATTTACTGAAAATCAGCCTATTGATATCACAGCTGAAAATATAAACTCGACAACCAAAGCCCATTGCACAACGTGGACTGCGTAAGAGTTAAAAATAGATTTGACGTGCCTCCTACCTGCATAATAAATATGTAAGTTTCAAGTGCTTTAATTCGATATTCACATTAATTAACAATACAATATACATTATTTAAACTACAGTAAACGCAAGAAGAAAAAGGGTGACACCATCTGGAAGCACAGTTTGCTTTTTTTTTTTTTTCCTTTCCAAGGGCTAATAATGTAGTTTAAATGTGATGACAAGCTAACAGCTCACCACATTACAAATGAAAAAAGAATTCTTAAGGTGATGCTCAAATATCTAAGCCTGTAATGAAGCACAAACCAGTCTTCACTACTGCATGACATGGCACACAGACCATTTACATACTCACATTTGAGATACTAGGCACAGTATAATGAATTCAATACACAGCATGCACACAGCACAAGCAACGTTAATCCTGCCTGCCATTTTAGGCTTGCAGGAGTAAGATACATACTGCAGCACAGCTCTGGTAAGGGAGGAGGCAAGGGACAGCTCACCTTAAATGCAGTATCTGATTAATGTTGTAAGTGACATTGCGTATCAGCTACAGAGTCTTGGTTCAACTGGGTGGGAGGGAACAAAGAAAATTGTCATCAACTGGTGATGCAAGATGAGCTCCAGTCACTAACACTGTTAGCAAACTCCAAATTCTACAATGATACAGTAGTAGGCATTTCAAACTCTTATCAAAATCTGCCTGTGCAATGGCTGAGTCCGCCTGCCGAGGAAAACAAAACAATCTTCTTGCTTATTGGAGAAACGCTGGATTGACTACAGTAACATCCTCTCGATGCAGAAAGATTTCACGTCGCACATATTAAATCCTTGACGCATTTGCTGTGCTTTCCTAATTTTTAAGTCTCAGTATTAAAAAATAAAATAAAAAGACAATGACAGCAAAATAGCATAACTAAAGGTCTAATGTTCATACAAATAAAACATTTCTTTTTCTTTCCTTTCTGTTTTCTCTCTTTTGCAGTCCATCAAAATCCTGAGCAGTATTGACAAACCACACGAGCACAGGGTCTGACTGCATGATCAGCTGTCTGTGTCTACGCTACACCCTGTTAACCACAAGCACTGTTAGAGCTAAATATATCTGCAATGCAGAAACGGTAGGTGCTATGTGGTTATACAATTCTGAGTAATTATAAAATATTTTTCTATCCTCAGATATAATAAATAAAAGAAAATTTGGTGCTGATCTCTGTCAGGCACGGTATCTGTCAGACTTACAGAACATAAAAGCTATCCTAAGTATACTGACCTAGATAGCACTAAGAAGACTTAAGCAGCGTACAAGCATACTCACTGTCAAAGCAAGGAAAATGAAACAATGATTGTCTAATCAAACTGAAAGCAACAACTCACTACCACAGTATGAATTCCAAAATGCTACGTACTGTATATGCACATCTCATGTTATTGGAAGATGCAAAGCTCCTTTGTTTTTTTTTTTTTTTTCCTCGGAGGCTTTTCTTAGCTACGGTTGCACAATGACATTCTGACATCATGGAGGTCAATGCAGATACTAAAGTGCTGTTGTCTTTAAGAAAAAAATAATTTTGAAATATTAAACCACAGCTGCAGAAATAATAATAATAATTACATATTTCACATCGTCTACTTAACATCTTTCTGTTGCCTTCTGAGATTAATAGCATGCACATTGTTCAGCTGCGTACGTTAAATTGGTATCACCCTCTGCACAGACTGCAAGAGTAATCGTGGGAATTAGATTTTTATAAAATAAGTGTTAAAAAAGGCTTATTTTCTGGAAAACTTCACAATACAATAAAATATTTTGAATATATAGTGAAAAATATACTGAGAAAAAAGCATTAAAAACTGCTAATCTGATTTTTTTTTTAAATGCCTAATAAGCAAAACTGTTTTATTTTCATTGTCACTGTGTCTCCAATGGGAGAATGAGAGAACCATGCCGCAGTTTACTATAACCTGAATTACCTTTCCAGAAGGCTAAACCATCAGGCGAGGTAAAACAAGCTGTAAGCTCTACCTGGTTAGAGAGCAGAATCCCACACACACTATTTCAGTGACTTCTCACAGCTTCCTATCTCTCTACCCGCAAATACCGCAAGCTGATACCCAACACACGAACAGAATTGTGAAGATGAACGTGTTAGCTCTGAAAATATTTCACTGAAAGATTTCTTTAGGTAAATATTGTTTACCATATGTATAAGTGAATATAAATTATTTCTGGCCAACTGCTGAAATAAATAGATCCTTGTGAGGACAGATTTGTGCAGAGAAGCGCTATCTTTCATTCGACCTGCCAATACAGCTGAGAAAGAAAGCAGCCAAATTTTCAGCCACATATTCTTTCTCTAGGAACCTGTGTACCCTATGATTTTTTTTCTTTTCTAAAAGAGCACCTGTTTTTAAAAGTGAAAACTAATACCAAGTTAAATTAGAAAATGTTGCACAGCAACAACTAGACTGCTCTATGTACGTATTCACTTCTTGTAAAAAAACAGGCAATCTGATTTTGCCTTTTGTCCTCTTCTTTCCTTTTTAATGATTAAATAGGTATCTATTTAATTTGGAGGTTTTTCCTTGGGAAGTTATTTGGCATTTTGTTCTCTTTCATTTTAAAGGCTGGGAATGAGATGATCCTAACAGTCAGTGCTTTAAAATATTCAGAATCCCCTTCCATAAATAGCACATCTGTCACACAGAAAGGGAACCCAGCCAGCAGAAAGGCAGACCAGCAAAAACAACTGCTATTCCAATACATGATTACAAAATAAGTTAGGATTTTAGCAACCCTTTATTTGGATTTTTTTGTTTGTTTTGAGCTTTTTAAACTAAGAGCTGTCTGGTTATATACATGCCACCATATATCAACTTTAAATTAAGAACGTTAAATATGGATTAATTTTGAGATTTCTTTTTAAAATGTTCATCTCAGTCAAATGTATGCTATCAAGCTAGTCATGCCCTCTTTAAAACCATGGCAAAGCTCCTGTAGATTTCAAGAAGAGAAGATTAGGGCCTTATATAACAGTCTGTTAGGTTTATGAGAAAGTATGATATTACGATTTCGGAAGCAAGTGATAGGTTTGTTTAAAGACAATGATTTTCAGCAAAAGATTTCAGTGGAGTCTCACAACAAATATATCTGTTCCTGCATTCTTGAGGTTAGCATTCTCATCCTCCCAGAGAAGTACTGTTCTGGGAGAGACACAGCAAGGTGTTTTGGGTTGTGTGATTTAGGTAATACTAAAAGCCTGCTGGCAGTGAACGCAGCAGAGGAATAAACATCTCGCAGTGAACAGGGGAGTGAGCTTGTCCAAATCTTTATGCATACCTCTTGCTTTAATAGGCCATTTTGAGTGCTTAGTAATAATTTTCCAGGCTTACGTTTGCAATGATTTTGCTTCAGACTCAACATAATTTCAGTTCAGAAATCAGATTCTAGACCCTTCTACAGCTGCATGATACATGGCATAGTAAATAAATACATTTTAAAAATTGCACTGGTAGATTGCACCAAGTAGGCCTAAATTTTCAAGGTAGAGATATATTCGCCCTGGTGAATATGGTATTTCTCAGTCAGAAACTTGGATTTAAGCTCTAACCTGATTTGTGTTAAAACTGTTACAGTCCCAAGGCACTGGCTCTCCTGACTCTTGACTACAAAATTCCCTGCCTCTGCTGGGTCACGACTATCTCAGCCCATGCTATGAGCTTGTGTTAGTTCTTTATTCAATCAGCTTAAAGTGAGGCTATTTCAAGTATCCTTGCTGGATCTCACAGACCGTTTGTGCTGTAACCTTCCCCACTTTCAAGCTTCCTACTTGTAAACATGCTTCCTCTTCCTCTATCACCACTCGAGGGCAACAACATCTAATCTCTCCTCACATACTATAGCTTATCAAAATTGGTGAGGAATGAGAAGTCCCAGTGTCACTTTGTATTGCAGCCTCCACCTTGCGGTATATGGTTTCTTAGAAGAAAAGTCGCAGTCCTCCAGACTGATCATTTGGAGAGCGGAAGCAAAAGGAGATAGGGTGTGTAAAGAAAGGCTCCCATAAAGTCCCTAAAAATGTACTGATTTTTGTCTGAAAGTATTGCCACACTTTGTCATCCTAAGAAGGAAATACATGAGGGCAACCTGGTACACTGGGAACTCTGCCAAGGACCAACCTTGTAGCAGTAAATATCTGGAAGACTAGCAGACTTTGAGAAAAAAGTGACAAACGCTTTCAGTTTTATATGGATCAGCTCACTCCTGTCTTTATTCGACACGGGCCCAAGCTGGACCAAGAGAGTAAATTGTCCCTCTAGCTAGAGAGGACACCCTGGATGTAGGAGTTATGCTTAATAATATATAAATGAATGAGCAGACCTACGTGCGCTTGGGTTCATTCCCACCTGAGTACTTACTTTTTTTTTTTTTAAACTGTTTGTCAAGTAAACAAGCAACATACAGAAAACAAAGGATAGAATCAATCCCAGCCCTCAAGAAATTGTAGTCAACTGTTCTGAGATACCCTCCCTGCAAAGCAATGACAAGAGGACATGAAGCACAGCTGGGAATCCAGGGTGGGTGTTTCCAAAAGTGCATACCAGAAACAGCTACAGCCTTTCAACAAACCTGCTCTTGGAATGACTGTTTCAGCCTCTGAATTTAGCTGCATCAATTATATTTGTCTTTTTAGTCCGCTAGTTCCATTGCAAAACACACCTTGTTCATGAATACTCACTTTGAAATTAGAGTTATTCTGGAAAAGAAAAAACACACCCTTGATCATGAACTAAACAACTGGGGAAGGTCATGGAGCAGATCATCTTGAGTGCCATTACGCGGCACGTGTGGGACAACCGGGGGATCAGGTTCAGCCAGCAGGGGTTTATGAAACAGAGGTCCTGCTTCACTAACCTGATCTCCTTCTATGACAAGGCGACCTGCTTAGTGGATGAGGGGCAGGCTGTGGATGTTGTCTACTTGGACTTTAGTAAGGCCTTTGACACTGTCTCCCACAGCATTCTCCTGGAGAAATTGGCTGCTCATGGCTTGGACGGGCGTACTCTTCGCTAGGTAAAAAAAACGGCTGGATGGCTGGGCCCAAAGAGTTGTGGTGAATGGAGTTAAATCCAGCTGGTGGCTGGTCACCAGTGGTGTTCCCCGGGGGTATTGGGGCCAGTCCAGTTTAATATCTTTATCAATGATCTGGATGAGGGGATCGAGTGCACCCTCAGTAAGTTTGCAGACGACACCAAGTTGGGCAGGAGTGTTGATCTGCTGGAGGGTAGGAAGGCCCTGCAGAGGGATCTGGACAGGCAGGATCTATGGGCCAGGGCCAATTGCATGAGGTTCAGCAAGGCTCAGTGCTGGGTCCTGCACTTGGGTCACAACAACACCATGCAACACTACAGGCTTGAGGAGGAGTGGCTGGAGAGCTGCCTGGTGGAAAAGGACCTGGGGGTGTTGGTCGACAGCCGACTGAATATGAGCCAGCAGTGTGCCCAGGTGGCCAAAAAGACCAATATCATCATGGCTCGTATCAGAAATAGTGTGGCCAGCAGGCGTAGGGAAGTGATCGTCCCCTTGTACTCGGCACTGGTGAGGCTGCACCTCAAATACTGTGGTCAGTTTTGGAACCCTCACTACAAGAAGGACATCGAGGTGCTGGAGCATGTCCAAAGAAGGGCAACAAAGCTGGTGAAGGGTCTAGAGCACAAGTCTTATGAGGAGTGGCTGAGGGAGCTGGGATTGTTTAGTCTGGAGAAGAGGAGGCTGAGGGGAGACCTTATCGCTCCCTACAACTACCTGAAAGGAGGTTATAGCGAGGTGCGGGTTGGTCTCTTCTGCCAAGTAACAAGTGATAGGATGAGAGGAAATGGCCTCAAGCTGCGCCAGGGGAAGTTTAGGTTGGATATTAGGAAAAACTTCTTCACCGAAAGGGCAGTCAGGCACTGGACCAGGCTGCCCAGGGAAGTGGTTGAGTCCCCATCCCTAGAGGTATTTAAAAGACGTGTAGACGTGGTGCTTGAGGACATGGTTTAGTGGTGCACTTGGCAGTGCTAGGTTAACGGTTGGACTTGATGACCTTAAAGGTCTTTTCCAACCTTAAGGATTCTATGATTCTGTAAATTCTCTGACCTAACACTCACATTCAGGAAAGCATCCATATACCCAGACATTCAGGCTAGCAATGAACTCGCTGGCCAAATGCCTTCCATCCAAAATCCTACTGCTTACTACATGACTTAGAAGCTACCTTCTTCAGTACTGAAACCTCAACTAGTTGTTGTTGGGCTGTAGAAAACAAGTGGGGGAAGGAAAAAAAGAACTGATGATAGAACCTCAACAGTTTGCCTCTCTAGAGCCAAAGTAAAGCACTTTTATACCTGATCCAGCTAACATGCCCTGGACTTCCATTTGTGTACGCATCTAGCTCAAGTTGCCCCAAGGATACAAACTAAGTCAGGTGAGTGCTGACAGTTTTCCCAGGCTTTCCCACAATTCCTTCTTTGTCTCTGTATGGCTAAACAAATCCTTCCACTATTTGCTCAGACAGGAAACAGTGGTTCTTAGTTATTCCTATACATGATTCACAGACCTTCATTCTTAATTGCCACACTTACATAAACAGGCCATCAAAAATAATATCTAAGTGGTCTAAGATGCAAGTTCAAACTCCTGCTATTCCTGTTAGATGGGCATGTTTTTCAGCACTACTGAATTAAAAGCAGAGCAGCATTTAAAGGCAATTCCTATTATAAAAGGCAAATACTGAGATTTTACAAAAATAGCAAATATCTGAATATTATGAAATATATTCTGCATTGTATAATGCAGATTCATAACACATGGATGAAAAAGCATGGGCTTGCCTAAACCGAAGAATCACAGACAAGTCATGTATTAAGATATATTGAGGTTCTGTATATGCTTTTTTGTGAAACACTTCTAACAGCCACTTACAGTCTAGTACTCTATAAACTACACAGTTGTTAAGGATTAGAACACCTGGGATTCACTGTAAACAAATGGCAAAGAGCATTTCTTTAAAAACTGTAAATCCATCCACAGAATCTGAAGAAAGTGATGCCTTTACAGACATTTGTGCTCACCTTTACAGGTTGTATTTCTGTATTTTCTGTGTAACATGACACTCAAGATAGTTAGCAATAACGAGTGGCTTCATCTTGCTTTTTCTCTGAATAGTGCTTTAATTACTGATGAGCATGGTCTCTCCCTCTAATTACACCTCCTAAGGCCCTATCTGCTTTCTAAACTGCTGCCAGACACTATGCCAAAGGTTTCAAATTTCTGTCTGCTATCACTCCTGGCTAATTTACCTGATTAGTGCATTTAGGTATTGTATTTTTACTCTGTTCTTATCAATTTTATTTTTCTCTGTACTAAATGGCACAACTTGCTTGATGCCCATACCTACACTTTTCCTGTGCTTCCCTTGTGTTGATCAGCACTTCCATGTTCACATGACCTATTTCTTCTCCTCCAGTTTTAAGGGGCAGACTTTTCATTTAGAGAGTAACAGCCTCAAAGATTTGATATGGAAAGAGGCTTCACTTAGTCACATAAAATACTGGAGAGAGAGACAGACATTTTAGCCAAATCATTCTTATTAATACTAGACAGTAGACAAGAAGGGCAATAAGAATTAGGGTGAAAAAAAAGCAGTTTCTCAGAGCAGTCAACATAAAATCTATTCTTTGCAAAAGAAAGTTCAGCCATTTTACATCTTCTTAGAATTAAATCAGCAGAAAATTTCCTTTTATAAACTCCTGATTAAAGTTACTTCTGAAACATGACTTTAAGCAGGGTAAGTTTTCTGGACACAGTCTCTCTCGATTATTGATTTTTTTTTTCCCATAAAGTTTGAGTAGGGACTATTCAGCTATTTTGAAGAACAGACAGGATGAGAATAACACACATTTCTCATTATTAAAAATATTAAGAAATCAATTTTGAATAATACAAGTACCAGAACAAGCAGGAGTAGGAAGCTGAAGTATGTCAGCAGAAGAGAAAATGTTTTGGAAGCTCCAAGAAAACTGTTTAACATTTGATAAAATCAAATGTCTCCTAATAGGACACAGAAATCTCACTTCTTAAAACCCATGTGTATAGATGACTGTCCCACAGCTCCAAACAGTCTAACAAATGTAGAACCAAAGCAACGAAGAATCCATTTCAAGCTTACTTGCTCAAGCTCAGCTATCCATTATGCTGTTAAGTGTGGGCTGCTCTTTGAGGCCAGTAGATCTGCTCAAACCATTTCTCCCAACCAGCCCACTTGTGAAGTTTGTTCCTTCATTTTTCATCTGCTCCTGACAAATGGGAGGGGAGTTCTAAGCCTTTGTCTTCCAACTTTTAACCTGGTATATGGAACCAAAACCCAAGAGCATTAACAATGAACCCCAGACTACTGATCTTTACCTCCATAGGTATAGATTTGAGATTTGCCTACTACCACTCTCTTACACTGCTGTCATTTCCACAGTTAAGGACTATTTATATTCCCAACTAGACAGGTACCTCATTTTAAGAAAACTGTTCTAAAAATCGCATCTCTCTGAAGTCTGAACTAGTACAGTCGGAACTGAGGTCAGTGTAAATGAGGCCCTGTTTAAAAAGCTTTCAGTCCTAGATCACTTATGAAATGACATCATTTCTCTTCGCACAAACTCTGCAGCTCTTCCATTTTTCAGAACTGAAACTGTTCTTCTGATGGTATGAATGAGTCAGGAGGAGAAAGGGACACACTGGCAGAAAGTTGTATCCCATTAAGTCCTTAGGAATTTCAATGAAATTTTAGGACTAAAGCTAGTGAGCAACAGTAGCGCTCTGTTAGAATGCAGTTGTACAAAAGGCTATTAACAATAATGATACACTTTTACAGCATGTTTTATCAAACAATCTCAGAGATCATTGCAAACATTCATCGAGCCTAACTATAGCCTGTAATAAATTAGCCTTATTATGCTAATTTTATGGATGGAAAGAGAAAAAGACAGAGAGGTTAAGTGATTCACTCAGGAACAGAACCCAGAACCATAGGCACAAATGGGTTATCCCAACCAAGAAGAATTGTTGTCAGACAAATGGAAGTGGGATGTCAGACACAAACATCATAAAAGGCTTCTAAAACCATGATATAATTACTCTGAGGAAGTGCTCACCAGACAAGGAAATACTGTTGCTCTGGACTAACAGCAGGTAAGTTTCTTTCATTTGTTCTTTTATTTTGTAATTCTCACTGGACCTTTGCAGGATCGTTCACAGGCACCAAGAATTTCTTACTAGTTATGTTGGTTTACTCAGCTGCAAATCTAAAAGTGGAGGATATTTTAAGTAATGGCCATTAGGCCTGAAGCAATCATCTGTGTTATTCACGTTATTTATGACTTCAAAGAAGAGGACAGCATGACTGTATCTGGGCAGCAGTGTGGGGAGGCCCCAGGTGAGGCCAATAAAGGTTTATTAGTGCCTTCAGGGCCCTGACAGTCCTACTCTTTCCCCTTTCCTATGTCCTGTTCCTCGCACCCTCCTTATGCTAGCCTTAGTGCTGTGAGACTGCATGTTCAATCAGACCAGTTCAACCAAAAACTAACCGTCTTCTGGTAAGGTTATTTCTGGTTATATTAGTAAGCTCATCCATCTCACTGCACTGCTGTATGAACACTAGAACCAGGGCTATGGAGGCAGCTGGAGCATGTGGCTCGGGGTTGAGAATCAATGGATGGTGGCAGCGTGGCCTAAGTGGGGTCTATGCCACTTCTGAAACTACACCCAGAGTTTTCTGGAATAGCTTGGATATGGATTTTTCTACTGCAATTACCTCCTAATTTCAGAGCAGGTATATTGCAAGTGTCACTGCTAACAGATATCATTCTAGAATTGATTCTGTAAGTTAAGTTCATTTTTAAATTCATATAGCTCTGCTAGATGATCTACAGGCAGATGGACTAGATGATTGTTGTAGGTCCATTCCAACTGAAATATTCCATTCTACTCTATTCTACAGACACAGCTGTGGATGTACTTACATTTGCCTAAAAGTGCTAGAGGACACTCACTGTCTTAAAGAGCATAGTCTGGAGAAGAAACATTAAAATAAAGGAGAACCAGGCACCAGGAAGAAGAAAGGGAAAAGGAAACAATGCATTTTTTTTTTTAAAGCAGAGCTTGCTTTTTCTTTCCACACCCTGTGTAATAACCCAGCAATGGAATGCACATTAACATTCATGGTTTTTTAAACAATAGCCTTTGTGTTCCAAGCCACACTGACAAAGCAGAACAACCCAAGCAAAACATGCTCACAAAATCTTTTGCCAGCAATGTGCTAACCAGCTTTGTTGGAAACATCTAATGCTGCGAGCGAATCTGTTTTGGAAAGCAATCATGTAAGTTCAACTTCTCTTTATTCAGCTGAGAATCTCTTTCCTTCTTCCTCAAGCTGAATTTCAATCTGTTACATCACTGCAAATTCAGTGAAGTCAATATGGTCCTACTATAAGTGCTACTGAAGCTCTAGGCCTAGGAAGCCAGGCTGAACATATACCAGTAAGGGCATAACTCGATTTCCAGGATCTCTGTTATCAATGAAAAAGGCACTGAAAAGCACACGGCTTCACTGTCAGAGACAACACTACTCACTGTGCTTGCGAATACAGAAAACAAGACCTATCACCAAAACCTATCACCTTTTGATTTGAAGACACTGAGAGAGAATACTCATGATACACGATGCCAGCTTTACTTCAGAGTAGAAACACTAAAAGGTAACAGTATATATAAAAGCATGCTTTCTCCTGAAATACCTAAAACTTGGAAAAATAATACCATGATTGTAGTTACTGCCAGCAGATGTCAACTCCTGTGGATAAGAACATATTTGCTGGTCTATTAAACTGCTGTCTAGCCTCCACCCTATTTAGACCCAAGGACTGTTTTCAATTAGCACGTGTAAAATCTCCCAGCCCATCTTTACATGTGGGCAAAACCACATTGCTTGAGAGAGCTTCCTGGAACCAGTGTTGAAAAGCTTTGCAGGACAGTAGAACATCTGTAGTGCAGGCAAGCTCCAAGATACACTCCAAGGTGTTTCTATCTACATTCTCTGAAATGATAACCCATCTTCATCACTCTGAAATCCTCTGTATAAATCATCAGAAACATCCTCTCCATTAACAATGGAGAATATATGAATAGATCATAACCAGCATAACAATCATAATTCACTGAAGGGAAAAGGATCAGAACAAGGACAATCGGTCTCTATGTCCCTTTTTTCTACGTGGCATACAGTTTTCAGCCATTTCAAGCCTGTGGTTACTCACTGTGGGAAAGCAGGTTGGCTGCTTCTGCTGTTTGAGCTTCTCTGCTGCTATAAAATGGACCAATGTCTGGACAAATGCAGAGGAAGAGCAGGGACAAAATAGCTAAAGCATAAAAACATAACAAAGCAGAAGCAGCAATTTTAGAACTCTCATATAGGATAAGGGGATAAAGTCAGAAATGAGTTACATCCCTCATTAGCTTTTGCCTACTTGACAAAAATTCCACTGGCATTTCCATTTATTTTCATTAGGAGGAGCTCTATTGGAAAAAAGGATTTGATGCTTCTGGAATGTTTAGCATCTTGTTAAATATAACTTGCTGAGCATACTTGTTTGAAAAGGTCTGTGGTTGCCTTAGCTTGTGGTCTATAATCACCTTACTAATAATTAAACTATGCCAAAATCTGGTATTACCTAAAAGTTTATCAACTGGAATTTAATTTAACTGTAAACTCTGCCTTTAGAAGATACTGAAATTACTATGGTAACTAACAGCCACCATAAATCTGCACTAGTGACTGAACTTAGGACCATCTGCTCCTAGGGCTATAATCCCAAAAAAGCCATAGAAAGGGAAAACTAAGAACAGCTTCCTGGTATCTTGGGCGTAAAAGACTCTTTGCCAGGGCAACAAATGCTTGTGAACAAGACACTCAGAAGAGAGACCCCCTCGAGCACTCTGCTCGTGTTACCAAAATTCTGTAGAGATGAGAGTTTCCACCACTATTCAGGTTTCAATTTGCAGTTATTCTAAATCTGGTAATGTATTTGCAATGCAGTTAAGTGATACTCAGAATAGACCGCTTCATACTGTGTTACTCCCATCTTCAAACAGACAGCACTTTTTTCCATCTATCAGCTTGGACTTTCCCCACCTCCCTATAGCAGGACTCTTCTTATCTTCTCTCTCCTCGCCTGTTTCAACACTGTGCATAACAAGATGAAATAAGAAAAGCAGCAGGATTTCAATTTATTTATGGTGAAAAAAAGTATTAATAATTAAAAAACACATCTTTGTTGCTTTATTTTCTAGTATTTGTCTGGCATAATTTTTAACTTCCATTGCTAATATGGACATACGGTATCATATAGTTTGTTTTCATATTTTTACATAGCATTTCAGTGATGCTGAAATGTGTATATCTCTGGAAGACATGCATAGTAGATGTGAACGTACACTTCAGAGTTCCTGTGTTGTTTCTGACATCCTGTGATGTTTTCTTCACTGAACTCTAGGTTCAAACGAGCGCTCGGGAAACCGCAGTCCCACAGTAGTCTGAAAGGCTGCCCCGAGCAGCCCAGCCCGCAGCCCTCCGTGCTGGCTGTACAAGGGCGCGAGTGAGTGGCACTGCGCTGGCAGCCCCAGGCAGGTGCCTGCCAGGCACCAGGCAGCACTACCCTCCAAGCAGGGCTCAGCTTACACACACACCTCAGGCCATTTTTCTCCAAGTCATTACTTGGATACCATTCTCTCTGTTTATGCTATACCGTGAGGCAGGAAACCTTTTTTCCCCCATCATACGTAAAATTCAAGGCTCATTCCAACTGGCAAAGTGGAGCTCATTATCAGCTGGCTTTAGTTTTCAGTTCCTGTGCAAATCATGCTGTACTTATGATATTAAGCTAGAATAAATGCCAAGCTGAAAACAACTTATCTGCTGCCTGATCACGGAAGAAATTGGCAAGTGGTTGGGCTCATACTTCCTCATTTTTTTTGTACTTTAGGTTTCAGTGGAGGATCTCATTGGTTCATCTAAACTCACTGCTAAATAAGCAGTTCTCTTCTCTTTTTCATCTGCTTGTTAGATCTGCAAGTAAGATCACATACACAAGGCCACTGCTTTCAAATTTAAATGTCACAAGTTGAGCATATAGATATGTAGTGAATCATACAGTAATGAAGCAGTTACTGAAATTTTATCCTGAAGTACAGTGTAACTTTTTTCCCTCATCACAGCATCATGGGATAGGATTCTGGGATCCTATTATTAGGAAGAATATTAGCTTTTATTTTAAAATTTATTTGTTTATTTTAAAATAATTTAGTTTCACGGATGTATATCAAAGCTAAAAGCATGAATACCCTAAAAGGTTAAACGTTAAAAGGCAAGTGAACACCAGACTCACTTTCCTTTAGTTTTATAATAATTTAAAAGCTGACAATTTGTTTTCTGGTGTACGTACTCATGAATGGCTCTCTTAGGGCTGACAATGCTGGAAAAAATTGCAACAAAAATTACTCTAGTTTTTCAGATTTCTATGTCTAGGTAGCATCTCTAAAAATAAAAACTCAAAGATTTTATTAGCTTTACCTTACTCCAAAAGACAACCTCTAGACTTTTCAGGGGATACAGTGAATGTGGGGAAGCAAGAGGTAAAAAATATGTATGTCCTTCTCTCAAGTACAGCCACTTTTAGAGGTCCTACAAGAACAATATATCAGCCTTGTTAGATGAAGAACTCATTGCTTCAAATAAATAAATAATTAAAAAGGATTCATATTCCTAACTTTGATGTATTTCAGAATTCAACAGTAAAAGGAACAAATTCATAAAAAAAAATCTTAATAAACCCTCATTGTTCTAAATGTAATGAGTAAAGACAAAATACATCTTTTCAAATATTAAAAACAATTCAGATACTTGATTCTGCAATTTGATTTTGCATTTGGAAAGGCTGAGTTTCCCAACTTACTTTACTGCTTTTATTTTCCTATCTAACAATAGTTACCTGCAGCTGGATTCCACTGTATTCTCTATAGTCATCACTTTTACTACAGCCCAGTGGAAGCAGGCTTCCATTTCTTTTAAAATAAATCATTTTAGATCTCCTTTGGCAAACCTGTAGCATTTTCACATGCCAATTCTTACTCAGTCTTCTGCTTGATCTTGTTTCATAGTAAGCTTCATAGTTGTATGGCCATAATAACAAGGATCTGAAAATTGTTAAAGTCAAACAGTTCAACTTCCTTTAAGTTCCAGCCAGTGCCATAAAAACACTTTGTGCACGAGTATCCGAGGCCACGGTCTTTATTTTACAGTGCCGATGACCATACTTTCTTAGAAGGTGAAAGAGCTAGAGTTTTACATTTACGATCAGTCACCTAACTCAGAAAACTAAATAGCTGCTATGTCATTACTGTTTGCCATGTGGTGAGTAAGTGCACCAAATCTTTGCCTGTTGAATAGCTTGGTTTGCAGCTCTTTGTTTCCCTGACCGTAAACCACAGGGTTAAAGCATAGTGCAAACAACAAAACAAGAAAGGCTGATAAATGTAAAATAGTGTTATCAGGGTGTCTTCCAAAAGCTGTTACCAGCAGTAGCAGAAGATGCAAACTCATTTGCAGTCCATGAATAATGACAGTTTTTCTGGCCTTTTTATTTGAGCTATGTAAATGGCCAGCATGTTCTCCTTCTCTGCAGAAGAGGCAGTAGCTAATTACAATGATAATTATAAGAACTACAATTAAAACAATTGCAGCTGTTCTGGCAAAAGTAGCTCCAACCACAGTTGACCAAGGAGGTTCTGTTTTTAATATATCTTCCGGTCTTTCTTTTATGCCTTCGATTAGTAATAGGCAAATACCTTTAAGCTTTGTTATAATCCAAGCACAAATGATGACTTGGTGTTTAACTGAGTGCACCAGTGGTAAATATTGCAAAGGCCAGCATACGCAGCAAGACACTGCTTAAACGCCATCCAAGTAAAAGTTCTTCTCCCACTTACTACTTGTGCTCCAAAGATTATTCAGATTACAAATTGTGGAGTTCTCACATCAAGTACTGGTACCGTCTAACAGACGGCACCAAGGTCACAGAAGAGGGAACAACAGAGGAGGTGACGGCACAGGAGAAAATATTGAACTTCTTTCTTCATTTGAAAGCATTTTCAAAACATCTTTCATATTAGCAACCTAACTGAAGTAATAAAAATAAAATCAACTGTATCAAGGGATGTTTTTTACTACATTTTCTATATGCACTGATACTGAGTGTTTTTCTTCGGATTAATTACTGAACATGTTCGTGATCTTTAAAGCCAGCTCCCAGGTTCTGTAACAAAACAAAACAAAAAAAACCCAAAGATATCATAATTTGTACAGTGAGCTTGACGCTATTTTTCCCCACAACCACAAGCACAGTTAGCAGCTATTCACAATAAAAGCTTTGTCTGCCTACATTTGTTAGCAGATTTTACTGTAACATTTACATGTGATATATTGGTTTTCATAGTTGAAAGAATATCATACCAGAACCCATAAAGCGCATCCTTAACTGTCTCCTTTTGATGGCCATTTAGCAGCAAGATGAATATGGAGAGTATGGAAATGAGAAGTATCCTCATCATAAAAAGCACCATTTTTGATAGCTAGATTGATTCATTTGATGCTATGTCATACGGCAAAGCAAGGAACAAACAAATAAAGAAAATAAGCTGCTCGCTGAGCCTTCTTGGTGGTCCCTCAATTGGCAGATGGGTAGTGTAGGGAAATAAACTTGCAATACAATAGCCCTAATGGCTAAAATATTTCAACCTCCAAAACCATGACTCTAGAATCTTTCACAAGTACTAAATTTGCTAGAAAAATAAGGTACATTCATGATAGTATCTGTCTGGCACTTAGTATGACATAGTCTGCTCTGAATGTTTGCTTTCAAATATCCAAATAGATTACAGTTCTGAGCAGTTCTGAGATAAAATTTTTGTCAGCAGGATGTGATTTTTCATTTAAAGACAAATTGACTTTGTCAATTGTCACTAGCAATTTGCTTTACTTACCAACTTAAAAAGCCCCCACATATAAAAAAACCCAAATATATGAATGTTATGTGCACAAGGTCTTTGAAACTATTCTGTTGTAAGCACCAGTCCTCCACTGAAGTCTACCTGTCTCAGGGTCTTGTATTTCTGATACTTCAATGCCTCCCCAACCTCTAGTATTTTCTTAATCTTATTTAAATGTAGAATCTTTTAAATGCAGTCTTAAATGCTGGGTTTCCTAGAGATAACTTGCAATTTATTTTGTGTTTGATTTTCAGACACCTTTAATAGATGCTCCCTGCATTTAACCAAAGTACACATTACTGAGAAGTCTGAATTTAATACTTGAGAACAGACAAGCACTGAAAAAAAGGTATTTCAGAGGCAACAAGGATACTGTAAATGATCTGAGGAGTCTCAGCTTCTTCTGTGTGACCATCAGTTAAGAAAGTACGTATGTACACAAATACTACAGTTTAAGCATTTCCAAAGCAGTTAGGTGATTTCAGAGCACAAGTCTTGTTTTCAAAAGTCATATAATGACTTTGATGCAAGCTTTCATTTTGCTCATGGCTAGTTGTCGCTCAGCTGTTAGCCATAGGCTTACCACAAACAAGCAGGTTTCCAGGCTAATATAGCTGCTTCTAGAACACAGTGGCCTAATTTTTATTACATCTATGACCAGCCTGTGGTTGGTTGTCAGATAACAGTAAGCCATAAACACAGGTACTATATATACTTTCTGACTTGACAAAACTGCATAGCTACATTTTACATAATTCACCTATTGTTATCTTCCGCAAAAATATTTCCGAATACTGACAGTATATGGATGGGGCACTGTCAGCACCTCCTTACTGAGTCTGCATGGTTCAAGAAAGTGACATACAGTCTCCATAGATACACGTGGCCTTTGAGCATGTGGGGAAGAGATAAGCATGCTTTAAAATGATCTACACATGCTGCAAAAAGCTTTGGGAAAAACACAGAGTATAGGAAGTTTATTTTGATGAATATATCGGGGCAGACGTTGTATGTGTACTTGCTTTTAACAAAAAGAGAAACATTAACATTTTTTCTTTTATTTAAGCAAAAGGAAAAGCAGTGGCCAGTGACTACAGCTTCCCTCACAGGAGGCAGAGTCACCTCTTCCTGTCATCCTGTTAACACTAATGCATCACTTCAGAGTTATGGCTCCAAAGCTTCAAACTACTCCAGAGGCCAGCTTCTGTTTTTACCGGGGCTCTGTACAGTCATACAGCTTCAGTTCAACAGTGTCAATACTAGCGTCTGGAGCTATTTTTAAAATGCACTGCATTGTCACAAATTGGCCTTCTGGTCTCCTAGTATAATCTGTTTAGCAAGTGGAGCAGTTAGCTACTTCAGCCATATACATATACACAGACACGCAAACAGAGTAGGCACTCTGTCTTCCATTTATTGTGTAGAAGAATGCGTTCATTGAAAGTATGCACTAAATAAGCAGAAAACTGCTATTGTTTTTGCTAGAATATGCAGAATAGACATAGTAAAATTAAACCGCTGTCTCCTGTGGCTGTCAGGAGTCCTAGAAAGTCAACTTTATATGTGCATAAATAACTAATGCTTTGCTTAGTCATTTGTCTATCAGTTGGTCATTTCCTATGTATGGGCAAAAGGAAACAGTAGCTTAAGGGTCTTACCTGCAGTTTAGATCTGTATGCTGATTTAGATCAGTATGCAGGCATATTGTAAAATTTCAATTTATGAATTTTCACAGCTCTTGTAACGGAGTCATGGGGCCTGTTCACAAAGTCTTTACCCACAACACATTCAAGCACGGCTTCACACCCAGTGTGGGCAGCAGCTCCACGCTGTCTGCAGGGTTCCTAGTTGGCATTTAACAGGAACCTCAGTTCTGTGCTTAGATGTAAGATGGCTATTAGGAGGTAGTCTGCAAAATCAGAAGGATCGTTAACAGGAATGATCAATATCAACATGTCTCACTGCAGTGAATCTTTTGTGAACGCTACAAACTGATTCAATATAGACACTCAGCATTACCATATTACAGCAAAACTTTTACACGCTACATATCCTTATACTACCTGTGTGGTTAGAAATTCACAGAGTTTTTCACCTATCGTTTATATGTCACTATTTGCAAAAGTGAATATTTTTTTTTTGTTTAAAAAATGCAAGACTTAATGCCTGGTCTGGGATGGCAGAGCCTCCTCTGACATAGCATATCAGAGCTTCCCTGGGATTTTCACTGGAAATTTGAGAGTTGAGGCACTGGGATGGAAACAAGATTTTGTTTTCATCTGCCACAAAGGAAATCACTGTCTATTGCTCTTATTTAGATTGGACTGGCTTTACCCTAGTGTGACTACATTAGCTTAATAGTAATTATGTGTGGGTAAGAAATACTGAAACAAAGCCCCACAGGTTTTACTTGTCTGGCTGAAGAAACAGGATTTCTGAGATGCCAAAGTTTTAAGCCACCTTTGAGCTGTCCTCATTCGGTAGACTATTCAGCTACCAAAATAACCAAGAGCAGTGTTGGGATCATCCTGGCAGACACCGAGAGACAGATTACCCTAATTTAGCAGTTTCTCTAACATTTCATGAGCTTCACCACAATTCCATGACATCTTGTAAGGCCTAGATTGCATATCACTCAATGCCACACTGATACCTTTCTAGGACATTCTAGGAATTTTTTTTCTAGGAATATTTCTGTTCTTCTAGGAAATTTTCGACAGCCCTCTGCCATAGTTGAAGGAGTTTCCTGGTATAGAACAGTAATCTTCATCTTGCAGATCTTCCAATATTACAAAAGCTTAAAAAATGTTAACACTGAATTTAATAGGAAATGAAACCTGTTTGTGCATCACCAACGTTTATACATGAAGCTTCATTTTAAAAGCATCACAGATTTTGTTTGGAGTTTTGAATTAGACTATCTATAGAAGTAAAGTTCTTCCACTTTGGGACTTACGCAAAATAATAACCGCATGATATGTTAGTTGTATTATTTCAGGCACTACTAATGGGCATTACACTGATATTACACTGATAAATGGATTAGGAAAGATTTAAAGGAAATTAAAATCAGATTTCCACTCTAACCTGTCTTATACTATCTTTTATAATTGCCACGTCTATTGACTTTCAAAACTCCATAGTAATTTTGACTAAACCTGTTTGCAAATTTTTCATAATCTGAATAACTGAAAATGTGAAAGCAATGTTTGGTCACTGTGGAAATAAAAAGATTTATTTATAACACATATATTTAGCTGCTGAAGTGGTCTGGTAATGCAAAGCAAAAAGAACACTCTTCAGCAGAAGGAAACTCCACCCTCTCAAGAGGGGCAGGCCAGTCTGACTTTCAGGACCTAGTATTCACTAACTGCTTCACCAGTATCATGGTGAAGTGTCCCTGTCTAAGGAGACTATGTGGTTCCTCCTGCAGTCAGTGATGCTGCTATGGGACGTGAGAAGGAGCTCCCCTTTCAACTGTGGTGGTAGCTGTGACAGTACTGACTCCACACTGTCTGCTTGCTGACAGTATGGAGGGGATTTCACCTGCCTAAAAACAGGCACCTAGACAGTGTCCCACATTCAACCACTTTGTGCTCCAGAAGAAGAAGGGTCTCCTTATTCTGACAGCCCCGTATGGATATCTTAAGCAAGGTGTTTTAGAAGGCCCTGGAAGCCTCTATTTAGGAAACTGAATTTCATCCCAAATAGCACCGTATGAACAGCTCTGATTCTGGTCTAATTCTAACTGTAATCCTAATATGGGAGAGATTTCAAACAAGAAAAAATGTGAATTGCTATGTGAGATGCTAGGAAGGTATTTCTAAACTTTTCGTAATGTCATAAGGCTGACCCAATCTAATTCTATTCTGAAGAACTATCCACATTTGCAATATGTCTGTAGGCTTCTCTGCCACCTACATGATAGGTGGCAACACACACACTAGCAAGAACAATGTCTCGTTGCAATACAAGACTAATACAACCACCATGTTATTTAAAGACAAACATCTCTCTACAGTGCAGAAGTTCCTTATTTACTTATATCCTGATGACATCTTTCATCTCAGAACTATTATATATGTACCCAGAATGTTCTATTATTTACAATCTGAACTCCTGATCTCTGATTTTTCATTTCCTCTTGCCTAGGACCACAATGATCCTCATCATAACTAAGAACAAAGGAAACCTAGATGCCTGGAAGGAGACTTTCTGATTTCTTTACTGTCCTTAGATGTAATAACTACCAGAGACCAAAATACATGATGCCAGAAAATTATGTATAATTCCTGCTAAAATAATGGGCTCTCTTCCACTGAAGCAAAAGGGTACTGCTGCTTTCAATGGGACAGGACTGGAATGAGATGGAAGCGTGCGAATTGATATTGAACGCTTTCTAGTTTGTGTCCCAGTTTTATTCAGATTCATGAGAAAGAATGTTGTTAACTATAGGTAAAAAGTTAAGAAGATGGAAGACATTCAAAGGTATTTTGGTTTCCTACCAATAATCTATTCTGAAGTTTAGGAATGTCATTTGGAGAAGTTTCACAATACAAAAAGGGCATAGGAACACAGTGAACTTAAAATTATGAGAATGATGAATTAAAAATAATTCAGCAGTAGGAAAGTTTGATAAGTTTGAACCTACTAAAGCAATATTTAAAGACATATATGTCATCAAATCGTAGGGAGCAGACTCACTGAAGAATATAAAGAGTAATTTTCAAATATATCCTGCAGAGTTTAAATATAAAAGTACATTTTCCAGAAATAGTTTTTCTTACTGCTGAGAAGAATAGAATCATAAAATCATAGAATCGTTAAGGTTGGAAAAGACCCTTAAGATCATCGAGTCCAACCGTTAACCTAGCACTGCCAAGTCCACCACTATCCACCACTAAACCATGGCCTCGAGCACCACGTCTACCCATCCTTTAAACACCTCCAGGGATGGGAACTCAACCACTTCCCTGGGCAGCCCGTTCCAATGCCTGACTGCCCTTTTGGTGAAGAAGTTTTTCCTAATATCCAACCTAAACTTCCCCTGGCGCAGCTTGAGGCCATTTCCTCTCGTCCTATCACTTGTTACTTGGGAGAAGAGACCAACCCCCACCTCGCTATAACCTCCTTTCAGGTAGTTGTAGGGAGCAATAAGGTCTCCCCTCAGCCTCCTCTTCTCCAGACTAAACAACCCCAGCTCCATCAGCCGCTCCTCCCAAGACTTGTGCTCTAGACCCTTCACCAGCTTCGTTGCCCTTCTTTGGACACGCTCCAGCACCTCGATGTCCTTCTTGTAGTGAGGGTTCCAAAACTGACCACAGTATTTGAGGTGCAGCCTCACCAGTGCTGAGTACGGGCACTATCACCTCCCTGGTCCTGCTGGCCACACTATTCCTGATACAAGCCAGGATGCCATTGGCCTTCTTGGCCACCTGGGCACACTGCTGGCAATAATCTGGTGTATTCCCACCCTTCTGAAGTTTAGGCTGCTGGCTATAGTTTTACTCTTTCAGTGCCACACAAACTGTAGTCTTAAATTCACCTCTACTGTTAAGAGTTTCATGTAGAGAACATCCAGGCTTTTACCTGAAAAACGTGAATTTAAACAAAGAAATAATATCCATTTCACAGTACACTCATGCCTATCAACACGTGATAATTAAAGGAATATGATGTAATTTTACTGCACATTTGAAAAAGTTAACCTACCTTGTATTTTGTCTCTGTTGAAACTGGAGTAATTCATGCTTCTGTTTCCTTCTCTGTGTTGTTAAAATACTGCTCATTGTAAAAGCAGAAGCAGAAGAAATTAATGAGAAGCTAAAATAGTTACTTTAAAAACCCAAATGTCTAGGATGTCTTTACGTATTTAGAATGTGAGTCTTTCTCTAGGCATTTACAATGTTTTTATGCCACCACAGACTCAACCAAAACAGTTATAGCAAGAGATACAAATATTGTAATAAATACAATAACCTCACAGCTATCATAGATTTACCGTGGTTGTCTGAAATTTTATAGAAACAGGAAAAGTAACAAAATTCAGATGCTCTTATATAGAATTTAATTCTCCTAATTAATTATTTGTGTTAAGGAGAATACCTGTTAATAGCCTATGACATATTATACACAATTGAGCTGCTCTGATTCTCTTTCACAGAAAAGGGAACATATATACTCATCCTTTTTTTTTTTTTTAATTTGAGGAGGACATTCTATCACTCTGTCAATATTCTTTGGGTTCACAATATGTTTTCTAGGATTCCTCTCTGAAAATGTTATGAAAATCCTTCTTCCACCCAGGTAGAATAGAAAAAAAAAAAAAGAGCTTTTGTTTTTTTCTTATGGCATGAATATATAAACTATTTAATTGCATATAGTTCACCTCACCTGTCCCTTCAGCCAGCTTAAACAGCTCAAAGACAAGCCTTCAAAGCTGTTTCAGAATTTTCTAAGAAATGCATAAAAATATTTTAGAAATAAATCCTCTTAAATAATGGAATATTAAAAGTAATATGAGAAGGAATAGGGAAAAGAATTGCCCATGAGAAATAGGTTGAGTGATTCTTACAAGGTCATGGCACTCAGTAAGGTAAGTATAGATGAGCAAGATGAAAGGTGTGACTGAGCAAGCATACCTCCTTCTACATCAGCAGTACCCATTCTCACTGCTTATTACTCAATTCTGCATCTGAGATTGGATCATTGCTGTTTTTATGGAGTACTAGGACCTTCATTTGTCCAGGTAGGTTTAAGAGAGCATCTTCTAAGTGCCGTAGAAATAAATACATATAAATAACAATATCACTGAAAAATTAACTCACCTTTAAGGAAAATTCCTTCCCAGGACTCTCTTCATCACTGTTGAAAATCTCAAATATACACAGTGAATTTTAACTGTGGATGAAAAACACAAGTGGCCTGGAAAATGGGCGTGAAACAACCACAAGACCTCCACATTTTTGATCCAAATTTTGCTTCCAAGCCTGAGAATGACAACAGCCTTTCCCCCAAAGCAGACGTCTATGAAAGTCCTGAAAAGTTAGCCGGCGCACACCTTGCTTTATTCATGTCCACTACCAGCTGCAAACTGGTATCCTGTGTAGAAAACAGCATTCAGCAAGCAGGGGTATCTGCACCAGAATATTTTGTGCAATGACAAGGGCATTGGGTAAAACATGTCTACCATCTTCTCTGACTTGCCCTCGAAAGCTCCTCCTTTGCTCTAGCCACCACAGATTTGCAGACAGAGTTTCCTTTTGCTGGTTCCTCATGCCGAGTGTACCTTGTGGCTATCTCCATGCACAGTATATGCTGAATCTGACTTACATTACTACAACGCACTACATTTTGTTGATATTTCTCAGCCAGAACTTGTGACCTGAAAGGGGCTGCAAAATGCTTTCAGCAAGACACCAGTGCACTTGCCAGCTTTGGGCTTTTTTGGATATAATTATATGGAATTGGGGTCATAAAATTATTCTGGTTGATGGAACAGATGGAACACATCTGAGAAGCAGGTTTGTTGCTATTTCTGAGAAAAAAACCACTAGGCAATATGCTGCTTATTACCACCATGAGTGGTAGTGCAGTTACTAGTATTCCACCTAGCAATATCAAAAGGTAAGGGCAGAGAGGATGGGAGCCCTATGTCTGTCAAGTTATTGTCCAACTGAAGATTATCAGGGTACTGTTAGTACAAGCTGTCCTCACTGGGTGGCAGTGAGCAAAAACTGCAAAACCGGTAAGGAAAATTGCAACAACACAAAGCCTTCATTCAGCTAACATCCTACAAGAAGCTGCTACCAACATTAAATTAGCATGAGAAGCAACAACATGCAAGTTAGAGGGATATGCGCTGAGGCAGTGAGCAGGCCTTTTCATAGCATAGCGCATTCGGGGTATGCTGTAATTGAGGTTTGCTAAGTGTGCTGCAAACTCAGGAAGTGCAATTTGCACCTCCTTGTGCCAGAAACTGAATGAGTCAGATCCTTAAAGCCTCCATTTTAGCTTTGCTTCTGCCTCCTCATTGTTCTGACTAATACGATGTTATCATAGCCAGCTAAGGTACGGTAAAAACCAGCTGCGTAGCCTCTAGGTTAGAGCACAGCCAAGGCTCACGCTGGTGTCGAAGCTAAAAAGCACCCACAGATTTCAGCTGCAGGCCGCTCCAGCTAACTGTAAGGAAAGAAGTTACTAACTGCACTAAGAAACACAGAAATCAAGATACATTTAACAATACAACACACTGTACTGCTATTAAAGCATCAGAAGTCATTAGCATCTCAGTTTTTAGGCGTCAAATTTGAAACGTCTTAAAGAAGCCAGAAGTTCAGAAGGAACTAAGTGATAGACATGACTTCTAAAATATTAAAAAACTAATAAGCCCCCAAAGCAAGAGAATTAAAATAGGCAGCAACTTGAAATGAGAATCTAGCTCTCTAAACATAAGGAAAAAAAATCTAGAAAAATGTTCTGTGTCATTTAGGCCCCAGATGTACACATTGCAGGATTAGTGTCATACGTGTTAACTTGTTACGGACTTGGTCCTGTCTAACAGGCAATAATGAAACCCCTGTCTTTCATGAGACTCCGTATATAAAGACTTGCTGGCAATTTTCATAGTCGGTGTACACATTTACAGAATCCAGGCGTCTTTCCAATTTATTCCATTATTTACTATAAATAAAGTATTTCATAAAACATTTTTTATCAGTGGGTAGGACTTTTTTTTCTTCTGTTTATAAATGAACTTTAGTAGTGGTGAATGAAACTGAGGGTGAAATTAGTTAAAATAATTTAACGTTTGAAAGATTTAGTAGCAGTTTTCTTTCCCTGTGCTCTCCCACTGAAACCATGACTTGGCAATTGGGTGATGACTGTTCCCCTTTCTGATCTTGTGTAAGTTAAAACCGTGGTCTGACAAATGATACTGTGAGAACAGTTATCTAAAACTGCCTGGATCTCTCTGGCAGAATCAGGCCAAGGGACTTGATGCTAACTCTACAAAAGGTAATGAAGGTTTGCAGTTGGCTACTGACACAGTAAGATTAGATTTGGTTCTGTAAAGCTGCTGTAACTACTGAAAATGAAGACCTCGCCATTTAGTAGTGTTACTAGTTAGTCCACATTGTTTCTCAAAAAGCGAGGATGAGGTCAATGGTGAGACCCAGAAGCTTCCCCACCTCCCCTGGAGAACTGCAGGGACAAAGACCAGGATAATTTAACTTTGACACAAAGGTCAGGCATATACTTTCTGTACTATATTCTATACTCTCAGAATACTGCAGCTGACAGCAAGAAACCCTCCTTTCTAACAGATGTCAGGTGTATTTCAATAAATACTGAAACCATGGATAGTTTTCTGAGCCTGATGTGAACACCAGAGATTCTAAGGTTTACTGCACACCATTTGTAACTTCCTTAGAGGCCCAGGATTATCAGCCTTACCCGCCTATCAAGCACTACCCCCTTTTTGGGTCAAAGAGTCATCAAAGTGGGGTCAGAGGACGAGCTCATTATTTCCAGTCTTCTCAGCAGTCTGCTCTGAGAGCGTCTCTTGGCTTCTCCCTGATGTAAACGGCATTGTTTGTGAAACAATACAATGTTTATAACGATTTGCAAAGCACTATGAATTGTGCATACTAAAGATACTCAACAAGCATTAACAGCTGTTACTTAGTGCAACAAACTTTTATAAAATTCCAAGGATGTTGACCAATTATTTGTTGAACAATAAAGCCACTTTTTCTATAATGGCCTTACTTAAATCACCTACCAAAACTTCAATAAATTGGCAATAGCTGTAAGATAAATTCATATAGGAATTAAAGTATCTTTTTAATCTAATTTGGTACATCTGAAGTAGCAACATTTTCAGAGGGATTTTGGTTAAAAGAAATATTAAAAAATAGTGTATCCTTACCAAATAATTCAACACCATTTTCAGAAACCGTAACGTGCCTGATTCCAGCGTGACCTGCTGTCACTCCACTGGTATTACTCCCGGCTCACACCTGACCGAAGAGTCTGGTATGTCACATCTGCATGTGACGTACCTTCCTGAGCCGCTGTTTCTACTCGTGACAAAATAAGGTTAAAGATGTGCCAAATTCTCGTTTCTACAAAACAAAGCAGGCGCCAAGGTAAAAATCCTCTCACTACGAGGCTCCGCAGCGGCAGCCCCCCCGCCCAGGCCTTGCGCGGGCGGCCGCCGGCGGGGCGGGCCGGGCCGGGGCGGGCTGGCTGCGCCAACAGCCCCCCCTGGCGTGGCGGGCGGGCGGCCGCTCTCCAAGCCTCCGCGCCTCCTCCGCCGTGAGGCGCCCGCCTTTGGAGGGGCCGGCGGCGGCCCGGAGCAGCAGGGACAGCGACAACGGGGGGCCAGCGCTGCCTCCAGCGGGCAGCCCTTCGGGGGAGCAGTGTCTCCGCAGGGCACCGGGGGGAAAGGAGCAAGCGGGGGCGTAGAAACCTTGCTGGTTTTAGGGACGGTAAAATGTTGTGGTGGCCGTTCATTCCAGGAAGCCTCGTTAATACTAATTACAGCTTCTCATTACAGTCTCATTACATTGCTGTTAAGAAATAAATTAAAAAATACAAACTCAGGGAACTGTCAGGTCAGTAATGAAATGGGTAAAGTACGTGCCTTTTTAAAGAAAATCTTGAGAAGTGGACCTGCAATATTTAATCTTGAAAATGATGACAGTACACCTGAAAATACTAAGAGGCCGAAATAATCATCATCTCAAAGTTAGGAACACATTAACTGGGTGAAAAAACATTTCAGAACATGAACATGAAGTGCTTCCAAAATGATGCTTGTAATGGTTAACAATATTTTCTTAACACATAAAAAAGTTGTATTAAAATCATATTTGCAGTCCCTATTAATGCAACGCCACAGATGATCAACTGATGTAAATTAGAGAACATTTAATAATTTTTGTTCTTTTTCGCTTTGTGTGTTTGGTGCCACTTCAGCTGTAGCCGCCGCAGCAGCAGAAGGGGCGTCTCCAGACATCTGCCAGGTGCTTTGGAAACTACCGACCACTAGTGCTCCGGACTCCATTTTGAAACCACGGAAAAGGTAACAACTAACTGAATGCCCCAGGAGCTGACGTGCTCTCTCTCACAACAAATAATCTTTATTACATTCTTATTACACTAAAGGGAAAGGAATACAGCATTTGGGAAAACATAACCAACAAATACAGGCTGGTGTGTGTGGTGACGTTACTGCGTTATCCTGGCCAGCAATCTGTTACTTCTCTCTCCCCACTTGATAATATGAACAGTCAGCGGACAAATGCCCCTTTCACACTCTGCTCCTCTGCTTTTTGTTCTCTGTCACCCTCCCTAAAACACCGCACAAACTAACCAGGCCCTAAATAGTTTGGCAAATTCCAGAGCCAGGGACGCGTTTACACCAGCCTGTCTCTGCGGGGATGGAAGCGCAGAGCTGCTGCTGCAGCCACAAAAGCACTGTCTCTTACATCCCTCTGTCCCGCCGTTACTTCTCTTCTCCCTGCTGGAGGAGATTTTCAAGTACAGATAGAGTCAGGAGGCCACACTGGCATTTCTGAAGAGCATTCCACCATCTCTTCTGTATCATTTCTTAGTGCACTGTTTCACCCCACTCTTTAAGTTTCTGTGCTACTTATAGCAATTACAACTCGAGTGACTCATGGCACTGCAGTCTCTGGAGTCACTCCCCCATACAAGAAAATAAAAGCTTTTTCTCCTTGCTAAGTACTTGAGTGAGACAGTGGCAACCCAGAACTGTCACCCAACATTGCTTGTTAGGTAGCGTTGTTACCCTTCAGTGACTTGGTAAGAACAACAAATACACAAACTCAAATTAATTTGAAATAAAATGCTCACAGTGACACACTTGGTGCAAGGCAGTGACTTGCAGGTGGAGAAAGCCCCTCTCCCTAAAAGCTGAAGACTGTGAAGTTACCTACAAGTGCATCGTCTTTTAGATTCCCTTGGACTGGCAGCTTCTCCACCTACCTGTGTGAAGTTTTGCATGGCAACAAGGAGGGGAAAGAAAAATAGTAAAAGAGAAAGTGAGATAATAAAACCACAAAGTATAAAAATATGCTAAAAAGCAGCTCAGCAGCAGAATAAGAAAACAAACTTTCCACTGAAAACAGTAACAGGAATCTAGCCAAGAAACAATGGTCTTGTTATATTTTGGAAATTAGAAGTGGAGTAATTATAGGCACATCTTGTTTAATCAGTAATACATAAGAAGTATTTTCTACTACCCTAATTATGGACTTAGTCCTGTAAATCATTACTTACATAAGCAGTTTGCACTTACAACGAATACTGAGTGCTTGAGAGATGTTTATGCTGTTCTTTAAAAATCTGTTTATTAGGAGACTGAAACAAAACAGTAGATTGCAACATCTAATTTTGAAAAAGAGATGGATACACATTGCATCCAAGTATTGTGGCAGCCTCCTTCTTCTCTTAAGGTGAACACCACAAATGCTTGAAACATTTGGATTAAAATAAAAATTTTATCATTTAGGCAAATACTTTTTAAACTGAGGATCAATCTGGCAAAAAAACAACATGCAAGCTGCTCCCATGTTCAACATTAAGCACACTGTATTTTACTTTTGAGATTAGGGTTCATTTTTAATCTTAACTGCTGGACCTTTATTGTTATTTTAAAATGTGTCTAGATATCTGTAAATATTTACACAAATATTTTACAATTCATATCATTAAGGATCAGTGCACTTGCAGAAAAAATATTAACATGAAAAGATCTCTTATTAAACTACTAGTCATATAACATTTATGTTGTACAGTAAACACAAATTATGATATATTCTTCTTCAGAAAAGCTTTCAACCTCTTATAGTATTATTTAATGGTTTACACGTGCAACAACGGAAAGAAAACTATTTTCTTATCCTCCACTAGAGGGAGAGAGAGCATCTTTTGTTGCTAGGCAGATTCTGAAAGCAATTTAATTCTACATCATTTAAAGCAATAATGTCAAATCTGGAAAAAAAACCCCAATGTAGTCCATTATATTACCAAATACGAAGTAATATCTAAAATATTAAAGCAAAAGTAACAGAAATGGTAACATTGAAAAACAGTTACTAATTTGACAATGAAACAAAATGACCTATATTACATTTTCTGTTCTGTACTGGATGGGAACCGTTCTTACAGCTACTGCATGGTCTTCACTGCTTGCTTAGAAATCAGAGCGTGAATGCAGGCTTTCCACCCAACTGGTCACCCTCTATCTCAGAAGATCAGAGAAGTCTTGCCTCCCCAAAGACAATTTGAGAGTAACTGCTCAGAATTTGTGGATGTCTCCTTTTCGTATAAAACCCCTTATGATCCAGACCATGACATCCACTCAAATGATCTATCACTTTTAGTCCTATGAACTCTTGATCATGTTGGCTTGCAGTTTGTCGTATGGTAAGAAAACAAGCGATAGTGACCTGTGTGCCCCATGCAGCACGTGGGAACTGCTCCAGCTCACAAAAGTATGAGACACTCAGTCTAGCTTTAGAGACTACGGAACAAGACCAAGTTTCTGATGCATGTAATGTCTTTTGGAAAGTAGGTGCAGGACGCCCAATACCTGTGGGACTACCACGGATGGCATATAATCAAAGGCTGAAATGCTGACTTCACTTAGAGCCCACTGGAGAAATGTACTGCAGAAAGGGTAAGAAGAAATGTTCTGGGAGGGGTTCATATGTGGACTGGCATAGCGATAATGTAGCACTGAAAGTTTAATTGACTTTGAAAAGTTGCAAATATTTCTTTATATACTGAGATATGGACAAATTAAGCACAAGGCAACAATTGTTTAGTTTGCGCTCATATCGGTTTCAAAGGAAGTCCTCTGTTTACTGCTCAAGAATGAAAACTTAACAAGGAAACATAACCTAGGCCTTACTATAAATGTTTGAATTTCATTTTGAATTTTACAAAATGCTAACAAATAAAAGAAGCATAAAATATATTTCTATTCTGCACTCCTGTTTGTATTTATTTAAATTTTCTAAAGATCTTCAGGCAGTTTAATAAAGATTGAAAAATGATGGTCCAAGGATTATGTTCCTTTTCCCTATCTCTGTTTAGGGAAAACTGTGGCTGTTGAAAATATGAGTGCTACACAGACAAAGATTTAAAAAAACCCAACAAAACAAGCAAGTGACATCAGAACAGTTACTGAGAAGGAAGGAAGGACTCTTATCTTGGACACGTAATGTCAGCTTTTGTACAAATACTTCTGGCTGAACCCTCACAGCAACCTCTGTTACAGGATCTCTGGGTTTTCTCGGCCTAATGCAGATCAGTCACACTCCGGCCCTCCAAAACGGCCCGTGCAGCTTTGGAGAGCAAAACAGCAGCAAAGTCCCGGAACAGTGAGAACACCCTGGCAGCTTCCCAGAACCGGAGAATATCTGGTTCAAGTACTGATGCAGACAACCTTATGAGATTTGACCCACTAATCGCACAATGCAATTGGGCTGTGAACTCAGTAAGTTACCTACTGTAACTTGTCTAAAATATTTACAGCTGTTGTTGCAGTGGAAGACAGTGGATGTCTCTCCTCTTGTCTCTAATCATTGTTTACTTGCTCTGTTCTCATGAATCATAATATTATTGCAGTTCTTGTGTTTAAAAAATACCTTTTCTGAAAAGATACTGCTTTGGGATTTTATACACATCAAGTTATTAAAATTCTGATGTTAGTATTTCATAAAAGCTACAATATTTAATGAAGTGTTTATAGAAAAAATGCAATACTTTGGCAGTGGTGCTACAGAGAATAAAAAGAGAAACAGAAAAGAAAATCACACAGTTCAAATCCATCTCAGAAGAACTCAAAGTTTACAAGCACAAATACTGTTTTATATAATATTTTCAAAATGTTTACAGATCAGGAGATTCTTTTGACCCAAGAGTCTGTCAAGATAAGCATAAAGCAAATTACAGAACAAAGCTAGCAATATATTTTAAAAGCTATGCTTAGTCTGCAGTAAAATCAAATTTATTGGTTTAGACAAGACATATGCAAAACATTTACTTCATAGCCACTGGAGTAAAATATATCAAGAGTAAAAATTTACGAAGCTACCGCACACAGATTAGTACTGTAATTTGAATGCCACAGACTGAAGGACTAAACCCTGGTACCACTGAAATCAATACTTTAATTTGTATTAACTAGTTGAGTGCTAATTTGACCTTACTGGAATTTGCAGTTAATTTGGTATATTTGCAACAGGTGCAACCCATGACCAAGTCACACAGTTCTCACTGAATTCTCTCGGATTTCTTACATGCTCAGGTTTAACCCAGAGGAGGAAGTGGCTGCAGCACAACTGTGAGTCATATTGGAGGGCCCCTGGGTTCTTTCTCCTATGGTACTTCTGATGTTTAACCAACTGCAACCACGCCCTTATGCTCACACGTTTTAAACCAGAAAAGCAAGATAGCAGCATGTGTTAGTGTTACAATAACATGACTAATAGGATTTTTTGATAAGATAGTTTATTTTACCTTCTCAATATGCAACTTGGATTGCTAATGTACAAGACTGAAATTAAGTAATGCTGCAAAAAAGCACTGTTTTATCACATCTTCCTTTGTTTTGTGAGCAAGTGCCATTTCTTGTGTGCTGTGAGTTTCTCAAGCAGGGAAATAATTATAAGGAGTCACAGAACATCCATTTTCCCATTGGCTTCTTCATCTACGACCTGGAAACCCAGGTTTGCTGCTGCTGCTGCCCTTGAAGGACTTAGAAGTATGTGGGTGGCAGCAGTTCAGTTCAGAAGCAGAAGCCACTATACATACTCCTACCCATCCAATGTCTCCTGCCAGCTCTCTAGGCTTTTTCTCTAGCTCAGTGTCCTTTTCCCACTCACTTTCCCTCTTTATTCTTGCTGCACTCTCCTTTCCTGTGGCAGGAAGAACCTGGCCCCAACTCCTCACGTGTGGAATAGAAATATTCAGTTTTGCTGGGGGAACCTCTAATGAGAATCTTGAGAAGGCACTGATGAAATAGCCATACCATTCTGAGGCAGGATTGTTAACCTCTTCAGCATCCCCATCTGCTGAGGACTGTCCTTTTATTAATATACTCCAGGAAACTTTCACATCTCTCACAGGATACACATACACATATACACATATACATACACAGTTTTTTGGACATGATGTCTCTGAAGGATCTAGGAAAACTGGACAGGACCTGCTGTTTAATATCTTCATCAATGACACAGACAGCGGGATTGGGTGCACCCTCAGCAAGTTTGCAGATGACACCAAGCTGAGCAGTGCAGCTGACACACCTGAGGGACAGGATGCTATCCAGAGGGATCTGGACAAGCTTGAGAAGTGGGCCTGCATGAACCTCATGAGGTTCAACAAGGCCAAGTGCAAGGTCCTGCACCTGGGTCGGGACAGTCCCCGGTATCAGTACAGGCTGGGGGATAAAGGGATTGAGAGCAGTCCTGCGGAGAAGGACTTGGGGGTACTGGTGGATGAAAAGCTGGACATGAGCCAGCAATGTGCTCTCGCAGCCCAGAAGGCCAACCGTATCCTGGGCTGCATCAAAAGAAGTGTGGCCAGCAGGTCGAGGGAGGTGATTCGGCCCCTCCACTCTGCTCTGGTGAGACCCCACCTGGAGTACTGTGTCCAGCTCTGGGGTCCTCAGCACAGGAAGGACATGGACCTGTTGGAGCGGGTCCAGAGGAGGGCCACAAAAATGATCAGAGGGATGGAACACCTCTGCTATGAGCAAAGGCTGAGAGAGTTGGGGTTGTTCAGCCTGGAGAAGAGAAGGCTCCAGAGAGACCTGATTGCAGCCTTTCAATACTTAAAGGAGGCCTACAAGAAAGATGGGGATAGTCTTTTTAGCAAGGCCTGCTGCGACAGGACAAGGGGTAATGGTTTTAAACTAAAAGAGGGTAGATTTAGACTAAACACAAGGAAAAAATTTTTCACGATGAGGGTAGTGAAACACTGGAGCGGGTTGCCCAGAGAGGTGGTAGGTGCCCCATCCTTGGAAACATGCAAGGACAGGCTGGATGGGGCTCTGAGCAACCTGATCTAGTTGTAGATTTCCCTGCCAATTGCAGGGGGGATGGACTAGATGGCCTTTAAACGTCCCTTCCATCTCAAAGCATTCTGTGATTTCTGATCCCTCCCATATCTGTAGCTGCTATAACGCATCAGCTCTTGGAGAGGGAAGAAAGAGAAAAGACAAGTAGTTATTGTCCGAATCGAAATCTCCATGCCAGCAATGATAAAAATGTTGCTTTTTCTTCCACTTTTGAATTCCATTCCCATGGTCTATCCTCAGTCTTGGGTGAACTTGAAGATAGTAAGTTAGTTCATTCTTTCCCGTTTGGGTAAGACTCTGCAGCTATCATGGGAGGAGGCGGGGGAGTTGCTGAAAATGTTCATACTTGCTCAGGGTATTCTTTGAGGATGTTGTTTTGTGGTAAATCCACCAAAGATACCAAGGATTCTCTTTCAGAAAAGCAGTGGGGAAAAAAAGAAAATATGCATTATTTCTGTTTGGCAGTCTGGAGCTGCCAAAATGAAGAGGAACCACAAACTTTTAGGGTGTCATAAGAAAGCTGTACTACTGTGCAATCTCTATGCCAAATTAAGATATTAAGGTGGTTTGGTTTTTTTCCTTTTTAACCCAGGACCAATGTAACATGCCCTTCCAAATATACAGAATTCCTCAGTAACCCAAAGACGTTACTGAAAGAAAGAGGAGGCAAAATATTTAAATACCATAAATTATCTTTCTTTTTAACAGTAACTGTGCAGCAAGAATTGACCATTTGTATGAGTATTTGGTGATACTTTGCACCGGTTAAAAGTTCAGGGATCAAACAAAACTGGGAGCAAGATGTTTTTTCTGTTCCGCATCTTGATGCTGCAGCAACCAAGCTGTTTTCAAGTCTTTATTTCCTTATCAATCACTGCAGTACTACCATTTCATGGGAAGTAGGGTGACGACTTAATGAGAACTTTAGCAAAGAGAGTAATCAGCACTGCAGCAATAGAGGAAAAGTGCTGGGAAGCTAAATCAGTACTTTATGTTTTCATCAATACACATTTTCAGAGGGCTGAACAGTCTGTAAGCTCTCCAGCACAGCTGCCCTTTTGAGCAATGGGGATTAAGCAAGTGGTTAAAAACCAAGGTGAGGAAAAAGCTGAGGAGTATGGTCTGGATGAATGAACTGCTAGATGGGTTGAAACTGGATGGATTGCTGGGCCTGAAGGGTAGTAATCAATGGGTTGATGTTTACTTGGTGGCCAGTGCAAGCAGAACACTCTGGGGTCCATACTGGGGCTAGTATTGTTCATTACCTTCATTGTAACTTGGATGATGACACAGGATTCACCCGCAGCAGATTTTCAGACAATACTAACTTAAAAGGGGTGGTTCTCAAACCAAACAGTGGAGCTTCAGTTGACAGGACTTTGAGAACCTTAAAAATTGGGTCAACAGCAACCTCATGAAGTTTAACAAGGAGCGCAAAGTTGCGCACATGGAGCTGAATAGTGCCAGGCACCAGCGCAGGCTGCCTGAGCAGTAGCCCAGCTGAAAAGCATGTGGCTATCACAGTGGACACGAAGTTGAATATGAGCCAACAGGGCATTTTCATTGTGAATAAGGCGAACCATAGACTGAGCTACATTAGGAAGGGAGCATGTACAGCAGATGAATAGAAATTATTATCCCTCCTTATTCAGTGCTAGTGAGTCCATGCCTGGGATAGGATGTCCTGTTTGGGGTTCCCCAGTTCACAAAGGATGTCGAGAAACAGGAGAGGGGCATGCCAGAGGGCTGATGAGATGGTAAGTGGCCTACAGCATATGACTTGTGAAAACATGTTGAAGAAGTTGGGCTTGGTTAGCCTGGCAAAGAAGAAAATAGGGGGAGATCTACAAGTACCTGAAAGGGAGTGGCAAAGATCATTGAGCAGAACCCTTCTCAGTAGTAGCGAGTGGAAAAACAAGGAGCAAAAGCCACAAATTGAGTCACTGGAGTTGTGACTGGATGCATGTGATTGTGCATGGGTGGTGCTGCACAAGAACATACTGCCGAGAAAGGCTGTCGAGTTGAGTCTCTATCTTTCAAGGCTTTCAAGAGCAGGTTAGGCAAAGCCACGGCTGACCTGAAATACCACAGGTCACAATCCTGCTTCCAGTGGAAGGCTGCACTGGGTGGACCCCAGAGATCCCTTCCACCCACCACTTCTATGACTGTAAAAGTCTAAGCCACCATAGTGGCCCCCAGACAGTAAACAAAATTGAGTTACCAATTCCTCCTACTCCTGCCTTCTTCCCTCTCTCCTTCCCTCTGTTTCTCTCTCCCTCTAAGTTACATTATGACATATAATTACCATCATGTTTAAGGGACTAGTAAAAAGTCGTTCCTTTTTCATAGGAGTTACTCTGCTTGCCATCCAACCATTTTATGCAGTTACCATTTCTAAGGCACCAGGGTCTGTCAGACTTCGCTTACATCTTATTTTACTGGATCAGGCACCTTCTGCATCTTTGCCAAAAACTGCAAACTTTTTCTGATACCATAGCATTATCCTTCCCATTCTTACAAAATGGACTTTTTTCCTTACTGAACATCATTGTACACCTCACCCCTACCCAGGCTAGACCTGCACAATTTAATGACTAAAATTCAAATAGATCCATACATACTGATCTTCCCAAGAGACAACATAAATCCAAGATTTTAGCCCAGAACCACAATGACATATGAACCAGAACCGCTGAAGCAGTATAACACAGCTAAGTGAATCTCCATCAGATCAAACTGTAAAAACAGCATCTCTGTTAGCACAAGGATTTAAGCATGCAGATGGCGTCTCGAGTACTAGAGGGAACATGGGTTAACAGCCAGTCAAACAAATATATTTTTAATATTTTGTGACTAGTCATCCCACAATCCCAGTAAATCTGTTTCTGTGGTAGGTTTAATAAAGTATGTTGGCATGTTAGATGATTCACAAATCAAAATGTATGTGTCTCAAACTTGGGCAATAACAGTAGCCAATAAGCAGCAAATTTCAAGCGTTAAGTCCACAGCATTAAACCTTTCAAGAAACCAGACTCTAGCCAAAAAGCTAATGCCAAATTTAAAATCTGGGATACAAATGCCCATACACTGTTGGGCAAGGTATTGCAAAACACAAAGTACGCGGGAAAATGTATACTTCAGAATGACGCACATTTGCAATGCAATACCACAATCTTTTAAAATGGGAAATCTAGTTTTGTTCATGAAGGAGAAGTAAATGAACCCAATCACAAGTCTCTGACACTAATCTAGTTGTTTACACTAATCTAGTTGTTTATTCTGGAAAAGGATTATCTTTTTAAGACTACAATGCAAAGTTGTATAAGATTTATGTAAAGACTGAAGCCATGGCAATAGCCCATAGTCTGCCACACACTTGAACAAAAACCAGATAGAAGTGTTTTGTATCGCTATATTTGATGGACTAGATATATAATGGAACAGAACATTAAACTTTTATGAAAAAATAGATGAGATTTGCATGTGTGAACGGCACATAGGCCAAAGAGTATGGTCAAAAATGTAGGAAAAAATATATAAAAAGTCCCAAACATGTATTTTTAAAACCACCCAAACCAATTTTCTTTTAACAGAGTCTGAACCACCATGTTATGCACATAGACAGCATGCACGCCACCATTAAAACATTCCTGTTGGTCTCTCCTATTTCCTCTTCTTACATCTTCGTGAAAAGCCGTTATTTATGCTACTCAGTGCACTGCTGTAGGACACCAAGATTCTCTGATGATGAAGGTTCTGTACACTGGCATGTAATCACTTTAGCCTGGGTAAATTCACTGCAAATAGTCAAAGCAATGTATTGCAGAATGTATACCTTATTAATGTCAGATTATTCAGAAACATACAACTGAGGTCCGGATACTGCTTTGAAAAAGTAGGAGTGTATTTCTGCAACTCTTTTCTTCTCCTGAGGAATATTTTTGAAGCTTAGTTATTGCA
This sequence comes from Nipponia nippon, assembly GCF_047370975.1. NCBI lineage: Eukaryota > Metazoa > Chordata > Aves > Pelecaniformes > Threskiornithidae > Nipponia > Nipponia nippon. Next base: position 18,380,315 of record NW_028262391.1, read on the forward strand.
CAAAAAAGGTACTATACATTGAAGCTTTCAAGCTTCATTCTTAGGGTGGTTTGGCTACATAAATTCAGCCAGCCTCTCTGACGTAAACATAACCCAACGGCCATGAAAATCTTGATACTGGCTGCTTTCATTGGATTATATCCTCTAACTCTCTCAGATGTAAATTTCCGGCGATAACCTGTGCAGCAATAAACTTCATTCAGCCGCAAGAGTGTGCATGTGAGAGGATTGCAAATCTCCTCCGCGAAACCAGAATTAGCCGGTATCGCAGGAATGAAAGCGCGTGGAGATTTGAAATTGCAGGGAATGGAGACAAGGCGGTGCAGAAGACGAGCTGCCTGGGGGGCGAGAGGCCCACGACCGGTGCCAGACTTCTACAGAAAATAAGCCCCGGGGCGGCGAGCAGGGGCGAAGCTGAGCTGGCGCGGCCGGCTGAGCGGAGCCGGGCGCAGGTGGACACCGGAGCCTGCAGCAGCTCTCGGGCCGCGGAGCAGCGCCGCGGCTCTGGCTGACAGCGGGGGCTCGGCGCCGTGGCGGGCCAGGGCGGCGGGGCCCGGCGCGGTGAGTACCTCGGGGGGAGCCGGGAGCCGCCGCATGGCACCGGCGCGGGCGCGGGCAGGGGAAGGCGCAGCAGCCGCGCCGCCTGCAGCAGAGGGGGGGCGGGCCGGCCCGGCGCGGTGCAGCGCGGCCGCGGGGCCGGGGCTGCCTGGGGGCTGCGGCGGCGGCTCCGGCTCCTCCGTGCCGCGGCGGGCTGGGAGCGCCGCCGCAGCGGGGTAACTAGCGGTCATCCTTTGTGCTCCGGCGGGCGGGCGGCGCCTGCAGCCGCCCCGTCCTCCCAAACGCCGCCCCGCCGCCCGGCCCCGCCGCAGCCCCCGCGGGCAGGGAGGCGGCTGCGCCCCAGCCCGGCCCCCGCCCCTGCGCCGCGGGCTCCGGGACAAGCGCTGGCCCGGGGGTAGCCCGCGGCTCGGGGGTGGCAGCCCGGGGCTCGGGGGTGGCAGCCCTCCCCGCCTGAGCCGTGCTCTGCGCAGATGAGCGTAGCTTCAACGCTGGGGAGGGCGTAACGTGTAAAGCTCCCAAATTTATTCTCTTCCCTGCTTTCGGGCTGCTCCAGCAGCGGCCTGCAACCGTTTACAAAACAGACCTACAGCGGCCGATGCAAGCGGCCCATTCCCTTGGCACCAAGGGGAGAAAAATGTTCATTATCTGAGCCTGCTCCCGCTGTCCCCGGGGACGTGGGTCCACTCGTGGGTTGCGCTGAGGCAGGGCAGCACCGAGGGGTCTGCCCGAGAGGTCTGCTGAGCGGGGCCTGGGAAACAGCTCAGGGGCAGAAGGGCAGCAGCCCCAGTCTGGAAAGTGAACTGCCGCCGACTTCATGCAAGCTTGTGACCCTGGCAATTAGCTTAGCGTTTTAAGCATTTAATTTCCCTGATTTTCTCTTCCTTGCTTCCATGCACAGTGACGCACTGTGGCTCTGATCTGCAGAAGTGGCTATTATCCCCATCTCCCAGGAAGTCGTTGACAACTGAAGTGCTCGACGTATTAGCAAGTTGGACTGCCAAAACTTATGGCACCCGAAATAAACTATGTTTTTAACAATGTTTTTTCTGTATGTCTTCAAAAGACAAATAATTATGTGTGGCCCGTCTACTGGGAATACTGTGAAGCAAAACTCATTACTATGCATTTATGAGTTATCCATTGGAAGTGCCTTTAAAGTATGATTTTCTATACTTTTTAACACTGAGGCAACCAGGTACTGGAAGAAGTTACCAAAGTATACATGAATTATTCATAATATGGACTTTTTATATCAAGACCAGATGTCTTTCGATGATCCAGTTCAACTACAAGCTAGAGAGCCATAGCTCCAGTGATGGTACAGGGAACTTTGGTGTTTTGCTGCTAACTTTGGTCTTACTACAGCACCTGCATTTGTCCCTAAAATAGCTCATGGGTCAGATTTCCAAAAAGCTCAGCATCTTTGTGGGCACTAACATTTGGGCCAGTTTTCTAAGAGCTCTGCATGCTGTGTGTGCATACAATATAGAAAGCTTTTCTGAAAAAAAAAATCTAGTTCTTCTCCAGCTGACCAAACAAGAATCCAGATTCTCCTGCCTTTAAATGTAATCCCTTGTGAGGGGCTGTATTCAAACACTGTTGCTGTGAGTGGGTCTTTGCTGCCTTGCTCATTGGGAAATGGGGCTGGCTTCACAAATCAGCTGCTGTCATTTTCGTTGCAGTTTCTCTAGGATTTCACAATTGCAAAGAGCCCCTTAGGCTTCTCTGCCTTCCGTGATAACTGTGTTGTTGGCAGTGCTGTGGTGCGGGAAGAAGGCGGGGGGCAGGTAAGTGCATTTCTCCTGGGTGCGACGGGCCGCGGGCGATGAGCCAGTAGTGGGGAGAGGATCCAGACATCCAGTCCTTGCTTTATCCAGAGCCTGAGAGTTTGTGCAATTGTTGGAAATTACCTTCCCTGCTTTTGAGTGTATTCACTCTGAACTTGTGACGCTAGTGGAAAGTTAAGAGTATAAAAGTAATAACAAGCAAGTATCCAGGTCAGAGGGAAAATATATGCATTTTCTGAAGATTTGTGGGAGTTGATGTAAGCATGACATTAACTTGCATCCGATCAATCTAAGCCCATTCTGTCAGTAAGATTGCAGAGATGAGTGTCATATTTTTTTTCATCTCAATGTCAATTATTTTTGCTTTAAATAATTTAAAATATATAAAAGATGTATGTATCTATTTCCTGTCCGAAGAAGAAAGTTTTTGTATCCAGTATTCAGGTGCACACAAAACCAGTCAAAACCATGAAGAAAGGTGAGGCTCCACATTTACTCCTGACTCTGAATCTTTAGTTACGTAATTTTGTATTCCATTATCTAAGATGTATTGTAATATCCATCATACATTTTCACTAATCTTATCCAGAGTATGTTCAACAGCTTGCAATTTTCCTTCATTCTGCTACTTCTCATTATTTCCCATTAGCATGATTATTCACTATCTTTATTACCTTTATGCAGTTAGTCTCTTGTGAGTGGGCTGAATCCTCCATAAGTAGTCATATAAACTACATCAATGGGGGATCTGGCTCCTGGTACATTAATAGGAAAGAGTTGAGATGTCATCTTTAAGACCTACCCTCTGTAGGGGAAGGATGAAGTATAATTTTAACTAAGGCCATGCCAGGCTGTCTTCCTGTGTTCAAAAAGAAGTCTGCACCACTGCATGGCTCTGACTGCTACCCTTCCCCTCACCTTGTATACAGTCCTGTATCAAACACCCTGCAGGTACTCTAGAAAGACCTCTAAGCATAATCCCCCTTCCCTCTGCCTCTTGATTTGGAAAGAAAAAGCCAGTAAGTCATTTCAGTGTGTGTTTCCACTGGCACTCGGGTGTGGACTGATGTAGTCCCAGCTTCTCTGCTGATGTGGCAATTGTTAAATGTCCACAGTTCTTGTTCTTCCTCACTGTGTCGCCAATACCTTCCATGGCCAAGTTAGGGCTAGTGATAACTCAGACCATAAGGAGTATCTATCTGTGAAGAATTTGATACCAGGAGTACAACATATTTCAGCTCCCATTCACTATGAGGCAAGTCAGTGTGCTCTTGGAGCAACTAGGTGTTCCAGCTGCCCTTAGCTACACATAGTTTAAGGGATATGTGGCATTTAACTATGAAGGTAACTTACCCAGCAGCCAGTCTGGAGAGGTTACATATATCGGCAGGTTTTCACTGTTGTCTGTGACAGAAATGGTAGCTTTGACCGATCAGCTCTGACTCCACCTGCGTATTAGCATGAAGTACTCGAAGGCCTTCTATGTATGTTTATCTAGCGATAAGAAAAAAGTAAAATAGTTTGGAAAGGTAGTAACTTGAGAAGCAAAATATACTCATGTATTTAAAGACAACAGCCCAAATTTTCAGTTAGTACAGAATCTCAGTTACTCCATTCACTGCCAGTTTTCAGTAGTGAGGAGCTAGCCCTGAGGCACACCTTCTGAGGGCTCACAGAATACGTAAGAAGCTTTTTTAAACAATTTTTGATAACTTTCTTCTCTCTTTTGACTGTTGTGAAGCTGATGGCTTTTTTTATTTCTCCAGAGAAGAAAAGAAGACAAAAAATTACCATCTCTGGTAATTTGTATCATTACATTTCTAGTCTCCATGGTAACCTATGTGGTGCTCTACAGTGGGCTAACATTTCAATACGTTGCAGCAGAAATCAGATGGAGGGAAGACTGGGTTCTGCACCTTGCCTGTTAAGCAATTAAAAATTGTTTTGAAATTATTTTCCCATTGTGTTGCAGTCTTCACTTAGAGTAACAATGGAAGAAATCAAAGTAATCAAATTAATCTATTATGGCCTGATCCTGCATACACCTATGCACATAACTCTGCCACTTAGTTTGATTCTGATAGGCATTGACATTAATTTAGAAGAATTCTTTGGTTTTAGTAGGATTATATGGATTAATACTATGGAAACTGAAAGCGTAAAACTGCTTGTCAGGTTGACTCTAATAAAAGTTTAAAGCTTGCCAGAGAGGTAGTAACAATCGCCTTGCTGTAATTTATGTGAGCAAAGCATTTTGAAAATCAGGAACTTTAAATTTTCATCTTTCTCGGTCCTCACTCTTGTTCTTCCACTACTCAAAACTGGTTTCCTCTGAAAAGATATGGTAACTTCATCTGTCTGCCTCTTCAGGATTTGCTTTTTTTATTCCAAGCTTTATCAACTTGAACACAAAGGCACATAATCTTACTGGGACGGCAGAAGGTGATACGGAGAAGGAATATACAGAGAGACACCAGTCTTTTTTTCGTGACCGCAGTCAACCCATGAAGAGCGAGTGCTTTCAGCCACCTACAAGTAAGTAAAGTATATAGTAATGGAAATAATGCAGCCTACTGTCAACCCATAAATGCTCCTGCATAGACAGCCATGATAATAAGGTACAAAAAGAAATACATTAATTAGATAACTTTCTAAGCATTTTATGTTTGAACAATGAAAACCCAGTATTTGCTTTACAACTGCACACACAATGGTGAAATGTGGTTGTGATTTATGCCATTCATTGTAACCAAACTACAAAATCTGATAATTTTGTATGTATTTTGAAGGTATTTACTGCATTTGTTTCAGAATACCGTGGAGAAAATGTATGCTAGTCGAGAGGATATTGGGTATGATTTTGGAGATGACTCAAAAGTTGGAAGTAAGCCAGTTAAGCCTAATCCAAACATCGATGGAGGATGGGCTTGGATGATTGTACTTTCCTCTTTCCTTGTGCACATACTTATCATGGGGTCCCAAATGGCCCTTGGAATACTCAACATGGAATGGCTTGAAGAGTTTAATCAAAGTCGTGGCTTAACAGCGTGGGTTAGCTCCCTCAGCATGGGCATTACACTTATTGTAGGTATGTTCCAGCATAATTTATTTCAAAACTACAAAGATTTTTAGAATATGTTTGCCACTCATCCCTCAAGTATTTTCTCACAGTTTTCCATTTTATTAGCAGACCTGCCCAAGTTCTCCTGAGTTGCCTTTTTAAAGTCCCCAGGACAAATTTTACAAGTTAGAGGGAGAAAGGGAACAACAGGGAAGATGATAAAGAAGACAATTACTCCAGGAGACAGCATGAGCAGGAAAGGATGCCTGTGACTTCAAGGTCTCACTAGAATTGAGAAAACAGACCATCTGTGAAGCTTGTGGCCCTCCCCGTACTCTGTCTGGGAGGAGAAAATGTTGAATTTGGACAGTTCATGTTTCAGTTTGACAGCTGAACTAAAATTTATTTTTTAAGTTGTGGTTGGATCAATCCAAAATAATATCTAGAGGGGTATGTTTATGTATATATGTGTATACACACCTCTGTCTCCGTAAATTAAGATTGAAAAAGTTGTGTTTAGGTCTGCCTAAAATATTCCACCAAAACCAAAATAAAATGTTTGCTTTCTAGTTACTTGTGAAAAAGGCCTGCACTCACACAGGATTAGTATTGGGAGCAACAGTTTCAGTTTCTTCCTCTAGTTAAACTGTCTCTTCTTCATGGGGCAACTTTGATTTTAGGTCGTGCAGGTATTTACTAAGTATTTGGTTGGTTGGTTGAATTTTTCTTCTCATGATTTTAAACAGTAATAGGGAAAATAAACTGAATTGCATGAGTAGCCTGATGTTTAACATTTTGTTTAAAACATTAAGAATCTTCATGTGAAAAATTATTAAAGGGTGTAGAGAATTAAATAAAGAAATTGATGTTTTTTCATGTTTTTTAACAGGTCCTTTCATTGGTTTATTCATCAGCATGTGTGGGTGCCGCAAGACAGCTATAATTGGAGGGATATTGAATGCCCTAGGTTGGATACTGAGTGCCTATGCCTCAAATGTGCACTACCTCTTCCTTACATTTGGAGTGACAGCTGGTAAGCTGTACTAACATTTGAAAGTTCTTTCAATTATTTTTGATTCTTTTGAAGGTTATCTGGGTGAGTAAAGAGGGAAGTTGGATTGTAAAGTTATCCCAGCTTTTCTTTCACACTCTTTACAGCCTGTTACCTTCCCAGAAAACTTACTTATTTACTCAGTCAGTTGGACCCAGTGACTTCTGTTGTCATTTAAATCTGCCACGTGAAGACGGTATTTTTATCAGTTTCTCCCAATTGAATGTATTAGAGGACATTTTTTATTAGAAGAATTAATGCAGCCCAGACTCTAACAAGTGGAATTTAAAAATGTTAAAACACTGTTGAATTATATATCTAGCTAGCTAACTCCTCTCTTTGTCACAGGAAGAAACAGCAAATGTTTTCTACAGGAGCTGCTCCTCATTAGTAAAATACCAGATTATGATAACTATGTCCCGCTTCAAAACCCATTTTAAAGGGTGTTGTGGGTTACCAGGCTGCCGGTAGGCAGCTAAGCTTCACACAGCTGCTCGCTCACTCTCTCGCAGTGGGATGGGGGAGAGAATCAGAAGGGTAAAAGTGAGATAAGGACAGTTTAAAAAGCAAAAGCTGCATGCACAAGCAAAGCAAAATAAGGAATGAATTCGCTACTTCCCATTGGCAGGCAGATGTTTAGCCATTTCCAATGAAGCAGGGCTTTATCACACATTAACCGTTACTTGGGAAGACAAACGCCACAACTCCGAATGTCCCCCCTTCCTCCTTCTTTCCCCCAGTTTTAATGCTGAGCATGACATCACATGGTGTGGAATATCCCTTTGGTCAGTTGGGGCCAGCTGTCCCATCTGTGTCCCCTCCCAACTTCTTGTGCACCCCCAGACCACTCACTGGCCGGGCCGCGTGAGAAATAGAAAAGGCCTTGATGCTGTGTAAGTACTGATCAGCAACAGCTAAAACATCCCTGTGGTATCAACAGTGTTTGGGACACAAATCCAAAACATAGCACCATATGAGCTACTATGAGGAAAATTAACTCTATCCCAGCCTGAATTAGGACAGTGCATGTGGCCGTATTTCATACGTAGTTTCTCATAAAGGATATTCAGATTACATCAACAACCACTAACAAATAGCAATTAATTTTGCTACATTTTTTTACAATCAAAATCATGGAAAGAAGTAATATTTTGTCATTTTTATTGGAGTTAGGTCTCTAGAAAACCTTCTGACATGTGTAAGAGCCTGATCAAAATATGAAAAGGCATGTGTGTTTAGGCATCTTTCTTGAAAACCAATAGATCCTTAGTGCCTGAATGCCAAGTTTCTAGCAAAATGTGGCTTCTTGAGAAAAAAATCAGTTACTTTAAGAAAATTATGTAGAAGAACCCAGTATTATCTACTTAAAGCACTCTCCATTTTATTCACTGTTCATTTCTGGAAAGAGAAACTGTTAATAGATATGAAATAAAAATGTTGAAGTAATCCAAGTGAGAAATACAAAATTTGGCCTTTAATTATTGTCTGAGCAACACTGAGCAATTCAAGGGGCTTTGAAATATTACTCACTCCATGGATAACATGGCCAGTTATGTTTGCAGATGAAGCATGGTATCAATGTTACACGTGACAGACAGAAGCGTTATGAAAACAATTGTTTGCAATACTAATAATAGCTTCAGTACCCTCCATTCCCTCAAACTACCCTTTCACAGAATTTCACAGAAATCTGCAGAATTTCTGTACATAATTTTTTATCTAGCTCTCTGGTGGAAAAAAAATTGAAACCAGCAAGGAAGACTGTGATGACTCTTTGTACCACCATACCATAGATTTCAGTAATGTTGTAAATTCCTGAACAAAGAACAATAATTACAGGCAGGGTTCTGCCCTTTTTGGAATTTCTGTTTCCATATATATTGAATATAATCAAGCAGACAGGAATCTATACGCTCTTTCTCTCAGCCCTTGCTCCTTTTGAGAAAGAGCCTAACAAAAATACCAGACAAAAAGGCAAAAATTATACAGAGAATTTAAAGAGGGGTGAAAACCATATTTTCAGAAGAAAACTGAGGCAAATTTTTACATGAGGTAGAGAAGGGAGATGCTGTTGCAGGAGTAGCTGCCAGCTACTGGCCAGAAAACCAGTGTAGATATGTCTGTTTCCTTCAGCTCCATGAGACCTCCATTCACCATCCCCTCACTCACCGTCCCCTCACTCACCGTCCCCTCGCTCAATGATCTCCTCACTCACCCATCACCTCAGTCCCCGTCCCCTCACTCCCATCCCCTTGCTCACAGTCACCTCACTCACCGCCACCTCAGGGAAGTTTCTTTCATGTTCTCATGGCCACTAGATGTAAGACTGCCGTTCACTTAAGGTGGCTGCCTCCTGCTGTGGTCACTTTTGGGCCTCCATGCAGTGCTTGTGGGCTTACTCATGGCTCGTCTTCTCCTGTTAGTGACTCACTGTGCCAGATGCCCTCATGCAGTGCGTCCCCACGATCCCAGTCTTGTCCCCTGGCTGCAGCCACCCTGCCGCCTCAGCTCCCATTCCCAAAGCGCCCCTCACCTCCGTGCGGTTCCCCTCCCCCAGCTCCTCATAGTGTTCCCCCCTCACCTCATGGCTGCCAGCTTCCTCCCAGCTCCACGGGCTCTCCTCCTGCAGCAGCAGTTGGGGGGGGGGGCAGAGGAGCCTTCTTCCCCCTCACCCATCCCGGGGAGCCCTGGGGTGGGCGCCTGGAGCCGTTGGTGCTGGGGAGCCCCTGCGGGCTGAGGGGCAAAATGTCCCCTGGGGCCCCGTGGAGAGGGAGAGCAGAGCCGGCCCTGCCGCTGCTGTCGGTACCGGGTGACAAGTCTGTGAGGAAGAGGAGTGGAGAGGCTTGTGGCCCTGCATTTACCTGTGAAGGTGGCATGTCTTTGCATGTGATTAGACTACATTTTGCTATGTAGCCCACAGAATGAAAAGATAAGATAAAACAGTTTTAAAAATGTCTTATGTCTCGGGATGCACAAGGAAGCATAGTAAACACTAACACAAGTATGAGCCTGGGCTGGTTTTTCACAGCAGTCGACAGCAGTCCGGTCTGCTGAGGCAGGGAGTCTTCTGGGGGGCAGAGGGATTTCCTTAGAGTTCGTGGCTGGGTTTGGGGAGGGAGACCTTGTGCAAAATAAAAACCTGATCATGTATTTGCATAGCAAAGAAATAAACACTTCTAACAGGCAAAACAAGTCAGCTCTGACCACGGTACACTGCCGTGATATTGAGGTGTTTTTTCAGGCTTTGCTGGAATAACAGCTCTATCTCCAATCTGCCTGTAGCTAGATCATGCTGTAGCTGCATGCAGCTACATTATGAGCTATTTAGGAAAAATTTTAAGCCCAAAATACTCTTCTAAATGACAATCATAGTGAATTTGGAAGCATCTTCTGCATACACCTCTTCCAGTCCAAATCCCCTCTGTCAGGAATTTGCTGTGAGAAAAACTGGGCAACTGTTACCTTTAATGATGTGTTTGCACAACTCTCAACACTTTCTGCTGGAAATAGGTACCATTAATACCCTGGTTTTTAACTACGAGTGACGGAATTTCTACAGAATTAGAGATCTGCCTTTTAAGAACATGCCTGTGCAGCTACTGTGTGGCCCTCCCCGGACTTCCCTGGCATGCCCAAGGAGAAACCTGGAAGCCACCCAAGGTCCTACCACTGGGCTAACCCCCCGTGCCGACTCCTGAAATGTACCTCATGGTCACCGTGGCTCCACAGTTACAAAGCAAGGACAAAAACTCAGTCTGGATCTTCATTGCTGGTGAACTTAGGCAAAAGCAACAAGATGTGCCCACTAAGCGATTTCTGGTCACTGATGCAGTCAGATGCAAGTATAGCAAATGCAGATATTTCAAAATAGGATTTGTTTATGTTTGTCCCTGTATTAACTGTCACTGATTTATTGTGGGATGGTTGGGGCTTTCCAGTGGTGTCATGCTGAACTGATGTAAAGGTTTTATCTTCCATGTGTTTCAGTTTTTCCAGCAGCTAAATACCAGTATTGTATTCTCACTGGAACGAGTATTGCAAATTTTGGAAAATACTACAAGACAGAAATGAAAGTTAACATGAGAATTGAATATTTATTCTCAGTTGTACTACTATGCTTGTGCAAAAGTTAGGAATAAAACTGATTCATTTTTCACTGCTTTTTATCTTGTTGGCAAAAAGTTCAAACTGACTTTGGTTTTTATTTTCATAGGCGTTGGAAGTGGCATGGTTTATCTGCCTGCGGTGGTCATGGTGGGGCAGTATTTCCAGAAGAGAAGGGCGCTTGCACAAGGACTCAGTACCACGGGAACAGGGTTTGGAGCTTTCCTAATGACTGCCTTACTGAAGTACCTCTGCACTGAATTTGGGTGGAGGAACGCCATGTTCATCCAGGGCGCCGTCTCCCTGAACCTTTGTGTCTGCGGGGCGCTTATGAGACCACTCTTTCCCAAAGACGTTGTTAGTGAAAAATATGTTGTGAGAAGTAATAGTGAAGATAATCAGGCAAAAGCTCTGTCCCATTCTGCAGAGACTGTAAAATCTAACGGAGTCCTCAGTGAAGAACCGGAAAAAAAAGAAGAGGCAACAAATGAAGAAGTGCTTGACAGTGTTCAGCACGTAGAAATTGGAAGTAAATCTAGAAGCGAAAGGAGTATGTACGGACTGCGCATTCTTAAGACAGTGAGCCAGCTGACGGTTACAGTCAGGAAGGGCTTTGCAATATGGTACTCCAGCTACTTTGGAGCTGCGTCACTGTTTACCAATAGAGTATTTGTGGCCTTTATAATTTGGGCTTTGTTTGCCTATAGCAGCTTTGTCATTCCCTTTATTCATCTTCCAGAAATAGTCAAGCAGTACGACTTATCCAGTCAGAACAATATATTCCCTTTGACATCCATTATAGCTATTGTTCATATTTTTGGTAAAGTGATCCTTGGAATCATCTCTGATCTCCCGTGCATCAGCACGTGGAACGTCTTCCTCATGGCTAACTTTACCCTGGTCACCTGCATTCTTACTTTGCCACTAATGCAAACATACATTACCCTGGCTGTGGTTTGTGCTCTAATAGGATTTTCTAGCGGCTATTTTTCTCTAATGCCTGTTGTGACTGAAGATTTAGTTGGAACTAAACACCTTGCAAATGCCTATGGCATCATCATTTGTGCCAATGGAATATCTGCATTGCTTGGACCACCCTTTGCAGGTAGAGAAGTTAAAATCTGTAACCAACAGATGTTTGTATAATAACCGCGTGACTTGTTATATTATTAAGATTTCTTATGTTCTGAGCACGTGTCGTTAACAAAATTACAGCTGCTCTAGAACAGACTGTAACATCCAGCTTTACATTGTACAAATTTACCAATCACGTCTGCTGGGTACCAGCTCACTATTCACACACTACAAATTACCATGCTTGCAAATAACCCCAAATCTATTGCAAGCTATCCTTTCAATGGTATGTTTCCCTAAGATCTTATCATACACTTTTTTAAAATTGAAAGGTTTACGCTATTTTTATGTGTTTTGTGTAGTATATGCACTATACGTACTCATGCCTCTAGATGAAAAAATGATGAATATTTGTCAGGGTAGGCAGCTGTTTGTACGATAGTATTGCACCCAAGAACTATGAAGTGTGTTTGGGTGTCACCACTCTAAGCTGCCAATGGATGCGTTGATTTAACTAACTTAGCTTTGCCTTCCTTCAGCCAGAAGTATCTACTTTGGGGACTGCACTGCTCATAGTCTTTTTACTGCCATCCACAGCAGAAGGTAGACATGTATGTATGTTATCCCTAAAGTTACTTCGGTTTAAACAAACTTTCATTATAAATTTTCTCATAGAAAGAGGCAGGGAAGTACAGGAGAGAGATAGGTACTGATCGTCAATACTATAGCCAGACCGCGGGTATCTTTTACAGGTACGCAAATCAGAAGAAAGCAGTAAGAAACCTTGCGAGTAATGGCTGTGGTCAGCCAGGGATGGCACTAGGCTGAACTGAAGCTATTAGCAGCACAACCAACTCAGAAAAGCGAGAATGCTGTCACCTTCTCTCCCCACCATTGAGTGAGCCAACACGATTTGGGAGAAGGCTCATCTAGTGCCCTTTGACAAGCAGCAGTGTTTTACACTACCGTATATTCTTCCAGCACCTCTCAGTCTGTGCTGAACGTGTCTTTGTATTTGGTCATTAGTAACGAAGCAAGTGGGATGCACTTAGTTGATGTAAAAAAAGCTTCTGATCTTGAGGTTACATCGCAATGCAGCCAGCATGACATGAGGGAATCTTGGTATTTTGGGTTCTCGAACCTCTCTGAAGTAACTTTAATGTATTTTTGCAAAGGAATTAAGGTTGGAACTAGAGTCATTGCAGTACTGAGATTGTATCTCTTGACAAGTCTTTTATCGGTATGTGAGTCTCTGAGAAAGCTATTGGGAATGTGTTTGCTTGCACAAGGCACAGCATTTGAACTAGCCTGCATTTCAGGCATTTTACAAAGAAAATAGTAGGGTGGAAGAACTAATTGGTTGGGGATTCCAAAATGTCTGTTTTAAAGTCAGACCTGTGATAACTTATTTGGAAAATGTGGAGTTTTAGAGAGAAAGTTGCTTGGCTTCTTAGGATGGCACATAGCTAGAGTCTCAGACTTCCATGATACTTAAATGAGGGGATAGGTTTTGCACTAGTTTTGGGGTTTGGTGAATGAACAAGAAATTTTGTTAATACATTTCCATTTGTAGCATCTAGAGGAGGAGACAATCACCACCTCTTTTTTTCCACAAAACATCTATGGATTTGACTGAAATGTCCTAAGAGATTTGCAGTATTTTTCATATTTTCCCTTGGAATGTATCTTGTTGTCAAGCTTTGTAACAACTGTGTTTTGTCCTTATTTTGCAGGTTGGATCTATGACATCACACAGAAATACGATTTTTCTTTTTACATATCTGGCTTGCTGTACATGGTGGGAATAATATTTTTACTTATACAACCTTGTATTCAAAAGAAACAACCAGGAGAAAAATCTACAGAAGAGGCACAAGTATAGAACAAATTCCAGAAGTTTTTTTACAGAAATTTTTTGCTTTCATGTTTCTATTGTATGACAGTATGAAACTGGTTTTCTTATGGAACCAACCACATTCAGCTGTACTTAAGTGAAAAGCAAATGTGCTCCAAAATGCTAATAAATTATTAGAAATATGCTTTTAAAATGAGTTAAGATCTTTTGCTTTAGAACTAACAAATACACTGATTAAAAGCACCCTGCCAGTCTTTTAAAGTTGGAACAATGCTAGGAGCCTTTACCCTTGCTTCTCTTTTAACTTTTCACCACTAACCGTTGGTGAAACTCCATTGACTGCAGTGCAGTTACTCCTGATTTACACTAGTACTACAAGAGAATTTGGTCAGGATATGAATGATTCATAAAAGTCCTTCCTACTGTGTATTCTGTCTGATAAAAGATTAGTTACTGAGGATGAGAAAATGATTGTATTTCTTACCTGGCTAGTCAGGTAGTGTTGAAATGCTAGCACAATAATTCAGTTAATTCAGTGTATTAAAATTACCATTTCTGTGATGCAGAACTGAAGAAAAGTTCTTACATTTTTCTGAAACGACTCTCTACTTCAAGGATTTTTTATTTTTTTAAAGTATCAACTGTATAATAAAGTAGCCATCCTCAATACATAGGCTGCATTATAAATGCTGTGACATTTAATGCACCTGAAGTAAAACAAACATAAAAGCAAAAACAGGCAACATATGGAAAACATTATTGTTACTGACAAACTGGAAAATGTTTCCAGAAACAGCGTGAAGTTTCTGGCTGCTTTACCTAATTAGAGGTATTGTAGAACTTTGTAACCTTGCCACTGACTCCTCCCATGGGACTTGTTTGTCAGGTAAACAGTACTAAAGAAACAGACTTGGGCAAAATTGGCCAAATATAGTTTTAGAAAGAAGGGGACTACAGCACACTAAATTTTGTTACAATTAATTTAATAACAAAACCTGTTACATTATGATCAGCCATGCTGCTGCTCATAGTGTACACCATGAACTAAGACCAGTCACGTTTGAGATGTTTATTCACTAGAAAATTAGATAATGCAAAGCATGAAAGAGCTAAAGACCATTTAAAATATTCAAATACATTTTCTTAAACAACATTAAGCGCCTGGTAATCAATGCAGAATGTCCTGTATGGTGGTACAAGACATAATTTTTTCAGCTTTGAGAGGTGAGTCTGATGTTAATTTTCCTATATCAAATAAAAGTCACTGTATGTTTTTTCCCTGCTAGCTTTATGAAAGTTTTTCATAACAAATCAGGTTCTTTAATGCTGATACATGCTGCTGGCATTCTTTAAAAACAATTGATACTATTCAATTATATTGAACAAATATTGGGAAACAGTTCAGTATGCAACAACATCATTATATAGATCCTTTTTATAGCTGCAAGGTTGGTTAAGAAAAACCAGCTTGTATTGTTCTATATTGCAATTCATCAACTTCTTAGTTTCACGCTTCTACAACTGTTGGCAGGGACATACTTTAAAATAGATCACTGAAATGAGTCAAGTTAAAAAAGAAAACCTGAAGAAAACCTCAAACTACTTCAAGATTTAGATCATTCATATAGGGTAGTTATGTATGGCCTTTAAAATTCATATTAAAACAACTGAGGTGGCAGTGAACTGCAACACATGGTGTGAACACGCAGTCAGTAATTTTTTAAAATCAGCTTTTTTGTTGGAGAAAATGTTCACGTAAACTACACTTTCACATCAGTTCTTTTGTTACAGGTTTAATGTCTTCTTGTTGTGAATGCTGCTGCTAGCTTATTTTAACTGAACTATCTTTCATTGGTGAAATATGTATATATTGAAGTGTTGATTTCCCTCGGTTGCCTTTTTTTTCATTTTGAAAGATATGTACCCTTTATACTTAGATCTTCACTTCATCTTTTGTCAAATTCAACTTTATTTGTGTATTACTGTAATGAATAATATGCTCACTTATGATATCTGCAGTATATCTTTCTATAGAAGTCCTTACTGGGCCATGTGATGGGAATAAACTTACATTACCCAAAATTTCACTTTCTGTTCATTTACTAAGTTCATTTTTTTAAGCTTAAAAATGAAGATTCTCCTGCAAAATGACTGTTCTTATTTCTCGTAACGAAGGGACAGGTACATGGTTGATGAAGGAGAAGGGAAGGTGGGCTGACAAAATCGAGTTAAATTAGGATTTTAAATTAATATTCACGTAGTCCGTATTGGCTAGCATAGGTTCTGGTTCCCGAACCTGAAACTGCCTAAATCTGTTACGAGAGCACAAGCTAAGGAAAAAATTCATTGTGGTAAATTGACAGAAAGTGAGAAAAGAGGGTCTGTTGTTTAGTAGCCCTGCTCACATACTGTAGTTCTTAAAATCATCTCTCTAAAGCAAAATTACATGTTATAGGTTTTTATTACACAGGACAGAAGTTTTATGAATACAGTATTTTATGCATATTGTGAATTTTTTGTCATTGTCCTAAAAGGAAATAGTCACAAAGAGGAAAGAATATACTTAAGTGTTTCTTCATCTAAAGATCCACAATCACCAAATGCTTCAAGACTACTGGTATATAGTTGTAGTCTTAATCTAAATTAGCAAATATCTTTTAAGAATTAAAATACTGCTTTATAAAGAAATAGCATGATATAAGAACCTTGTATTCATAGTTTTTAATCCATTTATAAAGTTCAAGTTTAATAGTCGACATGTTAAAAAATGGTAAACCTAATACACTCTTCAAATATTACACTATTATACCCAAGTACTGCAATCACTGGTTTTAATACTCGGGTCTTAAGTGTAGTCAATGGCAAATGATATATTAATCAACTGGTACTTTCAGAGTAATAATATTTGGCCTCTTAATTACTGAAGCTGATTGTTGGAGTAAGTAATGTTAGTAAGAACTGCCTTCATTTTGCAACACTCTTAGGTAACCATTGTTACAGTCTTTCAAGACAGCAAATGTCTCTTATCAAATATGCAACTCGAGCAATGGAAGTCAATTCCTTTCAGAAGTTCCTGCATCAGCAACGCGAAGGAAAAATTTTGCCCGTATACCATTCTGGCAGAGTGCCTCAAGCATGGTTTTGATGGAGTGTGCAAGAGGAGGACGATCATTTGATCCACACCCTCAGTCACCGAAGAAGTTTCTTCTTGATGACAAAATTATTATGTGCTTGAAGTTTAGATGATTAATTTAAAAACATTTTAACACACATCAAACTCTGGAACCAGCTACATGTGACTTGCCTATAAACATTGCAGATTTACCATGGTGGACAGTAAAAGCCTCAGCATTCATCAGCAATTTTTGTAGTAAGAAATGTGAGATGGTTTTCTATAAAGAAACGATGACACTGCCATAGCATCTGATATAAGACATGGGGCATGTATAGCATATATACAAAACAGAGAAGTCAGAACAAAGAAGTACAAAGAAGCCACAACCTCTTTCATTGCTAGTGACTGTTACAATGCTGACTGTAATACAGTTTCAGCACGCCCAACATTTTAAACTTTGCATTATTTACATGTTGCTCTGAGTAAGACATATTTTGTTTTTCCTCTTTCAGTCCTTAAAGTAATCTCCTTTCCCTAGTAAAGCAGAAAAGTCAGGGTGCCTGACCTGATAAACAGCGCATCCACGCCTTTTAACATTTGCTCCAATGAAAAACGCGTCTTTATTCAGTTAGTTTTTTGTTCCGAGCATCTCGTTTCTGCCGCCTCCTTCGGAGCTGCAGCTGTAGCTGAATCCTGTTCGTGAAGAAGAATTGTTTCCAGCCCATTTCCTGCGCGAGTTCCTTCATTTCAGGTGTAATTGTGTCACACAAGTTCTCCACAATATTCTCCCATAGCGCATTACTGTTGCATATCTAGTTGTGAGAGAAAGCAGAGGCTTAAAATCGTAATTTGGCTTATTCATTGCTGGTTATTTTACTACACAAAATGTGTTTAGACAACACAGATGCCTTGTATGAAGGTCACTTGCAGCGCAAGCTGCCCACCTATCTTGAAAGACGCAGTATTAGTTAAAACACACAATACATCAGTGGAAGTTTTGCCCAGTGTCGCCAACGCAAGATACTGCGTGTTCTTCTGTGAAAAATTTGAGGAGTTTCATTTGGTATGATACCAGAGGCCTTCCTGCCACACTCGTAGCAGCTGTCACGCCACATACTTTCCCGGTATGTAATTCATACAGCTGCACTGAAATCAATGAAGCTGTGTAAGATTCTGCCAAAGAACTTGTCAGGATGTAGAAATCACGTCACAAATACTAATCTGTTTTCAAGGTAAGTAAAAGAAGCAAATTGCCTTTGGCCTTACAACAGAAATACAATTTTGGGAAGCTTTCAGAAGCACTGCAGGGATTAAGCCTGTTTCTCAGGAGATGCTTCCCTCTTTCAGAATGACTCCATAAACAGAATTGGGTGGAAATATTATATTATAAACAGGAAAAAAAAATGTGTAATTTGTTAGATGACAGAATCACCACAAAAAAGAATTAGGAAGATAGTCGGTGTCAGTGTCTATTATCTGCCCACTGGAAGTTATACCGGAGCACAGTAACATTGATTCTTCTTCCAAACGCTCCGCTTTTCTAAACGTGTCATTGCAGGGACCGAAGTGGAGCTGTACTAGATCGCTCCAATCCAAGTGGCTGGTGCGTCTGTCACAAGTAGCAACAGAAATAGAAAAGCAAAAGTCCTGGAATAACGTCTGTTACAAACTGCTGATGTAGCTGGATACCTTACAGTATTTAATTCACTGACTACAGCCCAGCTGTGTCAGAGTATGTGTGGTCCTGTTTCTGTTCTTGAATTGTGAGAGCGGTCATACTGCAGGCACACGCATGCTCGCATATTTTAGCAAAGGAAAAGCAGGGATTATTGGGCAAAAATTGCTGCAGAAGTTCTGAAATGAAAATATATGCATTTTTAAGGTTTTCTTTAGATTTCTGCTTGCTCTCTGTCTCTAACCATTCTGCTGTTCCTATGAAAAATGGACACCGTTAAGTTAAAAATAGCGGAGACTGGTTTGTAGTATCATATATTTGTATTTCCAAATACAGTGTTCTATTAAAAAAAAATACAGAAAGAAAAAAGATAACCGCTGTCATTATCGTGGCTTGCTTTCCGTGCCAGTGGCTTCCCAACGGCGTAACAACATCCAGACCTTCCCTCCCGTCCCCGAGGATGCAGCGCCTGCTGCCCCCGCCCCGGGACCGGACTCCCTGCGCCCCGGGACCGGGCTGCCCCCGCCCCGGGACCGGGCTGCCTCCGCCCCGGGACCGGGCTCCCTCTGCCCCGGGACCGGGCTGCCCCCGCCCCGGGACCGGGCTCCCTCTGCCCCGGGACCGGGCTGCCTCCGCCCCGGGGACCGGGCTGCCTCCGCCCCGGGACCGGGCTCCCTCTGGCGGGAGCAGCTCCTCCAGCTCCCAGGCAGCGCTATTTTGCTCTCTGCAGTTTAATTTTGCCTGTTTTTTTGGCTATCGAAAGACCTTGTACAAAACAAACGAATCCCATCCTGAGCTTGTGCTGGGAGGCAGCACAGTATCGAAGTCTGCTGAAAGAGTATTTGGGAAACTCCCACAGCGCTCCAAGGGTGGCGGCCACAGTAGGACTTCTGTACATTGTTTCTTTTGAGATGGAGCTTCTTTTACAATACTTAAAAATAGTCCCTAGCGAAAATCTAAAATACTTTGAAACGCATACTGAAAGCACCTGAATACTCTGGAGAGCAGGATTTACGCTCAGAACGACAGAGTCAGAGAAATGCCATGCTTTGGGTAACAAATAAAGGTACCTGTTTAGTTCAGCCTACGAGGATGCATTGCACGGGATGGACATACGGAGCATTTCACATGCCGCTTTTCACTCCTGAGTGCAGAGACTGTTCTATTTTTCCCTATTTGAAAATCTGAATATGCTATTTTATAATTCCACAGAGAGCAGCATTCCAGCCTACACGTAAATTAGTCTGGAAATGAAAACTCATAGTATTGGGGCAAATTTTTAATTCCTTAAAAGTACTGCTGAAATGAGAGAAAGAGAGCATGGCATCACTAGTTATAATAGGTTATCTCATTGTGCCAAAATCTTATCTTTATTGTTATGCAACTTAATACCTTCTAGGATTTTCTTAAATTCCAGAATATCCAATGCTTTGTGTTGAGCTAATGAAAAGTTTACTGCCCTCCATAGTACCTCATCCTACTCCACTCACACTCTGCAAATGACAGATGGATTCCAAATATACTAATAAATAATTTCCTGACCTCCCTTCTATCCATTCTCTTCCTCTCCTGTAGTTGTTTTTATTCGCTCATCCTCTAGCAATTGTTTCCCAGTCACAACATCAACTGCTTTATCTTCAAACTGAAACAAAGCCCAGAACTCAGCAAGCTTATCTGCTTCCATTTGCCCTTCATCTCTAAATTCATGACATGCTCTATTTTGCTACCTTGCCATTTTCTCCTGTGCTTTCTTTGTACCATCTCCTATTTCTTGTGCTCACTTGAACTCACTCTCGCTAAAGCGTCTGTAATGTCTTTGTAGCCACACCACAGGGACAGCAGTACAGCCATGTCCTCTTGAACTGTCAGCAGTCTTCCACAGAACTTTTCTGGAAATCTTGGGCCACATAGCCTCAAAATAGTACAAATCCTGTGAGCAATCTCATCCTGATACAATTTGGAGATGTACTCTGTACCAGAGACGCGTCCTGTTCTCCAAACTAAAAGGTTAATCTGTCTCTCTCAAGTCTTTCAGAGAGTACCTAGCTGTCACATCAGACTCAAGATGACTAAACCTGTTTTTATCTTCTTCCTAAGGTCTCACCATTACTTTCCTGTAAAACCCATAACTTGACAGCCTTCATTCTAGGCTCCTACGGCACCCCTGGGGATAAGAATCAAGTTATTTTTCTCTATAATATGCTCCTCTTCCTATTTTTCATAAGCTAAAACCCTTTTCTCACCCTACCTGAGTTACTGCAGCAGCCTTTTCTCAGGCTCTGACTGGGATAGAAAATGCAATTTTGAGGTATTCAGACCCACAAAAATAAGCTTCCTAGATCACAGCTCTGAACATAACCGTTCTGTCCCTCCAGTAACCTGCCCCTGCGCAGAGCGGGAAGCTGGAATAGATGACCTCTCAAGAGCCTTTCCAACACAGCCTCAGGTATCCTATGACTTTTCTCTTTTTGCACCAACAGATTTGCCCTTATTCTCCTCGGACTTCCAGGCTATCCTTCCCTATTTGTTACCCCTCATTCATCGCTGAGAGGCTACCCTTAGCTCATATAATGCCAATAGTGGCAGCTTCTGTTATTCACTCTTTAAAGTTTCAATTCAACATGTTCATACTATTTCCCATACTTCCCTGATAGTTGGAAAGAGCTTCCTAGCAAGCAAGCACAATGTCATCTCCTTCTCCTCCTCCATTTCTTACAGTTCCTTGCTCCAAGGTCTACAAAAATATTGAAAAAAACCCTCTCTCCTTGTGCTCCTGTCTTTTGTCAAAGACTTAAAATGTAAGCTCTCTAGGAATGGCAATGATTTTTTGTTTGTTAATGAGTCTAGCATAAGGGGATCCTGGTCCGTGGCTGAAGTTTCTAGACATTACAATAATACAAGTCATAATACGAAGCATAGGTTTTACCTTTCAAATACTTAGTCCTGGAAGTAGTGCATAACACCCAACCATGGGTTACAATGGAATTATCTGGATCATTGTGTTTATTATATGCAACAACAGTTTGCAGGATAAGCACAGTCTCTCTAACAGCCTTTCTAAGATCTCATTTTTATTGCACCCATTCAGTTGACTGAATACAGACGATTAATTTATTGTCTCAGACTTGAAGTAAAGCAGACAGACTGATGTTTACATTAAATGTGAGATGAATCAAAACCAACATGCTGCACAGCAAAGCTAACAATTTTAAAATAATTCTTTTTTTTTTTTTTTTTTTTACCATTTCAAATCTGCGTGAAACTTGAGAAAGCCTGGCAATATCTTCAAGCTCCAGAAAGGAAATGATGTACAGGAGCAATGGGACGGGAAGCCGTTCCAGGAAGTCGTAGTTACCTCGGCACAGGCTGAGGACATGTTCCAGAACTTTGGCACCAAACACTATAGCAATCTGAACTGTGATAAAAAAAACCAAAAAAACAAAAGAAACCCAAGAGACAACAGATTTGTAAAAGCCTGAAATTTCTTCCCAAATAATCCCGCATTATTCACATACATCTGAAAAAAAAATATATCAGAAAAGTCAGCTCAATTTTTTTGGATGTTTTCTAGAGAAAACAACATATTATATCTTACATTGAAAATTAGTAATTTATACTATTTCAGTTCATCTTAAGAGTTGCTAGTGACACCCAGGGAGCCTGAGCAGTAAAACAAGGCTTTAGTTAAAAAACTGTACATTGTCTAGTATACAGCAAACTCGTGTCTCAGCTGAGGAACATTAAAACAGCAGCAAAGCTGAACTGAAACTTATCCAGATCCATTTTATCCACTTTTCCACATACATATATATTTATTTACATAAAGACTGTGCTATTTACTCAGGAGAGGGTTAGTGGAACAACTGAAAAAAGTACTTCAGTTGTACACTTTGGGGAAAATAATGATGCTCTAATATTAAGAGTTCCTGTAGTTCTGCTTCTTATCTTATGTAGGTATAGTTAAACCACTAAAATGAAATTGAAGACAGTTACTTCTACAGTGACATGACATTTTTTGACTCATTCACTTTGTGATCCAGTCCAATGACAAATTATTTTTCTATAGATCTACTACTTGGTGAGGTGCTTCCCATCCTGCATTCATGCAGTCAATTATTCCTGCTTCAGTGTCCAACTTGGAACTTGGCCTTTTGAATTTAACACTTTCTTCAGATCATTTACTATTTTATCAAATGACTTTAATAAAAATACTAGTTCATTATAAAACAGGATCCTGAATTCAATTTGCTACACTTCTGATGAACGATCAGTGGTAAATTTTGGAGCTGCATGTTCTTTCCTAAGATCTGACGACATCAATGCAGTCATCCAGATGTACAGGATGTAAAAGATGTAAAAGGTTTTTTTTTCCCCCCCCCTCTCCTTTTTGTACAGTGACACAGGGATCAAAATTTAAATTTAAAGCAGAATTACTATTTTTTGTATTATGAAATTATTCTAAGGCATCCAAAGTGGGTTTTGTTGTTGTTGTTTGGGGATTTTTTTTTTTTTAAGCAACTCGAGTCTATCTTCTCATGTATGTTAAAGTCATAAAAAGAGATAGAACCAGAATCATGGAAGTTGAAACTATACTGACTATAGGCAGTAAGTGCATCCAATTTTGAAGCAGCAGTTTTCCTTCTAAAATACTTCGAAAGATTAGTTACAAAACTCAAGCTTATGATGTGAATACATTTGAAAGAGTTTCCCAAATGACAAGATTTCGCTGTTAAGATATTAAGACTTCTTTCTTCTCTTTTGTTCCAAATATCCTAAGGTAACTATGTAGCAGGAAGCTATCACCATATGTTCCTTCATGTCTTTGGGTAGATGGCCCAATACTGTTCAAGCCTTCTTTTCTATTGCTATATCATCCTGCAAGCACAAACAGTTTGCTGTTGGTTCTCATTTGCTTTTTTGCTTTCCAAGCATTTCAGTTCTATATAGTTGGTAATTTTCCTCAAATTCCTTATGCAAGTTCAAAAATGATCTACACAGTCAACTAAAAATTGTCTGGCTGATCTAATTCAAGCTGATATGTAAGAATGATCCAAATCTTCGCATACTAGGAAAGACGATGATAATGTTTGTAGTGTGCATCTACTTCAGGCTGAATGATTAAGCAGGCTACCACATGAATATTTGCTTGGGTTTTTTTTTTTTAATTATTTATTTCTAGAAATAATAATGTGATCTGGTTTGGCTATTTTAAAATATGTTTCGCTCTATTTATCTTGCTTTATAAATGCATCTGCAGCTAATGATGAACTAACTGTGAAAGTATATTGAATGTCAGGTTTTCTGCGAGATTTTCATCCTATGAGTCCTGGATACTACTTGATGACTTGTACTATTTGTTCACTCATCCAAAAATGTAAACAGACCTCTCTTCTCTTGTCCTACACTCTCATCAATTAATTTTCCATCTTTGCAGAACCATAATGAAAATCTAGCCATATACAAAATCTTGCTTTTCCCTCTTGGCTCTATCGAGATTATGAAAAGAAACTAAGGATACTTTACTTCACTGTCCAAAAAGAAAAGAAAACATTTCAAAACAAACATGGATGTTTACAGCTGTATGGTAGTTAATATAAATTTACTAAAATGTTAATGTTTATTAGAAAATGTTTACCTCTTCAGTTTTCTATTGGATGCTTCAAATGCCTGTATGGGATAT
The DNA here is from genome assembly GCF_047370975.1 of Nipponia nippon. Taxonomy (NCBI): domain Eukaryota; kingdom Metazoa; phylum Chordata; class Aves; order Pelecaniformes; family Threskiornithidae; genus Nipponia; species Nipponia nippon. Next base: position 18,404,275 of record NW_028262391.1, read on the forward strand.
TGATAAAATGTTTCATTTGCAGGGGGACAGCGGGACTATTCTTCCTATACCCATTAGAAATAATTTAAGCACCTTTATCTTTTTTTTTTTTAAAAAAAAAAACCAACCCAAATTTTCTCTAAAAATCTCCAACCATGTGAGAACAGATAAAATCTTGGGAATGAGAACTAGGAGATAACAACAGGAAACACTAATACTTAACAACAGATAAACATTTTGCTGGTAGGGGTGTACCAAATATTTAGCAGCAACCCACGGGTCTGGTGAGGAGTCTTTTATTTGAACCCTCATTTGGCAAAAAAAATCAATAACGATAACTAGAATATTATTCCAGTATATATATTTGTGGAGAATTATGGAAAAAAAAAAGAATACTTAGGAGAACAGCAGCAAAGCTCCTCTTAACAGAAGGTGAGAAGGAGGTGTAAAAACATCTGATTGTGTGGAACAGCAAAAGCCATGGACAGAAATAGTATCAATAGAACAATACAACTTCTCACAAACATAGTAATTCATATTTGTAATACTTCTATTTATATTAGCATTTTTCTGAAAACAAAACACTTTTATATTAAAATTTTACTAAAAACCAGAGGGAAAACCCCATGTATGATTTTAAAGATAATTTTAGAAGGAGGAAGAAATGACTAAATGTTAGGAAAGAATGGCGACTGTGGCTTTCAATACTTCCTATGGGATAGGAAAGCTCTGAACCACCAATAACACTTTTCAAGAAAAAGCAGGCAGACCTTATTTGTAACCTACTGAAAACACACAGGATAACAGTAGAAAACTGCACATTAACAATAATTTAACTACGTGAATCATCGTACCCAGGTAATGTAAAACAGATGTTTTATTGTGACATTATATTAATATCAAATGCCACAGGAAAATCTTACAGTATAAGCAATGATGGCAAAACTAAGCTAAAATCCTCAGCAATATGTATTCAGATATAAAATCTACTTTTATGAGGTAAATAAAAAAATAAATTAAAATACAATTTTGAAAATAAAACCACTAAAACCCATTGCTAAAAATTCAGCTCTAAATTCTATGTAATTCTTGGCAAAAAAAGTTTAGACGACTACTTCTTTGAAAGCTCAAGTTTATAAAAACTGATGATCAATTTTGTAAAATTAAAATGTGGTGCAACTCTTTGCCTCAACTAATGGAGCGATTGTAAACACCTACTGCAAAAAAGCATAGTATATTTAAAGACGCCCTGACCAGTAGCCAAATTCAACAGGCAGTCCATTTTCTATTGGTTCCTGATACATTCATTCCCCTTCTAGTCAAAACAAGTAGTAATAACTGGAATTAAAGATCTGTTTTGTTACAGACTGTGAGTGCTGATTGAAACTTTTTCCATGGTTTGTACATATATCCAGTCACTTGAGCTCAGCATGTGCAGTCCTTCCACCAATGGAGCACTAACAGCAGTCACCTGCAGTCTCCCTACCCAGCTGCCTAAGGAAGTGTTATTATTTCAGTCAAATTCACTTGAAATTGGTCAGTTGCGAAAGTTATAATGGGGATCAGAAACACAAACCTAAACACAGAAATGCAGGCCATGTGAACTCACCAGGGCTAAAACTCTCTTGATTGTGCTGTAGGAAGTGTTAGATTTTAATAAGCAAAGAATAGGAAACATGTGTTGATCTTATTTCAGACCCTAAATGAAGATACACTCAAGTTTACTCTTGAAAACAGGTATATTCTCTTGAGGAAAGTTTTGCCCTCTCCCCTGTCACCTGAGGTTCACATACTTCTTTGGAAAGCAGACCTCCTCTGCCTAGGTGTAAATAAGATGATGTCTACTAAAGCTGTTGATGAGGAAAACAGGACTTCCTTTGGAAATGACATCTTTTGAGTTCATCATAAAAATAGGATAAATATGAAGTCACATCTGTAACTAAATTTTTTTATGTCTGTACATAATCTGAATACAAGAGCAGCTTATTTAAAAAAAAAAATCTCACTAATGCAAGGTGTTTGAGTGCTACCTAGTGTCTGGGGCTACGAAAGGCCCAGATCTCAATCCAGTCTCAGCAGGTGCAGTTATGAAGTTCTCCATTTTCAGACCAGCTCATAGCTCAGACCTCAGCTATTTGCTGCAGTTACTGAATTAATGTGTCTTTGGCTTAATATTTCCAGGAGACTGTTTCCTCTGTGAGCCATGACCAACCATATCTTGTGACATGACATCTCTTAAATCTAATCCATTACTGAGAACCAAGATTATAAAAAGATGCAGAGCAATAACTACTTGGCACACATAGTGCCACAGAAGTTTGCAAAAAAGCGTAATTATTTCAGATGTCCTCAGTCTATCAGGAACAGGCTGGAAAACAACTCTATAAATCTACATTTTGAGGCTTATTTAGTGGTGTCCCCACTGCCTTTCTTTTTCTGGCTGTATGCTCCTAAAGTCATGTTGCACTTGCATAATCCCAAGTACATGTTGCTCTTGGTGTTACTTATGTTAAATCAGATTGGGAATCCAGGTGGCTCACGACATGGCCATAAAAACAAATGTGCTGGCACAGAGCATTATAAGGACTGAGTCATTAGCAATAAAAATATTGCTTTCTGGCCTATTTTTGTTGTTAATACCTCTGTCATTGTCTTATAATGAAACTATCAACGTTCCTGAGATTTATCCTATATTAACATTTACTGTCATGCCTTTTTGTTTTTCCAGTATTCATACATTAATTTATATTAATAAATTAATACAAAAAAGCCTGTTAGCCAAAGCAATCACATCTTTCATGAAAGTTACTGCAGATCAATATTGCTAGATTATTCCATTACATGCCACAGAAAATTTGTAATTATTATTGTCATCTTACTATGAAGAGATGAATCATCCAAAAAATCCTCCTGGGATTCTTTAATTTCTCCAGGTCTTGATTCACGAAGTTCATTCCTAAGTGAGATTTTCCACCACCTGAAAATTACCTACAATTGTGGAAGAAGAAAAAGCAAAATAAAAAAGGAAGATAACATTAATATCAAGTACCAAGAGATAAATACATTGCTAAGATTCAGGACTCCTGTTATGTAAATATTACTGCATTCCCAAAACAAAGTTATCATAAGAGATCAGACCACGGTTACATTACCAGCAGCCCTACAACATGCTTCAAAGGACAGTAAACATCCCATAATGCACCTAGACAAGTGTGAAATGTTTTTACATACAAAGAAAATGTTCCCAACCCCTGCATGCAAATTGTTCATAGAAATTAAAACACGTTTAATGAAATCTCAACTTGCAAAACTATAAACGTTCTCTTTTTTTTTTTCATTTAGTCGCAGAAGCACAATTCATCAGGCATTACATTATGTGGTTAAGTAGAAATAGCCATTCAACTGCTCAGGCATTCGAAAGTGGCAGTATTAGAAGTTAAACTGTCATTTTAACTTCTTGTTAAAATTGAAACTAATAGGACAGTTCAAAGCTCAGCACTTAGACTGTCTGAAAACTCTGGAAAAAGCTCTTCAGAAGTACACATTCAGCTCACATATTCAGAGTCAGGACAAGAAAAGAAAGCCTGCGTTACAAAGCATGCAACTGAGACAAAAGATTAATTTGAATAGTGAATTATGTAGCTATGGAATGATGAAGTACAAGTAGCCCTGGCTATCAGTAATCTTCCCAGAGTTCTCTTAAAACATTACATATGTGCTTGAACAGCGTGTCAGCTTTTAATATTGACTTTTGTTTTGCTGCTGTCACAGCTGGGTCTACAGGAGAAGAAAGTCATAATCATGTCTCTTCCTTCACACGAGTTGTTAGCAAAGATCACACTCCAAGCCAAAGCAGGATTCAGTTGCTGTTGTAGGCAAGGTTAAAAAAAAAAAAAATCTTATAATTTTACTAATATTAATGTTTTATTTCCTTCCATTTCATTGAGAAAATTGAGGATTTTACATTATTATATGTACAGGTGGATTCCTGGCACACTGAGTGATAAAATTGACAAATGAGAATATTAGTGGGATATAAATTTATAAACACACACACACATGTATCTAAAAAATACACTCCATAGAGTCTTGTCTTTTCACTGGCATATAGAAAAGGAAAATTAAAAGCAAGCCTTGCATTAACTGTCAATAAGCCACAGAAGACTACTCACCTATACTGACTGAACAACACAGAGTTAAATTTCCTATTAAAAATCTTAGATCTGACAACAGTGGTTTACATCTCTCAACATGAAATTTAACTTTAGATCTCTCTGGTATTTCAGTGTCAAAATGTAGATTTTAAAGTTGAGAAGGACGAAGTATTTGTAACTCCCAATGAGTTGCATTCACTTCCATCATTAATTTTCAAATTAAAGCTCAGACTGCAGCCAATCTGCCACGGCAGGCCCACACCAATCACTTCTATATTTTTCAAGTCTTGTTTGTATCCTGTTGATATCTTATATACAATAATAGTAAATAAGTTTGAGTAAAGACTTAACATCTACATTTGAATGTCAAATATAGCCAGCTAAAATTTATCATTTTGATATTTATTGTGGCCAATATATCATTACAGGGGTAATTGGAATTACTAAACCATATTTCTGATAGCATACATACAAAATAGCTTTGATTAACTCTCAGCCATTTCTGCAACACTCTAAAATAATCCTTATTATGTGAATAAAAGAAAAAACATCCTACTCAGTTGCTTAAGTTCATCCTATTTTACAACGACACAATCTTTATTCCTTTGCAGTGAAACAGTTGCCTCTTCGAAGGGAAAAAACCCAATTCATCCAATCTGCGTTCTAGAATTTAATATATGAAAAATAAATTACACCACTGAAACATTTTATAAGAGCAGAGTTAACATTTCTCTAATGTACATGCACAGTACAGACCACCACATTGCTAAAATAACACCACTTGATATACTAGTGGTAATATCAGGATTCAATGCAAAGGAGATTATAAACCACTTGTCGTTCTGTTTCAGTGATGATCTTACTACCTGGGAAGGCTTTAGAGCTAGTCCGTTTGTAGCCCACCGTGGGGATAATAGGACAGTGAATGCTGTACTGTACTGTACTGTACTTCCAAAAGCTCTTTTTATGTCTAGCAACGTAGGGAGAATCAGCATGTAAGGCTACTTCCATTCTTATTTGTGGAAAACATGAGGTGAGAATAAGGTCAGAACAAAACTGATATGCAAATGAAGAAAAGACATCTTTCTACATGTTCCTCAGCTTGCATATCCTTCAAAATGGCATGCAAGAATACAGTATACTATAGGGGGAAAAAAATTTGTTGTTAAAGGAGAAAAGAATCCTGGTTAATATGCTTTCTCTCGGCCTTTTCATGTTACTGTTGGAAGTGACGTTTCTTGAGAAAAAACAAGAACAACAACAAAAATTTCTCAGCACGGAAATGCCAAGTGTAACTGAAAAAGAAAATAGCCACCTGCCCCCAAAACCACTTACCAAAAATTATTAACGATGACTGTTGCTTTTCAACTTTTGAACTTTAATACTTAACAACATTCTTCAGATTAATTTTCTGTATAGCCTTATAGATTTAACTATACACAAATTTAGAAGTCTAATTCTTAAAAAAGCAGAACTATGTTGCACAACAGATTACAATGTGTTGGGATCTGTTATAACATAAATTAATAAATACTTTTCAGTCTGGGATATACAATACAATAAAATTAAGCGTATACAGATAGCAGATGCTCACCCAAATTCTGCACTGGTATAAGCAAGATGAACTACTCACAGTAAGTATTCTATATATTTTTTGTTTACTCTTTTGTGGGTATGAGTGTATTTATCTATAATGTAAGTTTATGTATTCACAGGTGTACAAGAACATATTTAATCCAAACACTAGAGTGTGCATATGTGTGTATATAGACTCTTGAGCAAGATTTTATCTTTATACAATCCAACCAACCCTAAAATGGAACACTAAGTCAATACTCTACAAATGAAATACCTCTGTCCTATTTTTAAAGCAATTACAGCAGATGTTTTAACATGGTTATAAAAATTTACTTTTTGTAGTATTGTTGTACAATTATAAATTCCAAATTTTAATAACTGAAACATGCCAAAACTTTAAAAAAAATTACAGAAATACATATTTCAATAATCTTTCCTCTTCTTAATTGTTGTACTAGGAAGCACACTGCAACAGAACTACATGCCAGAATGGGAAGATCAGGCCAACACGCAGAGGCACAGGAAAAGTAAAATATTCAAGTAATTACATTAAACACCACTGTGTATTTTCTAAACATTATTCTTTGATTTACAGTGAAACAAACTGTCAATAGCACTATTCCAATTAAAAACTTCCTTATGTACAAATACCCAGGACAAACTACAGTTACCTTGGTAATTTGTTAGCCCATGGTTATTTCAAAGAAAAATATTGCACAGATTTTGTAATACCTATACTTTTTGCATAGATTAAAAAGATGAAGAATGGAAAGTATTATAAGTGCATCCTGGTTATCATGGACACATTTCATTCTCGATGTTATTTAGAGGTGCAAGTGTTAAAGCAATTCACTACCACATTGCTTACTCCATTGGCATTTCTTCAGGAAAAGAGAGAGAAGAGGAAAAGATGAGCAGAACCAAATCTAAAGAGCAGCAACCAGACAAGGCTTTGGATAAAAAGTCATAGCAGTTTTTTAAACAAATAAAAAACCTAAAATATTTAAGTGAAAATTAGCAAAAAATAAATTATTTAGGAAGTATCTATTGTCAAAATTAATCTGGACTGTAGATCACCAGAAGCATAGTACTATTTACATTGTATGAAGAAAATATTTGAAGTTTGTCATATGGTGAGCCATCTTTTAAGGATGCTGGGCTCAAGCTTCCCTTCATTTAATCTATTTCGGAAATTATAGAACTAGAGACAAGTCTGACATGACAGACTCGTACTGTATAATGAGAAACCTCTGGGGGAAGCTGAAGAAAGACGGTGTGAATTGTGAAGCCCTGTTATAAAGGCACATATGAGAAACTGTTTCCTTCTCCAATATGCATTTTTAGCATTTCAAACTTCTCCAGACTCAGCTTTCTGCTTTGCTTAAAACTAGTAACTCAAAATATAATTTCTCAGATGACAGGTTATTTGGAGATTAATTTTCCCTATTTTTCTCTTAAGTTGTTCTACTTTAAATACTTAAACATTCATTGGAGGAGGAAAGTGACTTCAGAATCTACAAAATAGTACTTGCTGAGATTTAGGAGATCTAGATTCAAATATTTTCATCTGTCCCAGGTGAATGGCCTAAATCCCCAGTCTTTCTTTTTGGCCTTGGATTTGTCACTGCAGTCCAAGCTCTCATTTTCCTGTGCAGTGAAGGAGCTGTTGTGTCTTCTACTGAAAAAAGCAGTCACATTTTCAGTTAGTCTTAGTGACTTTACCTCTGCTAAATCCCTTCTCCCAGGCTGTTTTATCCATATTTTATTACTTTTCCAGATTTAAAAAAATAAATCTCTGCTTTTGGCTGGGTTTTGTGGACTGAAAGAGACTATAAAAATTTATGTTGCCTTACTATTTGATTTCAAAATTAGAGTATTCAAATGCTTCTGTCCCTCCTTTTATCTCATTTTCTCTTGCAGAATATTGTTGCATTTTTGCTACAATTTCAAATAAATCTATTTTTTAAAGCATTTCATTTTCACGCACCTCAGTATAGAAATCACCCATTTCACCCTCACATAAATCTTTACAAAATAAAAGTGGAATAAATATCAGCATTACTGAAACATCTTCAAGGAGGTAACTATAAGATAGATGTTTCTAAAGCTATGATCTGATACCTAAGTATCTTTCAGTTAATTGATTGCTTGAAGCCAGTATCACCTAATCTATTGCCTAAGAGTCTGTAAACCTAAGCTCAATTTCCAAGCCATGAAGAAGTCAAACGCCTTCACTAGATACATAATTTTTTTTAAAATTCTGAAATTAATTAGCACAGAGAAAACTACCAGCTTACCTCCTTCCTTCATCTTTCTAGTCCCTGTTAGTGTAGATGCAATTTTACCTATGAAAAAGCATTCCTCCTGTCATAGTTTTTTTCTACTCTTATTCTAACATAGCTGCATCTAATTGGGAAGCTGATACTACAGTACTGTAAAGTTTTTCACACAGTTGCAGCTACATCCACACTCCAGCTTTGACTGCATACGTAATAAAGGAAAATTTGAATAGGACAACAGAAACCTTTAGGCTCAGACAGAGCTATGCTCATTTTGCATGTGAATGAAGCTTAGGCTTCTAGGTCACTTTAAAAAATACAAAATAGGTACCTTAAAATTTTACTCATTTTTCACCAAGAAGAGGCAACTATGTATTATACCTAAACTACGGGACCAAGTAGCACCAAGAATGCACAGGTATTTGCAAAAGAACTAAAATAAAATGTTAAATAACTTTATAAAGAGCTAGAGCGAGGCTATCCTTATGCATTGACATCGATGCAGCTAAAGCAAATGCTATAACTGTTGAAGAACGGTAACACACATGGGCAATTGTTTCATGTAAGTTTACTAACAGCATATTGTGATTACCTTCAAAGCAAGAATGCAGATCTCATGGAACTGAAGATCTGTTAAGTCTCCTTTTTTCTCCTGCCTCCAAAACCAGTTAGATTCTTGGCAATGAAAAGATATCCTTTCTTTAAATAAATATTCCCACTGTACCTTCATACAGCATAACAAGCAACATACAGGTATCTCACAAGATGTTGTGAAACAGTTGAAGAAAGTGACGGTTACAGAGATGACATTTAACAAATATTACCAAATATTCATACCATGATCTTGGCACAGTTACATAGCAACTTTTTTCCTAGTAATTTCCTCACTATCTCTATACAAACGAAAATGGCAGTCACTCTCACGTTAGTTAGTGATGGCTACACAAAAATCTTGCAAAAATTAAGAAGCTCTTTCATATCCATTGCTTGCAGTAAGTTTTTTTTTGTAGCAGGCCCTAAGCCCTGCAATCAGAGAGGCATCTTCTGCTACTTTTATGAAATTCCATCAGCATCTCAATCTGCGAACATTGAGGTTTCTCTTTTGCGGCCTACTACTTGATTTTTTCAGAGCCTTGCTATCATGTTGTATGGAGCTTTTTGGCAGATTGCTTGAGGACAGTTACCCGAAAATCCAAACTTTTGCCTAACCCTGTTTCTATAATATGTATGAATATAAGGTTAAATGCTCAGCTGGCTATTTCAGTCCTTTGTAAATATACGAATATAGAGAAGAGCCAGCAGAGGATGAGGATGGATGGCCTACAATACACTGTCATTACCTCACGATATTTAGCTTGACCTAGAGTGTAAAAAGCAGAATTCACAAGGAATTCACCGTCCATCAAGAAAACCAGTTATTTCCAGCTTCCGTATTCCATGTAAGAGTGAGATTTGAAAAGCAAAAACCAAACAAAAGTCTTAATATATGTTTTTAAGTCTGCCTTATTTTGGAGATTTTGGGCTGCTGTAATAAACATCAGAATTGAAAAGCAGTCGTAATCACTCATTGCTATTGAAATGGATATTTTCCATCTTTACCTTCCAAGCAACAACAGAAAAACAGCTTAATTTTATAATTGGGCTTTAAGATCATAAACATGAATAGCTTAATAGAAGACAAAATGCTCCAAAACTACTGCTGAAATATTTATCTAAACACTTTAGATAAAGCAAAAAATACTGTTTGCACTAAACTATTAGCTCGACATCATACAACTTCACCAGTGCTATCCTGAAAGTGATGAATGCTCATATCTGATTAAATAGTTTGTTCGTTTACCAATTAAAAACAGAATAATAGAAGACTCCTTGTAACACATTGTGGCTTTAGATCAATCTCCTTAACCTGATCATTCTGCTATTACAGAGTTTAAAAAATGAATTATGTTTTAATGGACATACTGGTGAGTCTTGTAAGATGTTCAGAGAAAAAAAACAATACCGTATGAGACAGGTAGAAGGACATTATTAAGAAGGGTAAATCAATACAGTAATATTTAACTCTGCTTTTCCCAATGGATATTGCTGTGAAAATAGTTGTAACTGAAGGGAATAAAATGCAGTGAGTTAAACAACCTAACCAGCAAGACCACTCTCCCTCCTAATTACACTACATCAATAGAAAGACTTAATACGTTCACCAGTTAAAGCAAGTCTCCAGCTGCGCTAGGCTACTGACCAGGTGAGCTTTTATTGCTGCTATACAGTCACTTCTTAAATATTCTTTTACTTCCTGACTGGCTACTCAGGGACAATGTCCCACCTGTCCTCTGACTAATGAAGTAGTATCAGTACTGTTAATTGTATATATTTGTGCCTCCTGCCATTTATATCAGGTTTCTATTAAAAAAAAAAAAAATCAGCACTCTCCAGTTTTAGATAGTAACCAATAAACACAAGTGTACATAAATATAGATGTTAATATTTGCATAAGAAAAGTAATTCTTGTAAGTTAGCAGCAATTTAAAGAGAAGACCGGCTTATCTGGATTAAATTAGCATCTTCACAGTTCACCATTATTTCTTCTTCCTGATATACTGAAATTCAAATGTAATAAAACTCTTCAGTTTATTGAAGTATATAGAATACATTTGAGTTAAAATTAGAACATTTATAATGCGCTTCAAACTTAAGACCTACTTAAATTACTTTTAGAGTAAATCTCAAACAGCGAGGAATAGTCACATAATGCTGTTAAGGTACAACACATGTACAAACTGCAGACCTGCATGTTTCTTTGGAAAGATCTAGAAAGTAATAATGCCTCTCTAGCTTTTATAGCTTGCAGAACATAACAAACCAACTGTGCTACTTCCATTGCAACTGTTTTCTTTAACAAACATCTAGTGGTCTTAATTACAAACTTCACAAACTATTTCATAGCTATTACAATTAATAGAACATTTCCTACCGTCTTGGAGAAAGATGGATTCAGGAACGGTTGTGTGATTTGAAGTTTTTAATTATATAGAGAGGTGGAAGTACAGCAGAAAACAGAGTTGATTGTTATGACTGCTTTGTCCTTTTTTTTTTTCCTTTCTTTTCCACCAAACTGAAATTAAACTAAAAACTCATTCACTGATGCCATTCCACATTTTAGGCATGCACAATACGAAATCAAATAGGTACTAGTTGCTGCCTGTTATGTCTGTGAAATTGGATGCTTTTCGCTGTTCTTCTGGCAAATTATTACTTTTTTTTCAAATTTAAAGTCGGGCTTACAACACCCGTGCTTCACTTGACAATTGCTACAAAATTCTATGTTTGCATTTGCTATAGTACAGGAAGTTATACAAATTACTATTTTGTCTACACTGATAGGATCACATCTGTACAGGATAGTAGTTTCCTTCTCATGTGCACTCATGAGGAAAACAAAACAACCCAACAGGTCTCTCTGGCATTTATTAGGCATAGTCTATTTTTCAATCTTTCCACGGGATGTCCAGTTCAGAAATACCAAAGAGTCTGAAGTGCAAAACTTAATATGCTCTGCTAAAGAAACTGTTCTACAAGAAAAAAAAAAGTTCTCTCAGACCATCAGGTTGAAATTTTGGACAATAGTGTGTACTTGAGAGTTTGTACAGATTCTTCTCAGGATCATGATAGTCATCATGCAAGCCCACACACTTCCCTCCTCTATGCCTGCTTTGGTTTTGGAGAAAAAAATTACTATTAATAGCAAGAAAAGATACAACAATTTAGTTAGCAAACAGAAATAAAACAGTGACTGCAGTAGACTACAATGGTAAAGACAACGGCATATGGAAAGATAGATGACTTCCTGGTGTCAACGCAAACTGTTTCGTGAGTTACAAATATTTTGAGTGCATGGAGAAGAAAAGAAATGTCACAATTCCAAAATTTCATATGTAACAACTACGAACCTGTTCCTTTTTCCGCCATTTCACTCATACTCAGAAACATCAACCCACTTCAGCTAAGGGATTAGCTCTGCGTGCGTGTGTGTGTGTGTGTGACTACCAAAGGCTTCCACTTAAAGTATCTGAAAAACATTTTAGTAAAATACAGGAGGAAGATGGAATAAAAAGCTTGGAAAAAATAATTGTCTTTTCCTTTGGGGAATGCAGTAGTTATGTTTGAGCAAGAAATCTGCTTCCTTGACATGGTCTCTTCCCTTCCTCTCACATACATATCTGGTTTATTCCTATATTAGTATCTTTCCTCATTGGTTTTCCCAGAGCTTGCAGGGGAAAAAAACCCAAACAAATAACAAGGCAAGAAAATAAGAAAAAAAAAAGCTAAAGATCTTTATCACAGATGCTTACAGCACAGGTGCTTTGGAGGCTAAGTTCTACCTTTATACAGACTTGTGCACACAGATCAGAGGAAACAATGCAAGAGCAAAAGAGTGAGAGACAATGCAGAAAGGAGGGGGGATATGTGCTGAGGGGAAAGCAATGCTATCAGAGGGAATAAAAAACTACTCTTGAGGATCAGAGTCTTCAATTATGAGCATGATACTTGCCATTTATTAACGTGATTAAACAGGCAGACCTAGATAAGACCGCCACAAAGAGATTATTCCACTATTTAACAGAACAAAGGATGCTAGCTAAGTGCAAGACATAACATTCCTTTCTAGATGGGTAAGACATTGACAGGTTTCATTTGAAACCATTTCTTTTAGTCTCATCCTCCTTACTTCAGTTTCAAGGTCTCCTTGTTACAATTTCAGGTCTATACTATGCTTTAAATTTCTTCCTTTTTTTTTTTTTTCTTTCTTTTTTTTTTCTTCATTAGAGTGAAAAAACCAAACAACAGAACAGTCAGACCCCCTGCTATGTGTATAAAAGTCCTAAAGTACAGCACTGTTACAATGGAAAGCCCTTTTCTAGGGAACCTGCATCTCCTTTAGCAAGGTATGTGCATATATCTGGCAATCCTTTTTATTACAGATGAAGTCTTAGTTCAATCGTACAACTTCTCCCTTCTTGGATACTTCTTATCATCCTGATTTGTATATATCTGCAACCAGTCTAATCTAATATCTGCTGAAAATTGTTTTCTTATATTTTTATGTGGTCACCTCACTTTCAGCACTGACATCTCTAAATTTTGAGAAACATCTATTGCGCTGGCTCCTAAAAATCTCATCACACTTTTTAAGAACAGACTAACACTCTCAATGTGCTTTTCAAAGTTCCCTTACTGTCTATTTACAGCTTTAATTCTACTTGATCAAATGGCAGGAACACTAAAGAATCCAGCACACTGTGCAGGCATTCTGATATACTTGATTCCTACCTGTGTCTCCAGTTTTCAGAAAAACCTGTGGTGAAAAGTATGCCCTTTTTCTCTATCAATGATCAACTCAGTACTACAGGTAGCATGCTTTCTGAGAAGTTTTTTTCTCTTTCTGTTTCTTCAAACACTAGTTTTGTCCAGGCCAATTGTAACTACATGACATTAAACTTAGCACTTGTTACCTGTAGGTTTCAGTCTCATTGTAAACTGCAGAGGAAGGAACAACTGTAGAAATCAGCTGTAGCACCAACTTAGTGAATGCTGAAATCTATCCTTTCATTATCAGATGTCATGATAATTTGATGTGCCTGTATATTAAAAAATTACACTGCATTTTTTTGTCACAAGTATCTGTTTGCTCTTTTGATGCTTTCCAGCTACACAGGTTCTCTTGCCTGCAATCCCCCTCTGCTGTCAATCCTTTCACTCTGTTGTTCACTATCATCTTGTTATGTTATTTAGAACTCTAGCTTCACTCTCCTAGGCTGCTGCTTCTATAATATCATTTTGCCCTTTTCGGCAAGTGATTTTGATCATTTTACTGTGCACTAGCATTCTTTCTTCTAGTTACTACACTTCTCCAGATAATTTGTCTAATTCAGGTTTCATCCAACAAATGACATTTACACTGGTTGCATCCAGTCCACAATTTTAATCTAATTTAGTGAAGTCCATCCAAAAGCTGCAGACACTTTTGCTTTGGTTTAATTTAGGCTTATTTCAGTTTAACACAAATTGATTTAGTTTATACCCATCAAAATCAAGTAAATCTTTACAATAAGCATCCATAGAGCAGTTTAGACCAGCTTTATCAAGTTTGTTTAAAAACAAATTTTAAATTATACTGGTGCATCTTTAGATAAGACCTTCCATATCCTAGCACACCTTGAGATAAAAATCCTGATCCTTTTCTAGCTTTGCCTTCTACTGTTCTTTCCTTCTTCCCTCCCTTGACGACGTTACTGAGTGCATTTAATTGATTTTTGATAAATGAACAAAGTATAAATATATGGTACACCTAGTCAAGTAAATATATCTGATGGTTCTTCATGATGAATGCTGCTGTGTATGTGGAAAACAAAATAAGGAAAATTGCTCTTGGTTAATAAAGGCAACAGAAAAGAAGAAATAATTATTTTCCTAACTTGAAGCAGGAAGAAGGGAAACAAGACAATAGATAGGAACACAAACTTACCTTTGGTAACACAAAAGTAGAATTACTCCTGAGGTTTCGCACGACAGAGAGCAACAGGGATAAGGGCTGTACTACCTGAAGTAAGGCAAGTGAAGAATATAACTAAATCTTTCTCTGGAAGAACAAGCACTGACAATGATGAACATGTAAACAACAGACACTCAGGTACAGTGGGAAACATTTACTTAATTAAGCAGAAGAGAGTGGTGATTGCTTACCTTGAGAAACTATTACACCTTGATGACCTGAAAATCATTCTTGGCAGGTAGAACTAGATCGAACATGATACCTTTGAAGAAAGCCACAAATATTAAAGCCATGCATAAAACTTAAAATAAAATGGGAGCTTAAACATTGCAATTCAGTGTGACACTGCTGTCTGCATAATAAAGGCTAGTTACAAGTGGACAAAAACCAGCCTAGACAAAAGAAAAAATTCATCTCTAGGCTACCAGAGATACAGAAAACCAGATTAATAGCAAATAATAGTAACAGAGAATTAACTAAAATTACTTTATCTTTAACATGCCTTAATTGAAATTGATATGACCATATTCCAATTCATCTTCAAATAACAGCTCAACCACTGTTGAAAAAGGAATTTTGTAAGCCCACATGACAATACTGAATTATTGTAGGCTCACAAAGAACTGAACTTCACAAGTAATAACCACTTAAGGACTCAATATCAATTATATCTCTAATGTCAAATTCACAAATGAATGTTTCACAGGGTTAAGCATTTAGTAATGTTCTTGAAGGGAAAAAAACGCAACAAAACAACAACCCAAAAACTGAGAGAATTTAGTCTTTTGGGAAGCAAAAAACTACCATTTCTATTGCTGTATGCCTTCTGCAGAGAAACCTTGATCCACCAATAAGGAAAGCCATGAAATACCAAGATTGCTACTGCAACACATCACAAATTGCATTTCAGTTGTTAAAAGTCCAAATTTTCCTATGTCAGTTGGGTTCTTGTGCTGGATTACATCTTCAATATCGCAGCATGACTAAAGAATTCCCAAATCTTCCCCAAAACCTTATGGGTAAGATCTAGCAACTGCATACATGCAGAAGTGGTGCATTATGGAAGAAGTGAGAGATACTATCAGCCATCCAAACTATAATACAACATCACAACATTGCTAAAGCAATATATTTTAGCTTTGGACAGAAACAGCCGACAACAATATTCATGTTTCTCCAGTACAGGATTATTTCCCCAGAGAAACTGTTTCCATTTTCCAAGCAGCTCTACTGTTTACTTAGATATCTGAATTAGAGACAACAAAAAAGCAAAGGACATTTCCCTGGTATTTTAGGCTTAACAAACATTCTCCTGATAATAATTGCTTAATACTGTGTGATACCATTACCACGGAAGCTTCAATTATTTTGGAAATACACTTTTTCAGCATAACAGAGCATTTTCTGAGCTGGAACAAAATGGCTTCCTTCTCCCGAAGTCACCAAACTATGCTTGAAACTATTCTAGTTTAAGACAACAACAAAAAGTTGCTCGTTTTATGCAATTAAAGTCCTCTATGCAAATAACTCATAACAAAACAATTGTTTTTTAAACCCCCTTTAGAGAAATTTGTGTGCTTTTTTTGTTTGTTAAGAACTCAAATTCTCTGTTTGAAATGTCAAAGAAGAGACTTGAACAAAATTGGTCCAGCTAGGCAATAACTGGTATGTCATCCTTCAGGTTTCAAATGCAAATAAAATAGTATAACTTTGAAATAGGTTCATCTGCCACAGATCTTTACTTAAAATCAGACTTATCTTGGAAAAAAATTGTTTCGTATGACATGAAATTAATTTCAGCTTAATTACTATAATAACATCTGTTATTTTTTTTTCCCCAATCCATCTGGCTTAAGCACTTCAAATGGCATCTTCTGTCAATCAAATAGGTTGATACATCAAGTGTCATCATTAAGACTTAAAAACAAGCCCAAGATACAAAGACAACACTTAGTTAAGTTTATAGTACCATTTTTCAAAATGAAGGAACTATCCTTGCAGGTTTCAGTAGAAGGTACTCACAACTGAAAAGCAACCAGCCCACAACTAGTAAAATAATCACTTATTAGTGTCTCCTAAAATTGAAATTTTATTGACAACGCAAGATTTAAGTGCTGTAGGTTCAGAGTTTTTACTTACAACCAAAAAAGCCACAAAACAACTTTATTTTTGAAATTAAAAAAATTAATTACAGGATCTTTTAAGAAAATATTGTAGTTCTCAGTATCCAAAATAATATGCTGTGCTCAGAATACATTGATTTAATCAGAAACTAATTGAAGATGTAGAAGTGAACACTAAATAGGAGCAATGATGGATAAAGAACAAGAACAGTCATCAGAACTGTTTGCCTAGTTACTTACGCTATTTGCTCATCAAAATGTCCTGTATATATTTGTTAGAGAACCTAGTTGCTGATCTCTGACCAAACATACAATTCTACAGTTACATATTTGATAAAATTCAATTATCCTGACTGTTATATGAGCAGATCATATATGGAATACAGCACAGAACATATATGGAATACAGCACAGAACAACGCTAGTTTTGTATACATATGATGCCTGCCTTTTACGGGTAAGTAGCTAAACGTTTTACTAACATGACAAAATCCTCTGATTAGTGCAGCATTCATTAAATGGTGACAGATGCTAGTATTAATTACATATTGAGTGGATCATTTTCCCATTATGTTTCTTTTGTTACCAGCCTTATCTTTCTAGTTATCAGCCTGTCCTATAAGCAGATTAAGCACCAGACTTTTTTTCGGGGGGGGGGGGGGGGGGGCCGGGAAAGGTGGTCTATATTCCTTGTTTGACCAAAGTGAGTGACGAACCTTTTCTACACTACCCCACCATATGGATTCCTCTCATGCACTTTTCAAAACCTGTACTTATCATCTGTTAGACAATTAATAAGAGATTTTATTTTGAACTGTTATTTGTGTGGCTATCCAAGTCATCTTATGTTTAATGTTGGAAGCCATATGATTTATTGCTTCCTTTGTACAAACAGATAATGTCTATTGTTGTTTGTGATGAACCTGGCAAAATTATAACTGGCTTATCAAATATTAATTTGGCATTTCAAGAGTGATTAAAAAACACGTACAGTGAAAGGTAGATGGAAAGGCACATGTTAAACAAGTTGCCATCCTTGATGTCAGTCTTGAGACCAAAAAAAAAAAAAAAAGATTCCCATTCTATTTAATGTTACATGCACTCGCACAAAACAAAAACTATCCACTGTTCCCATGAATTCCAGCAGGATTGCTAGTCCACACTTTATGGCCAAGCATGTTTTTCTATTTAGTATGTTTATCCTGATGTGTACAACAACTTCGCCTCCATAACAACTCAAAGCATTCCTGGAGGGGGGGGATAAAAAAAAAAAAAAGAAATTGAAAAGTACAAATGGCAAAGTCATTCATTTAGAAATAATTTCTGCCATAAACCAAAAGGTTATAAATTGAAAGTTGACAGAGGAGGAGAAAGACATTGGAATAATAACGTTCAAAGGATGCTCAAGAGTCACTAATGTGATTTTGGTAGAGAAAGTTAAATACAATCCTAAAATTTAAATCACATAGAATTTTCCAGAAGACACAGGGAAGTAGCAATGCCTTTGCACATGGCAGTTGTAAGACTTATTGTTATTAAGAACAAAAGCTCCAATGGGAAGAAACGCAGCGAAAAGATACTAAAGTGACCAGGAAGTAGAGTCTGTTTCACAAGTGGAGACTGAAAAAACAAAACAAACCCTATCAAGAGAGCATATTTATTAAATATACATAACATTTTTTATACACACGCACACATATACACACATATATAACATTGATAGCTACACCCAAGGGCAGTATTCAAGCTAAAAGACATCCACACACAAAATAAGCTGTAAATTAGTCTGTATAACTGCATTTCTAACCATCAGAGAAGTGATGATCTGGAGCAGTTGTTCTGTGTGAAGTAGCAAGGCAAAAAAAGCCTCACTACCTTTGAAACACATCAAGTCCCATTTATGCTATGAAGATCTATTATGTGGCTGGATCAAACAGCAGGGACTAGGACTTAATGACCTGAAGAAGTCTCTTTCAGTCTTATATTTCTGCAACGGGACTGGTAGATGCCCACACAGGGGAAATATGTGGGATAGTTCCCCTGCATTTGTGAAGTTATGATTGCAGCCTTAAAATAGCTACTTGAGAAAAAATTCACTGATGGTTCAAAAGATCTCTCCTTCTATGCAATCCAACTGGTTGAACTGTATTCCATGAATACTCACTTATGCATCTGTACCTCTATAGAGTCTACTTTTAGAAGAGTTATTTGCAATGAGTTACAAGGCTTCCCCCTTCTCCTTATGCTTTCTGCATAAGCTACTTCAAGGAGGAACTGGTTGCTAATCTTCCTTTCCTAACTTCTCAATGGAAGGGCATACTTGCCACTGAGTAGTCAATACCTTTGTTTATAAAGTCCTGATTAATGGCTCTAATTTTGAAATGTAATTGAAATTGAATTTGTATCTGGGATGGAAGCTGTCTCTTGCTGCAAAACAAAAAGTTACCATCAGGGTCTCCTTGTCACATTTTGGACACAAATACATCCACACAGACAAGTGGGTGTATTTCTAGCTATTTTTTTTTTCAACTACTGCTGCCTTTGATTGGTTAGAAGAGTTCAAAGTAGCCTCTGCTTTTGTCTGCTTCCAGTATCTTGTTTGCCCACAGCAGGCCTTGATTTCCTTTTTCCAGGTGTCCTAGTTTCTCTAGATTTGGGTACAACACAAACAAGCATGCTGAAGTACACCTTGCTATTATTACAACTGACAATATTGAAAGTAATAAATAAATGGTTTCCAATTTATTTTTGCAGTAATAAAATTATTCATATGCTTAAAGCTGGGGATGTGTGCCCCTGTGGTATCACACCGTAGGTACTCTCTTTGTCAGTCTTGTCCTCTTTATTTGACTATTGTGCTATACTTAGCTTCAGCAAACTTCTTAATGTATGCTTAACTGCTCTCAGAGACTTTTTTTTTTTTTTAATTTACAGCAATTCCAGTTCATTTATTTTTAGTTATACAATATACAATAGTTTGGGCCTCCTGTACTTATCTTGAGGCAGTAGCAGACTTCAAAAATGACTTCTGGAGAACATCCCCTAACATATCAGGCTGCATGACAGAAGAGAGACGTCAGTTCCCTAGAATGAGGGAAAAAGCTAAACAAAAGCCACAGACATTTCACATGGCTTGTTTGAACACAAAGCCTGCTGCCATGGACTTGCTTTTCTCCGCAGATATGGCCTCCTTGTCCAGCTAAATTTTTTGCCCTAACACATTCTTAAGACCTTCTGTATTTGTACAGGATTTCTGGTTCTATGACAGTTTGACTTGATAGTCAGCCGATACCTGGAAATCCTGGTCATGACCAGAGGTACATGCACTCTGGAGCTGTATAAGACATGCTCAGTAAATCAATAATTTCATCCTGAAGGAGTTGAATTTAGTTCTCGTGTAAAGCCCAAGTAGACCATTCAAAGTAGGGCAACACTCACAGAAATATGGGAGCCTTCATACAAATCCACCATGCAGCCACAAACTCCCTTTTTGTTTTTAAAGAAAAACAATGGACTGTTTTGAAACCATTGACATCGAAGAATGGGACTATTCAAAGTAGCAAATTTCAGCATTCATGTAACTATGCGCAAGGTTGGAGGCTTAGACTGTAAGGTCTTTCAGGCAATGACTATTATTTATTAGGAGACTGCCCAATAGCATTCTGGGAATGTGAACCAACAACTAGGCCTCCCAGATGCCAACACAGTATGGCTAAATACATTTTACATGATACGTAACTTGGCACATCGGTGATGCGTATACCAACAATTACTATTTTTGACACAAATCTCTTCTCAGGAGACTCTGTAGCCTCCAGAAAGGCTAACTAGCATCCAGAAGTTTTACGTGTACAGCAGTTAAAACTGCAGAGATTACTTATGTGAAGTTAGTTGTTTTCAACAATAGCGAATTCAAATGTGATTGAATTGGGAAGTTTTGCTGGAATCAGATACATCAGCTGCAGAGGATACAGTGACGTATTCAAATACATATGTTCACTGCATCATACTCAAATGATCTTACCATCATAAAATCAAAAAGAAGTTTTTCAAATAATCCAAACCAGTTCTTTTTCACTGACACTAACTTCCTGGTAATGCTTTTGTATAATAAACATTTACAGAATAATTTTAACTTACTTCCACTGACAGTTACAAAGCTTTTTGCACAGTTTATGTTAACTGACTTTGGTTTGTTTTTAGGATATATTTGAGCAGCTGAAAACCAAACCACAATAGGTATCTGAAGTGTTTGACAGGAAACCGATATGAAAACCAAAAAAACTGAAGACAATAATAGAACTAAGGAACATCTTATTTTTATTATCGGAGTGCAAAAATGAATGGTAAAAAACCCATAACAGTCAATTACATATTCCATGAACAAGCGCGGCACTGATATGATTCCCATGAGGTCAATGGGACAGGCCCATTACACGACAGAAAAGCACGTATTTCCCAGCTATTGTGGAGCACCATAATTACTCTCAATTTTGGTGGAACTCAAAGCTCCCTAAGGTTGCCTTGTCAGTTCTACCTTAAACATTTTTTTTTGAGGAGAACAAAACCAGAACCCCTTCCGAAACTGCTAAAGACACTGGTGATTTAAAAGGAAAATCTTGGCACCAGAGAGACTGAAAGAATGAGCATATAATATACAGACGACAGATCATTTGGAATTTCAGCTGAACTTCAGACTGTCACCTCCCTCTCCCTCTAATTTCTCAATTACAAACCTGACAATTCCCTTATCCCTAGAAGAAAACATGTTCACTATTATGGTTTACTTCGGGAACACAAAACAAAAACTTCCTCCTAGTTTCAAAATATGTTGGGTTTTTTCCAGTGAGACATTTTAAAAATGTTCTCTGAAAAATTTTTGAAACTTCGCAACTTATAAATCAGTATGTCCAGCCTGAGACAAGCATCTATGTTCATCTCTTGTACATACAAAGTCAACCTAGTCAAAAATAGGTCAAAATGAAAGAAAAATTATAGAAGATTTGCATTTTTATTTCATAACCTTACAAACTCATAATCAGATTTGTTAAATCTCATTCGTTTACTGTCAAATATTCCTCATTGATGAGTACTATTAGATTATTCTGAAAAACGTTCATATAGCAGATTTTGCAGCATATTTCAAAAAAAGTTCAAAAAAATCTCTTCCAGGTCGTTTAGCATTGCTTATTTCCCTGATCAGAAAACCAGTTATGTACACAGCCATAAGGCAGGACACCTAAACATCTGCAGGTACCATATGGAAAATATACACAGTCTTCCCATTCCCAGATGGGCAGTTTAATTTTATTTTCCTGGAATGAGATGTTAGATTATTGTTTCCCCCCACTTTAAGTCTAGTTACTCTGCAGTTTAGCACAGCTAAACTTGTCTTTCCTTAAGACAAATACTGTGACGTTACTTAAGGATTTGTTATTTGTTTACTTCAAATCTTAGTATCTCATTTATTTGTGAGGCATTTCTGGGAGTAAACTTAAGTTTGTTTTAAGGTTACAAAATCAGAGATGCGTATATATTTTTTCCCCACGGCTACTAAATTTTGAAGGATCATTTTTCCCCTTCCCCTCCTCTGGTCCTCACCCAGAGCCCCTTCCTACAGGCTTGGGATACTCTGGGTAGAATGAATCTCCCACACACAGAGGCTCCTCGTCCAGACACACTTTCATCTGTGCTGGGAAATAACCCTTTTTGGTGGCAAACCCTTACCTGCTCCCCAGCTACTTACCGACACCACATCCCAAGGCTGCAGCAAGGCGCGCCCAGCCCTCAGGAGGCCAAGCCAGCAGCACTTACCGGTGGCGCCCCCCGGGTCGCTGCCTGGCGGCGCTAACAGGCGACCCCCGCCCTCCCCCGGCACGGCGCTGCCAGCCCCTCTGTTCTTCACCAGCCCGTCCCCAAGGACGGGCCCTCGCTAAAGCCGCTGCTGCCTCAGGTGCGGGGGGCAGGCCCCGGCCGCCTTCCTTCCCGGGCGGAGGCAGAAGCGGCGACCATGAGGCGAGGGGAAGAGAACTGGGGGGCGGACGCCGCTCCCCGCCCGCGGGCAGCCCGGCACCCACCTCCCGCCGGGTGACGAGCAGCTGGCAGAAGTCCTTGCTGGGGGCCGGGGCCTGCCCGCGCCTCTCGAACACCTCCTCCCGCAGCAGGGACGCCATTTTGGGACGCTGGAAGGCGGTGTCTATGGCAACCAGGAAGAGGCGGACATCACGCGGGGTCACCGGGAGCCCAGCCCCCTCTTAAAGGCGCAGGGCCGGTAGTAACGCGGCGGCCGGGCAGGGTCTTCGCCCCCGCCGCCGGCTCAGCCCCGCTCCCCCGCTGGCGCCACCCCCTCCCGCGCCCCCCGCCCGCACCCGAGGGGAGACACTCGCGCGGACCCAGGGGTGACGACCCCGGCGGAGGGATACTGCCCGCCGAACGCCGACCCCGCCGAGCGCAGGGAGCGGGGCGCGCACAGGGCCGCGGCGGGGGCTGCGCGGGGGGCGGCAGCCGGGGCAGGGGCCGCGGCCGCCCGTCGGGCCAGGGGGCGCGCAGGCCCCGCCGGGGCCCCGGCGCCGGGAGAAAGTAGTCCCCCAGCCTCCCCCTCGCGCCGCTGGAAGGGGTTCGGCGGCGGAGGCGGCGGACGAGGCGCTGCTCTGTGCTGCGGCTTCAGCTGATAATTGAAGGGAAGAGAGGCGGCTGCTGCCGGGAGGAGGGGAGGCACGGAGCGTCTGCGGAGGCCGCATCGGGACAAACTAGGTACCCGGGGCCCCTCCGCTCTTTCAGGGGGCGCCGGGGAGGCGGGCGCGGCGCGGGGCGGCGTGGCGCTGGGCCCCTCGGCCGCCTCCGGGCCGGGCGGCCGGGCCTGTTGTGTCATCCCCGGCATTAGCCGAGCTGCCCTTCCCGGCGGCTCGGGGCAGGGGGAGGGGAGCAGCGCCATCCCGGAGCATTGTTGCGGATGGGGGGGGCGGGGGACGACCCGACGCCGCGCTGGTGAGTGTGTGTGTGGGGGGGGGCCCGGAGGTATCTGATGGGGCGAGGGGAGGGGGCCCTCGCTGAGGAGGGAAGGGGTGGAAATGGAGCTGACAAAATGGCCAGGCAGTCACCGGAGCCCGCTCTGGGGACATCCCCTCTCCCCCAGGCGCCTCGCCTCGCCCGGGCCGCCCGGCGTGTGGGGGGAGCGCGGCCTCCCCTCTCCGGGCCCTGTGTAGCTGCCGATACAAAAGGGCAGTGTCAGTGTTGACACTGCCGTACCGATTTGTATGCCCTTCCCTGTCGTCTCCCTCCCCCACTCTGCTTGGCCCCCTTTTCCCTCATGGCTCGCTCTTTCTTCTTTAATTTTTTTTTTATTTTTTTTTTTCCCTGAAGGAGCTATCGAATATCTCGAAGGAAAAAATAGCAACTCCTCTTTCCTTCCCCCCTGCCCGGCTCGATAAAAATGCTAAATAATCGGCCGACGTCCATATTTCACAAGCTTTTGGAGGGGGAGAGGAAGAAGGTGGGAAGAGAATGGAGGCGCCTGTCGGGTCGGAGTTACAGGGCTGGCTACCCGCAGGAGGGGTTATTTTCGCAGTTAATGTTTTCGAGCCGATGTTTTTGTTGCTTTCCGTCAAGAAGCAAGTTGCCTGGTCCTCGCGCTTGCTTGCTTGCATAATGCGTCGTACTTGGAGGCTGATCAAACGCTGGGTTCTGCCTTTCCTGCCCGGCTCTTCCTCCTTCCCTGCCCCGGCGGCTGCGGGGGCTGGGGGCGGGAGGACTTCGGCGGGGCTGGGGGCACTGACCCCGCCGCCTCCCCGTTACTGCTCTGCGGAGCCGGGGCTGGGAAACAAACCGATACCGGGGCTTTCGCCAGACCTGTAGGCCCGTCTTCCTGCTGTTCAACTTTTTTATTGTTCCCCCTTCCCCCCCCCCTTCCTAGTGCACTGGCTTTCTCGACAGCCAGGGGTTTTCACAGAACGGGAGTCCGAAAGTCTAGACTGTGAACCGGAAAATAATAGGGGAAAGAATGGAAAGTTATGTCAAGGGCTTTGGGGGAAAAACATCGACGTATCGAACAAAGGTCCTGCCTGTATTGGAGAGAGAGGCCTGCATGTGAGGCCTGATTGTGTCGCATTTACACACGGGGAAGAAATGAGTGCTTGGTACTGGCCTAAATTTATTCTGTGAGTCTGGCATGCAACTTGGGAACGTTTTTACAGTGTGTGCAGTTTGTTTTGAGGGTGGTTTTATTATGTGTAGCAATCCAATAATAATTTTATTTTGAAAAAATTTTTTTTTCCAAAAGACTGTTAGTTTTTTTTTTTCTTTCTGCCTTGTTCAGCAGAAATAATATTGATCCAGAGGTTCTAACACCATAACACAAAACTTTACTCAAACAGGATAACTTCCACAGTTTATGTATTGTGTATCTTGTGAATATTGAGCTTCCTGGTGCTTTAAAGGCTGTCAGAAAGAGGAGTTAAGTAGTTACCACCTGACAAATATGAAGTACATCCTTCATAATGAGAAAGAAGAGGAATTTTAATGACTTAAATTAATTTTTCAAGCTTTTCTTAGGGGTACTGTCACTGTGGATATACTTCCTTTATAAGACTTTAAAAGCTAGCAAACATTGCTATGATTACTTCTGTTTATCTCTGGTATGTTCTCTTCTCTCCAGTTCTGTCTGTCTCTCTGCCCTCCTACCCCCAAGACTAGACTTCTAATTGTACAGGGGTGGTTTTTTGGTATTTAATTTCTGCTCAAACAGATTTGTGAGGTCTTTAAGTTTTTCATTATGCTAAAAGTTTTAAAATATATTTTATATAAAATATATATATATAAAATATGCATAATGAACATGAAAGCAGTACTTGAAAAACAACTCTATAATTTTCTATTGTTTGGTAGCCTAAGTAATAAATATTGATAGGAATGAAATGTATTTATGAAAACATTAGTATTTTGGTTTTTGCAGCTAATATTTTAACAATTAATGTTATGTTTGAACTAAAGTTTTAAAAGCAGTGTTCTGGTGAGTAAATACTGTAATTAGTACTTATAGTTTTCAGGAACTTACATGTTTTTAACTTGTAATAGTTTCTATATTTGTAAAATGTAGCTGATTGTGAATGGCTTGGTTCTGTATATACACAGGTTTTGATCTTAAAATTGATGGGTATTTTTAGTTTTTATTGTTTGGTGTATCCTGTTGTGGTAGAAATATAGGTAATCTGATTCCCCCCCCCCCCCCCCCCCCCCCGGTCTCTGAAAAAAATGGGGAGTAGTAAGCTTGAATTGACAACTTCAAGTCTGAATGTTCTTCAGTGTCCATATGTAGGAACCTAAACAGGTCTTAGCTGTTAGTAGAAAAATTGTAGGTCATCCACAGTGTGGCATTACTACTTATTAATATAGCAGATCTACTTCAGTAGGAGTGCCGACCTGTTGAGTAAGAGGCTTATGAAAATGGAGTCTTTTGATGTCTTGCAAAAGTTCTTCAGGCCAAAGTGACCATTAGGGAAACAGTAAATGAATAATCGGAACTGTCATTCTCAATCAGGAGTCATGCACAAGTTCGTTTTTTATTTTCCTTTTTATATTGCACTTTGTTTGTCTTCAAACACAGAATGCAAATATTATAGAAAAAAATGTAATGAAAACGTGTTCTTATAAAATCGTTGCTAAATTTGAGGTCCCAAGCTATAGGCAACAAAGACACTGTAGACCTTCTGTAGCAGTTCAGCAAAAACGTAGTACAGTTGACTTTAATGTTGTGAATGAAGCCATGACGAATTTTTGTGTGGGTCCTTACATCACAGATAAGTACAGTTATTTACTTTGAGGCAATCCAGGAAGGTAACCTGACTAAATTCCTTTTGTTTCTATGCAATGAACCTGAAGCATGAGTAGGGAAGTTACTGTTTTGACTAACCTACATGTTTGTACTTAATTTGCAGTGTAAGTGAATCTCGGAACTACCTGTGTTAATCTTATAGGCCATGCTATATTTTCTAACACGCTAATTAGTAAGCAGCATGTAGAGCACTTCTGATCATGGGTCTGTCTTCCATCACACTGAGACTAAATTATTGTGAGAAAATATAATCAAATCCCAAAGTTGTGCAACATGTTGTACTATCACATTGTCAAAAACTTAACCTGGAATGTTTCTGGGATCTCCTGTTGGCCTGTTCGATGGTCTGTGTCCTGTTCATCACCTGTTAAATAAATTAGTAATGCTCCCTATAAAACACTTCGTGGACTCTGACATTCTTAATAGTGGAAACTTTTCATCAAACTGTCACTGCCCCATTCAGTACTGACTCTGAAGGTAGTAGTACATTTGAATTTCTTGGTAGGGTAACAGATTACCTTTGAGTCAGTGGGTTTATTTTTCTGAAGAAGTAATTCTTACTTTGAAACTTGCTCTTGATATTTTAATCTATATATAGTATCATAGCAGATTTATGGCAATATATGAATCAACTTCTTGCTGAGCATTTTCATAGCTTAAGTTTTAATTTGGGACGTAAGGTTGGTAACTGCAAAACAAAGTGACATTAACTCTTTCTTACCTCCTGATTTTTTTTTCAATTCACATGAAATAATGTGTTTCTCGAGGAGCAAAACTGTTTTCAGACTTCTCACTGGTGATCAAGTATGACAAAATGCTTGTACGTAGCTGCTTGTTTCAGCATGTCTTTTTTTTAACAAAATGATTAACTTTAAAACATGAATGCAGCAATCTTCTGTAAACAGAAAATTTCTAGCTACACATGATATCAAGTGTGAAAGACAGCATTAAGTCAACCAGCTTCTCCATTGCATGCTTTCAGATACCAGTGATGGTTACTTTGGTGTGAAGGTTAGTTTTGAAGAGCAATTGTTCTCCTAATCCTGCCATGTGATAAAATTTTTCTCATCAAGTCGGTAGAATCTAACTGTGTAAATATGCAGTCATATTCTCCTTTAATTCTGTCTGGCAGCCAGGGTTTGAGCACACATAACCAATCTGTTTACTCTCACTGTCTATAATAAGGCTTGTCTTGCAATGTACTGACTCTTGCCAGTCTTACTTGACTCATGAACATACTCAGTACAAATATGGCAGAAAACTGCCATGTATGAGAGCAATAGATAGTCAGCTTCTGAAGTGAAGACTTTTATGTAGGAAGAACTGGAAAAGTTAGGTGTATATCAACAAAGTTAATCACAGTGATCTAATACTGGACTTCAATAGTAAAGATGCCTGAAAAGTACTAGCAATGGTGTTCAAGCCATAGTTGCCTTCAGTTGTTACAGAAAAGCCTCTCTTGTCATGATTCAGAGTAAGCCAGTTTGGAAAGGACCTCTGGAGGCCACTTGGCCCCGCTCACCACTTGACTTTATCTACTCTTGAAGAAATAGTTTTTCACTGATCACTGTACTGATAAAATAGCTCCATCTTCTTCAGTGATAAGAAAGGAAAGAAACTAACAAACCTCCAAAGGTATGTGTGGAGAGCAAACTGGAAGGATTCTATAATGTGTAGCAATACAATGCTGTCTCATGGAGCAGGGGGAAATCACGGTTTCTCAGTGTTTTATGAATGGATTGGTTTGCTTTGTGATGGTGTCCACAATAGAGTGCACATGCTGAATTGCAAAGATTTGACCTTCTTAAAAGGTATGAAGGGGTCCGAGTCATCTCCTGGAATGTGAACCTTGAGTTGTAGGGAGCAGTTTGGTATTTCAAAATGGACGCTGAGGTCCCTGGTACTTCTTGAACAAGAAGGCTTTTTTAAGATCTGAAAGGCAAGGTATATTTCATGTTTATTCTGCTTTCAGGGTAACTTGTTACTGACAACCCTTGTTTTATTGCATAACATCCAAATAAGTCAACTTAGCATAAAGAGGGGCAACTATTTGCTAGACTTCTGTAAAGGTGGAAATGAAAGAATACAAACATGTTCTTTATTTTCTGATGTACATGTGTTACTTGGGGACAAAGGTATTAAGCTTCCAGAAGGCTGCCTAGTCATGGGACAGGCATTAGACTCAACACCAGCAATGTGCATCTCCTTCAGATTTGTGGCTGACTACTGTTGTGTCTTTAAAGCATGGTTAATATCAATTGTTATTAATGCAGAGCAGTAACTGTAATGAAGAATTTTTACTTTGATTTTTAGGGATGGTTCCGAAAGGTAAAACCATTAGAAAAAATAAGCTTGGGACAAACCTTCATAGGTCATCTAGTACATACATACGCTCCACGGTAACTAGGTCTAGTCTTATGCTATCTTTGCTTTTAGAAAGCATGCATGCTGTTTTGTTCTCCCTCATCTTTCTCTGTGTCTAACTTCTGTCTATTTGCCTTGCTATGAGTTTGTTATGGTTTGTCTTACCCACTCTGCGTAGGAGAAATGATCTTCTCTGCACTGTGGGCTTTTATGTGCTTTAAGCTTCTTCTGTACCTCCTTTCTTAGTCCAAGACTGCTTAGATGTAAATGTAGAAGTACAGGTAAATAAAGGTGGAAATCAAAAATACACTTTAGTGCAGTATCTTCCAAGTTGAAAACATGAATTTTTTAGGAGCAATATGAATTAGTTGAGGCACCAAAAAAGCGAAGATGTAAACAATGCATAGTAACACTAGTGATGGTGGGACTTTAACGCCCCCCCATGCCTGCCTCCCCTGTCCCCCACCCCAAAGAAAAGGAAAAACACACACACACACATATGCACACACACTCCCAAGCACCCAAGGGACTTGCGTTAAATGTCCTTGATGCTGGTATAATGATGAGATGCTTGCTTTAACTCCTAGAGTTAGTAAGGAGAAGTTGCCTTTACATCCTATACCTTTGTGGAATATGAATCTGTGGTAGTTGTCTATTTTTGGACGAGATAATACTGTAAGATGTGGTTAACATCAGGGCTAGAAGACGGCATCTTCTCCATGTTAATAATGTTCTGTGCCTTCTAATGTCAAACCCCTTATGTAATTAGCTTATTCAGTATTGAGAGTGTCCCTTCCTGGAAGGTGTGTGCAATGTAACTGAACCTTCTGATTACAGGTGAGATATGGCTATGCATTTAAAGAGAACTAATGAAGAAAGCAACTGAAGGTGCATATTAATAGGCTGTATGCTTAATACAAACTTGGATCTCTTCCTTCCTTAGAGAGTTAATGTTCTCTTCCTCTTTATTTTGAGGATATACTCTATTATAATCAAGTTACTGACTGGGAACAGTAATTTCTCTTTAAAGCTTCAGTTGTTTTGACTTTTGCAGTTGTTTCAGGTATAATAGCTTGATAGCTCACCCATCGTAAATGGGTGAGAGGAAGGTGGGAAATTGCTAACCTGGACAAGAGCACGCAGACAGTCATAGTCTATGTGACTAAGCCTGAGTGAATAGCACCTGAGAAGAAGCTGCATAGCTAGGTAGCTACGTTTCAGATCTTTAAGTAACACCAGTAATCAAAATTAATGGATTCAAGTAATGGAAGGGGCAGGAATATACCACTGGTGTACATAAAAATGCAACTTGATTTGAAGTTAATTAGAAAATGTCTGGAGAAAACACAATTTCAACTGTATCTCACGTAAAGAAAGTGATGGAAGCTGCATAACTTTGGCAAACTTTAAGCCAGGATTCCAAGTGTTAAAAGTTGTACTTTAAAGATCTGCTACAGTCTATTCTACAATATTTTTTCATGTTTATATAATGACAATGCATGCTGCCATATATTACTCTTATTTAGCAGATAGCTTTCTACAACAAAACGCTGGTAATAAAAATGAAGACCTGCATTATACCATAAGATTATGGATTAAAGGAGTTAGTTTCATTCCCTTACTCAGTTACAAAAAGCTTGGCAGAAGAACAAATATATTTCTTTGCCAAAAATAAGATAGGAAATATGCTTTCTTCACATTTCTTGTATGACAACTTTTAAGTTGTTATAGTTCTGCTGCATACTCCTTATTTCTCATTTACTTCAGGTATTTGTAGCCTTGCAACTGAATGTAGCCATGTTTTGTACTAGGCTCTTGACAACAGGACTCCAGCTCAAAACTTTCATCAGTGCTCTGTAACTAGAATTGGAAGAAGCATTGCTAAGAGAAATGCTGTTGCACACCTCAATCTGCAAACTTAAACACTCCACGGAGAGAGTGGAAACTGAGCTCTCTGCAGGTTAACTGTGAAGAGGAAAGATAAATTTTGTGGTATTTATGTGAAGGAACGGTACATCTTAAATGCCTTTCGTTAATGTTCAAATACTCGAGTATTATGGTCACAGTAGTAAGGATGGGAATTTATTTTTTTTTAATAGCTTAGGGGTTCTTGACATACTGCTGAAAGCAAACTGGAGTTGGACCAGAATGGGCACTCGAGATTCTGATTTCACTGTGCTGTATGCAGATGAACTCAAGTAAGCTAGAACCTGAGAACTGTATGTTTGGAAACTTGAGGTAAATACAAATGTAGTAATGAGGTAATTTTTGAGAACACGCTTAAAATAAGTGTAAAGTTGCCTGTGAGACTTCACTGAAGTGACAAGCAAAGTAATCTCAATCTGTCACTTTCAAAATGCAATGCAATGAACACACTTGTTGCTATACTTTATTGCTTCCAGAGGTTGTATGGAGTAAAGTATATTCCCTGGGTGCATCAGGCTTTTTCCTCTGTCACAGACTTAGCCAAAAGCTGTTAAAACTATTCTTGTAGTTTTAAATAAAGTAGATTCCTATTAGGTAACATAAATCAGTGGATAAACTTAATGTAGTTGTATCATCTATTTTTCCAGACTCTTTACTTCATGTATTTTGTTCAGATGAAGTATGAGTTTCTATCAGATTGAGATCTTACACTTAAATTCTAACTATGCTTACTGCTGGCAACACCTGTAGTGTCACCAGAACCGCTTTGTCAACTCCCTCAACCTGTTCTTAGCAGTCTGACTGTTCTAAACTAGCGTTGCTTCTGTTTGTGGTATCTGTTTCTTTGTTGCAGTTTCACAGCCACTTGAAATTACTGGAAACCCTATTAGATCTCACCTGTACTATTAATACAATTAATTTTAATCTTGTAGTGGTGCTGGAGCATTTTAAAAACTTAATCAGAAGTATGCCAAATAGATTGCTGTGCATTGCAAAATTGCTTGATGTGTTTTCATCTAAAAGCTGTTCCCCTTCAACTAAGAAATGGTTTCTTCCTTACAGTTTTTTAAATTTGCAATATTGTTTTCCTTCAACAAGTTTATGTCAGGCTATTTGGAAAGTCAGGTCAGTAAGACAGCAAATCACAACTAGAAAGCGGGTGATATTGTTAATTGATCTAACAGAGTTAAATTAGTATTTTGATTTTCTCTGTTCTGTAACCCATTCTGAAATATCAATTGTCTTCAGTGTTGTTAATAACTCAGTTACAAAATCTCTGTTACACTTCCATAGTGTTCCTGTGTTTTTGCTAATTCTACATGAAGCTCTTACCAAAAAAATCAAGTAGCTGGTTTGGTTTTCTGAATGTATCAACTCTGGCATATCTCCCTGCCCCCCCGCACACACACATTTGGGGGATATCAAATGTGAACATATGGGCACAGAGTGACACAGCAATAGAAGGATCAAGCTGGATAAACAACCTCTGCATAGAATAACCCTATCCAAAAGTGTGGTGTATGGTTTGTGGTTTTTTATTTTTAAATCCTAGAACTTGCTGCTTACTGCAATAACTTGCTTTGTGGAGAGCTTTCTTCTGCCTCTCCCCTTCCGTCCCAGCAGAAGGTGTGGGGACAAGTTTTCTTTCCTTAGTTACAACAGAGTTTCAGTGGTGGGTACCATGGGACAGGACAAGAAAAGCTTCACAAACTGCAGATAATGCAGGTTTGCTTCCTTGCAGTGTCTTCCCTGACTTCTTTTACCTTCTGAGAAAGAATGGGTGTTATGGTAACAAGAATGGTGTTCCAGTTTCTTCCTCAGCAAAAAGATTGAAGTGGGAGTACTAGCCTTTTCTAGAAACCGAGCCTTTAAAGTACTTTTTGTACCTGAGCGTCTCAGTCCTGAGCAACATGAGCATCTCATCTCTGTTGGTTGGCCTAATAAAACAACAGAACTCGGTATTTTGTCAGTTATCTGTAAGGACAGTGAAGTACTACTATCTAGGAATAAGCTTAGTGAGAGACGTCATAATGTCAAAAGTGTAATCTGCTAATATTGTTAGTATATCACTTAAATCTCTAACTTGCAACCATCTAAAAAGCAGCTAAGTGCATGTGTTGGTTTTGTTTTCATACTTGTTTTTTTAATTCTTCAGTCCTCCTGGGAGATCCTTTTAGCATGTTGTTTCTTAAAATTTAAGATCATTTAATTTCCAGCCTGAAAGTTTCTCCTAACTATTTTGCCTGCTAACTGTATCAATGCTATCCTCTCATTTTAAGTAATTTTCTTCTTTTGGTATTTTACCCTTGGCACTTATAGAAAACGCTTATAACCTTTTTGTTGCCAGACCAAATAATACAGGCTTTATTATTCACCTCCTGTAAGAGCACTTTTCTGTTCTTTCAACTGGAATTCATCTCTCTTGACCAAGGCCAGGTGTGACGGGATCGAGTATTCCAGATAACACTTTTTTGTACAAAAGCACTGGAGAACTCTCAGTTACTCTAATGTTATATATAGACCTAAGCATTGGTTCCTCCTCCACGCCTGCCCTGCCCCCGCCCCATTCCCTTCCAGTATCACTCTGTGAGTAACTGGAACATGGAGTCACTAATGCTTGTGTCAACTGACAAGGGCTTGGCTTATAGCAAAACTTCTTGTTTTTAGTACTGAGGCATAGGATCTCTGTGCTGCTTGGTATTATTGTACTTCATAGTATTCCAAGTGTCTCATTAGTATAATTTACTGTTCCATATTTTTGACACATACTTACTGTTTTGGGGAAGGGAAACCCTCTCTTTTCCCTTTCCTCTCCTCTCTTTTGAGGAGAGGAAAGGGAACTTTTAAGTTTTGATAGTTTTGGGAAAAATGGGAGTTTTGAGGGAACAGCTCTGGCTTGATAACCGTATCACCTGGGTAGTTATGTTGAAATACACAAGGCTGTAACAATAATAAAGCTTTCACCTTATTTCATAGTTTCCTTCTATGGTTAATAGTCTGTTCATCACTACAAATATTTTTCTGCTAAACTCATATGGTGATGTGTTCTGTTTGGATGGTACTTAGCAGCAATTGGTTGTTTAAATAGTCTTGGATTTAGCAAAACAGAAATTAGATAATGAGTGACCTCTCTTCTATAAGCCTGAAAATAGTAGCAAGCATCCCGAGTTCTGTCGTCAAAAAAATCTTTCACTTCTGGAATCTATTGATGTCCTGTCATTACT
This sequence comes from Nipponia nippon, assembly GCF_047370975.1. NCBI lineage: Eukaryota > Metazoa > Chordata > Aves > Pelecaniformes > Threskiornithidae > Nipponia > Nipponia nippon. Next base: position 18,438,281 of record NW_028262391.1, read on the forward strand.
GAATTAGGGTTTCAAGATACAATTTCATCACAAGTTTAAGATTATTGCCTGCCTTCAAGTGTTACAGATGTGTAAGCACCCATAGCTTACACAAACTGTCATTTCCAATTGTTTTTCTCAATGTTGGGCCTCTGACTGCACATTCACGTAGCTGTGAATATTTTAAGTCCAGCTACATCTAAAAGATGGAAGTACTTTAGACAAAAATACTTTTCCTGTAGTGTTTGCTGTAACACAGCTTTGAAACTGACAGGGGTCGAAAGCTGCAGTTTACTAGTCCTCATCAAGGGTACTTGTAATCTTTTGTGAAACTCTGGTTCAGTGAGAATGTCTGTCTGTATATGTTCATAGAGTAAACAAACAGAATTTCATGGCACTACTGACATAGTGAAGGAAGGTAGGCTGTCCTGTGAAAAGTATTTGAAAGAACCAGTCTTATATCTTAGTTTCTCAGGAAAGGAGAGGGCCTATTACTGGAAATACTGTCAACTCTAATGGGATATCTTTTTAAATAGTAGTTTGGTTTTTATTTGTTTGGTTTTTTTAAAGCAAAGGGACAATTCTTCCTTACTGTGTTTTTGGATCACTTTTCATTGGAGTACTTTAAATGCCTGACTTTTAGCCTGAAGTATCTAGTTGCCAGCTAAAGGCTAACAGGAGGAGAGAAAACAAAGTGCAAAAGTAAGTGTAAGTGTTCAGTTTTTATACCACTGACTCTAGCTGCATTGTCATAAATGTTATAGCTATACCATGAAAGGTAGTTGCTGCCATGGGGATCTCTGTTTAGTTCCCTTAAGGGAAGGTGTTCTAAAGATGTTAACCTGGCATGCTTAATCTTTGAACAGCTGAGGCAAGGAATTCAAGGACCCAGAGTTTTGTGCCCATTGACTCATGAATGCTGCTCTGAGATCACTGTGTGACAATAGAGAAGTTGCAAACTACTGTAATTCCTCGGATTCTCAGATAGCTTGTGAGAGATATGATTTGGGGCTTGTAAGCCCCTATTTTTGCTTTATGTGTATTATCTAATTTGTTAAAAAAGCCTACTTCAGAAGCGTTTGGTTTTTCTGTTGACAATATCAATAGCAGGAAGTGACTAGTGCAAGTCCAGAGCTGTGGCAGCTAGAAGCAGAAGCTCAGCCTATAGTAGAATACAGTGATTTAAATGTCTAAGTTTAGTTAAGTCAGGGTGCATCCAAAATCAAGGTAGTTTGTTACTACTTAATAGTATTCCAGGTTATGGCAACAAACTAGAGTTGCACCTGTTCTTGGTGTGTATTTGCTGAGTCGCTAGGGAGGTTGGGAAGGTTGGTGGCCCAGCTTTGAGGTGGGGAGAATTTTAAAATGCACATTTGTGACTGTCATCTAATCTGCTTTGTTCTTTATGCTTGCATAGACTGGAGTAGCATTTGTGGTAGGAGAACGGGGGAGAGGCTGATCTAATTTCAGGTTGCTTCGGAATTTGAAAGCTTATACTGGTGACAATTGGTGATAGTTCAAAGTGTCAGGTTTTAAATTGTCTATATAAACTTGTATGAATGCAATTGTCTATATTTTTGACCATCTCCTGAAGTTTAATGTGCTGAATTCTAACATGAAAATGGCCTCCACAGGCATTAGAGTGAAACTAATGATTGTACTCTATCCCTGTACCTTCTGAGGTATTTGTGTAAGAGAAGGGGGTTGAAATAACGACATACTAAAAGGTAGGAACTTCGGATAAATATATGTAGCAGTTGGAAACTGCCTTCTTCCAAGTACGCAAGACTTTCACTTAGTTTTTGGATTAGAGGAACTAACTTTCCTTTCTAATTTATTTGGATGACCACACTTACTAGGATGTCTCCCAAGATGCATAGTTGGGTTTTTAACTTCCATCAGTACTGTGGTACTCTTTGGAAGATATAGTGGAGTTCAGCTGAAGAACTGCATAGTGCAGACTGATAGCTCTAATGCCCTAAACACTGGCTTGTTTAGGTTTTCTCTCCTTAGTCTGTACCATAACTTTAGTAGTAAGTTAAATCTTACGTGAAGAGTATAAGGAAGTGTAATCACTTAAGCTTAGAGTTAACGGAGTTGTAAAATAGGTGTGTTTGGCTCAGAATGTCTGTCACACTTGAACATGTACAGAATGTTTATGCTGTCATTTTACTTAGAAAAGTATGTTATAAAACACACACTGCTATACCACATCTGAAATGTTTTTCTTGCAAATAAAAAAAGAATGCTTGAAACTTTTGTACTTCTATCATGCATCTGTTTAATGTAATAAATATTGTCATATTAGTATATGCTAATATGGCATATGCTGTCCTTGATATTTGAAACTACACCACCAGACTGCTGATTTGAAAATTCAGTTTTAGAAGCTTTATACCCTCCACTTTCTAATCAGTCAAAATAGACATCGAATAGAATATAGTTGAAGCTATTTCTTAATAGATACTGCAAGTTAGTGAGCAGTGTTTTCAAACTATTTAACTTCTAGTTCTGTGGCAGAAGTTCATGCTGGACAGATCAGGCTGTTTTCAAATCGCAGTACACAGTATCTATGTCCCAAAACTGTTCTGCCAGGGGAGCCTTTTAATACAAAGAAAACATACAAATAAAGTTTGAAAAGCATAGAAGAAAGACCCAAAGTTAGTACAATTAATTTGACATCTTTGGTACCTGATGGGGACTGGAGGTGCTAGGAAATAATTGATGGGAGAAAAGATTTATTTCAAAGGCTTGAAGTAGAGAAGTAGATGTACTAAAGATACTGTGATTACTAGAACACTTCATTGCTCACTAATTGTATGTGGGATGGGAAGGTGTGTGCTCCTAGGTGAGTATCTTTAATTAGCAAAACACGTGTAGGACTAAGAGAGGCTGCAGCCTTTATGAAATACCTAAATTTTGCATTTGATATAAGATACTATGCAGAGGGGAGGGAAGGAAGAAACTGTGCTCACTTCTGGGCCTACAGGTATTTTCCTTCTTCCTTCACAAGCTGGTCTAATTCATATACTTTCTTTAATCTTTCCCTGAAGCCACTCCATTCCCTGTGTGTTTTTTACTCAAGTGTTGTAAAGACAGTTGTTCTGTCTTGCATCGTGATGAAGCTGCCCGCTCTATTTAAATATCCTTTTGTTTGTCTTGTCTCCCTTACCGGTGCATTTTATTGAATGACTTAAATAGTAAAGAGGATAACATGCAGAATAGTTCCGAAGCTATATGAGTGTCTTGTGCATATTTTTTTTAAAGAAAAGCAAAACAAAAAGACAAGACATCTTGCATAGGAGTTAAGTGAAGTTTGCTTCCAATTCAGCGTCATGTATTTCAGGCGCGTAGCAAGATGGATGTGTAGCTTTGCTCCGAAGTATTCTATCTTTGGTGTACACACAAAGTACTTAAAACAGTCTTCCTTTCCTCTCTTCCTTACCATATTCTCTTCCAGTCCTAGACAAGACCAGAATCAATATCTGTTGTTTGGGGGTGATGGGTGTAGGTTTGCTCATAAGGCATAGTTAAGCATTAGTGTAGGGTAAAAGGTCAGCTGTATAGGGGACAACTCCCGAGCATTCTGATTGGGTCACAGAGCAAATTGCAAGAGCAAAGGCTTATCAAATCAACTACTGTAATATCTAGTTTTTAAATAATAATTTTGGTCCTAAGATCAAACTATAGAAAGCCTACAGCTCTGCTTTATTCCTTTGTAAGTATATTGGAACTGTGGAAAAACTTCTGATGTGTTCTGTATTCCTGGTAGTCTGTGAATCCTTTCAGTACATCAGAGAGCAGTAGTTTAGCTGGGAGGTAGCAAAAAGCATTGAACAGATTTAGACAGCATGTATTGGAACATCTCCTTGCCAGGATGTAAGTAGCCTTTCTTCCAACTCTGAAGTGACTGACTATCAGCAAGGAATTCAGGCTTTGGCAAACCTGGCCATGCTATGACCCTGAGGAAAAATACCTTATTAGTGTCAACTTGTAAATATAATGAACTATAAAGTATGGGCATAGGTACAGTTGTTGCTTGTGCAAGGAAAGTGTGTGGATAGCCTGGGAGAGAGGAGGTAAGAGTCATTGGCAAGGTAAAGCAGAAAAAAAGGGCTAGTGATACTTGCATATATGGGAAGGAAGAGAGGAATTTGTGGTAGACTTTTTTTGTCTGTATTCAAGTTTGTGATGATGAGTTCTTGTCTAGCTTAAAATTAAGACTAAATTTGGCATCGTGCTAAAAAGCATTTGAAAGAGCTTTAATATTTAGATTTGCTCAAGTTCAGCATCTTAACTCTCTCTATTCAGGTTCTTGGGACACTCATTTGCCATTCCCATACTCTCTGATCCCCATGTACAATGCCTCGTTCCCACAAACTCGTTTTATTTGTCGTGTGCTGAAAAGGTGTGTATGTGCGGAGTGGACAGTCTCATCAATGAAGTGTGCCATAAAGTTGTTTAATTCTTTCATAAATCTTGGTACTCTGGCTTTTGACAACTTTTTCCATGACTGTAAAGGTTGGAACCTTCCTGAAATGCAGGTGTGGAAGCTAATATTGTATGTTCCTCTGTGTAGTTACCATGAAAGAATAGCTCTGAGCACTGTAAAGTCCTGATCCTATCAATGATAGGATCAGCTTAAGGACAGCTTAATCCCTAGTGTTTAACAGGTGTTTCTTTGGGTGTGACTTCCTTTTGTTCAGCTTTACACAGAACTTCTCTTTTGTTTCTCTATACAGATATTTGGTACGTAGTTTTGTTCATGATTTCATACAAGCTAAATGTCTTTAATTGTGCTTATGTCAGTAATTTGGTATGTGTATTGGAGTTTGCTCTTAATTACATCATGGCAAGGTAAAATGTCAATGTATAAATTATTTTTCTTTGGTCGAGAAGATGCATCTGTGGCACATAATTCCAAGATGCCATTGGTTTGAGCACTACCCAGTTTAGAAACCTTAAAATGTGTTTTAGTCCCTTTGTTGTTGTGGTATCCTTGTGATAGCCAAAGATCCGTATGCAGATCCAGAGCTGAGGAAGCCGGAAACTTAACCTGTTCTAATTAATTGGATTTCTTCTTCAACAACTACAATTAAACTATTTCCCAGATTGTATCATGTGGAGTAGGAACCTTCCTATGCATTAGGCCTATGACCTTTCTTGTGTAGCATTTGGGTAGAAGTCTTTGTTCAGGAGGACAGCATAACCTGCTCGAGACAGTCTAGGAAAGGAAGCCTCAACAGACATCAGCTTGAGTCAGTGCTAAAGATCGGTGATAAGAAAAACAAAAGGAAAACTCCTGAGATCCTCTTGATCTGTCCAAAACTTTTCTGCATGATATTTTGAAGATGCAAAAACTTGAGAGCCATTCTAGTTAAGTAGAAGACAGGCGAATACTCCCCCTTCCCCTGGATTTTTTTTTTTTTCTTTAAAGTGTTTCTGTTTCAGACATGCTAGCATGAGTGAACAGGCTTCTCAACTTTTGGCACTTCTGATGTGAGCTTGTTTCAAGCTGAAGCTGAATATTATCAAAATGAAGACCCAGTTTCCTCCCTGTTTACCTTGTTTTCAAGGTAGATCTACATAATGCCCTTAGACCTGTAATCTTGGGTTTATCTGTGGCACTTGTCTAATCTGCTTCTACATGTCAACTGTTCTTTGTTTCTTCTTCCAGCAGTAACTTCTGTTAAGATCTAGTCTCTGAATGTCTTCATTCTAGTGGCTAATAGAAGTTTGGGTTTTTTTGGTTTTTTGTTTTTTTTTTTTATTTCCACCTCCCCCCCGAGTTGTGTAGAAGACTGCAGAGATCATCTTATGTTAATTTAGACTTTGGGTGGTCAAACCATGTTTTGCTAGCCACTGAGCTCACTAGGTCTCTCTGTAACTTAAGGCAGCTTGGCAAAAGTTGATTAGGAACTTGGCAGGGCTCAGGCAACCTGCTGTGCTGCAACTTGGGGCATGTATTGTCTAACAGGCTCTGCAGGTAGGACACGAGTATGTACCATATCAGTATTTGTCTTGTAGTGCTGTTGCACTTGATTTTACTTAAGGGCTGTGTGTTCCAGATGCAGGTAAATGGCAAACTGCAGATAAGGCACCATCTGGTCTATGGGGTTAGAATAGGGAAGAGGCTCGGTGTTGTAGCAGTAGGTTCTGCATTCAAACTAATAATTTCAAAGTAAATGGAGCTATGCAGCTCAAAGGCAGCTGAGCATGAAGCGTTGGGCAGGGCAGTCTTGGAGTAGGTGATGAGCTTTGGTACTTTTTGGTTCACTTGCATGACAATACTGAAATCAAGCTTCTAAATTGAAATTTGCACTAATTGCTCAACTGACTTTTTTCTTCACTGGTAATAAATGCCCCCTGCCCCAACTTTTCCACACCTGTTTACTTGGTCTTAACTTGACCACCTACCTACTAGCTTGTCTTCATTTCTGACAGTGTCACTGATCTGTACTTCATGAAGGATTCTGTGCTTTCGTTCATGTTGTCTCACAGAAGGTAAAAGCTCCTCATTCAAATTCATTCCTCTCTTCTGAAGAGAACGTTCTCCTTCAAGCTTGCCAGGCGGCATGTTTTTTTTATAATGTTAGTGGCAGCTTAAGCCACCACACAGTGAATTTTGGCTCCTACTAAACAAGGATTTCTAGAGAAGCTGGAAAAGAAGGACAGGTGAGATTTTACTTCTATTGCTTGTGATGGTTTTTTCCATTGTTGCTAACAAGTTGGAACCACGCATGTATTAGCACCAGGTAGCAGAATTGCGTAGTGAGACTCTTATTCATAGTGTAAACTTCTCTGTCTAGCAGCTTGTCAGTAAGTTTAAGGTTCCTGTAGATGTGAAGTCAAGCTCTTGCTATAGGATCTGATTTGGCAGAGAAGTTTTGCTCTGTGACACAAGCGTACAGAAGAAAAAACTTTGAATGCACCCATTCCTCGCTGCTTCCCTTCTCTTTCCCATTGCTGTGCTAAAAGGGAAAAAGACCTGTCAACAGAGAGGCAAAAGTTGGTTCAGTATTCTGCAGCTAATGTTTGCTATGTTTATATGTGCCTGTTCTCCATGTGGTGTAACAAATCTTTCATGTTACTGATATGGCTTAAATATCTCTGGGCTTCTTCTGAAGCTGAGCTATTGCTGGCTGACTTGTGGCTATCCAGATCAGACTATTCTTTTACTGAATATAGGTTGATTCAGAAGTTTCTGGCTGCTTATGCATTTGATTTGTGAGCAGAAAAAAAATTAACTGCTGCAGAATTGACTGAATTACGCAACAGAACTTAATGTTTAGCTAGTTAAAAAAACAAAACAAAACAGCACTGAAGACCGAGAAACTACAGGTTTTGTAAACATGAAAATATTTTCTTGAAGTGTTGAGTCCTGGCATTCTGCCACTGAGAGAGCATTCCCTTCCTTCATTAATGAATTAAGTCAAACCATACACTGATAGAAAACTTATATTGAACTAGTTTGGACATGTTACAAATGGTGACATGGAAAGGTAACAAACTTGGTTTATTTGGAGAACAACAACTTAATTCTTTGACTTTTTTTACAAGGGCAGATTCTTTGAATTAAGTTGTGATCCACCCTTGAAAAAGAAATGTTCTAAGAGATTGTTTTTATAAAATAAACTCCATTGCTGATGCTTTCAAAAACAAGAGGAATAGTTGCTGTTGGCAACACCTAATTTCCAAAGATACAGAATGCTAAACTACAGAGAAACAAGAGAATAAAATGAAATGCTTTCTATTTTTCTTAACTTCTTTTTTGGATGAAGATCTAAGATGTGAATGACGCTTGTGTACTTTTGTGAACCCAAATACAGTCCAAAGAAGAGTGACACAACTTGTCTAGCAAATTTCTGTCCTTGATGAACACAAGAGAAACAAAGCAGTGAGGTGGCAGAACTGAAGAGAGATGCCCTCAGAGCAGCATTATATTTGTTCCATGCAACTCCTTTACTTTTCCTCCTCAGGCTGCAGCTTCTGGCCTTCCAGAGGAAAGGCGTATAGGAGATAATGGCTTTTACAGTCTTAACATTAGCGAGGCCCCTTAACCATCTCACAAGAATGTAGTTAAGCTTTAGTCCTGGTTTAATTTGTCAGTGCGCTAAAATGGTGATTCTTTCTTCAGTAATGAAATGAAGCTATGGATTCCTGCGTACCATGAGCTGGGGACGCTAGTTGTACAGAGAGACCTGAGACACCTGAGCTCACCTTTGTATCCTGTATAACCATATACAGAATAGAACATGAGCAGATTTTTTTTTTTTGTTCCTTTAAGCTGTCCAGATGAACAGGAATGTTCTGCTGTCTAACTTCTGCGGGTGCTTTTTTTATTTTTAGGTAATTTGTGGCCCTCCCCTCCATCCATAGGTTTCTCTTGGTTCTTGAGCTCTTTAAATTCTTGAACAGTCAGTTGTGCTGTTGGCTGGTTATAAAGCCATCTGCCAGTGGTACCTGTGCTTCTCTCTAGTTTTGCATAGTGCCCTGTTTGCTATTTCAGTTTGACTTTCCACAGCCCAAAAGGACTCGCTAAGGTTCTAGCTGTAAACCAGTGATGGATGCTAGGTCTCAGTAGTCTTTATGGAACAAGGTTTTAAGCTTCTTTCAGGTCACTGAAGACATGTTAAGTTTGCTTTTATGTACCAGGCCCAGCAAAAGGTCTCTGCAGTCTCAGACTTCAAATTCAACTGACCTGCTTGAAGCAGGGGAGGCTGTTCAGCTTCTGCAACTCAGAATGTCTTCCTACCATCACAAAACTGTTCTTATTAACACTGGAGCATGTGATAGCATGTATTTAGATTTTGTCTTAAACAATACTTGACCTCTGACTTCCCCAGACTACATGTTTTCAAGCTATGGTATCTTTTGCACAGATATCTTCCAGTCCTTTCAGCAAACAGAAGTCAGTAGGTAAAGGTGCTACTTTGCTGGCTTGGAGTCCTGGCATGTATAACCTGTTGGATCACACAGTCCTAACAACCTGGCATTCCTCTAGTGAGCATTGTGTATCTTTTCAGAGGCATTTTCAGTGTTCTTATCTCCTGTGGGAACTTGTAAATCTTCCGTTTGAGGCAATGAATATTCTAACTGCCAATTAGCAGTATAGTTCCCCCTAATTCTGAACCATAAGACCACAAATGAAGATACTTTTAGCTCTTCTCCCTTCCTCTTCCATGCCAAGACTTTCTCTTCCCAATCTTTGTCTATAGGTCATTATAGATATATATGCATAGATGCAGTCTAGAGAATCTTAACCTGGTGGCTACATCCTTTCAAGTTCCTAGCCACTCGTTTTGCTGATTCTGTGAAGGTAGCCTTCTGCATTGCTGCTGTCTCAGCTAGAAGGCTAGGCAAGGTCTAAGCTCTTGAAAGACTATGTAAGGGAAAGCTGACATCTTCCGAATGCGGCAAGGCCCGAAGGTTGCCATAATCTTCTGATGGCTGTCTGTTGTAAAGTCAGTGGAACGGGGATAACTCCGGCTCCTTTACTGATTTCCACCACCACTCCCCCCCGCCCCCCTGCCTTCTCCTGTGGAGTCTGTAGCTTGAATGTATTTATCGTCTACTGGTATTTAGGAAGTTTTCTGCAGTATCTATACCTCTTAATATATGGGATATTTTTGAAATGGTTAAGAAATACTTCCACTCTAATGATTACAGAGTAGCTGAATTAAAAAGAACTCTTCAGTTGTAAATGAATCTAAGAATATTGTGCTGAAGCTTTTTTTTTATGTCAGCAATTTGGAAAAAATCTGTCTCTAGCTAACAGTTTGTATTGTCTAAAGTTACCCAGTGTAAAAATAGACATGTGAGCTAGTCCGAAGTCTGTAATGCCTTCAGTGACTGGACTCCTTTGATATTTGTAGCTTACATGCCCATTTTGCTTACTTCCTCGTCTTAGTCTGGGTTACTGGATTGTGTTTTTGAGGAACTGAAGGGGAGGGAATGCTTTCTGAGCTATATGTGATTGCAGGGAGGCACAGGGCCAGAGTTGTTTATCTTCTCAGAGAGGTTGTCCTTGGGAGGGATGGGGAGTGTGTCCTTGCACACCTGTACATCTACACAGATCTGAGATCTCAGGTTGCTTGAACTGACATCTATTGCATGACTTTTTATCAAATTCTTCTGCTGAAAATACTGTTTTCTGATAGTTTGTTAGTGTCTTCTCTGCATGCCTTTATATCTGGCATGATGTTATGGTATCTTATTTAATTTGGGATTTTTTTTTCCTTTTCCCTTTCTTCAGGATATCTCTCATGATTCACCTTTTGCTTTTCTGCTCTTGCTCAGAACTCAGAATATATTTTGTCATCATGGTTGCAAATTGTCACTTCTCAGCAGAATGAGAGAGCTCTAACATAATCTAAGGTCTTACTTTCAACAGGAGGTTGCACCAGATGATCTCGAGAGGTCCTTTTCAGCCAAGGCTTTTTTAATGATTCTAACTTAACTCTTGTACTCCAGTACTGTACTGTGCATCAAAAAGGCATCAGGTCTGAAGAGGAGCTTGCCTCTGTATGCTGTTAAACTCTGCTTGTCTTCCCATCAATATCTTATTAATGTTTTCCAAGAGAACTGACAAAAGTGATGCAACTGTTTAAGTTTGTAGAAATTCTGTGCTGGAAGAGGTGTAGAAATCTGTTTCCTTACCACCCAATGTGCTTGTTCTAAGAAGAAACTTCCTTGATGCCTACTTGTCTGTCTTCCCAGCAGGGAGGTAATGTTACAGTACTAGGAGGCTGTAGAATCTTGCTTGTCCTGAAGACTTTTCTTTATGTACTGAATTTGGTCTAGTTAGTGTGTCTGTGCATGCATTTCAGTGTGTGTAGTTCGTGTGGTTTTTTTTTTTTTTTTCTTTAGCATTGGAGGGGAGAATACAGAAAAATACAGTCCAGGTTAATATATGATTCAGTACAATTTTTGTGTGGTTTCTGTATCAAAAGATGTTAATCTGACAAAAGTCACCATTTGAATTTTACATCATTAGATGCAGTGCAGCAGGTAAGCCTTAGTGTACTCTAGCATCCTTAAATCATGTAGACAGCTTATGGCTATTAATAGGGAGAAGGTAGAAATGGAAGTAGATAAGAAAATAAGTGGTAACTTGCTTCTCCCGTTGTTGGAAGAAGAGAAGATTCTCATTCCTTAAGGCTCAATGCTTTCATGCAGCTGAATAACCCAGGATTTGCATGAATGCAGCTGAAATCCGTCCACCTTACTGTACCTTACAGCACCTTGCAGCTGATGGGACAATATCTTTTTCCCTTGTTCGTCCATAGAAATTTGCTGTCAGGAAGAAGGGAGGGATGATGAGAATTTGGGATATGTCACAGAAATTTTTTTCTAGGAAATCTTCAGTATGTTGTTATACCCACTCACTAAATTATTCCATGAACTATTTTTACAAGCAGAAGGGACAAGAGGCTGCTAAACTGAAAATACAAGCTTCTGCCTGCATGGAGCTTTGACATGAAATTTATGTTTGGAGGTGAGGACTGCAGTGGAAAAAGAACTGGGCGGAGTGGATAACTATTGAATTTAGAGAGTATAGTAAGGAAGAGTATTGTGTCAAAATTGGCTGCACAAGACTCAGTTTAAAGCAACTAACTGGACTAAAAAGTCGTCTTAATAATGAATTTCTGAGTGAGCTGGTGAAGTGGCAGAAGTAATTGAATGAGTGCTTGCAAGTGCTTGCTTGCAAGGCAAGAAAATAGGTGTGTATGTTTGTAGGTAAATGAGAACCTTGTGAGCAGTGAGCAAAAATGAGGTGCAGCTATGAGATCAGTTTAAAATGAAGTAATATAGGTGCAAAACAATTCAGCAGTTACTGAACCACATGCAGTAAGTTCTTCAGTTGAGTTGCAGTTAAAGTCTCAACTCTTAAATGTTGTACGCTTGTATATTTAGAATGTTGTTTCTACCTTCACTGGCTAGATTTGTCACAGATACAGCTGATCAAGTAAATTAATGTTACAGCTGATGAAGTAAACTTCATTGAAGTGCAGGAATACAAATCAGAAGTCTTAGACTTCACATTTTCTGATAAGTACACTGAACTCTGAGTTCTGGCTGGCAAGATGTGCAACTTACTGGAAGAAAATGTTCTGAACTTACAAGGCATATAAACATCCTCCTGTCTTTTCCTTCTTCCCCCTCTTTTACCTAATACTGACTTCAGGGGAGTAAGTCTTTGCAATTTTGAGAAGCTGGCTTGCTGCAGAAGCATTAAGTAAGGCACTGTTTTTTGGGCCAAGGTACAAAAGTGAAAGTATGCTGACCAGTGTGCTTGACTCCAAGCAGATAACAGGCATTATAATGGAGTATTCTAGGCAGAGGTGCTAGGCATATCCTTAAATATTCAGGAAATTGGAGTGCAAGAGCCTGAGTAATTCTTGTACTACCAAGACTCTTGCAAAGAACTTTAAAAGCCCAAGAAACAAACCACCAAAAAAACCCTCAAACAAACAAGTTCTACAGCTCATCCAAGTAGATTAAGGAAGCCCTTTTCTTGTGAAAGCATTCAATTCCTTTTTTACAGGGGCTGTTACCGCTTTGCCTTTTTGAGCTATTAGTGGCCCTAGAGCTGTTGGAGTGCTTCAGTTTACTCATTCTCTTTCCCTCTCTGTAGCCTACATCAGTTCACAGTATCCTTCAGGGAGTGCTTTTGGGTGTTAAGTAAAAGCTGATACAGGCTTGCTCTGTAGTTGTCTGTTTCCTCTGCTTCAAAGATATGGAAGAGTGTCAGTCACTTCCTGTTGGCTCTTCCATGAGAAGAAAGGTAAAGGCTTCACTGCAAGTTAGCAGGTGGTTTTTGCATCTTGTGTTCTTGCAGAACCTCTCCAAGTAATATGTTGGCTATACATTAGCTATAATGTTTGTAACAGGTGTGTTAGGTCTACAGAAATTAATTCTAGTTGCTTTCCTTTGTGCAGTGACAAAGATGCCTGTTAATGGTAATCAGTGTTTACTAAAACTCGAGAATACTTGCAAGATAATAACAATTAGATGCCAGTGCTGTTAGATGTCTTCAGAAGATATGTTGTGGCTTTATTTGAAATGCTGCTTTTTAGTATTCATTCTCAGTCTAAAGAGGCTGCTTATGAGAAGAGCACCTGTGGGCCAGTGCTTTGGCATCATTACAGCTAGGAATATGGAGTTGTGAAATATTAACTAAAATGACTTTTTTTTTTACAGAAAACTTTATGCTAGAAGAGGACCTGAACTTAAGATTCTCAAATCGCAAAGCTTGTTAACTGAAGCACGGAGGTCTGATGTGCAGTTGTAGCTTTTTCTTATTGTGGGTGTGGGGAGAATGCTCAATGTAGTTGAGGAAACTGTCTTAAAATGTGACAGGACTGCACTGGTGCATTCAGCTGATCTACTGAGTTGCCCATCTCCTTTGAATTCAGGTATCTAAAGAGGGGGAAGAATAAGCTAAGTGCTGGAAGTGAGACTTACAGATGGGGTGGTAAGTCTGAATGAGAACAGTTCAGTTTTAGGAACCTCAGGGCTGTTGTCATTCTAGCATGTGAAAGACACAGTTGTGACCCTCTAAAATAATCTCTTCCCTACTAGACTAACTGGGCACATGGTACTCTGTGGCTTCAGATACTTGCAGTGAGACTTAAGTTCATGTTTTGATGTTAAAGGTCATAGCTGAATCGTGAAGCAGCATTGTATTTAAAGGGAAACTGGGAGTCATATGGTAACACACTACACAATAAGAAACGCAGTTAAGTTGAGAGGTTTCAATATAGAAGGTAACTCTGGGCATCATGTTGACTTGACAGATGCCTTACAGGATAAAACAGCTGCCGTTTCATTCTTCTACACAGCTGAAAATGCCATGTGTATGACAACACACTGTGCTGCATAGCTTCTAAGCACAGATGACTTAAAGTGGCTGGCTGACCCAGGCAAATCAACATTAAACTAAAGTTTCCCTAGACAGCACCAGGATTGCCTGTGTGATGTTTTCTTCAGCTAACTCTTCTGGTGTTTTTTTTGAGGAGCCCGTGTACTGGCCCTAGGTGGGAAAGCCTGGAGCTGACCTAGCAGAGCTCTAGAATGAGCAGAACGAAACCTGCTGGAATGCATGTTCTTTATAGTCAGTATGAGGTGATAGAATAGATCTATGGCAACCATTTCATAGTATGACTGATAGTTTGACATTAGTACCCAATTTCAATGTCTGTTGACCTTTGTACAGGAGGGGACACTACTCCCTCCTTTCACAAAATGCACAAAATATACTTTCTTGCTGATACTTAGGAAGAGATGTTTTTTCATTTGGTGTTTGAATACAAAGAAATAGAGAGATGCACAACAGCATCTGACAATGCCTGTGATTGACTTCAGCTAGACCCCCCCTAGGTAGTGCTGGAACCTTGGTCAGCTTTCAGCCTGGTTAATGTTAGGCTTGTCATCTTGCATCTGTGGTGTACTCTGCAGAGAATGGTACCACTCTATGCTCTTCTCAACCTGACTAACCTGGCTGCACTAGCAAGCTGGCATAATTTCTAGCTATAGCAGGCTTTTTCTGTTCCATTGTAAATCTTTGTGCTCTATAGGAAGTTGTAGACTGAATGTGTTATGTATTACTTAAAAGCTTTAAACCTTTCTGTTAGTGGGAATGTTTGCTATGATTAAGGAGTTAGGATAAGAGAAATAATCATGAAGAAGGAAAGCTCAGCTTCTGAGGAGTAGGGTTTACAGCTTTCTCAACTTCCCAGTCATCAAGACTTCTAGCTATGAGGTTCATTGAACAACTAAATTTTATGGGATAGTGTATTTTGTGCTCTACTTTGATTCTTTGGAGTTCCTAAGCATTAGGTAAAAAAATAAGGTAAAGACAATGGTTTGCTAATTAATCCTACTTTCTGCTTTTGCTGTCTGCTGCTGTGTTGGACCTCTTAGTAGAAAGCACATGAAGACTTTCAAAAGATGCTTTTGACTCCTGTGATGTGGGGATTAGGATGGGGAGCAATTCTTCTGCCTAACTTGTACTCTTATTTGATTCCTGGAGCTTATTTAAAATATTTCTGGCATGCTAACCAGGAGCATTTAGTACTATGTTGTATCATGACAGTGTAACAAGACTGAATCTGAGCTAGCAGAATCCTGATCACTAATTTCTTGTGCTGTGCAGGTGTCTTGACATCATATACATGTTCCTTTTGGCATTGTACTAGCTGTGTGAGGTAATGGTTTGCATTATACCAGTTTATGTGCCTGGTTTCTTATGGCCTACAGTAAGCTGGAATAATTTAGGATTTTTTTTTTTTCCTTCTACTCACTTTTTTCACTTCTATAGGCTCTTTCAGAGGAATAGACAATTATAGTCAAGTATTGTCTGGCTTTACTGACAATGCCAGATCTTGAGAGTTATTTTATTGGAGGTATTCGAATTTGAACTGAGCCTTAGTTAGCTGCAGTTGAAATGTTATAAAGTTTTTCCTGGCAGACTTCTTGCTTACTGTGCTATAAATATAATAGATAGTGAATCAGCATATAGACTATTGTGTTCTTAAACTTTGGTTATTTTCCTTCTTGTGGCTTTTTTCACCTACAAATACCTTTTGTACCAGATTCCACACAATTAGAAACAGTGAAACTGTATTTGCTGCTTGTGGTCCTGTTGCTATGCTCTCTGTATAGAAATACCAATTTAGCGCAGGATACAAAAGTTACCTCTCTTCACTGAGGAGCTAAGTGAGGCTTGATCTTGAAATACCTCTGTTTCTGGCGAGTGCAGCTGGCTGTTATGGTAGTCTTCCATAAATAACTACGAAAATAATATCTGTAGACCTCTAGCAGTCACAAAGCAATCCCAAAAGTAGTAATACAAAGCCATCATATTGCCTTTTTTAAAATAATTGTGTGCACTCATTAATTCTTCTAACCTCAAATACCTTTTCCCACTAATTAAGCTCTCATGAGCAAGAACTTCTTGCTTATATAGCTAGATCTTTTTCCTGAATTACTATGTATCTTTCTTTATGCAGATGGAAGTTGCATAAATCTGAGTAGAGAAAGAAGCTGTTTTAAAAGCACAGTAGTTGACTGACTTCCATAATCTTGTGGATACTGCTGCTGCTTATTCCTGAAACTGGCATTGTCATCTCCCACAATGAGAGTTAAAATACTTAAATACTATTGCTCTCTATCAAGCATTGAGTTTTACTAGTTAGTGTGTTTTTCCCTAACGTTGAGAAATACAGGTTCTCTTAAATCGCATTTGTCTTATCTCCTTAAAATAATTACAGAAGCCTGTCATCGTAGAATCATAGAATAGTTCGGGTTGGAAGGGACCTTCAAAGGTCATCTAGTCTAATAGGTCATCTGTATACTATATGTACTGAAAACTGGTTGTTCTGTATTGAGGATTACATGCTCTTGAGAAGAATCTTGGTCTGTGTGCCTTTTAACTAAAAATTGTTTAAAGGTTTTTGTCTTAAGCTTTTGCTTAAACAATAGCATTTTACATTTGCCTCTTGAGGCATGGCTGTAAGTCTTCATGCCACATATCTTATGACTATCTCTCTCTTGTCTTTCAGTGAATGATAGTGTCTAGAAAGGGTATGTCCCTTCAGGAGAGAGGTGCCAATGTCCAACCGGCCTAATAACAATCCAGGGGGGTCACTGCGACGTTCACAGAGGAACACTGCTGGGGCCCAGCCACAAGACGACGCAGTAGGAGGAAGGTATGACTGTTATCTATGAGTGTGTTTTAATGTATAGAAGCAAAATTGATGTGATTTATTTAGAGAATGAAGTTTTCCACCCTGCAATCCAAGCACTAAAACCTGTGTAAAATCTTTTTGCCTCTGAAATGGTGTCTATACTGTTATTGCATGAGATGAAAATGTGGATAACTCACTATCATGCATGTTCAACTAGAATAGCAGTAGTAGATCTATGGGGAAAAAGTGTAACTGAGCTATACTCCACAAATCACAGGTAGTAACCAATTCCTTCTCCCTCTTCCTTCCCTGATAACCAAAATGGCAGGGGGACAGGGCACAGGGAGAATCTGGTGTGTGAAATGTGGGAAAATCTGTGTCCCTGTTAGAGAAGACTGAATAACTGGCACCTTTCTGTTCCCTTGCACTGCATGTTAATCCTGTGCAGCTTCTGAATAATTCAAGAATAAAAGGTTTGCCATCCTTAATATACTTGTACTAGTGAGCAAGTGGACCACCAGGTTGTATTTGTTCTGCAAGTGGTTGCCTCTACAATGCAGAACAAAGAATATCCTTGAAACTTTTCTGTGGATGCTGACTGTATAATTATTGCCATGTCCTTTAAGGAATTAAGAGTCTTCATCTGAATGAGTGAAGCCTGTATGGATAAGTCTTCCTTTAATTTTGTTAAAATGTTAGTCTAATGAAGAAAGATTATCGTATCATGGTAGGCAGCATCTGTCTTGATTCTGCTTCCCCAGAGGTGTTACTGATGCAGTTGTTTGGATATGTATGTCTTTGGCTTGGGTTTTTGGTGTAAAAGTATTGAAATATTGCAGGTCAGTAGCACAAAATTGAAAGTTTTTTACTGTGAAGGAATCGGGCTATAACATATAATGAAGATGAGGTGCATTTCTTACCTAGTATAAAGTCTTAACTGAGAACAAGGCTGCTGTGGAATGGATGAAGGAGACTGTCTGTTCTTTTAAGGAACCTTGAGGGGAGTAATTTAAACTGCAAAATGCAGCTTCACTTTTTCTAAAATAGTCTGTAATGTACAAATGGAAAAGCAGATGATAAACACAAGGCTTCTGTCCTGGGCTTCTGTAGCATGGGGGGGGGTGGCGGCGGGGGGGGGGTAAGTTGTTGCCTTATGTAGCTGATTATTTTGCAAGCTAGAATTGCTTTTGGAGAATACTCCCTTTTTAACTGAGGCATGGTGAACCCTTCATTCCATTCTGTCTTATCTCTACATCTAAATGGATGTTTAAGTTAGATATTGCCCTACCAACTCTTTCCTTTTACAGTGAACTGGACCTGGTGTGAATAACCCTCCCCCTAGAATAAAGAGCTAGAGGCGAGTTATTTGGGCATGGGGTGGGGGATTCTTCTTTAGGTATCTCCTGTTTATTCAGATTTTGTAGCAGAATGCCAGGGAGAAGCTCTACAGTGAGTCAGACAAATTGAAGAATTTGAGAGGTAGCACTATTTTCTTATAAGTTACTCATCCAGTGTTTTGGTGCATTGTGATCTGTTACTTATGCTATCACACAATGATTCAAGATGCAACTTGTCTTAAATGACTGGACCCCTCACCAAATCTGTGTCAGTCAGACTTCCATGAGCAAGAGTGTATTGCGCTTCTGAGCTATGTTAGACCTTTATTGGAACCAAAGCTCTTTGCTGAAGTAAAGAGGATGGAAGCTTACAATCCTCTGAAAATGTAGGCTCTTTAGAACAGGACCTCCCCTGCCTTTCCATCTCTGAACAAGCATTTTTGGCTGGCAAAGCGTATAAAAAGGCCTGGATAAAGCATACTGATTAATATAAACTTTATAATGAATTCAGTTTCTCTTACTGTCTTCTGTATCTTTAATAAGCTGCTGGGCAGAAATGGCTGTTGTACAAGGAACAATGTAAGACAGATCTGTCATGTCCTTGACAAATTCGTAGATGAAATGGAAAGAGACAGGCTCTCAGATAACAGTCACTTTTTCTCTGGTTGCCTGTCTTCAGACGCAAACCTCAGGGCTCATCCTTCCATGCATCTAGGACGCAGTGGAATAGTATGTTCTAGTTCTGCTGCTGAACAGTACATAGGAGTGTCTAGAGTTCAGCTTGATGTACCTTCTTCATTATGCTTTGGTGTACTCCGGTGATACACACTGCTTTGGCTGCTATATTTAAAAAAAAAAACAAAAACAAAACAAACCCCCAAAAAACCAACAACAAAAAAAACCCCCAAAACCACCAACAAAAAAAACCCAAACAACAACACCCCCCTCCCACCCCCCCCGTACCTTTTCTTACATTAATTTTTTTGGGACACTTAAGACACCAGCTTATTTCCAGTGTCTTTCTTGTATTTGTCATCTGTAAAGTGAAACTCTTCAATTTCAGCTGCAAAATAATTTAAATGGAATGAACAAACTGTGGAAACACCAGTTTCAATAATATGCTCATATTGTGCAAATAACTGAACTTAGGATGCATCTATGTTAGTATTTTAGTTGGAGTTGGGAATGTTCTTTTGAAGCAAATCTGTCATCCTCACCTGTTGTGCTTTGGCTAACATCATGGAATGGTCTTGGAGCACTTGAAGTTGAATCTTTTTGAATGAAAATAAACTGGAAGCTGTGCTCTAAGAGAGCAGTTCACACTTCCTGGTCACTTGTGGTTGTAATCTGGTCTGCTTTGAAGTAGAAATCGTTGAAATGCATAGATGGTGGATGTTGGTCCTTAATGGCAAGTATCTTGCTTTACAAATTTTCTTTTGTTGATTTGTACGACTTGTTGATGTAGTTGTACAGATCCTATGAGATTTTATTCAGCCACTTTTAGATCCATGTTTCTTAAAAACCAAAACCAATACAACACCCCCACCCAAACACACCCCTAAAACAAAAAAACCTGGTATTGTAGAGGGAATTAAGCAGTAATGTGAGTCTGTAGGGTCTGTTGTTGCTTCAAGCCTAAAATTAGCCACAAAGTTTATAAGCAAACTGAAGGGCCACACCTTCTAAAGTGTTGGAGAAGGTTACTTCACTTTGGTCATAGATATGCAATCATAACCCTTCGAGCAAGGACAAGTTTTGATGCTGTCTGAACTTGTGTACTTGATTACATTTCTGCTTTGTATAAATAGCTCTCTAAATGCTGGAAATGCAACAGCTTTTTCTTAAAGCTTTCTTGTGGCTAAGGTGCACACATTTTCGAAATACAAATTAAGTGACAAAAACTTGGAGAGTTTCTGCAGCTTGTCACTCTTCCTGTAATTTCAGACTTTGTGAAGTCCACTAATCTAATGTAAGCGAGTGGTTGTATAGCCATTGGTAGTATAGCCAAATGGCTTTGTAATAGCCTTAACTTTCCTCTGTCTCTTGTGCTCTGACTGGAGTGATGATGTTAAAAGGAAGGTGTTAAAAAGGAGAGAGGCTGATGATATCACTTCCAAGCTGAAATGTTAACGCATGTCTTTCTATAGTCTTTGACCCTTTTGCAGCTTAAAGGTCTTTTGCTAAAACTTTATCAATTTAACTTGCTGAGCAGCTGCTGTTCACTTGCATGAAGACTCTGGAAATTCCAAACTCCTCTCGGGTCTAGTAGGTAAAACATAAATGCAGAGTCTTCCTCCTGTGACATCTAATACTGGCAGATTTGGCTTAACCTGGAAGCAACAATGCAAACCTGTTTTCCTCTAGACTGGGTTTATTTGATGTCACACTAATAACATCAATACTTGCAGTCAAAATGAGCGGGGAAGCCTGTGTTTTCTGCTGGAGTTTTACTAGCAATTTCACACTTAACACAGTAACTCAATATGAGCTTTGTGTGTTTGATTTTTACAGTTGCATTTGTTTAAAAAAACAAACAGTGGTGCTAGGCTCACAGGCTGTGTAGAAAGATAGTTGCAGCACAAATTGGAAGTAAACTTAGCATCTGTGATGTATGCTTTTCTCTAAAAGAAGCAAGGGATGTGTGTTTGAAAACAGATGTATGAACTGATGAACTGTTGTTTTTTTTCTTCCCCCCACCCCGTGTATGCACATAACCAAACTGGCCTTGTTGAAGTTGGACTAATGTGATTCTTCACTTCGTTGTCAGTAGTGATGTTGAAATAACTTTGTGCTTTGGATGACTTTCTGCTCCTGTGGATATTATAGTTCTTACTGGCTTTACTACCAGATTGAAAAGTGTTCAGTGTTATCCTCCTAATTTAAAATTACTGTTAAAATGGCACCTTCCTAATTGTAAGCATGAGCCCTTGTCTGAACTATCTCTTCCAGCACTTTCCATTGAAGGATGACTCTTTGCAGGTTTGTAAGGAAGCAATAATGATACTAAAGCTTCCCTTTGCAGCAGTAAACCAAAGAGGAGTGGGGAAGCAGATGCATTAATGAAAGCACTCTTTTCATGGCGGCAGGGGGAGGGGGTGGAAGGTATTTACTGTCACTTTCTTAACTCTCTTAAATCTACATTGTCACCATGTGTTGAAGAATTGTGCCCTTGTTGCTGAAGTTCCCAGTGATGCCATGGTATTTACTTTGAATGGGAGCAATTTGGAAGTGATATTGAGAGGCACACAAAAAGATCTTTTCTGAAAGTGGTGCAGTTGACTGTTCCTTTCAGTTGTGAGCAATGTTTCAGTATATTGGTATGGAGTAATGGAAGTGGTCCTGTGTACTAGAACTATTTAGTAGTGCTGGAATTTTTTTTTTTTTTGTGTGTGGCATGAAATGACAGTGGTGTTTATCTTTTAATCTGCATATTGTCACTCTTCTGAAATCTTTAGGAATAGCAGTATGTAAGTAGGATATCAATTTGACATAAATCACTGCTATGCTGTTACAGTTGTGGATGAAAGTATGATACTTTGACAAATTTTAAGTTTTCAGAATATCATACACACATGTTCTGCATTTGGGATTGAAGGCTAAATGGGAAATAAGAGATCCTTGTTAGCTGCATAGAGGATGTTGATATAACCAGAATCTAGAAAACAGTTTGGACTGACCTTTTTCAAATACTAAAGCAAGAAGAATGCTTTTGTTAGTTATACGGCTTTTGTTCTGAACAGGATTTGGTTTTGGACCAGTCTTGGTAATATGTTAACTGTTAACATCTTACCTGAGACTTGTGTAAAAACTAGACTTAATGTTTGAATTGGTGGGGAAGACAGGTGGAGTATTTCTGAGGAGAGAAAGTAGGGGGTTTTTTACACAGCTTATTTCATCTGTGCTATTGCTTTTTTTTTTTTTTTTTAATCTCACCTTTGACAGAAGTAAAAGGGTGTTTAGTTTTGTAGACTTCATATTTGGAAGCATTTAATACCTCACTCTCAGCTGCTGAGCAACATGACTTAGATGAAACACTTTGTTTATTAACTAACTTCAAAAGGTACGTGTTGTTTTGGTTGGTGTGTGGTTGTTTTTTTTTGTTTTTTTTTTTTTTAATATGCATGGAGTAACTCTTTGAGGACAGGTTCTAGTTGGTTCTTTATTATGGTTTTGCTAAGGAAGGCTAAGGGCTGGCAATTTCCATGAGATTGTTTATATAAACACTGCAAACTAAATGGTTGGTCACTCGTCAACTTCTGTATGTGTGTTACTCTAAACTGAGTGTCTGCCTGTGAATTAAAAATGTGTATCAGCAGACAGCTTTGCCCAGATGAGTGAAGCCTTGGAGTGGGTTATGAAACTGTCTTGGGGGGGGGGGGGCAACAAAAACACCAAAACAAAAACCCCAGAACAACACTTGAAGGTGCAGGAAGTGCTCAGTGTTTCTGGACCTGCCCCTGCTAATGGAAATGGACAAATACAAGCTCGTAAATACTTAGCTTACCATTTTTTATCATGAATGAGGAACTTAGCCTCTCAGAATACTTGTTGCTAGAATATATGTTTAAATGAAGCTTCTGAATGAATGATGCATCAATGGAAAAGAATAAAGAGCTTGTAACTGGGTAAGTTATGAGTTAAGAGCCTTGATTTATGGGCAAAAGTACAGGTAGCTTACAACCTTTAACAAGAATCAATCTTCCAGCTGCCCACCTACCTTTCATAACACTTAGTTCTCCATGTGTTACTCTCTTTTTCTAGCTTATCTGACTATTCTAATTACCTTTGTATGTAAGTTAAAAGTTAATTAGACCTTAAGCAAGCTGTCACAACCTGTCACAACCTTAATATAAATTGAGACAATGATACTTGTTAGTTGGTGTATGGTTAAAGTTCTCTTAACTTAATCTGGCAGTTGTTCCAAATTGTCAGTCTGCTTGCCATTGCATAAATGTTAGAGAAGGGGAGTTAATGTCAGGCTCCTTTCAACTGACGTGTTACAGCTGTACAGCTACTGCATGTACAGTTCCTATTGTCTTGTGTACCTTCTCTTCGCAACACATGCAAGGTGAATGATTAAACTCAAAGAATGAGAAGTGAGAGCACAGTAGGTCTTTAAAAACAAAATAAAAAAAAAATCCTCACCAGTTCTGACTCTCCATTTGTTATGTTTCTAGTGTAACCATTCTGCTCTGGCTATGAATGTTATTACTACTGATAGTTTGATGGATAAAGAAAATAAAGCAAATGCAAATAGTCTGCATGATAGAGTATTCACAATTCCCAGGATATGGTTGTGGCTTTATTGGTCCACATAAATTGGACATTGGTATGAAGTTATGTTTGTAAAACTTGTGAGAAACTGAAGGGTTTAAAGGTGGAAGGGGGGAAGCCTGGAACAAGTGGAAACTCTTCAGTGCACGATTTAAGTACTTGATATTTTGATGTATTGCTTTAGCCATATTTTAGTTGAAAAGATCTTCAGTTATTTGTGTTCTGTGAATACTTAAAGCATTAAGTTGAATCCAGTTCTAATTAAAGCAAAACAAAAATCTTTAAGGGAAAATAACCTTTTAAAATATACTTCAGAATAAATGAACCCTGATCAGTTAGCTTACATAAAAAAAAATGAGATTTCTGCCAAGTGTAAATTATGTAATAACTTCTGTTACTCCCATAATAAAAACATTTCAAGGGGAAAATTAAATTTCACGCCTTAATCTTTTGTTGGGAAAAGGAAAATCCAAATACTCAGGATTAGATGAAACATTCCCAAGTTTACCTTGATGGAGTTTGCTATTGTGAGCTAAAGATGTAACTGTTTTGTTTTGCTTGCTTTTGATAGCAAAAATTATTTCTTCTAGTATGAGAAATACAAACGAATTGCTAGAGTATGGAGAAGATGCTGTTAATTTAATCTTTTCAGACTGTTATGCTCTTAGAAAGATGAGCCACAGAAAATGTTTTGAGTATGTGCTGTCTAGGTGCATTCATCAGTTTGAGTAACTGACTAAATGAGAATACTTCGGAAGAAAACAGAGGAAGGCACGTTATTAAGAAAAACAGTCATATTACTGAAGTTTTACCATTTCAACTCTAAGCAAATTATCATGTGGTTATCACTTAAGTGATTAGACTTGGTACTTTTTTCCTACTAAGGTTTATGTTTGTGTTGAAATCCTTAAAAGGATGGTGAAACTTTCTGGTTAATAGTAGGCTTAGCTCTGACTTTGCTACTGGATTTCTGGCATTTGGTTGGAAGAAGCTATTTGAAAGCTTGTGGAACTCTTCTGCTCTTCCAGTTATTCTTTTGGCCTAAACTTTTTGATGTTTGGGGTCATGGGTTGGAGCAGGACACTTAAATTTGAAATACCATTTCTCCCCTTGCCCCATGTGATTCAAAGATCCTTGCATGGCTCAACTCAAAGGACTAGATAGCCTAGGTTAATAGCATATAAGCATATCATCAGCAGTTCTTTAATTTTGAAACATTGCTTCTTCCAGCATTAATACTAGGTTAGTTTGAGGTTTCGTAAAGGTTAGTGGTGCTTGGGGTTTCCGTATAGGTAGGATATGAGCAGTAGAGTTTTCCTGGTGACAGCAGAGTCAAAAGTGTGTTTTATCCAGGGAAGTACAAGTGAGATGTTTCTTGCCCTAGCAATTATTTACACTATGCTGTTTTAAATACTGATGAGCTGTCTTTTCTGAGTCTTGCAGATTATAATTCTCATTGGTTTTGAATGTAGATGTGGAATATGTGAAGATGTAACTTAATTCTTAAATTTTATCTATGGTATAGCATAACCTTTGTACTCCAGTCAGAGCTCATACAATAAACAGTTTTCTGCATGCAGCTGAAAGGTGCTTGGAAGACCTCTTGTAGCTTATCTATGTGAAACTCATTCCTTTCTCTAACATCACAGGTTTCCTGTCTCATCTGACTGCCTGCATCGGTAGCATACATTTCTTCATTCCTCTTACTTCACCTCTTACCAGACAGCTCTCAAGCCTTTGAACTGGTGGATCTGCAGCCAGAAAATAACTGGCAGGGTTGAGTTTTCCTACTGAGTGGAACTGATTGCATTCCCATTCTGAGTATTTGATTTTTTTAAACTGAAGAGCAAAGAGACAAACTTGTAAACACTTGTAACTGGATAAAGTCTTAATGCATGGAATCTTGAGGTTGATGAGTATGTATCTATTTCTGAGAAGAGGTCTTTGACAGGTGCTCTAGTCTTGTGCCTTACTGTGCTAGGTTAATGCTTAAGTGAATAATGCAGTAATCTTGCACGCTAGAAAAATTTGAATTTAACTGCACAGCTCAAGTGTGAGAAGAAGTTTTATTTGTTTAAAATGACTAAATAATTGTGTGCTTTACAACACAGTTACACTGGTAGTGATTTGTAACTGCACCAGGTGATTCTTTTGAAATACTGCTTTAATGTTAGGGGTTGATATGGAAAGGTTTGAAGCTGTAAACTAACATTTGAAAATGGTCCAAAAATAAATAATAATTCCACCTACAGGTTTGTATCTGTATCTTGGAATCCTGATAGCTTTCTGTTTTGACTTTCTGCTGACAGGTCACATTTAGGGCAGGCAAAACATAAGGCACATAGCCCTCCTGAGAGTAGAAAATCTATTTCAAAGACACCCAAAGTGCAGTCTAATACTACTTCTGAGCAGTCCAAGGGACACTTTTCTAAAAGGTAACTGTGCTTCATATTCATATGTTAACCAGTGTTAATCTGCGCTTCACAACTGTGTATAATATATCTAGTTATACAGAGTTCTTATAAAACGTATGACTAATAGATTTCAACTAATCTAGGTACTGCATTCAGTGGATATATTTGTGTTTCACATTCTGTTTGTGTTTTGTTTTTTTTAATTCACCAACTAAGAGCATTCCATCAGTGATGGGGAGGAAATGATTTCTGCATAACTAGTCCTGGAATACTTGCAAAATCTTTCTCCCTTTTTCCTGCTTCAGGTTGGGGGAAGATTGCCCAAGGAGTTCTGAGCAATGTCCAGTATTAATTGAAACATGTAACAGTCTAAAGTATGCCTGTGTTCAGGGTAATCATCTTGGTCATGCTTTGTCTGCTCTTCATATACTTCTGCTATATACACACTGGAATAGTTTTCTATCACGTAGAAGAGAATTTTGCCATTTTTCTGTGTGATTCGTTACCTCAGTTTCAAGATTGATGAGAAGCTATCCTTCCATTAAGAGCCTTCCTTGAACTAGAATCCAGTTATGACTAGTTATGCATTACTGAACACTCCTTACTCTCTTGTGGAACTTATATTCTCAAACATTCAGATAATAGCTTCATGGCTTGAATTTTTTTTTTTTTTTCATTTTAATCAGTTTGATATATCTATTAAAAAAAAAAATCACATGGTAAAATCTATCCAAGTCGCCTCATATCTCCTCTTTAAAAAAAGCAGTGTATTGTGCTTTTGTTTAGCAATTTATTATACTTTTCATGCTAGCAAAGATTTGCAATATGACTGTTCTCATACAAGCATGTGTTTGGTTTTTTTTTTTTCTTGTTTCAATGTAAACTTAATAATCAACAGTGTTTCTTACCTGCGGTTTCCTTATTATTAGAGAATGCTGACATTTGTCTTGCAAAACTGTTGCAACTGAGCGGTTTCTTGAGTTCAACACTAATGCTGTTCCTGCTTACTTCTACAGAGGCTGTAGTTCATCTGCTGTTTTAATACCACAACAAGAAGATCCAGAGAGAGTCAATACTTCAGAAAAGCAAAAAACGGGGCAAGTGCCTAAGAAAGACAATTCTCGAGGAGTTAAACGCAGTGCTAGTCCAGATTACAGGAGGACCAATTCTCCTAGCTCTGCTAAAAAACCCAAAGCACTTCAACACACTGAAACTTCCTTGGAAACTAACAAGCCACATACTAAATCTAAGAGAAGATACTTAGACCAAGAACAGCCGAAGTCTACACAATTGCCATCAACAAGCAAGGCTCACACCAGAAAGGGTGGAGCTGCTGGTAGCTCCCGAAGTCAGAAACGGAAAAGGACAGAGAATCTGTCTTGTATAAAGAGTGGTTCAGCAGTTGAATCAACTGGCGCTGAAGAGAAGTCAGCAAAACTCTCCAAGCTGGCTTCAAAATCGGTGACCTCAGCCAAAGCTGGGTGTAGCACCATCACTGATTCTTCTTCTTCAGCTTCCACATCCTCCTCCTCTTCTGCTGTTGCCTCTGCTTCTTCTAGTGTTCCTCAGGGTGCCAGAGTGAAACAGGGAAAGGACCAGAATAAAGCTAGACGTTCCCGTTCTGCATCCAGCCCCAGTCCAAGAAGGAGTAGCAGGGACAAAGAACCGAGTAAAACAGGTGGCTCTTCAAAGTTTGACTGGGCTGCTCGATTCAGCCCCAAAGTCAGTCTCCCTAAAACAAAACTGTCTCTACCAGGCTCTTCCAAGTCTGAGTCATCAAAACCTGGACCTTCAGGACTACAGGCTAAGCTAGCAAGTAAGTTGTTCTTTTGTGGAAGAATAAGCATGTATGTCTTAAAATCAAGTCTCCTAAACAAATGCTTCTATTGTTTTCAGGCTTCTTGGGATCTTTTTAGAGAAATTAACTTTTAGTGTGTTCTGCTGAGCTTTAAGTAAAGCTGTGACTGAAGCTATTTACAGCTAAAGCAAATTATTTAAGTACAGTCAGTGTTCTATAAGTTGGTTCTCTGTCTTGCAAGTCAATTTTAAAAATAAAATACATGCAGACTAGTTGGATGTTGTGATGGGGACATACACGTTATAAAACTCGCTTGATTATATACCTCCTGCGAGATTTTTTTTTTCTCATTTTCTTAAGCTTTGTCTCCCAAAGTGGGCATGATAAATGCTGGAAAACAAGTAGATAATATGTGGTTTCTTGTTTCAAGCCTGCTTTCCTAGTTTTTCCTTACTGTGAGAATCTCTGATGTTACTTTAAAAAGAGCAGTCTTTTAAACCTAGTGTACCTAGTGCCTGGGATGTTAGTTGCTTTATCTTTTAAATTGTTCCTACAAAATATGTCCTCTCTTTGGCGCTGAATTTGAATAGCAGGTACTGTTCTTGGACATTGTAAGTAAGAGATACAGGCTGTCTCCAAGCAGAGCACCTGCTTGCTAGTGTGCAGATATGCTTGCAGCTCTGTTGCTTTGAACAAATTTTTTTTGAAATGCATTATGCTGCCTTTGTGTGCTGTATGATTTACTTCTAGCATGTATTCTCTAAAACTTGATTTTAAGAAGTTGGATTCCTAAGCTTGCTCACTGTTGTTCCTTTCCCTAAACATGATCACAAGTAACCTGTCCCAACTAGGGCATGTCTATAGGTAATGCTAATGCAGGAAGTATGTGAAATAAACAAGAGCAACTGGATGTCTTCCTGTATAATCAAAATAGATTTAATTGACCTAACAGGCTTGTTTTGGATAACTTGCATGACTGGAGTATTGATTCTGGAATGACCTAACCTAATTGAGGAAGAATGGCATTGGGGAAGGGGAGAGGAGTTACTTTCTTTACAGCAAGGTTTTATCTACCTGGTCCATGGTTCAAGACTTACTGGGTGATGAATTCTAGAGTAAAAACTCTGAATTTGCACAGGCTGGAGTGAGGGGGGAGTGGGTAGGAACTGGGCAAGAATGGGACTGACCCACAAGTTCTTAGCTAAGTCTGTCCGTGTTACAGGCAACTTTTTAGCAATGAAGAAAAGCAACAGTAAGGAGAAAGAATTCACCTCCAGCAAGTGAACAATGAGAAGGTGAAGGCAGAGAGTAATTTATGTGACAAGTTACAAAACTTCAGCAAGGAGTGAGAAGGGGAAGGGTGGGATAGCACAATGTAAGGGGGGGAGGGGTGTTGAGTGGCTTGAAAAACAGCATTGAGAATGAGCCTAAACTGTCTCCACAAAGAATGTACTGAGAAAGCCAGCCTGACTAGCTTTAGCTCTTCCCTGACCTGGAAGTTATCTTTTGCAAAAAGATAAACTTAAGTTGAACAAAGACATTCACGTATGTGTCACAAAACCAAGTTGGCATGGACTGTAGGTATGTATGTGTGTGTATCAAAAGTCACTGGTAAGGGGCGCAAAGCGTGGTGAGAGACATTTCTAGACTCGATAGAGGTTAAAGTTACTTTCTCTAGATGGCATCCCAGTTTGGGGGGGGGGGAAGTACTAACAGGTGATATTAGGAAGTCTAAAATGTCTAATGCCTCTTTATTTTACTGTAGATTACAGCAAAACTTATTCCAAAAGTTATTATATTGACTGTCATTGATCAGGATAAGTGATTATACTGAATATCACGAAGAGTAAGAAATCAACCTAGAACAGAAGAAAAGTGGTAAACTTTATGGTATTTTCAGATAGCCTCAGCCTTTCAAATAGTGCAGTAGAGCTCTTTGACAACAGATTGAAGTGATCTTGGAATCAATAGTAACTATTATTAGCTCAGCCCTTTTTTTAAAAAGAGAAAATAACTTAGGTCTGTCATACAGCTTCACTAACTTGAAAATATTGGGACAAATTTGAAATATTTTAACAAAATACGCATTTGGATAATGCTGAGAAGTGTCAAGAAAATATTAAGAAAATAAACGTCCAGGGTAGGTTTTTAAGGAAGAATGGGTAAGTTCAAATTTATTTTCTGTAGCAAGCTAGTAGAGGATAAGGGAACAGAAATAGGTGATGTTTTACACAAACATTAACACCCCTAAAGCTTTCTAAAGCAGTAAGGCAAACAGTGATCTAGATTAAATTGTTGAGGTGTATACCCCTCTGCCTAGAAACATGTCCTTAGAAGTCATAGTAGTCCTGTGTAGAAAGTGAAAGCTCAGTAGGCTTGTATTATAGGGGTATAATATGAAACAGATGTTTGAAGAAGTTTGAAATAGGGCTTATGGAATTAGTGGGAGATAAACAGAAAACAAACATGCAGACATAACTCTGAGGAGCTGCAAAAACTTCAGGAAAAATGATGGCGGGGGAGTGGTTCTAGGAGGAAAAGTGGGAGGAGAGGGGAAGTTATTCTGGCTAACCTGTGGTCAGTCATGTCTGTATAAATGCAATGCTGTTCACTTCTGGGTATTGCAGTTCAGGAGGTACAAGAAGAATTATTAGTAGTTGTGATCTTTGAAGGAAAAACTGGAAGAGCTGAGCTGACTTACTCTACTGAAAAGAAGAATGAGGAGACACATGGTTGCCATCTTTGCAGAAGCTTTTCATATATTAGAGGGGAATACCCTGAGGTTTCTTGTCCAGTCCTCACTGGATAATTAATAAGTGTTAAATGCAGCCAAGGTGACTTTCAGACTCTTCAGCTACACAGCAGTCTGAGTAACTAAGCAGTGACATCACTGAGTAACAGCTATAGAATTAGCTGGAAGAATAAAACCAGGCTAGAATAAAGTTTTTCACCTCGGTTTTTGTAGCTACAGATTTCTTGACATGGGGGAAGAAAAAAGGCAAGTTTCTTGCTTTGCTCTCTTTATTTGTCTCTTTTCACATCCTTTTCAAGCCCTACGTTTTGTAGGGGCTTTTTAAATGTTGCGAATTGAGTCATCTCACTGATTATGTAACAATATAAAAACAAGCTTAATTATGTCTCCATTATTAGGGAAATCTCTACTGCCCTTTGTGTAGTGTCTTGTGGCCCTTAAGTAGAAAGAAGCTGGCAATGATGGCTGGGACAGTGCTGAGAGCAGGGTAACTTAGGGTGGCTGTTGCTGACTGAGAAGCCTCTACCTAATAATTTAAGATTTGGGGGCTGGAGAGGTTATCAGGATAACAAAAAGCCACATGAAGGGGAGCATGGAGCTTGAATGCTCTATAACTCCTGACTTCAAGAGATTTGGCAGAGGTGAGGGAGAAAAGAAACTGAAAATAGCTCTGAATTAGTTTATTTGGGATTGTGGGTGACAGTGCTGTCTGCGTGATGGTCGTTCAAGCCTTACAGTTGCGGACTTGGGATTGAGGAGATGACTAGCTTGGAGACGCTTGGTTTAATAGCAGTGATGGGCTGTGTGGGGCTATAATCAAGAGTTGGGGATGTCTGGGTTGGTACTGAGGGAGGGGAATGGAGGAGTATTAGAATGACGGAGGTCGTCTTGCCTTCCCCTGCCACAGCTATTTTCACCCTGTCTTTATTGTGTGAGGAGGAGAGCAGCCCAACACAGGAGCCAATGTGAAGTCTAAACTTCCAGTCCTAACAAGTAAATCTCTACTGATTATCTTTCTACTGCAAATAAAGGGCTTTCCAGGTTATGGACTGTGAAAGTTTGACTAACTTTGTTTTGGCTTGGGTAATACACTCAGAGTCAAAATAAATGAATGCAGTTACAGCTGCATTCAGAACTTGTTTCTTTCATGCAACAAAAAAAGCCTTTAAAAAAAAATGCTGACCAGTAAACACACTTAAATGTGAAGATGTTCTCAAGATTTTTTTCGTTTGACTTCTGTTAGGCTGTGCTGTTTCAGGTTTAGCCTGTTTGAGTCTATTTTCCTTCAGAGTCGTTAACAAGAGTATTTGGCATGCAAATAGGATGATGTCAGAGCATAAGCAATATATCTGTTTGCCATAAGGAAACCTATGCCTCTGCTTTCAGATGTAAACTTCAGAATTAAGTTTTTGCAGTTGCTGAATATGACCTGCTTAAACCTAATTTTCTTTTGGTTTATTGGAAGTCCATCTCTGTTCATAACTTTTACTAGCTCTTTGAAACGGATCTCTTGATGATAGCTCTGTATATTACAGAAATAGTGCTGAATAAACAACTTCTGGAGATGAATATGAAACTAATTCCTCTGAAAGCCCTTGCTGTCTGTCTATGGCAGTATGACTGGTGCTTTCCTTCATCAGGCAGTCACAGGGCATCTCTAATCCCATCTCTCTAAATGCTGGTGGTGCCCCGTGTACCAGTGAAGGCTTGGGGCTGTTAACCTGTTGCAACTCCTATAGGTACAGGACTAACTCTCAGTCCAGAGGCTGAGCTGGCAGTGTGAGCTGGCAGTCCAGACTTCACAGCTGGGGAGATAAAATTTTGACGACAATGCGAGTGAAAGCAAGAAGGTTCAGTTCTGTGCTGAAGAAATTAGCAGCCCTGAGCTTATGATATTGGGAAGACTCAAAGGATTTGCAAAAGATCCAGGTAGTAAGATTGACTTAAGAAGCCTTCTTGAACAACAAACTTTAAGGGCAGAGAGTGGCATTAAACAGCAGGAAGGGAACAAGTCGCTGCCTTTTTAGCCTTTGAAATTAATAGAGGGAGGTGGAAGCTCATACGTGCCCTGGTAAATACATCAGAGGTAGAGAAATAAAGACTTGGGAAAAGAGAAGCATGCAAAAAGATCTGACAAGTATAACATTCTTCCTGAGCGGCAGGAGAAAATGAGCTCAACTCTTCCGGGTGCTCAGGCTGTGATACATTCTGCAGCTCATCCACCAAGTGGTAACTAGGTAACTCTACATTCTCTAAAACCCTTTTACTGAGGTAATTCAGTTTAAAGAGATGGCTCAGCTAATTTAATGCCTCTTGCAGAAAAGGACAACCCATTTGACAGCTTCATTGCCCTACCGCTTCATGGTGTCTGTGCTCATCTGACCTGTGTTAAGCAAGCTTAACTCACCAAACTGGCAGAATACTAATGGAACAAGAGAATGTATCAGGTGTGCGCTTTGTGCATCTTGGGATTGGTTTGGGGACAATAAGACGTGAGTGAGCGTACCATACTGTTAAACAACAGTAAACTGTTAAGCTGGCTCTGCTGTTTTGTGAAACCTTTGCCCTTAGCAGAAATCCCACTTTGATACAATTTAAGTCAATCTTACTTCACTTACAGTGGGTGTGTGGTGTCTCATTGATAGCCTATTACTAAGCTGATACGAAGTTACTTAATATTTAGGTCTGACTACTTGAAAATTAGTACCCACAGATTTGAAGTAGTAAGTGGTGTGCTGACATAAAGAATTAAAATGTATTTGTATGTTTTTCCAGTGAACTATACTGTAACAGAGTGAATACTTAATTCTTCTAAATGTAAAGCAAAAGTACATCTCACTTAGAATTTCACCATGTTGTTATAGGTACCAAGTAGCCTGCCTTTCCATATATGTAATATGAACTCAGAGTGGTAAACACATTTTATCTGTGGAGTAATACAGTGCTATACCTAGTGCCAGTTAAAGCGTGCATTTAGAAAATGCATGCATTTACAATAGAATTGTAAAATATAACCAGCTATGAGGGGAGTTTTCACAGAATCATAGAATGGTTTGAGTTGGAAGGGACCTTAAAGGTCATCTGGTTCCAACCCCCCTGCCACAGGCAGGGACACCTTCCACTAGGCCAGGTTGCAAAAAGCCCCATCCAGCCTGGCCTTGAACGCTTCCAGGGATGAGGCATCCACAATGTCTCTGGGCAACCTGTTCCAGTGCCTCACCACCCTCATAGTGAAGAAGTTCTGCTGTATCTGTGCCCTTCTAGTACCTGAGAAGCTTAGATAGCTGTGGCATGGGATCCTGCTGCAACTGTTTCAAACTGTTTTTGTCTTGTGTCTCTACTTTATAACACACTCTTCCTCCCCCCTCCCCTTCCCCTGTGAGTGTCTTACTGTATGTAAATAGGAGTCATCGTGTATTTCTGTTGTAGCAACTTCAACTTAAATTTTTGCTTTGAAAGCATATGTAGTAAACAGGCCATGGCTTTTTTGAATATTTGAAAAAGTTACATATTTTGTTCTATATGTACAGACCATCTGAAAATTCAGGTGGCTGGCCTGCTTCAATTCAGTTCAGTGCTTGGTGGCTGTTAAATACAAAACCTTGTTGTTTTCTTAAGGTTGCCACATTTCTTGAGTCAGTAAGCCAGGTGTGTGGTAAATAAACGAATATCAGGTTAACCTTCATCTGCATTGAACTTAACTGCACACAGCATTGTGTTCCTGGGTCAAATACAGTGTTTGAAAGGACAGACTATTGACCAGGTCAATAATAGCTTTTCAGATCACTTCCCTTTTTCTGTTATCTAGTCAGAAGCTGCATAGTTATCCTTTCATCCCTCACTACCACAACTCAGCATTCCTGGAATGTTTTAGGATTAAGGAAATAGACAGGAGTCGGTTTGATAGGTACTATGCTCAAAAACATTGCACATCTAAATATGTTTTATTTCTGCTTTTTTGCCAGAGGAGGGAGCAGTGATCTAACTTTCTCATCTTTTCAAAACTACATGTGTTCTAGTATTAGTATGTCTGAATTGAATGTTATGGGGTTCTCTTTTATTTATTGTAGATGCGGGGGGGGGGGGGGGCTGAAATATAAAGCTGGCCTGATAAGGTTTTTTAATGTGTGACACTTTAATTATCAACCTTCTAGTTTGGAAGCTGTTATGGGATATTTCAGCCTGATAGTAAGCTTGCTCATCATCTGAGAATGTGGTATTGCATGGGTTTTTTGTCTTTAAGATTTACCTGGTTGTGCAGTGGCATGTGTCATCAGAACAATGGCTTCATAACCTAGAGCAAATTAATATCACTTGGGTCAGTCTTCAACAGTGCAAGTACTTCTAAATTAAAAACTTGAAAACTCCTTTTCCGCAGCTGTGGAGATATGCTTGGTTATTTGCCTCAAGGAAGACCTTATGACAGTGGTAGGGGTTGAAGGGATGTAGTTGAAATAGGAACACAAATAATACTTATGACAGATCTCAACGCTGGCAGTGCTTGACTTCTGGAGGGGAGCATGGTTTTGATTTAAGGCAGTTATTCTTAAGCCATACTAATGTGAATAAAACTGACTAAAAATTAGGATTCAGCTAGTGAAGATGATTAAGTTTATGCTGCACAGATTACTCAGAGGTGGGGGAAAACAGATGCAACCACCACTGACCTCCCCTGCCATGTAACTTTCTTTTCTCTATTTATCTAAAGCCAAAGCATCTTTTTTTTTTTAAGTGTTTTGAACATCAACATGTGGAAGTAATAAACGTGTATCCCATTATGTGATATCTGCTTAGCATGAGAAAGACTTACAAGCTCTTCTATAACTGTAGTGTGTAGGTTAGGAAAAGGTATCTAGGTAACAACTGGGAGTTTAGTATTACTTAACTCTAATGAGTAAAAGTAAATATCTGAACCTTTCTTTTACTCGTATAGCAGTCTAGTCTGAGGTAACTAAAGACTGCTGTGGGCTTATTGTGGTTCTTATGTAGAAGCTGTTCTTCTACATAGAAATTTCCTGTACACAGAAGTTTCATTTCTTTGTAGAACTGCTGTGTATTTAAAGACTGATTTACTCTCAATTCTTTACGTATTACATAGGTCTAAGAAAATCTACAAAGAAGCGCAGTGAATCACCACCTGCTGAGCTCCCCAGTTTGCGGCGGAGCACACGGCAAAAGACCACGGGCTCCTGTGCTAGCACCAGGTAAAACTTAAGATAATGAAACATGATTACTGCAGTGGGTTGATGTTAATGTCACTTTCATGCATGAAAACTGGCCTTGTCTATCTTTCACTTTGCTATTGTAGAAGTAGCTGTAGCTTTTCAGGCCTGCTGGGTTGCTCTGTACACCAGTGTCATGGATAGCGCATAGAATTTGTCACCGTCAGACCTTCAATAAGTCCCTCAGCTGTAGAGGCAGAGGAAAAGAAATATCAAAAGCCAGTATTACAAATTTGAGTAATCCTTTCCTTAGGGAGGTGTTGTTTAAGAAGATACTAAACACTGAGAGAGAATGCTAAACTACTGTCTATCATGAATGATAGAATAATTACTATTTTGAAAAATAAAGGACTTCATGGTACCACACACAAGTCTGTTTTAATAGTGTACATTGTTGAGCTGACTCAGCTTGTCAGCAGCTGCATCTGAACAATACTACAGATATCGAAGTACTTAATACACCTTCTGATGCAGGGGAAAATTAGTCCTGAAATAATAATTTTAAACAGCTGGTACATTAAATGGGAGGGGAGAGTAAATGTCCTGTGATGCAAACAATTTTTGTAGTTGCATATATTCTGAAGCTCGACTTATGAAGCCTTAACAAGCTTTATTTTTTTTTTCTTGCATCTAAACTACACTTAGTAGTTCCAGCACCACTTCTTTTCCCTCTTCCATGCCATTAAAAAAAAAGCTTCTGACGTCTGATTCTGTTGTTAAGTGTGCATTTGAATTTGACTGTTTAGTTTGTAGGCATATATAGTTGTAGTGACGATGACAGCAGTGTTTAAAAAAGCAAATTTAAAAAGGCTCGTGCCCTCAAACTTGTTCTGGCACTGAAAACCAAGTTGAAAAATCAGAGTTCTCTTTGTGCTTTCAGTAGTTCAGGACTTCCTTTAAAGATAGTTACTCTGTCATCGAACTTCTCAAATGTGTATGTGATTTGTAACTAACAGTCACTTTAATCTTGCTCATTTTGATAATTACATTTTAGTAAACTGTCTTGTCTTGAAGGGTAATGTAAGGACCTAGCTGTAATGCATTAGTATAAAAAAACCACCACAGTGGTGCGGGGCAAGGAGGGTAAAGAAGAGTTGGATAATTTTGTGAAGACTGATTCTTATGCAAATCTGTTAGTTTGTGCAACTTTGTGGTAGTGATCTACGTAAATGTTATGTGGTTTTGAGTGGTCTCACATTAATACATCTCTTGTCTTAGTTCGTAAGGTCTGAAACTTTGTTTTTTGAATCTTTAGTCGGCGAGGCTCTGGCCTGGGCAAAAGAGGAGCAGCTGAAGCTCGCCGACAGGAGAAGATGGCTGATCCTGACAACAACCAGGATGGAGTTAACTCTTCAGCTGCACGTACAGATGAGGCTCCCCAGGGAGCTGCAGGTCAGAAGAAATTCCAACTGCAACACTTTTAGTATAGTTGCTGATATAAACTTCTTTGCATTTAGAAGTAATAAAATGGGTTAAGTTCTGGGGAGAAATTTTATTATTTAAGCCGGTACAGCTGGTAAATAATTCTGGAAGGTTTTTGAGTGAGAGGGACCCTTATTTTTGAATCTGATCTCTTGGATATCTGGTACATGTTTCCATTATGCTTTTTTTTGTAGTCTCCAAACTATGTCCCATAAAGTAGACTTTAGTTTTCAGGCATCTACTTTTTTTTTAAAATGTAACTTCAGCTGATGGTACATAAATTACTGTACTGCCAACCGAAGAGACACCAAACTGTTCAGAATACAGAAGGCATGCATTACCTGTAAAAGCTCTTTTGTAACTACTCATAAATATTCTACAAGTCTTCTGTTGAAATGGCAAGCGTGCCTGTACTGGAGAAATTTGTAACCAAATTAAATATTCTTACTTGCACAGTCCTATTAAGTAGTACTTAATTTTATCATTTTATCATATGGTCCTAATCAGTAGTGAGTTCAAAGGAGCTTTCCAGCAATTATGCTGGATTGTAGAAAACTTCAAATGTTCTCTGCTTAAAGCTAGCTACATCAGTACAAAAAGTCAAAATTAACGGAAACTAAGTGCAGCATAACACTCAATTAAGAAAAGCATAAATTTTCTAAGGATACAGGTAAATCTGTCTGAAAGGTAATTTGCTGATGAGCTGTTTTTTTCTTTTTTCTTTTTTCTTTTTTTTTTTCCCATTATCTTATGTTGATACAGCCTCTCTCTTCAGCTTTTGGAAAGTATTAGACTGTAGACTGGTCTATTTAAAATGACAATTGTACAGAAGTATAATGGTGGCAATGTTAAATGCAGAGCACTCTTCTGATGGTGGACGCTTTTCCTGATGGTGGAACTGATGCGAATTTTGTAGCTTTAAAGGCACTTTAACTTGCATTAATCATTATTTTATTTCTTTAGCTTCTAGTTCTGTTGCTGGGGCTGTAGGTATGACAACCTCTGGAGAAAGTGAGTCAGATGATTCTGAGATGGGAAGACTACAAGGTATAAAAGTTGTTATTAATCTACCATTTATTTTTTTGTTTGCAGCCTATAAATAGCCATACCTACCCAAATTCTGTATTATATGTAGTGGGAAGGCTGTATTTTGTTTGTCTGTGAATGTGTTGCTTTGCTTACTGTAATTCTGAAGTATGGATTTACAAACTTTAGTTCACTAAAGATGGAAAAATTTGGAAGTAATGTCTGGAGGGGGTGGCGTAGTGTCCTTACTCATTTACATGGTATATAATACGCTACTATTGATGATTTTTCAAGAGAAAGTAGGGGGAGAAAATTGACAACTCAGTCCTCTTAAATGTGTAAGCTCAAATATGAAAATAAGTCTTTGCAAGAATGTTTTCAGTTGACAGGCCAGGTTAGGCCTGCTGTTACTCTGCTTACTTCTGGATAACTTTTTTTTTTTGTGCTTGTCATTGATACCCATGTTGCTGTAAGCTTTGACCAAACAAAATCTAAATGTTCTTAAAATGCTTGCTTTTCTGCTTGTGCTAAAGACAGGTAGAAATTCAGTTTGCATGTTCTGCAACTGTTTTAATGATTCTGCCACTACATTGCAAGGAGTTCTGAGACCATGATCTCCCTTGCAAATGACAGGTTTTGGTTAATCTGCATATTTAATGTAGAAATGAGTGCTGTGTCCCTACCAGTTCACTTGCTTATAGTCCTCAGTAAGCATAGGTGTGCATTAGGAATATTGAGCTGAATTGGTTTTTACTATTAATCATTATTGTATTGATCAGCAGTAGTCATGCTTGCTACAATAAAAATCAGAATCACCCACGTAACCTAGCTTAAGTAAGGCTACTGAAAAGTGTTCAAAAACAAAACCAAAAAACCCCTAGTATCTAGTAGAGTTCTTCCCTCTCCTGCTCATCAACAAATAAAGCTGTGAACCATTTTTTTCAGATTATTAATGCTGCTCAGTTCCTGAAAATGTGAAGATAAGCTTAACCTATTTTATGTAGTTTGAGTTCAGATTTGAAATTAGTCTGGTATATCTGCTATTCTAGATCTAGACTTAAAACAATTTAGTAGATTTCTTCTGTGAAATATATAACTCTGGAAACTCAGTGGGTGACTTTTTAAAGGGCCTCAATGCTCTGATGCATACGAAAATGAGTTATTTGTTCCCTAAAGGTTATCTTTTTGGTGTTTTTGGAAATTGAAGTAGCTGCAGTCATCTAATCCTAGCTCTTCTTTCTTAAAGTATCAAAATTCTAGTAGTCTTAAATTATAGCATCGTTGGAATTTAAGCTTTTAAAAATATGTAGAAGCTTTTGACAATGGCTGTTATCCTCTGTTTGCTTTTAGCTCTATTAGAGGCTAGGGGTCTTCCTCCTCACCTGTTTGGCCCTCTTGGTCCTCGGATGTCGCAGCTCTTCCACAGGACAATTGGAAGTGGAGCTAGTAAGCAAAGTTTGTCTAATTTGACTTAATTCTTTCCACTTCCAGACTAGTAGAATTCAGCCACTAGTAAATTCTAATATTTGTATTGGTTTCATAGTTTAATATAATATTTTACATGTTGGAGATTTGTATGTCATGATAGTGCTAGACCACTGGTCAACAATATTAATTTGCTTGCCTTCCTATAAGGAAGAGAAATTTGCTTTAGCCATTTTTCTTTTCTTTTCTTTTTTGGGGCATTTTAATGTTCCCTTCTAGGTGGGGAAGGGAGGGTTCTTGCCTTTTCACCCCTTCCTTATCTTTTTCTTTTGCATGATGGGCTGCTTAACAAAAGACCTCTCCAACCCGCTTGGGTTTTTTGCTAGCTTTAAACAAGTGCTTAAGCTAGCTTTAGAACTATTGGTAGATGTCAGTTCTAAGGTATGCTGTTTATAGTTTCAAAAGTGTCTTAGGTTTCAGACAGAAATAATTTCCTTCAGGCAGTGTGTCAGTGAGAACATGGGTCCTTAGTCTTATTCCACCATGTCTGCATTATGGAGCTGGTTAAGATATGTGCCTTCCAGTCCAAGACTGTTCGGCTTCCCAGGAGAGCCAAAGGCAGCCTGTTACACTGCCTGCCAAGAAGAGGATGGGGTCTCATGGATACTCCATGTGCTGTATTATCTAGGGGGTGTGTTGAAAAGTCCTTTGCTTTAAAAAGGTGGAGTGGTGTGGGTTCTGGCACCTGCTGTAGGTTGGCAAGATGGCTATGGTGAGCAGTGTGGTGAACTCCCTGTGCTGACCAGCTTGCACTGTAAAGACAGCCAAGAGTGAGATTTTACCTCCCTTTCCTATTCCCCCCTTTTTATGACAGGGAAAGGAAATGAAACTACAAATACAGAGGAAAACAAACTATCTCTGGTCTTCCACTTTGGCAGAAGTATAGCATAACAGTTCCCTTGAGCACTTATGTCTTCTCATATCTTCTTTCCTAATCT
The DNA here is from genome assembly GCF_047370975.1 of Nipponia nippon. NCBI lineage: Eukaryota > Metazoa > Chordata > Aves > Pelecaniformes > Threskiornithidae > Nipponia > Nipponia nippon. The sequence continues at coordinate 18,478,619 of NW_028262391.1, forward strand.
TTTTTCCTGGATATCTAGGTTCTAAAGCCCAACAGCTTTTACAAGGTCTCCAAGCCACTGATGAAAGTCAGCAACTACAGGCAGTGATTGAGATGTGCCAGCTGTTGGTCATGGGAAATGAAGAAACATTAGGAGGATTTCCAGTCAAGAGTGTTGTACCAGCTTTGGTAAAGATTAAATCTCATATTGCTATTGGAGGATATAATATTTCACTTAATATCTTGCTTAAATAAAATATTCTTAATTTATATTATATATTCTTAATTATATATGTATGTGTATCTGTCTGTAATTATTTAGTTTTGAGGGCATGTTTTGCTAAATTTTGATAGTCCTATTAATACTTCAATAGCTTTAATAGGTAGTGGCTCTTTTGAAGCTTTTACCAGAATTCAAAGTCCTGAGTCAAAAGCTACGATAGTGACTTGTGCCCTTTATTTATGTTGATATCTATATACTTTTTACTAAACTAACAATACTTTTTTGAAAAACAGATAACACTGCTGCAGATGGAGCACAACTTTGACATTGTAAGTGACTTGTAATGTTCACGAAATTTTTTTTTAAATAGAAAAATGTATCATCTGAACTTAAAACCAAGTATCTAATGTATTTAATAGATGAACCATGCGTGCCGGGCCTTAACATATATGATGGAAGCACTTCCCAGGTCATCTGCTGTAGTGGTAGATGCAATTCCTGTCTTCTTGGAAAAGGTAAAATGAAATCAAAATCTGAGGGGATTTTATCTTTTGTTTTAACTTTAGGATATACCATTAAGACAATGGCTGCTTTTTGTAGCTTACAAGATAATACATAATGCATGAGAAGCTTTTTTTTAAACAGGTTTACTCTTTGTTCACACCCTTACTGAAAAGCACTGTCTGATTCACTGAGAACTTTTTGTCTGATTGGTGTTGCAAAGGTACTGCGTAATTACACAAACTGGTAACTCTTGGAGTAGCTATATACCTGATCTAGCGTTAAATTTGCTAGCTTGATTACAGCTAGCAGTGCAGCTGCATTAGTATATGTGTCTTAGTACAGGTTAACTGTCCAAGTGTTAATGAAGATGATTATTTTTACAAACTGGTTTAGAAATTAATCTACAAGCTTTCTTGTTTTCTTGTAGCTGCAAGTTATTCAGTGCATTGATGTGGCAGAGCAGGCGCTTACAGCCCTGGAGATGTTATCACGCAGGCACAGTAAAGCTATTCTGCAGGCAGTAAGTAAAAAAGAAAGTACTTTTACCTCTACCAGTTCTACATCTTGGTGATCTTCTGTGAAGATGAAATAAGAAAACAAGTTTTTGTGACTTTAGCAGTACTGAGAGTGAAAATGTTTGTTTTATTATAGGGTGGGTTGGCGGACTGTTTGCTGTATCTGGAATTCTTCAGTATAAATGCACAGAGGAATGCACTAGCTATTGCTGCCAACTGCTGCCAGAGTATAACGCCTGATGAGTTTCACTTTGTGGCAGACTCTTTGCCACTGCTTACACAAAGGTTAACCCATCAGGTAAGAAGCTATTATGAAATGGAAAATTTTGACTTTGACCTGAAAGGAGTATCAAGTTGCCTCCAGATATCAACTTCTTTACTGTATATTATTTGGCCTTTGCAATGTGATAATTGCCTTAAAGTTCCTATACTGTCAAGTTGTGATACTCTTAACACCCATATGGACCTTCTGTTTTTTGTAAACATGCTGTAAGGATTCATGACACCCCTGTTAATTTTGTAAAATCAGATAAATAAGGTACTTTAACTTAGAGCATGAATAATAGTGGGTGTGTAGTCCTTACTTCTTACCCATCAGTAAGAGCAAATCCAGTACCATTACTGTTCTTTTTTCTTAACAAATGAGTTGCAAGGTTCCTTCCCACTTCAAACTTAGAAAAGCTTCAGTTTCAATTTTGTGGGTTTTTTCTGATTTGACGTTTTGGGAGGGCTTACAGCTTTTTAAAAGGAAAGTTCCTACTCTTGCACAATAGTTTGAAGTGATGAATCCTAAATCATGGGGCTCCTAAGATCTGCCTGTCCTGCCACACTGCTGTGCTCATAAGTGAGCACTCACAATGACTGTTGCACCAAAAGAGATTTGGACATACTGCTTGGTTGGCAGATCCCTGTTAAAAAGGTGAAAAAAGAGACATTATTTTGTTCCTTAACAAATGCAACTAAATGGAAGCTTCCAGGTAATGTTTTTGTATATTCTTGTGCTATTCTTAATTTTGCCAACATGTTCTTGCTGAGAGACTACTTGAATCTTTGAGGCAGCTTCACAGAAGTCAAATGTCAGCTTTAGATGGTGCTTGGCAAACAGGAAGCACCATTCTCAGCAGTAGTAGGGACAAGTACTGACTCCTGCTCTCTGAAGAGAAGCTACAGCCCACAAAAGTAAGATTTCAAGAAATTAAGTGGAATTTTTCTGGCAAAAAAAAAAAATAAAAATCTTGAGTTAGCTCTTAACAGAATAGTTGAGGTTGGAAGGGACCTCTCAGTTATCTAGTCCTAACCCCCTGCTTAAGCAAAGTCAACTAGAGCAGATTGCCTGGGACCATGTCTAGGTTTGTTTGCGCTTTTTTGTTTGTTTTTTTTTAAATCCAAGTATGGAGACTTAGCCTCTCTGGGCAACCTATTCCAGTGTTCAACCACGCTTACAGTGAAAGTGTTTTATTATGTTCAGATGAACTTTTTTGAGTGTTTCAATGAACTTTTAACTAGAGCTATTTTTAGAATAATCTTTGCTCTATTGATGTCTTTGGAGTTGCTGTCCTGGCTGCACTGCCTGATATAAAAATCAGGCTTTATGTAGTTTGTAGAACAATAGCCTTCACTCCTGCTTATTGGCTATATCTCCTGTTGCTTTGGCTTTGTAGCTCTCTTCCCTTTTGTCTCCTCCTTGTAGAATCCAAAAAGGATATTAGAGACCCATTTATTCATCTCTAAAGGTCCCTAAAGGTATTTATGTTGCAAGTGTGAGGTGTTTCCCAGGGAATATGGCATATCAGGAGGTCAGTTTAGATTGTATCAATGAATTTAAAATTCAGCGCTGTAATATTCTGTAAAATGTGATTTGACTGGCCTTTTTGGAGAAATTTTATGAATGCCTCAAAATGGCAGGATAATCTATTGCAGGTTAAAATATTTTAATTGAAACAAATGCTTAACTTTTTTAATAATAGGACAAAAAGTCTGTTGAAAGCACTTGTCTCTGTTTTGCACGGCTAGTGGACAACTTCCAGCATGAGGAGGTAAGGATATAGTTTTTTTGGGCCTGGATTTTTATTTGTGTCTTCCCTCCCTCAGCTTCTCCTAAGGGCTTACCTTTCAAAGTCAGACTAACGTTTTTAATTTTGCTGTTCCCTCCTGAAGAACTTGCTCCAGCAGGTTGCTTCCAAGGACTTGTTAACAAATATCCAGCAACTCCTGGTAGTGACACCTCCTATCCTGAGCTCAGGAATGTTCATCATGGTGGTGCGCATGTTTTCCTTAATGTGCTCCAATTGTCCTACACTTGCAGTCCAACTTATGAAGCAAAGTGAGTTCTTGCTCTTTCATATTCTGGGGGACCTATTTAAGTTAATGCCTACAGTCAATATGGAACTCTGTGCACTTGATTATACAAATATTGTGTTCTCTTGTTTTTCTCTCTTTTGCTCTGATTCCTGTGGGATACAAAGTTTAGTTAATCTTGTTGAAAGCTTTTTGTTTTTTTGTTTTCCCTGAAGGTTTTTTCTTCCCTTTCCTGTCTCTAGCTGTTGTCACTGGAGTGCTTGTCTAGTTTTGAGTCTGTATTAGCTGCACAAGTTACTCTTGTTTCAACACAAGTTGAATAATTATTTTTGTAGTCTTTACCAGGTGGGAGCAATATGTGATTTAAGGGATTTTTCTAAGGGGAAACACTAAGAAAAGTAACCGCTGTGTAGCTGTCGTAGTTCTCACTTGTTTTCTTTTCTTCTCGTAAATTTTGACTTGCCACTTCAACTGCCCTATACGTTCCCCTGTTTTCTTCTGTGCCCTGTATATTGAGTGATATTTCCCCCCTAGATGTCACTTAAAACAAACAAACAAACAAACAAATTCAACAAAACAACAACAAAAAAAACCCCCAAACCCCAGACCTGAGAACAAACACACTTACAACGTTTGAAGAGATGGCTTTTGTCTTACTGTCTACTGTCTGTTTGCTTAGGTCAGTGACTATCTCTTCTGCGTAGTGTCTAACACAAAATGGAGTCCATATTCTGATATAGGCAATCTCATAAATAATAATTTTTATAGATATTGCAGAAACGCTTCACTTCCTTCTTTGTGGAGCCTCAAATGGGAGTTGTCAAGAACAAATTGACCTTGTTCCGCGAAGTCCTCAAGAACTTTATGAGCTTACTTCTCTTATCTGGTAAGTTATGCAGCCCTAGGTTTTGAGTCTGGTTGGTATGTTAAAATCCGTAACTTCTCTAAAATGAAGGCAAGCAGTTTTCAGCTTAGATGGACTTTATTGTATACTTCTAGTAAAATACTGTTTTAATCTTCTTTACAGTGAACTGATGCCTTGCCTGCCAAAAGAGGGAATCTTTGCTGTTGATACTATGCTAAAGAAAGGAAATGCGCAAAATACAGATGGTGCAATATGGCAGTGGCGAGATGACAGGGGTCTCTGGCATCCCTATAACAGGATTGATAGTCGAATAATAGAGGTAGCAATTCCACGCCTTTGTGTGGTGATGTTTTTGTTTTTGTTTTTTTTTAATACGTGTGCGGTTGTATAGGGCGTGCTTTCTTTATGGTTTTAAAAATATCAGCCTTGTTCTTTCTGAGTAAGAAACACATGAGTTTCCTCAAACCTCCTGCTGTAATATTGCACTATTTTGGTATTCAGTAATGGGTGGACTGCTTAATCACTGTTCTTATTGCATTTCTGTCAGTCACTGTTTTTCCTACTGTGTTGCCCCTCTCATCACCTTTCCATATAGCTTCCCATTTGTTAGGGATTTCTTAACTTGAAACTCTTCCTTGTTTTTAGGCAGCTCATCAGGTTGGTGAGGATGAGATAAGCCTGTCTACACTTGGGCGTGTCTATACTATTGATTTTAACTCTATGCAGCAAATAAATGAGGATACTGGAACAGCGCGTGCCATTCAGCGAAAACCAAACCCTTTAGCCAATACAAACACTAGTAAGTACAGCTTAGTGGACACCTGGTATCTCTAGCTATGACTAACTTGTGCTAGGTTATACAGCGGTCTACTACTTAGCTAATATATTTCTTGTGGTTTCTGTGGAACATTAAACTATTCTGATTTAGATGAATGAAGACAGCTTTACAACAAAACTCAAATTGTTGAAATATATTCTTTTTAACATGTAAGCTCTCTTCCTGGGACCTGAAAATGCATTAAATTGGGGGTAGCTGGGGGTGTTCCTGGCTTGGGATTTTCTGAAACAGTTTTGTTCATACAGCTCTTCTACTTAACGAAGACTGTGTGAGGACTTCTTACTATTGTACAGAAATATATAAGAAAACTGAAGAAAAAAGATTTGACTCCTTGAAAGAGAGGAGGATTTGTACCTATATTCTTGCCATCAGTTTGAGTTCTGGTTCTTAAATTATATCTTTTCAATTCAAGAGCTAGACTAATTCAGCTTTGAAAAAAATAATCATCAGAGCAGAGATGCAAAGAACTATGCAGTGATTTGTTGTACAATTTTTCACAGGTGGACATTCAGAATTGAAGAAGGATGATGCTCGAGCACAACTAATGAAAGAGGACCCAGAACTGGCAAAATCCTTTATCAAAACATTGTTTGGTGTTCTTTATGAAGTATATAGTTCTTCAGCTGGACCTGCTGTTAGACACAAGTGCCTTAGAGCAATTCTTAGGATAATTTATTTTGCTGATGCTGAACTTCTGAAGGATGTGCTGAAAAACCATGCTGTTTCAAGGTGGGTTCATTAACCGTTGTGAATGAAACTAATTTTGAGCTCACAAATGAAACTTGTGATTACTTTTTTTGAATTGTCTTTTCCAGGGGAAAATGGTACTTTTAAATTCTTATGTATTTGTTTTCCAAAAGTTGAGGCTGGCAGCTCTTCAGGAATTTTTTGCGTCTTAGATTTTGCAGTAGGTGCCAACGCTAGGCGTTCTTATTAGACTTAGACGTTACTAGTACGCACAGCTATATAGGTAATCTAATATTACCACTTACTGTTTTCCTGATTTCTAAAACTTGCCTATAAACTCTTCTGAGGGCAAGATGACTTTTGAGGTAATACAATGTGAACAGTAACGGACTCACATAGCATTCAGCTGATAAGTTCTATTCATGAAACCTCTCCTACATGGATATAGCTTAAAGTTAGGGATCTATGTAAAAGGATGCAATTAGAAAATAAACTGACTAGTGTTTTTCAAAGGCAGTACAAAGTTCCACAACACCATGTTCTTTAAAGGAAGAAAACTCCCTCTTTTCCTTTATGCCACATGTTAAAATTTGGTAAAAGTGATTTAGGCGGGAAGAGGACTTTTTCAGTCCTTTTATTTATGTGTTTTACAAAAGCACAATGAAATTTGTTTGCTTTCAGTCTCCAGTACTATGTATGCAAGATGAACTAGCTTGATTTTACTTTTAAAAAAAAAAAACCACACCAAAAAACCAAAACAACAACATAAAATGAAAAAACAAACCTAATTCTAATAAATTATCTGTTTTAGTCATATTGCCTCCATGCTGTCAAGTCAAGACCTTAAGATAGTAGTTGGAGCTCTACAGATGGCAGAGATTTTAATGCAAAAGTTACCTGACATTTTTAGTGTTTACTTCAGAAGAGAAGGTAAATCTTGCTTGCTTTTTTTTCCTCTTAGCCTCCTTATTTAGTATTTTAAAAGCATGTGTGTGTGAAGAATTCGTATCCTTTACCCCACATTCCACTCCCCCTCCCAAGCTGTAGAAAGTTAATACTGTTCCTGAATAAAATACTGTTCCTGAATAAGAAAGGCAAATCCATGCAAGCTATCGTCATATGACTGGGGAGGAGCTGACCAAGACTCTGGGAGACAACTTGTGTTTTCTGAATCTGAAACAAGTTTGTACAGGCTTACTAGACACTAGTGAACTTATATTTAGGCTGAAGATGGCTTGCTGAAATTATGTGGGTAGTCTTATTGGACAAAACTGGTGAATCTTTGGCAGGAACTCTTTGTTATAATCTACTGGGGATTTTTGGATTTCTTCAGCTACTGTTTGTGCTGCTGTTATATGTTGTGGGGAGGTTGTGTGTTGGTTTTTTTTGGGTTTTTTTTTTGTTTTTTTTAAACTACATAGGTTAACTTTTTCAAGAAAGGGTTGAACTGCTTTTAAAACTTAGCATTGATGGGTGTGGGAGCCAATGCTGCCATGGTCAAAACAGGTTCTAATAACAGACTTCTACCTTTTCAAACACCTTTGTCCCCACTACTCCTCCCAAAAAACAGTCCACAACCAAACCAACCCACCAAATAAAGATTTATTCTTTTGCAAAGGGGTGATGCACCAAGTGAAAAACTTAGCAGAGTCTGAGGCTTTGCTAACAAGCCCACCGAAAGTATGCACTAATGGATCAGGAACGCTGGGTACCACTACAACAATAAGTACTGGAACAGCCACTGCTGCCAGTAATGCAGCTGCTGATTTGGGCTCTCCCAGCTTACAACACAGCCGGGAGGATTCTTTGGATCTGAGCCCACAGGGGTAAGTGCACTACTTGTTGTGAACAATCCGTGGGTTTTTTGTTGTGGTTTGTTGTGTTGTGTGGTGGTTTGGTTGGGGGTTTTGGGTTGGGTTTGGTTTTTTTTGTTTTTATTTTTTTTAAAGTCTTGACTGACATGGGCCTGCTACAGTATCATCTGCATTTAGCTGTGATATTTTCCTCTAAAGAACTAAAATGGAGTAATGTTGAAGCTATCAATGGGTAGTATTGATTGATTTTATATGAAATGTTAAATAAACAAACAAAAAAACCCCCTCCAACCTTAGTGACCTGATAGTTACAATGTAATGATAAGAAACAATCCATGCTGTTTGAGGAGAGGCTGGAGAATGCCAAGAGCAACAGCTGTAGTCTCATGTAACTCTTGAGGACAGATTCTTTCAGAGAAATTATAGCTATGGTGCATGGTTCCTTTCTGCTGGAGACTGGAGGAAAAAAGTCATCCTTAAGTTATTTTGTTGGAATGCAACCATTTTGAACACTTGTAGAATTAGTATCTCTTCTAGGAATAAATTATTTTAGTGTTACACAGTTTGCCTTTATTTTAAAGGTGAAATGTTTGTCTTAATGTATTGGCATGATAAGGAAACTCACCTTACACCAGAATTGAAATATGTGAACTTGGGAAGTGTAGGGCTTGGTGAGTAGAAACTCCATAAATTGTTGAAAAAGTGCTTTCTGGGCTTTAATAGGGGAGGCAGGTCAAATACCCAGTGTCTTTTGGTATTTATTCAGTAGAGATTTGTGGATTTTTTTTTTTCTTTTTAAGTGTATTCAAATAAATTAATGAACCAGATACTAATGAACACAAATAAAAACATGAAAATTATGAGAAACCTTTATTCAGTGGCACTTCTGGCTGTATTTGGCTGCCCATAGTAGAAAGGTGACAGCAAGCAAAACACCTTCTTTCTGGATGGAGTAGTCACTTTGTCCTTCCAATTAAAATAGAACTGAGGCCCCTTCTCCCAGAGCTCATTCTTCCCTTGTGCCCTCCTTGTTATGGGATGGAACCTTTTGTTAATTCTTGAGGAAATAGCTGGCAGATGCATCTTAAACTGAAGGATGGGTATGTGTATGAATATGGTGGATGGAAGCATGTTACTTTATTTTTAAATTTGGACAGACGACTGAGTGATGTTCTAAAGAGAAAAAGACTGCCAAAACGAGGGCCAAGGAGACCAAAATACTCTCCTCCAAGAGATGATGACAAAGTAGACAATCAAGGTAAATAATTCTTAAAATGTGATACTCTGCTTTTAAATTTAAAAGGAGATAAACTTATAGGCTGTCAAAAGTGTTAGCTGTAGTAAACCTGTTTATTCTCTTAATTTTGTCTTTGCTTCCTCCAGCTAAAAGCCCTACAACTACTCAATCTCCTAAATCTTCCTTCTTGGCAAGTTTAAATCCTAAAACATGGGGAAGATTAAGCACACAGTCCAACAGTAATAATATTGAACCAGCACGAACAGCAGGAGTAAGTGGTCTTGCAAGGGCTGCTTCCAAGGATACCATTTCCAATAACAGGTACACACAAAAAATATCAAAATACTTCTAATATGGTGTTGACTTTGAGGTGCAGCTGTTTTCTTATGATAAGCCATCAGGTGATTAAGTAGCGCCTATCAAAGAAGGTTGAGCTTAACTACTGTTAAAATACCTCTGGAAGAAGAATCAAGAAATTAAGGTAGAGAAAATAACCTCTTAATAGTTTAAAGTAGCATGCTGGGGAAAAAACGGAGAATTGGGAAGAATGGTGCAAGAAGTAATCTGTAGAGAATAGACCTTTACTGTGTTGGAGTAAGAGAAGGGTTTTTGTCTGTGGCTGCTGTTAAACATGGGGGAAAATGATACTCTGGCTGTGTTTGTGGAGTATGCGAATGCTAATTGTGGCCAAATGCCTTTTGTGTGCTTTTTTACAGAGAAAAAATTAAGGGCTGGATTAAGGAGCAAGCCCATAAATTTGTAGAACGTTATTTTAGTTCTGAAAACATGGATGGAAGCAATCCTGCACTAAACGTATTACAGAGACTTTGCACTGCAACTGAACAACTCAACCTCCAGGTTAGAAATGGCAAACTTGCCTGGAGTTGGGGTGAGATTGGAAGCAGTAGAAGTATTTAAGAGGAAGATTATGTATGGCCAATATTTTAAGCATAGGTGGTGTTATCTTGAATGATGATACAGTGTTTCTTAACTTGCAATGCTTTGCTTGGGAGTTTGTTGGGTTGTGGTTTTTTTTTGTTAGGTTTTTTTTGGTTTGGGTTTTTTTGTTGTGGGTTTTTTTTTTTTAAGAGTTAGTGTATAAGTTCTGACATGTATAATTTATAATAAATGACTAGTATTAACAAGGACATTCTTGATTCCTAGCAATGTGTCACTTACATAGCATTTTATTTCAAACTTAAAAATTCTACAGTTAAGTGTTAGGGATAGACCTTATACCTAAAGAAGAACACAGTTTGTAATGTGAACTTTGGGGGTGGGGGAAGGACAAGAGGGAAGTAGCATTTTGTTGAAAGGATAGAAGAAATACAGATGGGGCCGAATCTACTAGCATCTCAAGAACTTGAGCCTTGTTTCTCAGACAGTTGTGATCCTTGATAGATGGTCTAAACCTGTAACTTCTAAAGTAGCTACGCAGCTGAGTTATGTTCTGTGCTTTGATCTAAGCAATCGTTAAAATATGAAAATTTCCCTCCTCTTCTCTCCCACACAGATGTCCTGTAAAATACATACTAATCTGAGTTGTGTGGTGTGGTTTGGGTTTTTTTGTGTTTTTTGTTTTGTTTTTGTTTTTAAAAAAAACCCTTCTGTTTGGAGCTCATCTTTACGTTGCATGAGACAGAAATGGGACCTCACATTTCTCTTAAAACAGGGAAAATGTGGATGTTGCCTGTAATGACTTCTCTTGAATGGTGAAACTGCTTATCCTCAGATTATTTGCCCTGTCATTGCTTGTATTGAGTTACTATATGCTCCAGACTTGCCCTTTTTTTCCCCTTCCTTTAGAGCCGTTTCATGCAGTAGGAGGAAAAATAGTATTTCATAAGCCCTTAATACCTGGGTAGTAAAATACTACCTTCATATTTTTCAGGTGGATGGTGGAACAGAGTGCCTTGTAGAAATCCGTAGCATTGTCTCGGAGTCTGACGTCTCCTCCTTTGAAATCCAGCATAGTGGGTTTGTTAAACAACTGCTGCTTTATTTGACATCTAAAAGTGAGAAAGATGCTGTAAGCAGGGATATCAGATTGAAAAGATTTCTTCATGTATTTTTTTCTTCTCCAGTAAGTTTTCTTGTTTATTGTTTTGTCATTCTTAATTGTCTTTCTCTCAAATTGTGCTTATCTGACCATCTGAGAGGTTCAGCAATGACCTTGACTTAAAGATGGAGTACAGAAGAAATGTTTTGTTTATGTCTAAGCTGTATAATACTACAACTTTCACGTGGTTCAATGTCTTTACAGGCTGTAAACTTTTTAGAATACCCTGTAATTACAGAAAATTCCACACAACAGTGGAAAAATTCCAAAATGACCAATTGTCTGAGTCTTGAACAACTTAAAAGTTGTTCCTGACTTTTAAGAAGTTGATGCGGAAAGAGTTTGGATAGTAATCTTATCACTTGCTCTCTTTAGTCCTAAATACTGCAAGAAACTAGATTGTCCTGTTTTTAAAGGAAGAAATTTGACGTGGAAGAGAGGAAAGTAGATAACTACAGCTTATAGCTTACTGCTCATGGTTAAGGGTGAATGCTTAAAATCTGTAGGGCTATTCCATTGAAACCAGGAGGGAAAAGTGTGTTCTTTGAAACAGGTCTTTCATAAACTTGTTATGTGTCATCTAGTCATCCTGATGCTGCTGCTTTAAGTGAGAGCAGTGATTCTTAATTTCTGTGGTGTGGGCGGTGGTGGGTTTTTGTTTGTTTGTATTTTTTAATGACTTGTGGTATAAATTGTTCAAGGTGGATTAATTCAAGTACATAACTAAAAGACTGGAATATATTTCAGCTTCCTGGAGAAGAACCCCTCGGAAGATTAGAGCCATTAGAAAATGCACCTTTGCTGGCATTAGTCCATAAAATGAACAATTGCCTCAGTCAGATGGAACAGTTTCCTGTCAAAGTGCATGACTTCCCTAGTGGAAATGGAACAGGGAGCAGGTAAGGATTAATGCTCAGGTAACAGTTTTGTTGGAAGCTTTTATTTTCCGAAACTTGTTTCAATGTTAGAAGTTCCAAGAGGTAATGGAAACTTCTGACCTAGTAAGGACAAAGCAATTACACAGTTGGCCTTTTTTTTAATTTGGTGGAAGATGGAATATTTAACCAAATGTTTGCTTACCATCTTGAAACTTTCTCACTTAGATTGGGGGTGGATGTGTAACTTAGATGCAATCTCTAAAGTTAAGCTTTAAAAATTCAAATGTTTTCCTTGCCCCGTGTAAAAAACATTGGAATGCTGGTATTTTTTAGTGAAGTAATTAAACTGCTGAGAGTTTGTATTACAGTGCTAAACTTTGTTATTCAGATAGGTTCTGTTCTCTGGGATGATAATGGATTGAGTGAAAACTGTTGGCTGTCAACATAGTTTAAAATAGCTGTAGACCTGCCCTGTGTCTTAAGATAGATTAAATTTGGAATCCAACTTGTTATTTGCATTTTAAGTAACAAATTTGACTGACTGAAGACCCAATTCTACAATTTCTTTTCTGTGCCTTTCTTTAATAAATCAACACTATTTTTCATTCAGTGTATAGCAGTTAGTCTATGTCAGTATAAGTTGCACGTAAGTTTGGAAAGTATTTTGTCATGCTGGCTAAAAGCGCAGACGTACTCCTGTGACTATTTAGAAATTAGGAGGGGAGGAGCATTGAAAATGAATTTTTGAAAACTATTCTTTAAAGTGAGAAATGCCAAAATCTTCTGTCTTTCAGGTAGTAAGATAGTGTGGATTTTTTTGTCACTAATTGTGACACAACATCCATTATATTAGATGTGTTAGAGCCTCACACTAGCATTAATCTAACTTACATTAAAATTCAGTACTTGTTTTTTGTGGAACTGTTAAAATCCATGATGATGAATACAATTCACAGATTTCTAATACTTGAAGGAATTAATTGTCTTGATACTGGCTTTTGCAAATAGTACGTGCTCTGTAATCTTACAACGCTTCCTAGTGTGCACTATTTCTGTAAAAAGTGGGATAACTACAAAAGTTACAAAGCTGCTAATCATAGAAGCAATATTCTGCTATTCTTTTTGATAGAAAATTAAACATGGGAAGTCAGACTACTGCAGCATTGTTTGACTGCTAGTCTTACTGTGGATTATGTCAATGAGGATTTTGAGGCATTAAGATTTGGTAGTCTTTCACTAGCACCTGGAAATAGAAGCAGCCCAAGATAAGAGGTTTGCGTATAAAAACGGCTAGCTTGAGTATTGATAGTTTGGCGAGATGGAACATGTATATAAACTATGCTTGGCAGGGAAACACAGAGGAGCTTTCAGGTTATCTCTTTAGGTCCTTATTAAAAAAACATATGAATGGGTACTTGCATTTTCCACGCCCAATTCTGATCCTTGTTGCACTGCAGGTAAACACAGCTCTAAATCTCACAGCTCTAAATCACACTGAACAACTTCAGGTCTTAGAGATGGTCAGTATAGGCCATATTGTAATCAGACCTCAGACTGGACTTTCTCTTAATCCATGTAGCTTCTATTGGAAATTGGATTTTGTCCAACTTGGATTCTAGTCTTCTTGTAGAGTAAAAATTTTAATCTATTTATTCAAATCTTAATAGCTTATTTTTAGAGAAATAGGCTGAGAAATAATACTCTGAAGAAATGAATCCATAAATGCATGTATAAGCCTATTTTAATGTATTTTTTTAAATGCAATTATGGTTATTAGATTCTTTGTGTAGCAACTTTTTTCACAAATTATTTTGAGTTTTTCTCTTAACAGAGGATCCCAAGCTTTAAAATTCTTCAATACACATCAGTTAAAATGTCAACTGCAAAGACATCCAGACTGTGCTAATGTGAAACAGTGGAAAGGTGGACCTGTGAAGATTGATCCTCTGGCTTTGGTACAAGCCATTGAAAGATACCTTGTAGTTAGAGGTACATATTTATATATATATATATTATACAGTCGCATGTTTTTTGCTTCTTGCGTAGTCACCACTGTCAGTAGTGTAGAGTCTGTAAAAACCTGCGAGGATTGTACTGAAGGCAAGTGGGAGGTACCTATAAATGTATCTTGCTCACAGGGGAGGAGAGTAAGGCTACAGAGAATCTTCTCTTTTCTGGGGCAAACTTTTTCCTGTTGTAAATAGTTCAGTCTAAATACTAACAGAAGTATAATCTAGTTGACTGTCAGATTGGCTGTAACTTGGCACTTTTGATGCCAGATGTTTATATTGAAATTCGTTATAACACGTCTGAACCTTACTTTTTTTAACTGATGTATTTTGGAACTGTTTTAGAAAGTAGAGTTTATAAAAGTCAGAGTACAAAAACATGGCTACATTTCGTATAAAAACAAATGAGGATGTCTTCTTCCTCTCTTGCCTCAGGCTATGGAAGAGTTAGAGAAGATGATGAGGATAGTGATGATGATGGGTCAGATGAAGAAATAGACGAATCTTTGGTAAGCTTTTGCTCTGGGGGTAAAGAGAGGGAACAGTGTGGGGAGAGGCTTAAAGAAAAGCTAGCAACGAGTTTCCTAACTTGTGTGGCTCTTTTGTTTTGTTCAGGCTGCTCAATTCTTAAATTCAGGGAATGTGAGACATAGACTGCAATTTTACATTGGAGATCACTTGCTGCCATACAATATGACTGTGTATCAAGCAGTTAGGCAGTACAGTTTGCAAGCTGAGGAGGAGAGGGAGTCTACAGATGATGAAAGCAACCCATTAGGAAGAGCTGGGATTTGGACAAAAACACATACCATTTGGTAAGTTGGCTAGAGAAATCAGGGGACAGCTTCTCCAGTTTCCTAGATGTATACAAGTAAAGAAAATTGGAACATAGCTGTCTTCTCCTCCCCCTCTGCCCTCCCACCTGAACCTGAAGCTTTGAATTTCCTGAAGTGCTTGAGATACTTAAATCTTGGTAAGAATTCATTGTTGGCTGCTGATGTTCTTTTTAGCTCATGAGCAAAGCTGATGAACAAGAAACGGGGAATCTTAAATGATACCTGCTAGATGGAGGGAAATCATTCTTAGTGTTAGGTAACTAACCAGCTAACCAAAACCAATAGAGAATGTGTCTGCAGTCTAAAAATAATGGTCAGCTTCATACTGGTTTTCATAGTGGATTGCTATGCAGGTATATGTATCCTCTGTTCATAATTTGCAAGGAGCAGTATTGACCTATGACTGTGTCAAACATTTTAACGTTCAGCAGTGTCTTTTTCTTTCTAATATTTAAATGTGTTATGCAAAAGCAAAAAACCCAACCAAAACCACTTTCTTTTTTTGTCTATACTTTCTGCTTCTCTTCTTACAGTTCATGGAGCTGGAGGGTCCTCATGTTTTCTCCCCCATAACATACTTTGCTTCTGAGGGCCTAGCTTCAAAGGCTGGATCATATCCAAATGCATTGGTTTTGTCCTTCTGCTTTTAACTGTCATTCAAGTAAAATTCTGATAATCAAAGAACTAACACTTTTATAACTGCTTTCGTTTTAGTGTAAGTTAGTATTTCACAAACATGTTTTTAACTTTTAATTGCTTTTTAGGTACAAACCTGTGCGAGAGGATGAAGATGGTAATAAGGACTGTGTTGGTGGTAAAAGAGGAAGAGCACAAACGGCTCCCACGAAAACCTCCCCTAGAAATTCTAAAAAGCATGATGAATTGTGGCATGGTGAGTGTGTTGCCTTGCTAATATGTTAGATTTGTGAAATTTCTGAAAGGATGGGGAGGAAGAGTATTTAGAGACACCATAGTATTTCTTCTAAAGCAAGCATAGTGTAAGAAAAGTAAGCATATATTAATGTGTGTATTAAAACTAAAATTAAGATGCTTAGTGAATTGTCTAACTAAACTCCTGTAGTTAAGTGAATGCCATGACTAATACTACCTAGACTCCTAATAATGAACTCTTGGAAAGACTTCTGATTGATTTGTTTTGATAACATACTCTTCTTTTTTTCTTTTTTTTTTTTTTTCTTCTCCTGCTAGACGGTGTATGCCCTTCGGTATTAAATCCTCTAGAAGTTTACCTCATATCTACTCCACCTGAAAACATAACGTTTGAAGATCCCTCATTAGATGTTATTCTTCTTTTGAGAGTTTTACATGCTATCAGTCGATACTGGTATTACTTGTATGATGTGAGTAGAGCACTTAAATCACTTTCTTACTTGATACAGACAACTCTGTCCTGAAACACCTTAAAATAGCCTTCTTCCCCTCTCCGCTGTGCCCCACCAAGACAGAATAATGCAAATAATATCATCTTCCCCTACCTATTTCTCTAACTTCCGGTAAGATAAGGGCTATAAATTCTTAAACTCAATCATATTTCCTCTATAGTGTGTTAAACACATTTTCCATGCTTTTTTCCATCCTTAAATTCAAGGAGCAACATTATTCCTGAAAAGCAAATTAATAGTAAAAACTTAGTCTTTCTTTCATGGCTTAGACTCTGTATGACCAACGTGACAATGAAAGGCTTTGTTTTGCTTTTCTTGTGATGATAAGCAAATTAGAAGCATAAAAAAACCTCTTAACAAAGGCTTGGTATTTCTTCCAGCATTTCTTTAACTAGAAGTACATTGTTTTTATTTAATGCAGAATGCAATCTGCAAGGAGATAATTCCAACCTCAGAGTTTATCAACAGTAAACTGACAGCGAAAGCAAACAGGCAGCTTCAGGATCCCTTGGTAATTATGACAGGAAACATACCAACTTGGCTGACAGAACTTGGAAAAACATGGTATGAATGACTTACTCTATAGTATTCCTAATTTGAATTCAGTAGGCCTCTTGGCTGGGCACCCAAGGTGCATCATATGTTACAAGGCTTCTGAAAGTGCTGGGGGAGAGTAAAATGTAGTCACAGAAGTCTTGCTACGTTACATAGTGACCTTGGATGAATGTTTACACATATATTGCATAGTTTAAACCAAATCTGGAGGGATAGACTAGCTGCAAAGTTTGGGCCACTTCTTACAGGAGTTTCTGAGCAATTTGAAGTTTCCTCATTGAAATAATAGTACTTGATTATTCATGTCATTTTTTTTCTCCTGTTAAACTGCGTAGTGACATTTTTCTCGTACCAGTACATTTATCTTGGCATGTTCAGTATGGTACAAAGGAAAGCATTTTTATAATCACTGATAAAATATTATAAATAACTTTATAAAGCTATAGTCATAGTACTTTGTAGTATCTTGATACAGAGTACAAGCTGTAAAACTCTTGCGCTTGAAAGAATAAGAAATCAGAGTTGACATTCCTGGATTTTTCAAGCATGTTAATTGAAGCAACATCGGTGACGATTGACTGGAAACACTTACTCTAGAGAAACTATTTGGTTTTTCATTTTTAAAATAAGCTCTCTAAATTTCTTCATAAACATTCCAGATGACAAATGATGAGTATGAATGTATATTCTTATACGAACATCTGTAGCAGTATTTGTTCTGTAAAACTGCGTTTTCACTTAAATGTCAGTGGAGGACTGCACTGTTAATGTACACATGCCTTCGAGAATAGTAGAACTGATAAAATAAAAGTTTCTCTGGTAGATTATTTGAAGTGTTGTTTCAAAATGGTGGAAGGTAGAATGCTGGTACTGCTGTAGGCAGGGTTTCATATTCCTCCCAGTACAGGAGCTTGAGCCATCTTCTTAAAGTCTTTGATCTAAATTAGGTTTACTAATTGTAAAACAGGTGTGAACAAGTAAAAGAATATTCATTTTCTGATATGAACTTAGCATAGCCAAGGCATTCAAGTATTTTGAGTTATTTTTCTGGAAGAGTTAGAAGTTTCTGGAATTTCCTGTGGTTCCTTCTTGTATTAAATTCCATCTCTAGACTCTGGCTCTTTAAGTGTTGTAACTAAAACTAAAGTGTGTTCTGGAAGGCTTCCTTTGGAGGCTGCTTTCACCACAGTGTTTAATAAAGCACTAATTTCAGGCATACTGCATTTCTATTGTGTTTTAAACTAAACTATAGTTGCAGATGCTAGTTGGAACCCAGCTAACTAATCCAATGCTCTTTACAGCCCATTTTTCTTTCCATTTGATACCCGCCAAATGCTGTTTTATGTAACTGCTTTTGATCGTGATCGAGCCATGCAAAGACTACTGGATACTAATCCAGAAATCAATCAATCAGATTCTCAGGATAGCAGAGTGGCACCACGACTGGACAGGAAAAAAGTAGGTATATCTTGTTTAAAAATGGAATGAATGATATGTTTATTTTTATATTGTCTTTAAAAATATCACTGTGAGCACGATTTATTTGTAAAACTTCATGTGTTCGTAGTATAGCGATGAAGGGGAGGTTTGTTTTTATTCATTTAAGAGCCCCTGGGTAGAAAGCACAATGTCTTCTAGGTGTCTGCCACTAGGTGGCAGAAGGGGCTAGAGTATGCTACACTGCTTTCTCACATCCTGCTTAACTTTGGAGTCTTTGCATAATTTCTGAAACTATACTCCAAGAATGAGCTCTAAGTTTTAGGTTACATTAGTGATATTTCCATATATTAGCTTGTAAACATCTGTTTTGATTTATGTAGAATTTCAGAATAATTAAAGCAATAGGATTTAGACCTGTCAGTGTTACCTGAATAAACAAAAGCATTGTCCTTGTATTCTGGGAGAGTATTAAACTTCCTGTCACAACATAATAAAATTAATCTGTGACTGGTTTAAATTGAGGGAGTCTTGGGTGTCTGCCTTGAATCTGGAGAGATTTTATCTTAAACTAAGATCTGCTGTGTAGTATAGATCTGCTATATGATCTTGAATACCTCTGGGGTAAAAAGGCAAGAGACATGAGAATCTAGTTCAACTAGAATATAGCTTCCAACATGTAGGAATCCCAGTACTGTTGTGGGTGTGGGTAGGTTGTTTGTTTTTTTTTCTGGGTGGGTGTTTTGTTTTTTTGAAACCTGCCACTTTCCCTACTAGAAAATCCGCAAGGGCAGGGGATAAGATTGTTCCTTTAGGTTGCTGGACTTTGGCGTCTTTATTCTGTGTTTTATTCTCCATATATTAGTTCAAAGGTATGTAACATCACATGGCAAAACTTCTCTGCTATGTTATAGTCCTACTGCCAGATTCTTGGCAAGAGTAGTACCTATTAATTATACTGATACAAATATAAGGCATTGGTTTTTCATTTTATATCAGACACTTTAATTCTAGTCAGTTTTCATACAGAAGCAAGAATTATTTTATCAAAGTATAAGCTTACAAATTGTTGAACTGTGGAACTATTAGCATGGGGTGGAAAAACTTGCATAACTGATTTTTTTTCCTGTTGTAACTGCCTTGGGAGCTGGGACTTACAGACATAATTTCACTACTTAAAACTTCTCTAATGTGTAGCGCACTGTGAACAGAGATGAGCTGTTGAAACAGGCAGAATCTGTGATGCAGGATCTAGGCAGTTCAAGAGCCATGTTGGAAATCCAGTATGAGAATGAAGTAAGTAATATCAATGCAGTCTAATTTAACTCCTTTTTACTGAAGATTAATACAAAAAAGCTACAACTTCCATAGAATGACTTGGTCAGACTCTTGGTCCTTCCCAGTGCTGGTGCTGCAAAATTTTATCTATTAATTATCCCTAATCCACTTGGTGATGATTTTTAGTTGCTAGGAGAAACTCTTTTTGATCTACTAAATTTCATAATCTGTCTTATTCTGCAAAGCACTTTTTTCTAACTCTAAGCAAACAGCTGTGTGCGTTTTTCCTGTAATATGATTATTAGGTGGTTAATACTTTTAGTCCACTATTATTCCCTCTGATATGTAGTCTTTCTAAGCTGTCTTAGTCATATTGTAAATGTTGGTGTAGTTAGGTTCTCTAGATGCTTTTTGCAATGCGGTCATCTTTGTAGCCAATAACGTACTATATTTCTCAGACTAAGTAAAGATTTTGATATTCAAACTGACCTAATGGACTCATTTATTTATCTCATTTCCCCCTCCTATCCCTGCACCCTCCCTCCCCCTGAAGGTTGGCACAGGCCTAGGCCCCACGCTAGAGTTCTATGCACTTGTATCTCAGGAACTACAGAGAGCAGACTTAGGCCTTTGGAGGGGAGAAGAAGTGACTTTAGCCAATCCAAAAGGTAAATGTTTTACTACCTAAACTCTCAATATTGATCTAATATTGAATTGATTCTAAGTTGACTTTAATTATGTGAATGGCTTTGATTGAAAGAGCACCTTAGTTTGTGGTCAGATAATATGCTTCGTGATAGTGTGTGATTATCTTTGTGTGGGGCTTTTTTTTGGTTTTGTGCGTGTTGGCTTTTTTTTTTTTAATTTTATAAGAAGCTTTAGATTATGGTTATCTGATAGCTGCTTTCAAACTTGTGTCTGGAATGAAGCTAGCAGTGTATGTATTGAACTCTTTTTCTTTCTTCCTCAACAGGAAGCCAGGAAGGTACCAAGTACATCCATAACCTTCAAGGCCTTTTTGCACTTCCTTTTGGTAGAACAGCCAAGCCAGCTCACATTGCAAAAGTTAAAATGAAGTTTCGCTTTCTGGGAAAACTAATGGCCAAGGCAATCATGGATTTTAGACTGGTGAGAATAAAATGGAAAATGTGATTCTGAAGGTTAAATGAAAATTCTAGTTCTGACTTGGGGAAAAAATAGCATTAAGAGTTGCATGGAATTATTTTCAGCTCTAGCAGTTTGGGTGGGGTGGGGGGAAATGCAGCTGAGCTTTTGAAGCGGAAAGGGTAGTGTAGGTTGAAGATCTTTACAGTGGCTTTTGAGACTATAGTGAAAAAAGGAAAAGCCATTGCCTGCCATGTATTGCAGTCTCTCTCCCATCTTCTTTCAGGATCATTTTGGGCTTATTCCAGCTGCTAGCTTGCTGATTGCTCTAATGTATATGCACTAGGCAGTCAGTTTTTCTTGACTGTAAATTTCTCGGGTAAAAGCACTCAGACATGGTGTTTTGGTGTGTGCCAGAACTATAAACTAGTAAACAGTATTCTAGATCTAGTCAAGAGATAAAATAGCAAAAAATATAGTTTTGGAAGACACTTCAATACTAAACAAAGTTTCAATTTCCAGGTGGACCTTCCTCTTGGACTTCCTTTTTATAAATGGATGTTACGACAGGAAACTTCCTTGACATCGCATGACTTGTTCAGTATTGATCCAGTAGTAGCCAAATCAATATATCACCTTGAAGATATTGTAAGACAAAAGAAAAGACTTGAACAGGACAAAACACAGGTGGGAAAGTAACCCTAAGAATGAAAGAGTGTACCTTCACACATGCTTGGATTTTATGAAGTAGCCATAATTGAGAGTGTATGGTAGTGCTTAATACTGATGGTAATAGTGATAATCACTTCATTCAAATAAAAGGAGTAGTTTTAATGTTATTAAATCATTGGCTAGTAATTATAACACAGTCTTTTTGTAATGTAGACTCTAACATTAGAAATTTTTTATTATGAGATTCTTCTGTGTGATCAAACACAGGCTAGAAATGGCTAAAAATGCCAGTTGTTTGCCTAAGGTAATTTCTTTTTGGTTCACTTCGAAAAGACCGACCACCTTTATCAGAGGGGGAAAAAAAAAATCTATCCTTGATTTTTGAACATTCAAAAGGCTTAGCTTTTTTTATTAGTTGGTTTAGTAAAATTTTCAGGTTTTCTTAGGAGCGTCTTTTTGTGGGTTTTTTTCCTCCCCCACTGAAAGCTGTATGCAGAACTAGTGTAAACTGGCTTCATATGTGAGCATACAGGTTCTTTTATAGATAGAGAAGAGTCTCTTAATTTTTCAAGGTTATCCACTCCTAGCTAAAAATAATACCATTCAGTGTTGCAGAATAGCGATAAAAGGTCTTTGGCATGCATGCTCTTTCTAGCATCCAATGTTAATAAATGGTAGGTGGTAATAACCTAATTTATACTCCTAATACATCTGCTTTGTTACTAGTGAAGTTATTGCAAGCTTGTGGGCCTTTTGTTCCTCTTCACCTCACTGTCTCTCTCTCCTTGATCACCGCTTTTAATTTCCCAACAAGAGTTTGAAAAACCTGAAACCTGGTGGATGAAAGCTGAAAAATGTCAGTATGCATGCCAAATATGAATGCCATTAACTATTCTAAGGATAAAACATAGCCTAAGAACTTTAGCGTATTACATATCTCCTTCTCTTGCAATACTATTTTTCTAAATAAATAATATGCAAGAAGTTAAAAGTAATTCCAAAATTGCTAGAAAAAAGTGTACTGCTATGGTCTTTCAAGTTTATCCATTAAGATAGTTTATTTGGTTTGTCTTGGTTTACTGTTATGTATGAAAAAATATAGAAGGAAAGCAAGGACTACTGTAACAGTATTAATAGTAATATTCCTATAGAGAAGTTTACTTAGTCAAAACTGCTTTAGAAGTCATAACTTTTGGATAAGTTAATGTGAATGAATTGTTCTCACTGGTTTTCACTTCAATTTTTTAGACCAAAGAAAGTCTACAGTATGCATTGGAGGCTCTGACTATGAATGGCTGCTCAGTGGAAGATCTAGGGCTGGACTTCACACTCCCTGGGTTTCCTAATATAGAACTGAAAAAAGGGGGAAAAGATACACCAGTCACCATCCACAATTTAGAGGAGTATCTCAGAGTACGTAAAAGCAAACCTAGAACTAAAACTTTCTTCATTCTTCCTCACCTTGCTCCCAAGTAGTTTTGTTTCCATATATATATTTCAGTTCATTCTTGTGAACTAGGCAGAGCAATAATTTTCCTACTTCCTGCTTCTGTTCTGTACTAGTTTATTACTACAGAAAAACTGTTTAAATCCTAGTCAGCACACCTGACTTGAAAATTTTATAGTACAAAAAAGTCTGGTTTATACATAATGAAGTTTCCAGAAGTATGGGGTTTTTTTGATAAAAAGTATTGTTGTAAGTGGAGCAATTTGAGCTGTGGACTTTCAGAATCTTTTAACACATTCCCACATTTGCATATGGTAATGAATCTGTTTGCAATAGTGAGTTAGCATCCACACTTCAGTGGGCTTTGAACTGCCATAGTAATAGTGAAATGTTTTGGAGTTAGACTTAAGAAAACATCAGCTTAGTTGCAAGTCAAACCCCCCCAAAAAACACAAAAACAAAGAAACCCCCAAACCATAAAACAAAACGGGTAAGGAACAGCAAACAAAATAGTGCCATAATAAGTTGACGGTACACCTGCATATTGACTTATTCCTATGTCAGAAGGGACATAAAACCTAGAAAAACAAAAGGGTGATACTGCTGAACAAAGGTAGAAAACCATTTATGCATAAGAAAAAGCGTTAAAGAGAATAGGTTAAAAACAACCTGGAAAAGAGATGAGGAAAGGAAGGAAGAATGCAATATTATCACATGAAGTCATGAGTGGGATGGAGGCAAGAATGATTGATTGCATCATGAAAAAGCCATTATTCCTATTCCTAAATAATACATTTTCTGACAGGTTAGTCTGCTTCCAGTTTCAGTCTGAGAACTGTTAAGATTTTCAAGAACTGATAAGAAACATATCTGATGTTGTGGTAGAAATGATTCAGTAAGGGGCATATAAGCTCCTGGATATCAACTGAGAACTTTGCAAAGTTATCCCGTAATCCTTACAACTGAATATTGAGCAGTTGCTGTTCATCTTCCAGATTCAAGCTGTTATGCGCATATCCACTTCTCATATCTTTATTTGTTGAAAGTAAATTCTGCTAGTCAAGAATCACTTGTGTAATTAAACATATTTGGATATAAAGCTGTTTGCAGATTTACAGATGGGCAATGCCAACAATTGTAGTTTGTTAGAAACAGCACTTGCAGTCTCTATTTACTGAGGAAAGCTGAGAAAGGTTGCTTTCAAGTCTGATTTTCTTAGAGTGTGCAGTCAGTTTTTTTTTTTTCTTCTCGGTAACACATATCGGGTATCTGATATGCTGAGAAAGGCTTGCAGACATCTCGGATGACCTGTAGTTGTCCTATTGTAGGCCTCTGGCATTGTAAAGGAAAACCAGATTATTACAGAGAGGTTGCTTTCTGCTTCTTTCTAAACAACTTTTGGGACTATTTTCTTTAAAGGACACCTGTGCACTTTTTCTGTCCTTGCTTTATATTCCTGCCTTATAGAGGATACTTTAAGCTAGATCCCAGTGATTAGCATTACAGTCTTGATGTTAAGGAAATGGAAATTATTTCAGAGAGAAAATTAGTGTCCTCTGTATCACAAGTATGATGAATTGCATTTTAGAAACAGTATATCTAAATTACCAGCTAGCCTGTACAGCTCCCTGTGGGTCAGCTGCCCTGCTCTTGAAAATGTCATTTTCATTAAAATCTTGTGTGTGGATTACCATTAGAAGTAGTTTATAAAGCTAGAACATCCTACTGTTACTCTTCATGCCTCTTCTGCAGTCATGTCATTCCACCCTCCGCCTCCCTTTTTTTCATCCAAGGACGGTTCCCACAGGAGCTACCTTTATCTGAAAGTAGAACTATTTCAGCTACCAGTATAGTGAAAGACTTTATTCTCTGTGCCCCCCCGCCCTGCTTCTCCTCTGTACTATAAAGAAAGAGGCCAACTTGTTTGTTCTAAATTTGTGGACAAAAAGTTTCTGGAGTGCAGTTTTTTTTGCCTAACAATTTGATCTCCTCTTTGAATCCACAAGAATACAGTGCAGCTTAATTTTGGTCAGCAACTCTGCTGCTAGAATAGCCATAGAATATTCTATGTTATAGAACACAATAGAACAGCCTTCCGTGCTGCTGGTGCTTACCAGCTTGCTCTTCAGTATTACAACCTAATGCATGGAAGTAGGGGTATGTGTCTTACCTGAAATTCAATGCTTGACTCTGTAGGAAAGCTTATCAACAGATCCTAATAGGCTTTCATATCTGAGGCTTTCTGGAACAAGTAACTTCAATTATTGGGACAGGGTTAAATACTTGCTTTAGGAGTCCAGCAGTACCAATGAGGTTTTTTTATCATATTCAGATGCATCCTTAGATGTCTTTCAAAGCTTTTCTCAGCATTCTGGGTCAGAGCTTTTAACACATTTAAAAACTAGTAGCTGTGTGGTGACAACACATCTTTTACAACCAGCCTTCATTTCCTGCTGGAGTTGAGGGTAGCCAAGGCAAGTGTAATAATCAGTAGCACTAACTGACAAAAGAATCCGAACTTGGCATGCAATCTGCCATGTATAATATATTTTTTTTTTTTAATTTGGTGGAGAAATACTGGCTGCAGGAGACTTAAAAGAAACTTGGTCTTGTTTGTGTCATGCCTGCCCCCCCCCCCCCCCCCGTGATTATTGTTTCAGTATGTGCTGTCCACTTTGGATGGTGAATTTAATCCCGAGATGCTAACTGCAGATACAAAAACAAAGCAAAAAAACCAAAAACAAACAAACAAACCAAAAAAAACCCAAACAAACAAAAAACCAAAAACCAAACCAAAACACAAAAACATTAGACTACTGTCTTACTGTCTTTTGCCTTCTGATTCTTACCAAATCCCAGTAACATGATATGAAGTTATCTCTTCCCCCCCCCCCCGGGATTCTTATAATACTAAGCTATTGAATATAACAAAAAAACTAAAGTTACTTTTTGTAACTATATATTAGAAAAGGGACCCATATGTTTCCATGGGGGAAACTAATATCATACTACCAATGATGCCCTAAGGATTTCTCTTTCAGTTGCTGAATTTTAAATGGATATTAGTGTACAGAGAGAACATCTAGGTTAGGCTTCTAAAAATATCTAATAAATGTTTAGATTTGTTTTAAAATATTTTGTTAAATAGGATCAGTTTAACCAGCTATTCTGAATTCCATGTATTAACCTTGTTATATCAAAAATAAAGGCAAATAAGTTGTTTAAACTCTGTGATTTGCATGCTTAGGGTATTCTAAATATGGCGGTGTTTGAACTCCAGATGACTTTTGATAATTTGCAATGACAGACCACATGAGAAAGTTGTAAAGAAAAAACCCAACAAATTATTTGTCTGTTGCATTGCAGCAGCACTGCACTTGCACACAGGCAGCAGTATGAGCTTATGAATTAAGGCAGAATGAGGCAATGCTGTAGAGCAGCTCCATAAATCAAAGTTGAAACTCTGTCACAACTACAGTGAGCATATGGCTGGGCTTCTGTAGAGTTTTTTCTGCAGCTGTAGTCTTTTGTAAAGTAGCGATCATTCCATGCTTCCTTTGTTCAAATGACTTTTTTCCCTTTTTCTGCAGTTGGTTATATTCTGGGCACTAAATGAAGGTGTTGCCAGACAGTTTGACTCATTCAGAGATGGATTTGAATCGGTCTTCCCCCTCAGTCATCTTCAGTACTTCTATCCTGAGGAGGTTGGTAAACCTGTTTTTACTGATGCTTTTATAACCTTATATCTATACGTATGGACAGTCTGAACCTAGGTATGCACTGGATGCAGTGTAGTTGTCACAGAGTCTGATTACTTTACATTTCTGATGCATATTAATAAAACTTGGTGTCCTTTAAATTGCATACTTAAATGTTATTGATTTCTGTATTTGGTGGTCATTTATTTGATACTTTTAGTATGAACGGCTCCATTTTCTTTAAAATTGACTGTATCCAGCTTTTCTGAGAAATGTGCTTAAATTTATATATGCAGGCTCTATATTGGTATGGATACTTTAATTAATTCCTTGTATTGCAGTACCTCTTAATAGCTATAGATGTGGATGCTACCTGGATGTTTTCTATAAAAAAAAAAAAAGTGGTTAGCTCTTTAACAAAGCTTTAGACAGTAGAAGGAGATTCAGATGAAGGGGTAAAGAATAAGGATAGTTGGTCTTGCCTTGTTCTCACCACCCACCATATCAATTTCCTAGTAAAATTCTTGCACTCTTGAGTGGACTGAATTGAGACACAGTTATGGCTGTCTGGACTAGAAGAGAGAATGTTTTATTACTCAGCCTTTAGGGAGTTTATTTGAAGACTGTAGTTCAAAGGGTTTGTTTACCTTCATAAACTACACCTTTGACTTCATGAAGAAATATTGAGCATGCTCTGAAGCAGTGTGTCAGCCAAGCCTTTGTGTTACTCTTTTGTTCTTGGTGCTTTGCGATGTAAGAGTCTCTTAAAGCTGAGATCTGTAACTGCTCATAGTGATTCTTCTTCATGCCTCTCTGTTGGTACTACTTTCAAAGAGCACCACCACCTTGTTTTCTGCAACAAATTTAAGGCTAGTTAAAAATAGCAGATTTTTCTAGTTTCTCCAGTGTTTTACCCAAACTTCCCCGTTTTGTAGTATATGTGATGCTGTTCTTCTGTCTTGCCGTTGTGTGGCATGGTTTGATGCTTGCTTCTGCTTGGAAATTTTAAAATACGGACACTGGTCTGTTGCTAATCTACTAATACAGTTGCTCAAAATTAAGCCGTAAAGAGTAGTGTGAGATGTAAGATATCCTTTCCTTAATAGGATATACATGTGTGATCTTGTGTTCTGTTGCTGATAGCTATCCAGCCATTTGAATCTTTTTACAAACCATTCCTAAACGATTATAAAGAACTTGTAAAATTCTTTTGTTCATGAATGGAACAGCTAGGTGTGTCAAACCTCTGGTTTTATTGAGACCAGGGCTTTACAACTCCTCATGTATCCTAGAAGGATGTATGTAGATGTTTTTAATGTTTTCACTGTAGCCTGTCATCTCTGCTTGCCCAAGTGCATAGAAAGAATAGGCAAAATAATTTAAGTACAAAACGGCTGACAGATCCATTTCTGTCTAATGATTGATATTTTCTTCTGTGTTTTTTTTTTTTTCTTTCAAAGAAGACCTCGAGAGTTCTAAAAAGCAAGTGTGAACACTCTATTCTTCCCATTCCCCTAGATTGCTTTAACAGTTAAGGCATTTTTGGTTCTCCAGTGTAAATTGCTTATGAGGACTCTGTTCTAAGAGATACATTCAGCATGTCATGTAGTAGTGGATTGTATGCAAAGGCAGATTCAGCAAATATCACTGGGATGCAGCTATTGCATTCAAAGAATTTGGGAGGATTGCTTGGGGTGACTGAGGTTGTTCTGCAGCAGGCTGTTCCAGAAAGTAGAACGCTGTAATAGTAGTCAGAACGGACAGTACTCGTTCTACCTCAAGTTCTAAAGGGGAAAATTTCCTTCCTTGTTTTTTAATTTTATAGTTGGAGCAGCTCTTGTGCGGCAGTAAAACAGACACTTGGGATGCAAAGACTTTAATGGAATGTTGCAGGCCAGATCACGGTTATACACATGACAGGTAACATGGTGTTGGTCTTGTTAAAAAATAAATAAATATTAGCACTAGAAATTACATATTTAAATAATCTTGGTATACTGTTACTCAAGCTAAAAGAATTACATGAAATTTATTAGAAAATACTCATGCTGCACTGAATATGAATGTGATGCAATTATCTTAACTATAAACAGAATAATAATAGCCTGCTTTTTTCCCCTCTTTAGTCGAGCAGTGAAGTATCTCTTTGAAATTCTCAGTAGCTTTGATAGTGAGCAGCAAAGACTGTTTCTTCAGTTTGTGACTGGTAGCCCCAGACTGCCTGTAGGAGGTAGGTTTTGTTTATTACATATTGCTATATGTGAAATCAGTATTATTAATGCGTTTCAGAATAAGTGGATTATTTCAGTATGGGAAAAAATTACTTATCTGTGTATTTTAGGGGTTCATACTTGTTTGACATTTCTAGTTTCAGAAGCGGTTAGGTAGACTTCAGGTAGAATTCTCACACTTTGTGTTAATCTCATGACATTTCAGTTGACTCTCTCCAGGTTTAATTTATGTTACCAGATAACCTACCAGAGGGCAAAAAATAGTTCAAAATTTAAACAAAACTGAAAACCCATAGTACTGTATTTCTCAGCCAGAGGTGCATTAAGTTATGACAACAACAAAATGATGCATTGCTACCTGGAAACAATAATCTTTTTCTCTAGAAAGGAAACAATACTAGCATAGTAAACTTCCAGGACACGTTTAAGTTGGATATTAGAAAAAACTTCTTCACCAAAAGGGCAGTCAGGCACTGGACCAGGCTGCCCAGGGAGGTGGTTGAGTCTCCATCCCTGGAGGTATTTACAAGACAGGTAGACGTGGTGCTCGAGGACATGGTTTAGTGGTGGACTTGGCAGTGCTAGGTTAACAGTTGGACTCGATGGGGTCTTTTCCAACCTTAACGATTCTATGATTCTATAGTGATAAACTTTAATTTCTCCCCCTTTTGAATTTCAGAATTTAGATGAGAGACAGTGAGGAAAACTGAGGAATTTTGCTGTCTTTGCTAGGGACCATTATAGAATACACATTTTACCGTATTCTCAGCTGAATGCTTCGCAAGTAAAAACAGAATTTATGCATCTGTTCCATTATTACGTTCTTTGGGGTTTGTGTTTATGTTTTCTAATTAAAGAATTGACATTATAAGAAAGAGTTAATTCTTCTAAAAAAAAAATTTTTTTTTAGAGCTCTTCTGGGGAAAGATGGTGCAGACAGGATTAAGGGTTAGGAGTATAAAAACCTTAGCTGGAGTAAAAAAAAAAGTACAACAGTTATGGATAACTTCTGAGAATCTTAAAAAATGTGTATGAAACCAACAAAATCTTAAAAATATTGTGATTGGAGTAGGTTTTTTTACACATACAGAACACAGAATTAAGAGCTAGATGCATCTAGATTCTTTTTTTTTTTTTATTCATCTTGGAAAACTAATCTACAGAAAGGATTTTAGGTATTTTTTTAGCTTGCTACATGGCCGTATAAAGCCATATTCTAAACTTTTAAAAATGGAGATTAAAAAGTCAGTTATGAGATGTATGCTTCTGTCACTGTTAGATGTCTACAGTGTTAACTGTGGGTTTTCAAGAGGAACAACCTTATTCTGAATGTCTTTTCTCATTAATAGGCTTTCGAAGTTTGAATCCTCCGTTGACAATTGTACGCAAGACATTTGAGTCTACAGAGAATCCAGATGATTTCTTGCCCTCAGTAATGACTTGTGTGAACTATCTCAAATTGCCGGACTATTCAACTATTGAGATAATGCGTGAAAAACTCTTGATAGCTGCAAGAGAAGGGCAGCAGTCATTCCATCTTTCCTGATCACAATGAAAAATGCAATGTCTGCCTGTTACAGCAAAAGAGAAACTCATGATTCTTTTCTAAGTATATCACCTGAGTCAAGGAAACGTGTTACGCCTTCTTGTTGTAGAAAAACGGCTTGCAGATTATAAACAAAGACACTTGGTTGATATTCATTAAAGGCCCCTATGGACTTAAAGTGATCAGGCCCTAAAAGTTGTTGTGACAAGGTTTCTTTAGCAAGTTCTTGTTTAAATTATCATTTATTTGATGAGTGAAGTTTTTAACTTGCTTTGCTGTGTGAAATTTAAAAAGGGATGTTTTTCCAGGCTGGAACAATAAATGTCGCTGTGCAGTTTAATACTGGGCTGTGTGTATCCATCTAGCTAAGTCTGAAGTTTTTCCTCCAAAGACAACTTTTGTACATAAGTACAGAAATTAAAATACACCATGTATTTGACAAATCTAGTTCAGTAGACTAGTTCTGTGTACCCTCACCTGCCTCTAATTTTACCCATCCTCATGTATTGTCTGATGTGCAATTCACTTGATTCTTTTTGTGTGCAACATTCAACAATTGTTATGTTTTGGTTAGCATGGGCATTTAACTGCTCCATGCCTCTTTCTCTGATTAAGATAATTTAAATTTTACTGAAATCAAATATATATTGTCAATATAATTCAGCCTTTGTAACTAGGTAGAACCTTTCTTATAGCATAGTTTTACTGTAGTGGTAGGATATGATGGCAACAGCCTTTACCAGTCGACGCTCTAGAGCTGTTTACACAGTGATTCAGGCAGCAAAAGCCTCTTAAGAGGCTAGGAAGAATTATTTCTTTCAAGTAGTTGAAGTCCAACAGCTTGGGCTGGCCAGTGTGTATTGTGGTAAGGCCAGAGCATTTCGAATCGATGTAAAGTTTTTTAAAAGAGAAATTAGTTGTTTCATTCCCTGTTTGAGTAAACAGTTTTCTTGTTCTTGATCTAAGTTCCTGGTTACTTTTGTATTTTTTCTTCTTTTTTTTTTTTTTCCCCTCCCAGCGCTAGCTTGGAAC
Organism: Nipponia nippon; assembly: GCF_047370975.1. Taxonomy (NCBI): domain Eukaryota; kingdom Metazoa; phylum Chordata; class Aves; order Pelecaniformes; family Threskiornithidae; genus Nipponia; species Nipponia nippon. The sequence continues at coordinate 18,509,763 of NW_028262391.1, forward strand.
AAACAGTTCAGCCTTTGTCTTTTGACACAGATAAAGCACCTGTAAGCAATGCTCTGTCCAACTGTTTTATGTGCTGATTTCTCAAATCTGCAATAATTTACTTCATCAGGTTAATGTTTTTACCTGAATATAAATAAACAAGTTTGCTTCACCTTTTTGTTCATAGTTTTGTACTGTATGCATAAAGTTCAATTGTGTAAATTACTGTAATGCAAGTAAATCATCCTAAAATCTACTTGGCTAAAAGCCCGCAACTTGTGGATGATTTACTACTAAAACAAGACCTTTTAAGACCTCCAACTTTGAGGGAAATTTTTTTCTTTCTGTGGGTTCAAAAAATGGGCAATTACAAATATTCCTGAGATGTACCTGCTATATTGTTCATCTCTATGAAAATGTGATAGTTACTGACTTTTATTCAACTTTGAGAAATCAAAATTCATTTCAGTGCTTAGAAATTGTTAAATTCTGGCTAATCAGGCTAGTATTTCCCCTAAACTAACAATAACAAGTTTTCTTTTATCTAGCTGAAGAACTTGTACTTCCAGAATATGTATTTCAGTACATGTAATGGACATTCTTCCAGTGAACATTCACAGAATTACATGTGGTTGCTCATACCAGTGCCACTGAAATGTAATGCAAATCTGTCATGAGCATGAGTAGAATGTGAAATCCTTGCACAAAGAACCTGATAACTGAACAGTTTCTACTACCGTATTAAAACTGAAAGAAGGTGCTTCACACTGTACATATAATAATGGTAGTGCACAGTGCGGCATAGTTTTCATAAAACTTCAAGGCAGTGTTTAAACTATGGACTGGTGTTTAAATTGTTCTGATAACTTGATCAAACTGAGCACAAAAAAGTGTTTATAGTGTGTGGATAGCAATTTGTTCATTTTTTAAGGTTCTATATTTTAAAAAAAACTGACTTGTGTAAAAAAAAAAAAAAAGAAAAGCTAATATTTTGTATTAAAATATCATGTGTATTGATATTTTTTTACCCATGTTGTCTCCCTCTAGAATCTGGCTTTCATCGACTTGGAAATTTTGAGGAGTTCTCAAATTTTGATATATATATATAGCCATTGTATAACTCTGTTTCAATGGGAAGATAAGTTGTTGGTTGCCTGTTTAAAAAGCAAGGAAAAAACAAGTACCCGTGGTGACAATTGATTTTTGTTGTGCTGGCTGTCGTTTTCAGCACAGACCAAGGATGTAGTTGGCCTGAAAAGTGAATGAAGCCCTTTTGGGTGACACTTTTTTTTCCCCACCCCCCCCCCCCACCAAGGGCAACTTTTAGTGTATTGGAAGAGCAGTCTGGCTTAAAAGGTAAAGGTAGTAAATTGAAGAATAAATTGAAGAGTCAGTTCTCATGACTGCAGTACTTTCCTACAAACAGAACTGTAGGATCTAAGAGTAGCTGAGAACAAGTGGAGGGGTGGGGCAAGATCTTCGGGATTCCTCCTTTTCAGGAACTTTGGATTAAGGGAAAAACTCACTAAAACCAATCATAGGTGTGTGCAGCTGCCTGTTGAGGACTATGTAGCCCTCAGGAGAATATGTAGTTGTCTTAGTACTGAACTGTTTTGTATATCTTTATAAGGTATAATAAAAGGTACAATAAGAAGTCTTATTTTTGAAAATAGAGGCTTTTTTTAACATGGTAAGTTCAACTGGTTGTAGAGAAAACCAGCCATCAGTTACTGTTTTGGATGAGTTTCATGTCCTAAATTAAGAAAAGCAGCAAAAAAATCATTCATGGAAAAAAGTGCCATCCAAGCACTGATAGCTGCTACTGAACTTGTGCAGTGATTTTTTCGTTGTTGTTGTTGTTTTTATTGTTGTTAGATATTTGCTTTATACAGAAATCTTTTGTGTAGGGAACATTTAAGTAGTATCAGATCTGACACGAGTTAGTAAGTTGTAGTGCTTTTTTACTTCACGTTTTGTAGGAAGACGTACAAGAATTAATCCCAAGTATGTGTAAAATCCCCATGCCCATGACCAAACTTGATCAGATATTGAAGTTTTCATATGCAGACTGCTCACATGATTGAATTGCCTAGATTCTGCCTTCTTTCCCCTCAACCATATCTTTTTTATTTTTTATTTTTTTTTACCCCCATCTCCTTTCCCTTACTGAGCTCTCCTGTGCCGAGAAGGTGGGTGCCTAAGGGCAGGGACTGATGAAATTCCAAGTGCCTGCATCACTTGTGCCCTCTTTTCTGGCGGCTGCTGGAGGTAGGTCTGTCCTCTGTAGTGTTTCTGGGCCCTGTCCCACCTGTTTTCAGCACCCTGTGTTCGCTTGAGTAATACCAGCTCCCATCACCTGAGAAGCCTGTACCTCTGCAGGGGGCTTTCCACCAGGAACCGAAAGCCTACCTGACTTCAGGGATAATGCCTTGCTTTTAATGTGAGCATGCCTCCCCCAAGCCAAAAGGCTTTTCTATAGCTAAAACTGTTGGCAGAATGGGGAAAAATAAAAAGCTTTGCTGAGATGGATTACAAGAAAAAGCTTGGAAGGGGTGGGGAAATCTTACTGGTAGCTGAGCCTTTCCAGGGCTTTTTGTGTCTCTTCCTCCTCCTTGACTTTCCTGGTCTCTCAATAGCTTGAACTGGAAAACCTCTATGCCATGTGATCTCTTTCTGTGATCCTGCAGGAATTTCACAGCTGTGTGCTCTCAACTCGCTGTATCTCTCCCAGTGCATTGTGTTTTTAATAGCTTTTTCTCAGATGAGGGAGTTGGTTGCCCCAAGAGTAGCAGTAGTCACCCCACCCCAGCGCCCTCAGCACAACAGCATAAGCTGCACAGTCACACGTATTTTAACAGAACATTAATGCACATTCGTACAGTGGATAGGAAACAAACTTCATGGCTCTACTGCCTGTGACTAACAGTGAATAGCTCAAGGAAGAACTGCTTCAGTGGACTGGGGTAGAAGATGGCTTTAGAGGAATACTACGTCCTTGTCTCCTGGTACTGAAATGTGCATGTGCCTGATCAATCAGGCATCGGGCTGCTTTGAGGGTGGAGGAGCAGCAGGTCTTGGGTGTCTCCTTTGCTGTGTGCATCTGGGGAGTCTTGAAATCTGGAACCATCAACAGGACAACTAAGTGGAGGGGAAATGGTGAAGATACATCCAATATTTTCAAGGCACTAGATGAAAGTTCCTGGTAGCTCTAAGTCTAGTTTGGCAGCAACTTCTGCAAACCTGGTTCAAAGAGGAAAAATAAAACAAAAAAAACCCCAAACCAATGAAAAGACGCCCTAAAAAGAGTAATAGATGAAAGTGTGCGCTGCCCCCGCTCTCCTCCCCCCCCCCCCCCCCAAAAAGAAGGGAGGGGGATTCCCAACTCCTGTGACATCTCCTCTTGTTAAGAAGGAAACCGTCCAGTTCAAGCTGTAAGCAGCATGTTGGCGTAAAGCAACAAGTGTGCTGTGGGTTGTGTGGTTTGTGTTTTTTTGTTTTTTTTTTTTTTTCTTTGGTCCTGTCTACCTCCGTCCCCCCACCACTTTAATGTTAGGCTGTGGCTATTGCTAAGACCCCATTAAAGACAGAGGTAGATAAGCCTGAAAACGTGAGACAGCAAGTGCCTTGCTGTGTTGTCCGAGAATGGGAAGAAGTGGAAGGAGGACGTTTCCCTTTGTAAAGGTAAGCTTAAACACAATGTACTCTCATGTACTGAAATCCAAGACAGGTTGATACTATGGAGATACTTAAAAATACTGCAGTTATCCCATTTCAGCTATTTCCCAAATATACAACTGAGAGAAAAGTAGAGAGAAAAGACTATGAGATTTCATGAGCTGTCCATAGAGCGCTCCTAGCTGCTACCTGCTTTTAACTGTCCTGGACGGTGGGATCCTACAGGAAGGGAAAACGGGATTTTTAGACTTTTGCCTTAGTATGGAAAACTACTACAATAAATTAGCATCAGAGTTTGTAGTAAATGGCTATTCAACAATATTTTTGTGGCATTTAATTCAGGAGCTAGACATTATGGACTCCTGCTTTATTGCCTTGCCTGTCCTCCCATTCTTTGGTTCCTCACTCTTCCCATGGCCTCTTGTGGCTGATTCATATGGTGGGTGAGGTTAAATACTGAGAGCATTTAGTGTAATTGTTCCTGATAGCATCAGGGTACGTTTCATAGATCTTTGGTAAAGCCTACGCTTTCAGGGAAGGCAGACACCTTAACTGAGGGTTTGTAGTGAGTTAGTGAAATGGGTCATGGGAGTAAAAACAGAATTTAGTTAAATTTGGTCTGTTTTAGGAGGCCTCTGAGCTACAAGTGATGGGAAACAATATTTAGGGCAAATATCATGTATGTGGCTTTATTCTTCCTTTTGCTGATATCCAAGGTATTCCAGGCTAAACGGAGGCCTGGTCTGACTGCAGCCCCTCTGTTCTTAGGGCTTCTTGTATGTAGAAGCCTCCGGCAGGCAGTGGTCCAGAAACAGCCAATCTAGGAGGTGGCAGTTTATTTCCTAGCCTCCTCTTCCAACCTTTTTTCACAGATTACTTCTATGTATTGAAACTGTCAAGACATTGACTAAAAATGAAAATTTCCTACCTGATTATTTCTTTCCTGAAGCCAGTGTTTCCCGCAATCCTATTATCTGTGCTATGCTTCTCAAACAAATGGCGGTATTTAATTTTTATGTCTTCACTTAGTAGCTTGGCATGCTTAATTTACTGAAAGTATTGATGTTACTAATCATTCAGAAAGGTTTCCCACAGTTTTGTTATTTCTTTGGTATGCGAAGGAGCAAGCCTTAGTCTGGGACGCTAGAAGTATAAATGCTAGTAAAAAAGAGGGAAAAAAAAAAAGTCGCTTTAAAATGGTTATCAAACGGCAAAATTATCCCAGCTTTAATAACACTGAATTCTAAGACTGATAATTTCCAACTTATGGCCTGCAGTATTGGCTGCTTCTGCTAGACCAGAAATTGGAGGTAAAGGGAGAAACTGGCTGGAGAGCAGCTCTGCTGGAAAGGGCTGCACAGAGGTCAGCAGTGTGCCCCGGCAGCAACGGCAGGCGACAGCATGCCGTGCCATGGTAACAGGAGCGCAGCTGGTAGATCAAGGGAAGGGATTACTCCCCTTGGCTTCATATCCCCAGAAGAGAGATTGTGCAGTCTCCCTGGGTTTTTCAAGACCCAACTGGATAAATCTCTCTTTTGTTTAACCACAACATCACAATTCTAAAATTAACTATCTGTAGAATTTAAAATCAAAACTGCATGCAGGCATTTACTGATGACTGAGAATCAAGAAAGTTTATATGCATCTTAAATAGTCTTGCACTGTTCTGCGCTACATCAGTCCTATCAATTTAAATAAGTTCAATAGGAGAAATTTATATGCAGAGAGAAAGGTTTTCTAAATTTTCCAATAAAATGAATGGAAATGACAAGGGTCTTTCTTGCAGCTGCAGATTATGAGTAATCTCCACTTCAGAGGACTCTGCTTCAACTGACTGAAAATTAAAGGCCTTAATTACTTCTGCTTCTCTTAAAAGGGTTCTAACTTTCAGAAGTTTTACTGGCATTTTATTTCTGTTTTTAATATTGAGTGAAGTGGCATTTACCTGTGCTCAGAGGCTGTCGTGTCTCTGTGTTTATCCCTGTCCCAGCAGGTAGCTGGTCATCTCCAAGTTCTTCCAGAATAAGTAGTTAACATGATTTGACAGCAATTATGGAGAGATGCCATAATTCCATATACAGGATTTTCTAGAAAGAGCAGTTCTCACAGGTATTAACCAAAAATAACATCCTGAGAGCTGCCTAAATATTGAAAGATTAGGTAGAACTAGGAACGTGAAATGCAAAAGACAGGAAAAAGTTCTACTCTCATCCCATACACAGAATTTGAAAAATGAGTAGTGATAAGTGAGCGACCAAAACAGTGCTGTGTATGTCCATGGTGATGCTCAAGATGTTTGTGATCATGTTATATAATTGACCCTCTGCTTTACTGTGTTCTTGCTAATTTTTAGTGATATGTACCTGCAAAAATACATTTTCTACCAAGAGCTTGCTGTGCAGTTTACAAATTAATTTAGCCTTGATCCTACGAAATGTATGGGCAAGGGAACAGAGAATGAGATGCCATTTGATATCAGATGCACGTTTTTCTGAGATCATTGTAAATTCCAGCTGTCAATAACATTTGATATTGGTTTTGACAGTTGTGGGATGCCTAATTTTGGGTTGATACAGGTCCTGCATATCCAAAACAGTGTAAACAGAAAAAGATGTAGCAAGAAGCTACCAATTAGCTGAGATTCAGTAGCATTTCACTTTGTGTATCAATTATTTGGTTAGAGGTATTTATAGATTCACTGAGCAATCTTTAATGCAGTTTCATAGAAAAACATTTTTCTTAGGAGTGACAGTTAAAAAACAATGATGGGAGTTAAAGCTAGAAAGACAGCATGTTACAGGAGGAACATCCATGCTTCATGACCTAACAAAGTTGACACTTGCAGATAGCTACTGTCTGAGTGAGTTTCTTCTCTAGCAGGATTATCTCTTAGATACAACATTTACCTCTTTCAAAAGTAAGAGTATAAATAATGTACAACCAAAATTGCATTGGGTAGGCAGAGTGGACAGCTTTACAACAAATCCTTCAACTTGAGTGTGGAAGCAGTGTTAGTAATAAAATAGGGGGAGACTGTACAGTACCAACTTTATAGAGCTATACATTACTTTTATCTTCTGTTATCCTTGTTATTACTGCTACATATGTTATATGTTACAATTACTGTCCCCATTCTTCGTTTCCTATTTTTCTCCTTTCACAACTTATTTTTCAGTAATCTTGCACTCAAACATGTTCAGCTGCTACCTTCATAGTAATGATGTGCAGGTTTTATCCTTCTGTGCTGGAGCAGACTGTTTCTGACCAAATTCCAGTCTTGATGTAACAACTGACGTTCAGATGTTTAATATTTGTAAGTTCAAAATAAGGCTTTTAACCATTCTTCCAAGAGCTTTACTTTTTTTTTTCTTTTTTTTTTTTCTTTAAATACAACCATCCTTCCTGTCAGTCTGGTCTCAAAAAGATTATTGTGTCCATACTGCATCTGAATATACTGATGCCTTCTGCTTAACAGGTCCTCTTCTATCCACATACGTCTTTCAACAGGTATATCATATCCATTACATAACTGGCATTTTTGTTTAGGTTTTCATTTTTTTAATAGTAAAGACAACTTTGCTTTGCTTATTCCCATTCAAGGGACAGATATGCAGACCACTTTTAGCCTATTGCTTTGCTCGTGCCAACCATCTCTTCTCTCCATGTGTATCTCTTAGCTCCCTTTTCTCCATCACATTACATATAAAGTTCTTGTCTTTCGATGCTCTGAAAAAGAACCTTTGTTTCCTCTCTTGTTCTTCATCTCACACCTGTATGTATTCTTAGGTTACCTCAACCACATTAATCTTTAAAAAGCTTCTTTGCCATACTGTTTACCCTAAAAAAAAATGATCATGATAAATGACAATTGCTGTCTACGCTTATGGCTTGTTGTGATGGTTGATATTGTCTCATTGTGTCCTTCATGCTGTGTTGTCTTTCTGTAATGTCTGGCTTTGTCCTCTCTTGCACTTTAATGGTAAGCTTTTTATAGTGGGGAGCTTTTGTCCGTTCCATGTACAGCATCAAAGAGAACAGGGTTGCAAGTAGAGTACCTCAGAACTGTTACCCAATCTGGAAATAGCAGAAAAAATTACCAACTGCCAAGGATTTTTAATCTTTTGTGAGAAAAGAAGAAAATAAAATCTAACTATTAAACTTTAATTTGATTGTTATCTAAGGGAAATAAATTGCTATAATAGCAATAATTCTAGCTTTTTAAGAGCTCTCAAATGGAATAAGGCAATTCCAGTTAGTTAGTTGTCAATATATCTTATCAAAGATATTACGGGTCTTTCTGTTATTTCTTTTAGGAGGCCTACCTATTTGATTCCTAGTCATGAAAATGCACCTGTTCACACCTGAATCAATGTGAAGATCAGAATAATATATAATAGTATGTAATAATGTCTTTTATACTTCATGTTATGTTCATATAGTTTTAAAAGTTTTTAAGAAATCTAGACTATATTTGCTTTGCATTACACTTCCAAAGGGCAAAGCTGCACCTTTCATTCAGTTTTTATAGTAAAATTACTCTCAGTGCAATGTAGTCTTCTTACCTAGTCAAGGCCATTTATGAAATGTACTGGGAAATTCATGTTAAGCACTCTTCTGTGGAGCTTGCCTCATTTATTGAAGCTTTGTTTAAGTGTATGACTTTCCCCTCCAGAGCAACAAGGATTAGATATTTTCCATTTGCTGCTAGGTAATACGCAGCATGGATATGCACTGTATTGCTGCTTTTCTAAACAATGCGGTGTTTGCCAGAGAGGCTGAGCTGCAACACCTATGCAGCTGAAGCTGTCAAATGGATGACACAGATTATTTCTGCTTTTTTTTTTTTTTTTTTGTAATAAGGAGTACTTAATATCTTGCCTTTTTGACTATGGAGAGTAGAAAAAATTCATGTGAGAAAGGAAAACCAGACACCATGAGATTTATCCCTTGCTTTATATGCAATCAAAGGTAGCACTCTGGTTTTCAAGTTCACAGTTTATGTATCTTTATTTAAAAGTCTTCAGTAAACTTGCTAATATCAACAACCATATTCCTCTGGTTTTTCATAATTACACCAATTTTTTTGCAGAACTGATAATCAGTGAGGAAAGGAACAGTTTTCTTTAAAGTGATCGACACCTGGACATTGTCTTCCACAAAACCAAACAGCCTTCCTCCCAAAAGCAAAAGCTTCATTTACAGAGGTACCACCTAATGCAAAAATGCTTGCCTGCCTCGTAAAGGTCATTTGTAACGCTGTAACACACACCAAAAGTGTATGCACTAGATGTTGAGATAACTGGACCTATATCTTTGAGATAGCATGCCACGTTTTCATTACTTAGATTTCTCATTACTTGAACAAAAACTGATGTGCCTAGGGGCTTCAATATGCGCCTCTCTACTCTGGAGAATCCTGTAAGCATGCTTTCTTTCCTTGTAGTTAATAGAGACACAAAGATTTTAAATCAAAGAAAAGAAAAAAGAGGTAAAGCTGAATATGGAATATAAATGAATGATTCTGCATTTCCTGTTTTGAGTTATCGACTCGTTAAACCATGTAAGAGCATGAACTTTATAGCCACTTATGGAGCTCAGCAAGAAAACATTAAGAAAAAATAAATAATTTGCTGTTGCTCTGTTTTTGTACTAGACAGTAGGATGGTATGAATAGTTGTCACTGCTGTATTAATACAAAAATGTCTGGTGTGCAGCCATAAATATAAAAGTAAGCTATTCAATATTTTTAGTACTGTAGATTTCTATAATTTTGTAGGAATTTCAGAAATATAAAGTATTAATAGATAATTTATTCACTCAGAGCTAAAACTAAAGGGAGTAATTCCACCTACTAGTGTGTTATATAGGATCTGCCAGCCTGACAAAAGCCAGGTTGACATACCCAAGTCACTCCCTAAGGTTTTTGAGTTGAGGTATATGTCCTAAATCACTTTCTGTCTGGTGATCTCAAAGACTGAATCATTCTAGTACTAAGGCACAGGTTAAGGATGTCTATATTTTGTGTTCCCAAGTCCCAAAAGACATTCAGGGCTCAAGTGACACAGCCATGTTTGCATAATACTGCAGCTGACCTAGTGAACGCTTACCAGATAGTACCTATCCTGCTATGATTACTGAAAGCAATTAAGAGTTTTTATTTATATTTGCATTAGTAATACATTTCACATCAGGTATTACAATTACTTCTTTATTGTAACTTACGTGCATGTGACATTTACACAGTCTGGCATTTATTTCTGAAGATTTTTATGGTATAAGGAAAAGCCCATGTAATTTTTGGCCTATTTCCTACACAGTTTTTACAGGCCCGCAGTAAGCTAAACATATTGCCTGGTTCCTCAGAAACCAATAATTGTTAATAGGAGACAACTGAATGAAGAAAATGTATTTGCAGTGGTTATAGAAGGAGAAATGGTGAGTATTCAACTTTTATTGCCATGAAATGTCCATGTGAGCTATAGCGCATTAGCCTTAATAAATACAGTGACCAAAAGATGTTCAGTTCACCTAAAAGCATGTTAGCAAATGGCTTGATCTTAGTGTAGAATCATCTACAGAAGTAAAAATGCTATATACGTGACGGATAGCATGTAGTTCCTTAGTCTGTGAGAAAAAAGTAAAACTAGATCCAATGAGTGACTGATGAATCTAGATTAATTCAGATTAAAATTATGATTCAAATTCTTGAGAAAAATATACCTGGAGTCTTCATCGCTCATAGTCTTCAAATAAAGACTGGATACTGTAATTTATGCATATTTCTAGTCTTGACATAAAATAAATGAGAGGGGCTCTTTATGTGGGAGGCCCGATCAAAATTGCCCCAGAACTGTCTTAAAATATTACCATTTTGTTTTCACAAGGTTTTAAGAAAGAACAGATACAAGATATAACAAGCTGTCATTAACTCTGACCATGGACTACGTGGAATGCCAGGACACATCCACTCCCTCTGCAAATTGCACTGATACCTGGAATCTGTCAAGTCTCCTTTTCCTTAACTTTCAATTGATGTTAACAACACATACATTGCACAATACTCCCTTTTTCAGTATAAGTGCTTGTCATACTGGCTTCATTGTTTTCCCATAAATAGTGCATATATGACATTTATTCTTAATTTTTACAGAATTTAGAGCCTGATTGTTTTCTATAGCAAGCTTTTATCATTGTGTAAGTCAGTAATTCAGAGCTACAGGATGAGTTTTCTACTTACCACTGGCTTCCTGTAGGATGTTAGGCAAGAATCCAACTTGTTGGTTAGGTATCTAAATAGTTTAGGATCTGGACTGGAGCTTGATCTGTAAAACTGGGATCATATCAGTTCCCCAACTCAGTGGAGGGCACTGAGGAAGTGGCGAGTCATGATCAGCATTAAGTTAAACGGGAGCCTGAAGATTCAACCTATAAAGGAGTCAAGGTATTTTGTGCATCCCATTTACTAAAATACACGTACACACATCTTAGTTGAAAGAAATGCTTAGGGAGAGAATGAAATTGAAAAGACAAGCTTGGACGTTGCCATAATCTGCTACTTATAAATGACGTGTAAGAGAACACAGATAGAAAAAAGGTGACATTTATGTCTGAATTTTAAATCTAGTGAGCATGACATTCCTAAGCAATAACAAACTAAAAAAACTTGAAAAGAAATGAATACCTGAAAAAGAAGGCTTGAAAGAATAATGGCATAAAGGAAAAAAAACCAAACAAACAAACCAAACCAAACCAAAACAAAAAAACCCACATAAATTCAGTTTTGTATTTGCTGTGAAATTTTGTGTTGAGATTAAAACAATAAAAGCAGTTCTCTATTTAGGATATTTTTCCTGCTGGCTGCCGCCTTGAGAATCACAGGTGCTGGCCCTCTGGTGACCACAAACCAAACAAAAGCATCACCTTTTTTTTTTTTTACTGCTCAGGAAGAATAACAAAGAGAAACATTAAGCCTTAAAACAGCTCACTTTATTACCTTATTACTTGCTTTTTTTTTTTTTTTCCCTTCGGGTAAAATGTCTGTTGATATTTTATTTATCCTTCTCTTCTTCTCTGTATGGCTTCTGATGTGTAAGGTTTTCCAGTCAACCAGAATATAGACATCATGTCCTCTGCCGTATGGACCTTGAAATTCATAGAAATAGTCATTTACTTACTGGATATGAAAATAGCTCTTCTTCAGATATAATACTTCACGTTCTCATGGTCAAATACTTGTTCTGATAGCTGTCATATTAAGCACATTATTTGAACTAATGAAACATCTATGTAAATTCTAAGATAAAGATTTAAGATAATTCTGACATAATATTTAAGATTCCATGCTTTGCACTAGCTCTGTTTCTTTGACTAAAAATTACTGCCTGTATGAATGATACATTATAAATTATTTTTTTATCTCTACTGAAACTGTAGTCACATCAGGTTATTATTTGAAAGCCTAAGTCATGGCTTAAGAATAGAGTGGAAGACTTTAAATGGCAAAACCTATACATTCTTTCTTAATTATTTTATTGAATCTACTTCATAGGATTTAAACACTTTAAGCTACAGCTGTGTTAGTTTCAACATCTGTTTTTTGGTATTACTTTCTGAGAGACTTTTCAAACAAGCTCCTTAGAAGTTGATTCAAACTTGGTATAAATATGCAGGATTTTACTCAGTGTAGTTTTACTTACTTAAAGGTGGGTTGAGATCAGTGTTTCTGCAAGATGAATTTCTCATTTCGTGAAGTACAGTAATACTTGCCGTAGTGTCACACAGCATGGTGATAAACAACACTATAAGAGTATAAAAAGCACATCTTGCTGCAAAAGTGTCTATTTTCAAATTATGTGTACAGCTTTTTGGTGAAAGGTGCAGTAGCCATTGAGACAAATTTTCTGGCAGCTTTTAGAGAAAGATCTTTCATAAATAGCTGACAGTCATTTTGTGAACCGTCTATACTGTGTAGAGGTATGGATTAATTTTAGTCCATTGTTCTAAAAATACACTGGATGACAAAAGTTCCTGTGAGCCAAACAAATAGGTGAAGATGTGGGAAATACTGCCACTCCTGAATTGTCTGTCAGCCACTGGCAAAACTGGCATCATGGATTTTCACAGCACAGTGGTTTTGTGCTCCCCAGTATGAGGGTTTAACTTCTGCTCTGTGGATTTCGTCTTAGAACATGCTTTATGATTCCCAAGATTTTGATTCCTGCAATGAAGAACGTTTCTGTATCCAGACTGGTGGCTCTCTCTTGATACCGGTTGTATCAACACCCCTCTGTTTGTACTGCAGATCCCTTGAACAGCAGACATGACATAACATATACGTTCACTCTTGACAGTAGTAAACAAACCAGCATGATTATCACCAGTTTCCTATATCAAAGTTAGCAAACAAGAAGAAGAAAACATGCAACTTCGAACAGCTTAATACAGTGGAGAAAAATAAAATCAATATAGATGCAAGAGCCAGGGAGGAAATCAGATAAAACTTTACACGTTGTCAGGGAGCAGGGTGTTTGCCAGTCTGCATCAAGATAAAAGAAGAAGAGCAATTATTCAGGTGCATATGAAAATAAAGCAACATTTCCCTTCATCCACCTCTGGCAGTGAACTATATATTTTTTTAAAACTTTGCCTCTGTTCAGAGCCTTAAACTAACCTTCTCCTGCAGCCAAAAACTGCCTCACAAACCCATGGAAGTCAGCCAAAATAAGTTCCAATGTGAAGCACCTGAGTATGCGAGTTCCCAGGTGAGTATTCTTACTGAATTCTGTGGGCTGCTTACATGTTTAAATGCGTACTTCAATATTTTGATGAATTGAGGCATGGATCATTCGAACAGTTATAGAATTTGCTGGAATAGAAATTATGTGCTTGGAAAAAAAAGAAAACATTTTGAATAAATGCATTTTAAGCCTTATGAAGCACAATGTTAAACAAACAGTACTAGTTTCAGTGATTGCGGCAATGATTTTCATAAGGATTTAGCTTTAATTTTGGCAACTGTTGGATATGGGATTGGGAACACGATGGGCAATTTTGGAAATCTGACTCCAGTTGCATGAGTGGGACCCTTCTGAAATTTCTCAAATGAAATTAAAACCCCAGTCCTTTTGGTAGATTGGAAGTGAAACTCCTGAGATGCTTTAAAGCAGGCAGAAGCTGAGGGAGAGATGAGGAAAAGGTCAGTTCTGCACTCTGCAAACCAGCATCATAAAGACACGATTGCAGCCTGACCCAAAACATGAAACAGAAAAGAATCACAGTCCAGACACTGTTCAGAAAAGGCTCAACACAGTTACTGTGTCATCTAAATCAGCTCCTACACTAGTAAAGAGAAATGTAACTAATAGTAGGTGGTTTTAAAAGAATTCATCAATGTTTAGAAAAAAGGTAATTGTTGTTATTGGGGACACTTAAAGCGTATAACTTCCTCTTAGCAAATCACAGAGATTTTTGTTCCTCACTAAATATTTAATCAGAACAGATAAAAAAAATCTCTGCAAAATCTCCTTCAAGCCACTAGAGGATGAGTACTTCTCCATCAAAATAAATAGTTAAGCTGCAATGTAGCTTATCTAAGCCACACTAATAGGCTATTAGACTGGTAATACAATTCAAATTCTAGCAAGTGTAAATGAGGCAGACAGCTCAAATCTTTATTGAATACTAAGATTAGTAATTTGTTTATGAAAAGCTGACTATAAAATTATTTAAACCATGCATATGGAACATTAAAAAGCATAACAAGATACAGCATGTTGGAAAATCACTAGCTAATTAGGTAAGCATAATGTTTTCTGTTGTACAGTTAAATATTTCCTTATGAAAATGGCAATTATAATGCAAACATTCCTTATATATTCTGTAAAATGCTAGGGAAACTCATGTGATATAGTTATGCCTAATTTGACTCAGAACACCATGTTATGTCCTGATCTGTTGGTTGTGTTTGTTGACTACCTTATTTTTTGAAGTTGTTCTCTTCTGCAAATACCATGCTACTGCATCAACAGAACTCATTATCTGATCTAGCTGTCAGTCTTGAAACTATCTTTTCCAATACTTATCTATATTGCCTTACTACTAAAAAGCCTCAGGCATAGACCAGAATTCCACCAGAATTACTGAATCCCTTGAGGGTACCAAGAACAATTAAAAAATAGGGGCACTACATAAGCAGTCTGTTCCGGCATCCTGTTTGTTAGGAAGGTCGGTCAGCTGGTTAACACAACTAGCACCAGCCGGGACAAGAGCTTGAGCAAAAAGAAAGATGGGTCAGATTAGAGAGTAGAACATCTTTTCAGATTGCCTGGTTCTGATGATTTGTTCTATAAGATGTTTAGAGAACTGGCTGAGGCTGGTTATTAACAACTATCTTTGACAACCTGTGTGGAAGGGTGAAGCCCTAGGAGATTGGGAAAGGACAAACATTTTTATTGAGAAGGAGGACAGAATTACAGCCCAGCTGCTTTAACATCAAATGCCACAGCAACCTGGGATATATATACAAGTTATTTCAGAGCACTTGGAAGATAACAAGGAGACAAGTAGCACCCTCTCTGGATTTATCAAGAACAAATCACATCAAACCAAATTATTTTCTCGTAGAACAAGGCAACAGATCTTGTGAATGGAACAGAACGAACAAACAGTTTTTATAACTTGACAGGGGGAAGGCCTTTGGCATTGCTTTCCACAACATTCTTCTAAACAAGCTTAGCAAATTAATAAGATTGTTTCTTATGGTTGCAAAATTCGTTGGAAAAAACCCATACTTAAAGAACAATAGAGTAGTATTTCAGTTTCAAATTCTAAGAATGTCTTCCAAGTTCCTGGATTTCACTGAGATAGCGCACTTGATAATGATTAGTAAAGAAAAGAAGATGATGAACTAGTCTGCTAAGTACAGCAGGTTTTTTTCTTCTCAACACGTGAAGGGCTCTGATGAACAAATATTAGTAGAAAAAGTAACCTTAAGAGAAGATAACTGTACAATAAATAAACAACTTAATTCATATATATATAACCAAGATTGTTTTCTACTGTAGTACCAGAGTGCCTGTAAGCGGTAGTAAGCATCGGAACGCACCGTTGCCTGGGGCCGGGGGGAAGCAAACCAGGCGGTTTCGGAGGAAGGGGCCGCCCCGGGGCCGGGCTGGCCGCCGGCGCCGCGGCAGCAGAGGGAGCCGGTGCGGCAGCGAGCGGCCGCGGCGGGCGGGAGGGACGCGGGGCCGGGGCGGGGGGCAGCGGCCGTTCCCTTCGGCCCCCTGCGGGCGTCTAGGATCGCGTTCCGGCTGCTGGAAACCCTGACGAATTTTCAGTTCAGTTAGCATCGCCAGTTATTTCTGCCCGTGGTACAGGTTTCAGCCCTACGTGAAGTGCAAAGGTTTATAAAAAGCGTAGCACGCTGCTGCCATCAATCCTCCTGTAACCCTGCGATAGAAATGTGAAAAGTCGTTAGATTTAAATACTTCACTTTTGCAGAAGCAAATGAATAGAAGGTCAGAGAATGTGTGTTATCTTCCTGCTGTGCGTTAACTGATTTACAGACCATGTGTCTTAGTTCCAGTCAGAAGCAGTAAAAAAATTCCCCAAAGACTAGCAAAATATAAATTGACTTTTAAAAATCAGCCGTAGATAACCTCAGTTGCCAAAACACACGATTTTTTTGCAATATGAAAAATGATGGGATTAATTTTTATGCTTTTCATCTGCCTCTACTTTGGTCTTAATAGAACTTTATAGTAATTATCAGCAGATTACACTTGTGAAACAGTAAATAAGAATGAAACGGTGACTTCTGCACAAGGAGTTTCTCTTTCAGGGTGTTCGTCTAACCCCCGGCGGGCGCTGAGGGGCCGGGGGCTATTGCGCTGTCCTTTACACCCGCCGCGCGAACCGGAGGCGCTGACAGACCGGGACTGCCTGCTGGGCACTTCATTAACGCACTGCTCCCATTTTAAAGCAGCGTGCTCGGTGCCCAGCGCCGGTCCCCGTGCCCGCACAGCCCGGCCGCCGTTCCCACGCCCGGGGCAGCCGGGGCGGGGGCGCGGCCCCGTCCGCTCCGACCCGAGCTCAGCCTGGGCTCCAGGGACGAGCTAACGCCGGCCCTGCAGCCCCCCGCACCCTGCACGCCGCCGGGCAGCCCCGGGGCGCGGCCGGCCACCGCCTCCCGCCCGGGGCCGGGGCCGGGGCCGGGGCCGGGGCCGGGGCCGGGGCGCGCGGCGGGCGGGCGGCTGCCCCCTGCCGGGCGCGCGGCGGCGGCCGGCTCCTCCCCGCCCAGTCCCCGCCCGCGCGTTGCCCGGGGAACGGGGGTAGGGAGCAGCCGGGCGGCCGCTGCCTCCATCCCCTCCTTCCCTCCCCGCCGGTGCCCGCAGCGGAGCGGCACCCGCAGCCGGACGCCCCGCCGCCATGTCCCGAGCCGCCCCGCTCCTCCTGCTGCTGCTGCTCCTCGC
Organism: Nipponia nippon; assembly: GCF_047370975.1. NCBI lineage: Eukaryota > Metazoa > Chordata > Aves > Pelecaniformes > Threskiornithidae > Nipponia > Nipponia nippon. The sequence goes on from NW_028262391.1 coordinate 18,526,886, forward strand.
CCTGGCCCAGCGCCGCGCCTGCCTTCCCGGGCCGGCCACCGCCGCGCCCCCCGGCCGGGACCCCTGCCTCAGCCAGCCCTGCCGCAACAACGGCACCTGCTCGCCGGTGCCGGCCCGGGGCCCCGCCGCGCCCCGCCGCCTCCAGCTGTCTCTGCCCCAGCCTCCGGCCGCCTACAGCTGCGCCTGCCCCGCGGGGGTCACCGGCACCTCCTGCCAGGTAAGAGGCGCGCCGGGAGCGCCCCGCGCGCCCGCCTCGGCCCCTCCCGGGGCGCCCCCGCCTCGGCGCCCCCTCCCGCCAGCGTCCTTGTGCCCGTCCCTGCCCTTGGGACGCTCGCTCTGCGGCTGGCTCCCTCCCGTCCTCGGTCCGCCTCACCCCACCCCGTCTGCGGCCGTCTCTGCCCGCCGCGCCTCGCTCCGCACCGAGCCGTTCCGGTGCCCGTTTGCCGGCCCAGCCGCCCTGGGAGGCGCGCAGCGGCGGCCGGTGCCCGTTCCCCTGGCGGGCGGCGTTCCCCCCCCCACCCCGCGCGCGGCCGCTCCCTCCCGCCGGCTCCTCGCGCGGCAGCCGTTGGTGCCGTTAACGGCCGCCGCGGGCGGCCCCGGCTCTCCCCCGGGCTTTCCGAGGGGCTGGCAGCGCTTCATGCCGCTGGACGCGTAAAGCGGGTGCCGGCACGGCGAGCTGGGAGCCGTGCCTTGGGCTGGCTCCCGACCCGAGGGGGGAGCCGTTACCCCCGGGCGTGAAACGGACCGGCGGCGTGAAAGGGGCTCGGTTAGAGGTGAATGAGGATGGGGCTGAGCTCGGCCAGCGCCTTCCAGCTTAATCTCAGTAGTATAGCCAGCCCCCGCCGCCCAGTTCTCGCAATTTATTTAGTATTGACTTATTTTAAGGTGGAAAGGATGGTCCTTGGAAGTGGATGCTGTACTGCATTGAACACCAATCATTAAATCGTGTCTCCAGTGGTCATTTTCATAGGTTAGGTGTGCTTGCTCCCACGTTTCAGGTGCTTCTTGGATTGATTTTTGAATTCTGAAAGCTCAGAATGCTTAGAGCAGGGATAATGATCTAAAATATGGAGAGGCAGTAAGCAGTATCTTTCTAATGTGCTTGGTTGTATTGGGATTTAATGTAATAATATGATCTAATTTAATTATTGTCCCATGAAGACTGTAATTTCTGTTGTCTCTAGCGTTAAGGATGAAAATCTTTTTTTTATCGTGTTCAGAAATTCACAAAAACTTACCCCCCCATATATTCAGAGAAGGAAAAGCAGGCGCAGGGACAAAGAGGCTTGTTTCTTGCATATGTATATGATGCTATGGGTTACTTTCTGTGACAGCAGTGTACAAAAGGCTATGTGGATTGGCAACCATTTCTCTGGATAATGCTCTCTGTTTTAAGTGGGTTTGACATAGAAGCAAATGAATTCAAGTAAATTCACTCTGCTTTTTAGTTGTGTTTTTTTTTTTTTTTTTATTGTTCCTTGGTCATGTAGTACCTGAACTATAGTGTTGAATAGATAAAAGGGATAATACATTTACTGAAGACTTAATGTGTAGGTGAGTATAAAAGTGATTGTAAAGTAGGAGCACTATGCACAGAGTTCTGCGCTTGCCTTAAAATGTCTCTCTTGATTCAGCGTAACAACGAAAGTTGAAAATATTTACACTAATAAGATTCTGTGAAATTAGAGAGATGAAAGTGGATTAAATAGATTTCTCTTTGGCTAATTTTAGCTGTTGCCCTCTTAAGAGCTTACTATGTTTCTGTCACTACAAAGAGAGAAAGAGAGCGCTGTGTGTTTGCTTCTGCTTGTTGCTGTTAGACCTAAGTGTCTGAGACCCATGACTGAAAGATTAATGACCCTTTTAAAGACTTAGAAAAATGTAACACTTGCTGGCATCATACCTCCTGTGAAGTGTTGTGCCTGGGGAACTGGATTTAATTGTTTTTCTAATAAAAGAGACAGGCAATATTTTCATAGCACTTATGCTTTTTATTAACTAATAACAGGAACCATATAGTGTCATATATTTTGTTTCTTTTTATAAAATACTGAGCAATGACCCTGGCGAGGGAAACCGATAAACAATTGAATGCCACTTCTAGCTTATCATGTCAGGAGTTGTCAAGTATGGATGCCAGTTAGCTATAAAAAGTTAATATGGTTTTGAAATGTAACTTTAATTAACTAGAGAGCAAGCAGGTTATTTAAAGGGGTAATATAAAGACAATATATCCATAGTTGAGGTTTTGCTCATTTTATTGAAATAGGAAATAAATAAATATTGTACGAATGCATTAATTCTTGTGGTGCTCTGTCATTTGGATGCTTAACAGATGCTTAATGGCTTAAACTTCTATGAAGAAAGGTAAAAACAATCATGGTTTCCAATTCAACCGTAATAAATAACTGTAAGGATTTTAAATTAACTATAAGGATTTTTTTCTCATATCTCTTAAGGATTGTGAACTATGGACTAAATCAGGCGATCATTGGGATATATCTAGACAGGGAGTTTTCAACTTACTTCTGCGCTTGTTATTGAACAGTTGGACTTGCAAAAGGGAATACCAAGCGCCAAAAAAAGGAATAGGAATTATTATGTTTAAATACCCAGATCATGGAGGGTATATTTACATTTTTGGAATTTGTGATGGAGATGGAGGTTTTTTCGGAACCTCACTTCCCTAAAAATATAGATTTACTTTTATGTTACTTGTAGTGAAGGCAACATTTCACCGATTCCGCTCAAATGCGTTGAGACGTAGAACAAAGGAAAAATGTTCTAAATGTGCCTACAAGTCAACTGGGCACAGTGAAGTTGATAATGTAGAAGGATTGCTAACAGTCAAAGTTGGAGATTGCCCACAAATTTTGTTGCTGAAGTTTTTACTGTAACTGGTTTTGATGCACTTCACAATGCTGGTGCTGGCATGGGAAAAGTGGCAAAGAATAAAACTGACATCACATACACGAGATACTTCTAAAAGCCCAGAGCTTTCCTATCACCAAGAGAAGTATTTAACTTGGCTTTAAGCCAGTGCCATGATCTTATGTTATAATTGCTTTAGTAACTCATTATTTATTTAACAACAAAAATTACAGGTCCTCTTAGTATATCCATGCCATGAATTATCTATGTGTATATATCTCACATCACTTAAGGTTTGAATATACTTTGTTTTGCAGACTTCAGGTTTGTTTTGTTATGGATTTTTTGGTTTCACGTTGTAGGACATTGCTTTAATTTAGTTCCATTTCTTGTGAATTTTTTCCCACTTCTCTACCATATTTCTAGTCCATGTAAAGAGGAAATAGAATTAATGTATTGAAGTATCTGAAACTTTAGTCTGAGCAAAGAAGTTGCATGTATTCCCAAGAAAATTGTACAAAAATTATAGTGAATTCAACTGCCCTTCTGCAGGAATTTGAAATTGGACAATTCTCAGCTTTACACTGAGAGAACTTGATGAAATAAATTGAAATGAACTGAGTGACAGATATTAAAGTTCCCTAAACTTTATATTCCCTAAATTTTTACTTATATTTTACTTTGAAAGGCAAACTTTAACCTTTATTTCTAAAGACTAGTCTAATGACGAATCTGTTGTTTCTAATGACGTGTAATCCAATACAATTGTTTTTCTTGATCAGGAAAGTTTTTATGTAAAAATTGATTTGTGTTAGTGCCTTATGAAATAATTTTAGAGGTATAAGGTATTAAATAGGAAATGAAAAATTTTATGATAGACTTGGTCATTTGCTAAAAAATACAGAATCTGAACTTAGTTAATTGCATTAAATTGCATGACATTTATTTGGTTCCATGCTAGTGCTAATTTCATTAAAAGACTATCATGCGAAGAAACATTCATCTGTTAATGTATTTTTAAATACTATCATACATGCTTCATTTGTTTTAGTCGCTTCTCTTGTTTTTGTTTGTGTTTTGTTGTTTATTTTTTCTTCTCTCCTTTGGTTGATAATTTTCCCTTGTTCTTTTCCTTTGATGCTTTTTTAATATGCTTTTAGTTATTTTATAGATTGTGTCAGTAATCAAAACTTGAAAACAAGTAGTGTCCAAGCATACTGAACGAGCATTCTGACTTTGCAGCGGTTCTCTTCTATATAGTCTGATTAGTCATGACTGCATGTTCCACTTCTGAGAGTGACGTGGTAGCCACTGATGTAATAGCATTTTTGAGTTAGTATTGAAGTTATTATTTTAGTAGCAAAACAATCTCTTTGGTCTTGGGGAGGATATGTTGTGTTCTCTCTAATGGCTATCTTTCCACACCTATAACGGAAAATATTTTTAAAAATGTAATTGTGGACAGCTTATTTTAAATGGAATTCTAGAAAGGTGTAATCTGAGTTTAAAAAAGTCAAGGAAGGAACTGATATTATAAAAACTAATACAGATGCAGAGTAGTTTGTCTTTTACATTTTGTTCTTAGAATGATTCTCCCCTGCCCCTTCCTGAATTTCTGCCCGATTATGTTTTTCTTCATTTTCTCCCTTTTTTGTACTTTTGAATGCCAGGTGAATTTATTCTTGTCTTTGATCATGGTATTTGAACATTTATAGACTGTAATGCAGTGATTCAGTTTTTTGTTCTGTGCCCCCTGCTTCTGTTTTTTTATCCTGTGTTGGGTTTTTGTTTCTTTTTCTTTGAATTTATTTCTGTTCTTAACAGATTTCTGATAATGTGCTGTTTCATGCTGAATGCAGAAATCTAAGGTTAGCAAACTGCTACACAAAGGAGGATTATTATTTCTTGACTCAATGGGCTAATACTTCAGAGTAAGTGGTACAAAATTTCATTGGCCAGGTTATTTCAGGTTGCCTGGACAGTGCTGTATAAAAGGACATCCTTTAATCTAACTCCTAAATTACCTTCATGTGAGTATCCTGATTAATTCTTCACAAGATCCTGTTTTCTATTAAGTGCTGACATCCCTTCTGAAAGGTCTCTAAATAATCCTTGAATTCACAATGAGTTCTCTAGCTTATTTAAAATGCTATTTTTTCCATTCTGTACTCATTAATGAAGGGTATATACTTAGATTATGTGGTTATTGTGATGCAAGTGTTTTGTTACATGACCATTCTGTTTGCTCTTTTATCTTTAATAAGAGTAAATTGTATAGTTAGCAGATGCCCTGGAGGTTTCTTGTTTTATTTGGATGTAGTTTAGCTTGAGTTCTGAGGTACCATGTCATTTCCTGCTGATTAACTCTGCTAACGCTTGCAGTGCTTTAAAGTTGCAGAATTTAAATATTTGTGTTGATGCATGTACTATGTGTGAGAAGAGGCTGCAAGAGCTTGGTTTGTTTTTCTTGGAGAAGAGGAGGCTAAGGGGGAACTAAGTGCCATCCTAAACTACCTAATGGGTGGTCATAGAGAGATGGAGCAAGACTTTTCTTAAACATGGTCAGTGAAAGGACGAGAGGTGACACATGTTATAGTAGGGGAAGTTCCAGTTAAATCTAAGGAAAAAGTTCATCACAATGATGGTGGTCAAACATTGGAACAGGTGCTTAGAACAGTTGTGGGATCTCCGTCCTTGGAGATTCGGGGCTTGAATGGCCAAGACCCCAAGCACCTTGGCCTAGCATTAGCCTTGGCCTGCTGAAGGGTTGGACCAGAAAACTCCCTCAGGTCCCTTCCAGCCTAAACCATTCCATGATTCTGTTCTGTGATTCTGTATATACACACACCTGTATATGTATATATATAATTCCGCCTCCCCCCCCCCCCCCCTTTTGTATTTGCCTGTTATTCTTGATTTGTTCCTGCCTCCCCTTTGCTGGATATTCTGCTAAATTATTTCCATGTTATTATACATATACATTTTACATCAAGTTTAGTCTACCTGGAAGCTGATAAACTTGTGTGCAGTGCAAGCAGGAGTCCTAAGATGACAATATTATTATTAGATAAGATATCTGAAAAATCTTTATTATTAATTTCAAGCCACTTTGTTTACAGCTCCTTTAGTCACAAATTAGTATACTCACATTTCATAGTCATTGTTGAGGTTTTTTCTTCAAATAACAATTGTATGCCCCACAGGACTGATGGGTATTACTTGTTCTCTGTGAGTTTTTGTGATCTGTAAATGAAGTGTTGTTCAGGTGCCCCATGAACTTTGATCTCCCTGGTTGCAAGGGAACTGATGAAGTTCTGCAGTATGGCAATGTGAGGTACCAAATATGGGGAATGTTAGCTCAGAATAAATGAATGTGAAAAACTGTTTCTCCACCCAATTTATTTTAGCTGTTATAACATCTGTTTTCTCTAAGTGTAGTAGAAATATATTTCCAGTCAGAAATTTAAGCTGTTCAAATTAGCATCTTGCCTTGAAGCATATCATGTGAAAATTTGTGAGCGAGAGAACTATAGTTCAGCAATTTCCAAAGCAGTCAATAAAGAATTGTGCTGTGATTTTTGCCATAGGTTTAAACAAATTATTTTGAATTTCTGTAGATTAATACTGGAATAATGTAATAACCCAAACTGTCTCAATTATATAAGTGGTTATTATTTGGGTATCATCTGCACACTGACCTTTGTGAAACTTTGTATTCTCTCTTTCAATGTCTTGAAATACTCCCTTTAAATCTGTTCAAAATAATTCTTCTTAAATACTAATTAGGTCATTACATAGTGCAAATTACTTGGTATTCCATCATACAAATGAAAGTTTTAAGTGTTGGTTTTACTTATTTTTTGTGATTGAAGGTTGCAGAGAGACAGATCAGGTGTAAAATAACTGAATAGCAGAAGATATGCTATACTAAGATGCTTCAGCTTTTTGATATGTCGTATTTCATTGCAGTTTATGTTCTTTGATCTGAGAGAATTACTTTGCAATATCTGTTTAAAAACTAGTGTTTTACTTTCCTTTGAAATACCCAGCTTTATGTTGTCATTTGTATACATGTAGCTCTGGAAATCCTCTTTAGTGGAGCAGGTTCCCAATGTACTAGGAGAATACCTTATCTTGAATACAAGGTAAGAAACAGCAGAACATGGACAGGAAAGCAAATAAACAAGAATATCGCTTAAAATACTGGAATTATACGACTTGATTCAGTATTACAGAAGGTAGAAATGCTCCCGTGTTTTTGAGGGCTCTCACAGAATCTTCTACGTAGTGCCCTTCTGAGAAGTACTTGCTTGAGGTCAATAATTTCAGAGGTGGCATTTAGCAGGATTTCAGCCTGATCATCTGATCATGAGACCAGAAATATTAGAAGATGATGCAAGAAATTCCATTTTAATAGGCAGGCATGAGTCTATGAAAATAGTGTCCACTTAACACTTAACCCTAAACATAGGTTGGTAGGGTTTTTTGTTTGTTTGTTTGGGTTTTTTGTTTGTTTTTGTACTTGCTCTCATAGCTCACTCTGTTCTTGTTAAATATCAAGTCCTTCATTTATTCCTAGTAACTCTTTTTGGCTGTGATACATTTGTGTTTTAATGAATCCCACAGATTAATTGCATGGAAAACATAACTTTATTAGTTCTTATTTTCTGTCTTTCAATTTAATTGAATTTCCTTGTTGTATTTTTTCCCCCTTTTAGAAGTGAGTTAGTCTACTCTTCCCTCCCTGTGAATGTGGTGAATATGGTTTTTCTTTTCTGCAACGTCCTGACTGAGTTGAATAGATTGAGTTAATAACAATATTCCTGTTGGTTGCTGGTTAATCTAACTATAGTCTGTTTTGTATAATGCTAAATCCCATTTTTTATGTATGCTGAGAGGTTACCTGTTCTTTTGACAACTGCATTAGCAGGAAGGCTTCAATAATGTCCACATGTTTTTTTTTAAACTTTTCGTTCATATAGGTGAGCTGAGCTCAGTAACCTACCTAGAGGTATCTGATTGTTGTGTGGTGATCCCAAAATGAAAGTATCCATATTTAAAGTGCATCCATGTCAATGGAAAGCACTGTGTTTGGCAAGAGTAGGATTAATTTCATTAAAATTTTCTTAGTGGCATTTGAGTCAAAATCTGAAGGTAAAAGCAATTTAGTATGTGCGTTTGACATTGTAGAGCATCATTTATTAAGAGTCTTTAATTAGTTCTCTGTTTTTTAAGCAGAAAAATAGCATTGTTCAACTTTTTGTTTCTGTGTGGTTTTTTTCAATTTGTATTTTACAGGAATAATGTAAACACTGAAAGAAATGTCCTCTGGGGAGAAAGTTGTCACTCATCGATATGAGCTACACAAAACATAGATTATAATTGTATTACTAGGAAAAAGATCTTAAATTGCAATACAATTGTTGCGGTTTTCCAACAGTTTTGTAACAGTGGAAATGCACATCAAGATAAACATTGAGAAAAATCACGTTTGCTTGATAAGAAAACTCTTTAATTTGTTCTATTGGTTACAAAGAAGCACTCTGGTATGCAAAAGCTGATTTGTATGCCACATATGTAACCTGTTTGAGTTCAGCAATACATATCACTGCCCTGTATTATTTTTCAAGTTTGCCTTGGTTTATTTTACAATGATAGAGACCATAGTAAGTGTAACAATTATGCTGTATTATTTAGTATTATATTCTGCTGTCAACCTGAAAAAATAGCTGTAAACTCTGTAGAGAAAGATCTGAAAGTGATACCTTGTGACTAGGAACGGGAATATCAGGGCTTGGTGCTTGGAATTCTCACTGCCTTGCTGAGTCATGTTGGGCAAAACTCTTAATACCTTCTTACTTGGATTTCTCCTTTATAAATGCAGATAATTCTGGGTGTTCAAAAGGTTAATTTGTGAATGCATATGAAGGCTTTAAGAATGTTGAGTGAAAAGCACTTTATAAGGAAGCATCATATTGAAATGCCAGATTCTGAATTACATGTCAGTGCCCTATCAGAATATATTTAGCTTAAGAGGAAAAAAGCCTTCTTATTAAAAAAAAAATAAAATCGACCATTTAGAGTACCTTTTTTAACTGGCAAATATTCAGGCTAGCAGTTCTACAGATTAATTTAGTTTTGTAATGTTCTTTCCTGCTGGAAGCAGGGGCAATAGATCAATGAATGATCAGTATTTCGAAGACCTCTGTAGCAAAGGTGTTTGTGAACAAGGTGCTCTTGAATAAGGTAAGAACAGGATTCAATTTGACTGTGAAAGTAGGGTTGTTATACTGAGATGAGGTCACTGAATGGTAATGATTTTGGGAACTTTGTTGTACTTCATGTATTAGTTACAACAGCAAACGTATTGTCAGTTTGAGAAGACTTTTGGCTATCTTCAGGAACAGTAGCTGTAAAAAGAATAACAAGATATGATTCCTTTTATTTACAATGAGCTTCATTTTCAGTCTAGATTGCCTTTATGTTGTCCTTTGTGCTGGACCTAATAAGGCTGAAGCTTGTTGTTGACCAATGCACGAGAGAAGGAATAATTTCAGCTAACCATGCATATTTTAAATAAACTGATTATTTGGGAGGAAGACCCATATATTCTGGTGGTGGTATGTTGAATAATCCTCACTGAACCTGGGTGCTCAAAATACAAATAATTTAAATGTGTACAGATAATGTCACAAGAGAACAGAAGCTGTTGTAGAACGCTGTTCCCTTGTACGAATGAATAGTACTTAATCCCCTGAAATCAAGTTCAGGCAACTTTGCTTACAAGATACAGAGGGCAGAAATAGATATGACCAAGAGAAAGGGCAGCAGAAATTATTAGTAGGTGTGGAAAGATTTGCATAACCTGGGAGAAACAACTTGTTCACTTTTATACAGAGACAAACAAGAAGAGTCTGAATAAAGGTAATCTTGTGACAAGGAAAATGCTTTAAAAAAAACAACAGGAATGAGACAGTTAAATTCTTCTGGGCATCAGGTAGTCATCAACTAATACGGTTAAGGAAAATATATGGACAATTTTCTGTTATTTTCCAGACCTGGTATGTTACTGTGATCTTCCTTTGAAGTATTTGGTAGTGGCGTTTGTCAATAAGGACACTATGGAACACCAAGGTTGTGTTCTTTTATGTAGGGATCTGAGAAACTTTCTCATTTGAGTACGCTTTTGAATTTCAGTGAGTTGTTACATGAGGTTTACTGACATAGGTAGGGTCTGTAAGCCCAGGTACTTGGTTAATTCTTTTTAAGGCTACAGTGTACTGTGTGATGATGGCATATGTGACAACTGAAGAAAATGGTGTTGAGTCCCCTGGGAAATTAACATGTTTAATTGAAGGAAGGACAAATTGACTTAATTTACATAACTGTAATAGAACTCTAATGTTAAAATTTGGCTAACTATTGCCTCTTAAAAGTAATGGAAAGGTACTGGGTTGATGTTACAGAAATTCTTGATTATCTTTCTGAGGGTGGAGGGGGATCTGGCTTGTATAAAGCATGCTAAAAATTTGGAGCACCTTCTTTAAAAGGGCTGCTTGAGACTCCACTAGGACATCCCTTAAAGGTGAAGTAAACTCATAGTAATTTTTTTGTCTATAAAAATAATAAATGTAAGTTTAGAACTAGTTATTTCAGTAACCATTTGAGCTTGGGTTTCTTGGTGCTCCTGAAATGTAGCGAAGAAATTCTCTAAGGTGAATGAATGCAGGAGCAAGGTCAGCTGTGCCACTTGCTTCCAAAACACCTTTCTCCCCCAATTAAACAGCTTCCCTTGCAACACCAAATTTTACATCTTTCTGCATATGAGCGAGAAAGGACGAATTAACAGTTACAGTGATTCTGCCTTTTCACAAAGACCTGCTTAAGAACAGTGTGACAGATTTATCAGTTACAGGTATGCCCTCTGATTATCAAGTCCTGCTAGCAGTAGCATGTAGCAAACTGGGGTATGGGCCAAAACCTTACTATATTTGATTTAGGAATATGGATGATTTTCTGTTAGCATTACATATTAGTGAGTGAGTGATTTAATGATATGTTTATATGAGATCATCGGTTGAAGGATACTCTGGAATGACAGCTGTGCTAGCACACCTGATTGTGTAACTGACATATAGCAAACACAAGTGTAGCACCTTGGTTGATTTCTGCATGGTGTATATACTTTTCACTTTGTAATCAGTACTGCAGCAGCTACCAACTTGAGATTTCTAGTTCTGAGGACAACATTTTTCTTTTTCAAAATACACTTACATCCAGTTCTATTCTGTATTCTCAGATTTTCTAAGCTCCTTGCCTACGGTGTGAAAGTAGACCCCACTTGGAGGTGGGTCCTTTACTGCAAGCAGCTACTGAGCCCTGAGAGCTGCTGGCTGGTAGAAGTTCTTTCAAGCTCCTTGACACTAAGCAGGGCAGTTCTGTGAAGCTGAGAAGTCTTCAGAGCTTCAAGTTACCCTGGCAGTCTTATGGCTTTTAAATTCTTTTCTGTAACTTTGAGAGCAGGGCTGCAGCTCAGGGCTTCACATGCTGTGTTCCCAGATCTTTGAGCAGAGCATTAGTGCTGCAGAAGAGAGGGTAGCTTCACCAGAAAGCTTCCATCAGAAACATATCCATGATTTGGCCTCCTCGGATCAGAGGTGCCAGCACAAAATTCCTTAGAGCCAATGAACTGGCTTTTTCCAATAAACGCTACGTTCAGTCAGAAGTTTCTACCAACTGTAAGAAGTGTGGTACAGTGGTGTCTAGTGGGAAAAGTTCCCTTGTATTTAGTTGTGTATTGATTTAGATGTTAATGTTGCCATTATCTAATTAATTTTGGAGATAATTAAACTGTGCAGATCAACAACTGATACTCTTAAGTTTTATATTCTTCCTGTCATTTAACAATAACATAGATGAGGTTCTCTATGTTTTTCAAGGGAATTGTAAAGGTGTTAGATTGATTTTGGAAAACTTCAATATATGGATGCATAAAAGCAAGACTGCAAAGATCTGGATGTAGATTTGCTACCTATGTTGTTATGTTCATGCTATTAATGCTATTATAGTTAATGCTACACTAAATAAAGTTGGATTGAGATGGTTTATGTATGTTTACTGTGTGGTACATCTGTGTAAGTATGTGCACATAGGTAGGTGTCTTAAAGTAGCTGATGCTCTGCTAGCTCATCTCCTGTTTTATCCTGTAGTAACTTGCTGATGTGCCTGTATGTTTATGGAAATAAACATCAGTGAAACTAATTCCTAAGACCTAAAAATGCTGCCACTTGGAAGTGCAATGAACAAGTCATCTTTTTGACAGAGCTGAAATGATGCAGGTTTTGTGTATTTCTGATGATAGAATCTGTGGTTTACTTCATTCAATAAAATAGTTACTTTTTCCATACTATCTCTATATGCAAAGCATCTTCCTTTTTCATTGCACCAAGTTGTTTTTTGTCCTATAAATCTCAAGCTACCTTAATAATCCAGCTGGTTTTCAGTTACTGACCTTCACTGTTCTTTTCTGTCCCTGTTTTTTTTTTGTCTTTGTCTTCCCGGTGTATTAACAAAAATTGTCACATGGGAAAGTTGCTCATGGAGCTTGTGTCCCTTATTTTAGGATAATTTACTTACTTTCTTTCTAAAGACAATAGTGGCAAACCCAGAGGAAACAAAAGTTGATGTAGGATGTTTCAGTGCAGAAACTGATTTGGTTGCAGTCATTGAATTGTGGGATGAGCAGAATAATAAGTCATTCATAGTCCTTTTAGACCTCATGAAATAAGTGGGATGAAGAAGAGTATAGAATATGATGCTGTGTGTTTGCATTTCTTTACTTAAGACATGAAACACAGGCAGCGTCAGGGAAAAAAGGACAAAAGTTAAACTTTATGGGTTGACTATTAAGCTTGTATAACAGATAAGCTGAAATATTTACCATAGATATTCATAATAGAATGAGGAAATCAATACATTCAGGCTTAATCACAGAGCACTTGTGGCTGTATTCTGGAATTTGGCAGTTATAGAAGCTTTGATTTAATGTACAAAATATACTCTCAGCAAGGGAAGTGTGCATTGCTGTGTTTGCTATTTTGGAATGGAAGAACTGGGTTGGGGTCCTAGTCTCTCATCCACATATACAGCAGTGCTGCTCCTGAACCACCAAGCTGCCCTTGCCTTTGACCTTCGCAGTGTTTGGAATAATTTTGAGGATACTAGCTAGATGAGTAAATAGATACAATGAGCAACCGATAGAAGGCAATCTATTTGAAATAATTTCTACATATGTTTTCCTGGTTTTGTTCTACCTTTATAACAATAACATCTGTTCAGTTCCCAGTTCATTCGGTGCTTAGGCATCTGTTCAATGCCTAACATTTTTTTCACTGTAGTTGCAGGAATGTAATTTCTGTAGCTTCTGTTGATGTCTTTTAACTGAGTTGCATAAATAAAGTTAACTTCCAAAAGTATTTTTTTTTAAGACAAAAAGGATTCAGATGCTGAAAAAGCCTGATAGCTTCTTTTCTTACTTGAATTGCATTTCAATGGCATTGTGGGATCTTCACTTCAGTACTGACAGTTCTTTAGGTATAAGTAAAATGATAGTTGGTTTGAATTTTCCATGTCTCAGCTAGCTGAATTCACATAATGTATCTCAGACAATTTGACTGTTGGCCTTTTTAGCACCTGCCTGTATTCCAGGTCCGAATAAATGCGTTAATGATGCTGCATAGTGTTCCAGGTATCTTTCTCAGTGTTATGGGTATGAAAGGATTATGAATTTCTGTATGCCTATTATATATTAAGTACCATTGTTCAAGTGGATTCAGCAACCCAAATTATTTTTACAGTCATCTGTATGGATTTCTAAATTTTACTTCCTCTTAAAACAGCATTGTTCTGTAATACAGAAGCAGATATAGTTATACATCTGCAATAGGATTTCACAAGAACAGAAATAGTAAGAACTAATTTTTGGCATCAAGGTATGGATCGGCATGTAAAAGAAGCAGATAGGTTAGAGAAAAAATAATTAATTTTCATTGCTGATGACTTTCCAAATATAGTAATGATATTTTATTCTCCTTTGCTTTTTTCTGTAGTAAATGTGATTTGCATTTCCATAGTGAATGCTAGAGAACTAACTAGAATGATCCAGTTAGTTTTCATTTACTCCTATTAGACAAATTATGGACTTTCCGTAGGTAAAATATTATTACTCAGCAGTAGTAATTACAGCAGTGACTTAACACTGTTAGAAATATTTTCCAACTTTTCAGTTCTGAAGGATTTAGCAAAACGCTAAGCACTTGACAAATTTAGTAGATTTCCCTACCTTTGACTAACTTCTTAACCCTTTCCAATTTTAAGTAATGCTGTTATTTCAGAATGGTTTTTAAATCTTTATAATCTTATTTCCACTTTGGCCAATAACTAACGTAGAAGTTGTATACCTTTTTGGTAAGGTCATAGTGCGTAGTCCTCCGCATCAATTTGGTAGTGTGAGTGGATTGCATCTATTATTCCAGATCAAATGAGATGATTCTTCTAGAAAACAAGTTGTTTCTCCAAAATTCCTTTCTGTGAAATATGCTGGAGCTCAGTCTTTATCATTCTTCACTGCTAATAACTTCTGCTTTTATTGATCAGATTGAGTTTCTGAGGAACTAAGGCCTTTAATGAGTTTTTCCAGATGTGGTTGCAGCTTGGTAATTAATTGTTCTACTGTTTCTGTTTTCTTCTGGAAAAGTATTTCTGGAGCAAGTAGATGGCTCGTATCACCAAATTAGCTGAGGAGGATGGCTCATACAGGAGAGTGGGAATTGTACCTTCAATTCCTATGGAGCACAGAGGCATCATTGTGAACAAATTTGTTTTCAATATTTTACTGTTAAAGTAAAAATGCTTTGTGGAAAATCAGATGACAAAAGTACTGTACATCTCTTACTAGTGTCGCGATTCAGCTTCTTGCTCTGTTTTAACTAACTAGAACATATAGCAACTTCCTTCTCTTTCTATACTTGAGATAACTCAGTGTACCTTGGTAGTATAAGCAAAATCTGAGATTCGATTTTTGTATGGTTTTTGGAGTAGATCTTCAATAACTGTTGAAGCTGTGTAACAGTAACTTCTTTCTAGCAACATTTTAAATAATTACAATGGTACATTTGAGCTTAACAATTGTACTAGGCTCCTATCATTAATGTGTATATATAAATACACTAAAAACGATGAGCCAACTGTGGTTTAATTTTTTGACAGTGGGTAGTGGTGCTGCTGACATTTTTAAAGAAGGTTATTTCTCATTAACAATCAGTTATGCCCAGGTTGTCCAGGTACTCTGAAATGACTTGATTTCAGCAGTGCAGCTCAGAGGCCTTGCTCTGAAACCTTGAGTCATTTGCTGTGCTGTGCTGTATAGATGTGGTAAGCACAGTTTGTCCTAGCTACCCTTGTCTTTTATGCTTTCACTGTGCATTGTTATAGGGTGAGTTCTAAGTCTCATTCTATGTGAAGATAGAAGAATTGATATGTGAAGATAGAAGATTTTGATATATTTGAGATGAATGAAGGAAGAAAGAAATGAGAGTCTGTTTTGCAGGCATATTTAAATTCATAATTAAAGATTGTTTCCATTGCTTTCAGCTGATTGTGGATTGGAACAATAGTCTGCAATAGTGATCGATATCTGCAAGATCACATTATTGGTCAATTCATATAAAATAGTTCTGGCTACAAATAATTAATAGATGTAGGAAAAAATTCTGCCCCCACCCTGCTTTTTCTTCCTTGCCTCCTGCCTGATCTTTTAACATTGTCTTTTTGATCTAAAGGTTTGGAAACTTAGTATTGCAAGTCTTGGTTTATAATCTGCCCCTAGAATGTTTCTCGAAATTGTCTTCAACATCAATCTCTATAATGTTGGAAAAAAAAAATGTTCACACTTCACTCTGCAAATCTCCTGATATTATAAGAAAAATGTAGATCTTCAGACCACAAAATGGTCTCTGTAATTTTAATTTCAAATATAGTACTAACTTTCTCGTACAATTTAACAATATGGTGACCTTTTAGAGCTCATAGAGATGCTCTTCAGAGCTGATAAGTACTATAATTTTTCCCCGCTGACACTAATTTACTTCCGTTATAGTCCATTTCAGATTTATTCTAGAAGTTTTTTAGTATATAATCTAGCAGTCTGGTGGATTTTGGTCCTGTATTTAGCTGTGGCAAGGTCTTAGTTTGGTCCCCCTTTTATTTTTACTTTTCCCACTTTACCTCATCACAGGATGTTATTCTAGTGAATTGTTTATCTAGTTTGTCTTAATTTCTGTGGAGTGGTTCTGTGTCCCTGGAAATGTTCCCTTGTGTAGACTCTACACTTCCGGAATGCTCAGTAATGGTTAAAACTCTTCTTATTGTAATGAAACATTTTCCCTCTATAGTAACAAGCACACCAAATGCACGTTTTATTTTTTATTTTATTGCGGGTTTTTATTTGTGCACCTGTGACAATGCAAAGGGTCTGCTTTCTTCTACAGGTTAACTTGTTTAATGTCCTTCTTTCCTTGTATGTGTTTTGGGGGAAGGGAATTGTGTACAGAAGGGATGAAACTGGAATGGGACATCTTTGGACAAAATCTTTCTTCTGCTAGTAGTCACTTTCCATTATCTTTATTATTGGGGAAATAGAATACTCCACAAGGAAGAAAACTCCAGGGTACTGATGACGATCATGTGGACTCACCTACATTTGTCTATGTAGCGCTGAGCTTTATTTAGAATGGCTAATGCTGATCAGGAGCTAACAAAGCTCCTGACTCCCTGCCAGCTCCATGCACAATTACTCTGGTCCCTGGAGTGTAGTGCTGAGGCACTGCAGCTGACTAGTAATGCAGCATCATGCCAGAATTAACCCTGCTGAGCCAGCTGCAATGTTTTCCCCATCTGTAGTCTGCTTATTTTCCACCCTGAAAAATCTGCTAACAACTGAAAGTCGAATGTAATCATCAATTTGTCCACATGAAATTCCTCTTATTTTGTATGAATGTGAACCAGTTCTAATTTTGTGTCCTAGGAGATTTCACAGAATGCTTTTTACTAATTACAGTAACCTACAGATGCAGAAATCGTTTTTTCTGCTTGTTGTTCACTGGCTGCCAGGTCAGCTCACTATAAAGTTTGATGCACATCCAGCTTTCTCCCAGCTGATTGCCTACAAATTGTAAAAGTCAATATTTGAATGTCAGTAAATCACCTTTTCTGCTCTTGGTTGAAGTCAAGAATTTTTTTTTTTTGGGAGTTGGGTTTTGCAAATAGTAAATGGAATTTTTGGACATAAGAATCCATAGTTGTGTCTGTTTCTCCTTGCTCTCCTGGATCCCGTGCCATCATTGATTTCTGTAACTTGGTCTGCTGCACAGAATGAGCCTTCTCCAGGAGACTGTCATGATGTGCAGATCATGTGTGATCTGATCCACACAGATCAGACAGATCATGTGTGCATCATCTAGAAAAGAAGTCGGTCCTGGTGTGCGACTGCTCTAACAGCTTCACTGTTGGTAGATCAGAGACATGGTGTTTATGGAAAAGGTAGATCTTCAATTCTTCATTCCTCTGCAATTAAAATTATTGCAGGTATCTGGATTGTTGAAGTGTTTTGGAACAAGAATTTTGAATCAGCTCTGAAAGCTATCATATAGATTCACAAGGTGTATCTTAGCATTTGTTTATTAATTAACAAATTAGAAATGCCTCACAACTTTTAAACAAAACATGCAAAATTTAGGAATCAGGGTATGTATATGTAAGATGTAACTAATTAGACAAACAACTTCGTATAGGTATAATGGGTCTGCCTTGACAACAAAAGGTTTTGAACTTGATGCAATAGCTGTAGTAATAAAAAAAATTATTCTTAATGGTTATCAGCCACTGAATGTCAGCTCTTCTTTACGAAAACATATTAAAACTAGAAGTTAACAATACAATTCAGCACATTTTTAAAACCATGGTTTCATAATTGTAGAGTTTTGCAACTGATGTCTTTTGATTTAGAATGTCTATACATCAGTTGCTGTCATGGCAATGTGTCTTGGACTACTTTGACAGGACCTCCTGCTTCACTTTCTATGTTAGTTTGGTCTTTTGTCCAGCTGGTAAGACAGGTAAAAGTGGCCATTAATATCAGTTTTGAGGCTGCCACCCTGACAGACTTTTAGGTGTCTATCTGGCAAAATTACCCTCGCATTTCAATAACTTTTAAGTGTCTGTGAGATTGTGCTAAAGTATGTCCTACTCATTAAAGGTCTTTGTCTCCTTAAAATTAACCTAAAAAATTCAGGATTCATTCTGAATATGGGTAGCTAATTATTTACAAGTACTTCTGTTTATCTGGCTTCTAAAATTTAAATGATAGTATTAAATAAATCTGTTATTGCATTACAGCGAGAAGCACTAAATGAAAAGCATTGTTCAGTTTATCTTGAATCATAATTAAACTCTGTTCCTTAGAAATTCAGAATAATCTTATTCCTGTAATAAGCATACTATTTTATCCATTTTTTCCATTTTCTGCATCTATGTAATTCTGAAAACCAAAGTATTTCTTTTGCTGTTGGAAATAGATCCATATGGTGATAAAAAGGGACAAAACCAATTGGATTTTTCCAAAGAAATCCTTCTGCACTGGACAAATAAATAATGGACACTGTTTATTCTTGTCTTACACCAGTTTTCTTTGGGGAAATTATTGGTACTGTCTCAACTGAATGGTTGAATGCTTAGTTGATTTTTTTAGGAACAAAAACTTTCTCAGTTGTAATTCATCATTTGGGAGAACTGCTTGTAAACACTCTGGTTATATAGCCGTCCATAAAGTAACTGTTCTTTCAGTCTTAAAATATGCTTAAAAAAAGCGTTAATTTCATATTGATAGCCCAAAAGTATAAATGTGATGCCTTGTTTGTAGGTGTATTTTAAACCCTCTGATCAAAGGAATGTTGAAAAATAAGTTTTACATGCTTGCTTTATTTCAGAGGACAGACTGCATGATTTCAAACTGCATGAGTCCAGCTGAGAATCATTGCTTTATTTCAGTAGATTTTCCTGGGTTCTGAAAGAACGGAAACTAATCAGCACCTCTGGGTCTTAATTGTCTGAATCATCCATGCATTAACCACAGCACATGCAAAGCAATTAAATGCTATCAGTGTGAAGTTTGTTTATACAGCTTCGTTGTAAGATCCGGAGAAGAACCTAAAATAGTAAAGTCTAATAATAGAAAGACTTAATAATGTGGAACAGTTCTTTACGCAGAGGGATTCCCAAACTGCACACAGATCTTTTGATATCGCATAAGATAACTGCTAAATACTAATATTGAACAGGCTCCCATCACTTTGTAGACTCACCTTTATTCAAAATTTAGTTAGGCTGTGGTCCTTGGTGCTCCTCAGATATGGCAGAAGCACCAGTCCTGCCTAAGCTTTCTGAAGTAGAACTGTTACCAGCCTGGTTTGCAGCAGATGTGTAGTTGATTCAACAGCAAATTAATTTCCATGGTTGAATCTGTCACCTATCGGCAAAGAGGATCCATGACAAAAATTCCACTGATAATGGTTGGAAGATGAACTCTTCCCATCATCAGGAGAGAATTATGGCATTAAGAGCACTATCAATTCTGCACCTATCGTGCGTGCGAGCGCCAGCCGGGCTGCCTGGTCCTGTTCCCTGTGTCCTTCAGCCTAGGCAAGGCCGCTCGTTGCTAAGCGACTGTGGGTGAAGTCCTCTAACCTTGGCCTGCTGCTGCTGCACAGCTACTGTCCCGGGGGAGCTGGAGACTCGGCGGGGATAAAAATACCTCGCTGATTGTAATAATTCTATGATTCTCAAAAGGTTTCAGTCTAGGAAATATTTTCATCAGTAGACACAAATTCTCATTGTATTGATTCAATGCCATCTGCACACTTTCTTTCCAGTCTCCTGAAATATCCTTACCGCATTATTTGCATTTTACAGCTGTTTGAGATGTGCACAATTAGTAAAGCAAATTTAATGTGGCCTCTTATGTTAAAATAAACTGGAAAAAGGTTTATGAAATTGGGAAATTTGGAGTTAGACGTGAGGGCTTCCTAATTTGTCTGAGTAGGAGGAAACAAGTGTTTTTTTGCCAAGTTTCTTTAATTGTAAAAACCTTAACAATAGGTCATTTGGATATTGCTGCATGCAGGGAAAGAAAAAAATATTATTTTCCTTTTACAAATGGGTGAATGATTGAGATTTCAAATGTCTAACCATTTAATCTTCAATCTGACAATTTCAGCAATGACAAGTTTTTGGCATATGCTTGATTCTGCACAGAGATAGTTTATTTCAATCTTCCCGTCTGATGATCTCTTGCAGCAAAGAAAGGAAGATGGAATGAAGAAAGGAGAAAGAGAGAGGGAAGTTCACTTACATAAAGGGCTTACTTTACTTACTATGGTGTTACTGCAACAGATGATAGCCGTCAAGTTAGATAAGGAAGAAATGTTAGTTTAAGAAGTCATATTGACAGCTAAAACTCAAACCATTGATTAATTTCTGCAACGGTAGCTTGGATGGGTCTCTGTATCTGTGTTCAAAAAAGGTAAAAACTGTTTACTTTGTATTCAGACTTACCTTTATGAAATGAGATAAACAATTTTAAAAAATAAACAAGCTTACTTTTTAGCCGCTGCCAAAAGTATATGTACCAATACACTACATTATCTTTCTTAAATTGAAACAATGTATGTCTTACATCAATTATAGCATTAATTCTGTGGCCTGTTCTTGTTTGCCTATCTGACAGATAACGTACTTTTTGGTCTCCCTACCTCGTGACTAGAGGGCTAAGCTGTAATTTTTTTAACTCTACTCACTGAACATGGATGAAGCATTCTAAAGTGATATGACACACAGTTCAGATGAGGAAGTTATTCTTAATCATAACTAATATTACCAATTAAGAAATAATATAAAAACGGGAAATCGGGGTGGGGGGAAGGTGTTACATTACTTATAGTTTCAAGGTGTTATGGTCAAAGTGTATTATGACTGTCTCTCTTCTTTTGTGCCAGTGTAGTGGCACAGTATAGTCTCACTTCTGATATCTTCTATCTTGAATGATTTTTGGGATTTTGTTTGTTCCATATCTAAGATGGTGTCTGGTGGTAATTCCTCATTAGTCTCAAGTTTGTTTCTGGATTTGCTTATCCACTTTAATAATACTTCTCAATCTTGCTCCATGTTTTATAACAGATAAAAAATGCTAAGAAACATTCCTTGCTTAGTATTATAGTAATGATAATACTTCTAACAATTGTAGAAGTATATTATTTTACTCATCTCTTTCTGCCCCTAGAAGTATTTGACTCTCCTTTTTGTAATACATGCCTCAATGTTATTGAGGTAGTAAAATTAACTTCCTCCCCGCCCCATTCTAGATGACTATCACTGCCTTGATTGCTTCAGGCTTTTAGTAATAATGTGTTGTTCTTCCATGTCTCTCTGCTTTTTAATAGGTAGGCATAGGATTAAATGTGAACATTCTTCAATAAACAAGTTTGACAAGCATGGAAGTTAATGTGATAGTAACAAATGTTTTTAATAACTTTTTAACAAATATTTACATGTGATTTGAGATCTTGCCAGTTACATTAGACCTGATTTTAATATCATATTTGTAATTAAAAATGGAAGTTTAATGAAGGTATGTTTGTAAGCTAGGCAACACTTTCTGCTGTGGTGTTTTGTTTTCATTAAAAAGTAAATGGTGCTACACATAAGATTCAATAGATAATGAATTCTCAATTATGGGTTGTAATTTGAATAGAAATGGGGAAGTCTGTCATTATGCATTATGGAGAAATTGAATCCCAATGTATGTCAGTCATGGCTAGTCTGTACTTTGTTCAGTAAAATGTAAGTAGTTACCCTTAATTATTTGTAGTTAAAAAAAGAAAAAAAAATGGCTGACCAAAATACTGCCTTTTAGATGATTTTTGCTTCTTACATAATATTTTAGTACCAGTGAGCTGGTACTTTCAATTTCATTGCAATCTGGATAATTTCAATGGCATGCATTTTTTTTCATACTCTTAAAAAAACAATGAATGTTTACTTTGTATAAAATAACAGCAGCTGGATAGACAAGGTGGTATGCTGTAGTGAAAACAGAAATAATTTTGTCAGGATGCAAATGAGAAAATTTAGATTCATTTTTTTGTTCCTTGATTTGACCATCATCATATGGGTGACATACGGGTTTACGTTTATGGGAGAATTCGAGTTTAAGTCTATTGGAGAATTCATAATAAATGATGTACAACATAATTTTTAGCATTTTTTTTTAATCTTTTGTGTTGGGCCTTTTTATTTCTAGGAGAAACTGATGGGATGCTAATTTTAATAAAGGATTTAAAAAGGCAACCTTCTAAGTTGCTTTGTTTACTAGAACTGTGCTTGACAGAGAGTGAAAAGAAGTATATATAGAAAGATATTTGTCGAACATTTTTATTCTGTAAGTCATACTCTCCCAAAAAGAAACCAAAACCACTTTCACCCAGTGATTTTTATGTTGCTGTTATTGCTTTTTGCACATAGTTCCACAACTGCTAAAAGAACTTTTAAATTCAAACAGTTTTATTACTGTCTTTTTATGTAAAATTTTTTTGGGTAGGAACATTTAGTAGTGTCCTGATCTCAACTCAAGCAAGTGGCACTGAAAAGACTTATTGGGTTTAATGGATAAACCTTATAAAACACCAAACAACTTACAAATAATGTACTAATATTGGGCTGGTGAAAAGTTAATTTAGAAAATTAATCTAATCAGCATTGTGGTGATTAACAATGCTGAGTGTTTGGATAGGAGTCCAACATAGTATTGATATTGCAGAAGGTAGTGTGGGACAGGACTGAAGAAGTTGCCGGAAATTATTTATATGAAAAATCTTCAGAAGAAATTGTTTTCCAAAATCTTGTTATATGCTGTCATAGCAAATTCATTTTCAGTTTTTTGTTTCAGAAGGTGTATGCATATTTTAATTTTTTTAAAATTTTAATATAGTTGCATCTTGTAATACAGCATATTTTCGGAGAAACTGAGTTCTACCAGAGGGCAAAAAGTTAATGAGAAGTTTCTGAAGCTGGTAAGCTCATGACTGGAGGCTGTTAAATGCAGTGTTGTCTTGTTCTTGCTCACAGAGCATGCAGATTCTATTAGGAAAAGTGTGTCTTCAGTTACCCCTTCTATCAGACTATCGGGATTTGATTTCTCCTACATGTATGGGTTCATATATCCGGATCAACTAATTAACTGAATGGTCTAATAATGGAAAACCAAGCCCTCAAAGCAATATTCGGCAACCTTGGCTAATGTTGGCTAGTGGTGTGGTTATTACCACATATTAGTTGAAAAGTAGTAAAAGCAGGGCTTATTTTGTGAACTTTCAGACCTCAAAAAGGGGAACTATATAGGTTTTTATGTATAAGAACTAAATATGACAGCAAAACTTTTGGACAGTTTTTTTCCAACATGCATTAATATTCATCTCTATCTTTTGTCTCTTTCTGTCGGCTGGCTGTTTATTCTGGATATCCATTTAAGAGTTAAACGCTGTTAACTGTAAATAAAGAAATAATTTTAATTAGGTAAACTATTGGCTGTAACAAAGCGTGCTTTTAACTGCTTGGTTATTTCTGCATTTTCGGTAGGGTGCAGGAATATTTGGTTTCAAAATAGGATTTATTTTTATTTTGCCTCCTAAGCCACTGACTTTTTTTTCCCCTGCAGATTTTTCATAGGTTACCTGAGGTAATTCTTGAGACATTTAAGCTCCAAATATAGAATGGCCACAATAGAATTCCAAATGAAAGCTTTGAGTGTGTTCCTACATGGTTTATTTAACAGCTTCTCAATTTAGGGTCACATGTTTTGGATTCCAGCTAGTTAAATTTTTAGCAGTCTTTAAGGATGTAATATAACATATGAAGCTCTTGTATTTAGGCTTTCGTATGGTCAATATTCTCAGGTATAATAGCTGAAAAGCAAAATGTAATTTTTGCTAAGCTACCTTCAGATAATAACTCAAAAGTTCTAAACTGTTTGTCTTGTATGTAGACTCCCTTCCAGATAACAGTAGTCAGCAAAGTATATCATTCTTGGGCCAGATAGTTTTAGGCAGACAGTATAAAATATGCTCCAAAACTCTTATGCTCAGTTGAAAGCTCTTCAAGCTGATTTATCTTGTGAAGGGGTGGAGTTTGCATAGCCTGTCAAATTTGGGTCATTTAAGATCACTGCAATAACCTCCCAAATAAGATTCTGAACTTGCAGCCATGGTATCAACCAAGACCATCATTTGCTAGTAATCCTGCTTGTAATAGTTCGTATATGTTGTTGTAGCATCTAGAAAATAAGCCATGAATGAGGATCCTGCTGTGCTTGTATAAACACAGAAGGAAAGAATGATTCCTGTGTGAAAGAGATTCCAGTTTGTCACAAAAGAAAATGGATGGTGTGACCTGGAGACCTAGCAGGTTTTGCTCCATGGCTGGTTTACCATGACAGTGCAGAAAAAAATACAGTTAAAAGCTTGGTTAGTATGACATGAACATGAAATATTTTGGGCTGCCTTCCAAAGTTACTAGGAAAGCTGCCTGTCTCCAGTCTAATAATCCTCTTGCCCTGTCTCCCCTCTCCCTGTCTTCCCCCAGCAATGAAAGCATAGGATTTCGAAGGCAAAAGTTCTCTTTTGTAGGATTATATAAAATTCTCATACCAGGAGAATGGCAGAACTTTACAGACACAATTTAAGTTGAAATAACTATTTGAAAACCTATTATGGAAGAGTCCTTGCACACAGAATGTATTAGTTTAACAAAACCTATTTCAGTTAACCAGGTATGACTTCTGAGTATGGGAATTGCATGATTCTGCTAACCCTGTGTCGGTGATTCACGGTTGCTGTCTAAACATTGTTTTCTAGTTACTGTATTTTTACTTCTCAAAATCTCAGAGTTGAAGTTGCTGGTTTTGGTCTTGCCAATAACTGAGGCTTATGTTTATTCCTTTCTGACTGTCTGACATATCCTCACATAGATGTGTGCAGTAGCCCTCTGCAGGTGCTTTCTCTGTCTTTTTACCCTTTTACTGAAATGAAATAAGACTTGGTTGCTAGATTTATTCCACATCTTAATTCAGGCAAGCGTGACTCTCTTTCCCGAGTGTCTGCTCTTTATTGTCTTATCTGACCTTATCTGTCCTACAGCTACCTCTCTATAACTACCTGAAAGGAGTGAGGTGGGTGTCGGTCTCTTTTGCCAGGTGATAGGACAAGAGGCAATGGCTTCAAGTTGTGCCAGGGAAGGTTTAGGTTGGATGTGAGGAAAAATGCCTTCACTGAAAGGGTAGTCAGGCACTGGAACAGGCTGCCCAGGGAAGTGGCTGAGTCTCCATCCCTTGGAGATATTTAAAAGACCGGTAGATGTGGTGCTTAGGGACATGGTTTAGTGGTGGACTTGGCAGTGCTAGATTAACGGTTGGACTTGATGATCTTGAAGGTCTTTTCCAACCTTAATGACTCTATGATTCTATGTTTTCCAGATATATAGTACTTGATAAGTTCCAGGTTTTGTTTGGATTCTAGAATTTATTGTAAAGAAGAATCAAAGGATGCACTGTCCCAGGCTACCTGTTTACTCTGCACTCTTCCAAAGAATAATGGTCTGGTTTGTGGTTTATTACTAAAATGCAAGAGTGAATGGGTGGTTGTGTGTTAAGAAAGCATGGGGTGAGGGAGGCTTTCCACTGTCAGTCAGCACTATTTTCTACTTGTTTTCCTTGTTGGAGAGGTTTTTGGTCCATACTTTACATGCACAATGCAGTACGTTAGATTAGCTACTTTAATAACCGAGTTAAGACTATAACTATTAATTACTAAAAACTAACAGGTTAGTTTTTTATATTTCAGATGTAATATAAGTTCGTCTACAATATATTGCTCCAACTATGTGCAATTTCACCTTACAATCCCACTTTGTATGTTGATGGTGTGAAGACTGATCCAAGTTTGTGAAGGGAAAAGCCTGTGGCTACCCAGGGAGCAAAAAGATACAAAAGTTTGACTTGCAAAAAGATACAAAAGTTTGCTTTTAACTGTCAAGAAAGCATTTTTCAGGTCATTGTATGTATACAATCCCCAGAGTCATGGGATCCTGGGCTTCAGGAGGAGTGCAGGCTCTTATTCTGAATACTTACTACTTCAGCTAGTAATGTGTGTATGATACAGAGCTGTCTTATTTGTAGCCCTGAACTGGTTGCAGAAATACAACTTGCATTGAACACAATTTTTTAATTAAAATAATACTGGAGGCAATGTATGGGGAAAAAGTACTTTTTATAGGTAGAATAATGTTTTCATTGATAAGGTTAATCCAAGTTGGTATAGACTGCTAAACAAATTTTGAGTAACACTTCTCTTGAGTTTCACAAAATGAAAGAGAGTTTTATTTCCTGTTATTTGGTACTTTTTCATTTTGTAGTTCCCTTGATTTGCTTTCTTTAAAGAATTTTAAAATGCAGCAACATCAGAAGCTGTCTACATTAAAGATTTTATGTAATTGCATTTATTGTCATTATTGTCCATGTTTTGACTTGCAAAATAATTTAATTATTTCCTTATTCACTTCACTGTTTCCTTCAGTATGTATCCTCAAATAAAACCTTTTGAAAGTATCTGATTAAAAACTTCAGTTGAAATACCTATTTTATTTAAAAATACCCATATGCTTTTTCTTCTCTACTTCTACAAAGTGTAGAGGTGTGACTGCTTTGGTTAGTTATGGCAATTCAGAGAGATGTAAAGTTTTATGGGGACATGAAATAAGAAACCAAATTTCACAGCCTTGAATTATGACAAGGCAGACTTATTTCTACTGTAGAAAGGTAAATTTTAAAAATAAAAAAACAGAATCCATCCATTTTTTTCTTATGTAATATGATATTATTAACTCGGTAAACTTTCTTAAACTTTTCAGTAAAAATCTAGGGGAATTATTTTTAAACAGCCTAAGCTTTCATATATTACTGAAAATAAGCTGCTTGCTAAAGAGGGCAGCTGTAGTTTGTGAGACTTTTTTCATATTGCCCACTTTTTTTAAACTTGAGTGCTTTTATTTCATTTTTCTTACTCACACACACCTTTGGTGAAAATCATCGCTATCTTTGGATCATGATAGCATCTTTGTTTTGGCCACTGTCCTTGAGCTAATGTATGTCTTTTCTGGGAAGTGCAGCACTCTTGGCACATGACTCTCCCAACATGAAACATACTTTTGCTGCTTTGGAGACGAGAGACAGTTCAATAAAGATTACTAATGATTTTTGTTCCATTACTACATGAGAGTATGTTGAGACAAGAGATCTCCAAAATGTGCCATGAACACAAGGAAATGGGAGAAAACAGAAAAATATTAAAATTCCTGAAATATGGTAGAGCAAATAAAACCTGTATTCAAATCCAAATACAACTAGAGGAATATGACGCATAAAGTAGGAATTAATCTGCATGCTGTCAGTAAGGTTGGGAAATAATGCATGGTAGGTAGTAATGAACCGAATTTACAGCATCTGTTGTCTTATATCAATTTCCCGCTGTCAGTTAAAAGATGAGGAGCCCTAAAAGAACTCATTTACAACCACTGTTTTTAATTGTGAGCTGTTGTGTTTTCTGCTTTCCACATGGGAACCTGATGAACTGCATGGAAACTGCAGCATTGCTCATTAAATTTTAAGAATGTTAATTTCTTATGATAAGTATATGTATTTATAATAAGCAGTTCCTGTTTATAATACAAGACAGCATCATCCTCAATATAATATTATAAGGCAACACAGAAATGAGCAGTTCATATCCTGAAAACACAAAAATATGTTTGAGTGCCTTCTAAGGATACAACAATTTCTGTTGGAATATGGTTTAGGCCTTGTTAGGAAAAGTAGTCAGGAATGCATTTGCTGTTGAAATCAGTGGAATTGGAGCACATACCAAAAAAGGTACATGCATTTTTTCCTGAATTAGGGCTTTGATGTTTGTTGCTAAACAGGCCATTTTTTTTTTTTTTTAATTAAAAAAGGGGGTGGTGGTGGTGCATGCTCCAGACCTGAAAAAGTTCTTTCTGCATTACATTTAAGTATTATACTTTTATGTCTGCAGATGAATTTGGATGCATTGGTGTATAAATATATTGGTAAGTATTTTTCTTTTGGAAGGGATGTATTTCTGAGAATTATATGTAGAGAGGCAGGAGGGTTACAGCTGTTACTACATTTATTTATCAAACATATGTACTGTGTCCTGTAATTACTTTTGTAAGTGTATAGATACACTTGTTCTAAGGGATAAGGAAAGATTCTTCCCACGTGTTTTTTTTAATTTTTTTTTTTTTTTAATTTCTTAAACACTTACTAGAGTTATGAAGGGTGTTTGGTTGTGATTGCAGCAAAAGTAAGGAACAAACAGATTTCTGGATCAAGTTAATGAATTAGCTGAGGTTAATTGCTGCAATCTAAGATGCTGACCTGTAGGGTTTTTAAAAATATTTATAGCAATTAGAAATTTCAGTGTGAGATACCACCCTCTTGTTTAAGCCTTCTTTTCTTACTCTGGAACTACTGAATCATTGTAGTTCAAATTTTTTGAAGGGTTTTATACTTCTAAGAACATAATTAGGGAAAAAATCACTTCTTGGTCACAGAGAGTAAAAATTGTATTACTTTATTGAAATTAAATTTGAAAGGTCATTTTTCTGGGCCAAAGTTTTATACCTGTCAGTTACATGTAGTAGCTATATTTAGAAAAATTCTTCTAGGATTTTTTCCTAAAAAAACCCGACCAACATAAACAAAACCAAAAAACAAAATATAGAGGATCTTATGAAACCTTTGCTTCCACATGACACATGCAATTTAAACTAAGTCACATTTTTTGTAGGCCACCTTACTAATATTTTATAAGAAAAACAGCTTTTAAGTGGGAAAATACAGATAAAATTAATCTAATTTGATATATTTTTTTTGAGGCACAAAAGCTTGGTTTTCAATGGTTTATGACAGCACACATGTAGATGAGATTTGTATTATGATATAAGGCTATGATGCAAAATGTGTGATGTGCCTGTTTTGGCTGAAGTTTGATGTTTTTAGGTTGTTGCTGTCACTACTGTTTTGTTCTGAAACAGTGAACACGTTAAAATATCCTTCAAGTCATTTTTTTCTTTTAACCCCAGTTATTTTCTTAGACATCATTTAGAAAGAATGGAAAAGATATGAAATGCACATTTCAAATGATTGTATAAGCTGTAGATGTGGTCCTTAAGCATAGATTATAGATGGGGCTAAGAGTTCTACCTAAGTCTGTGTTAGATAACAAAAATCCTGCTATTTCACTTTACTTAGTGATAATGCCAAGTGTTTTGACATGGATGAGCTTTGTGATGGCTTCTGGATGGAAATGCATGTAGTTGGAGATTTTGTTGTGAGGTGCAGTCAATTCATACTGATGAACGCATAAGAAGGCTCATGTATGTGGACACTTAAAATATTGGTACGTAATGAAGAAATTCTGACAAATTGATTACTGCTGTAGCTAATCAAAACCCTGAAGGTCCACTAGAATTGCCAGTACTGGGAGTACATAGACTTTGAAACTGCGAAAGTAATTTCTAAGAGATAATGGACAAACCTCTTAAAGCAGCAATATCCGTTTCTGTGGTAAAGTTGTGTTACTGCTCTCCTCTTAACACACAAGTGCCAGGAAGTGTGTGTAGGGAACAGCGTTTCATTTACCCTAGAGCTGTCAGAGAAGTGCAATTTTTGGTGTCTTTAAGACAAAAGTATGAAGCTCAGCCTAGGACTGTAAATTTGAAGAGAAATTAACAATTAAAGCAAAGTATTCCTAAAACCAAGGTAGGGTTAAAACAAAAAAATTGGAAAAAAGAATAGGAAGACATGTATTGATCCTTTTCTCTTTACCTCAGGTATGCTTAAAAATGAGAAGTTTGGAGAGGTTTCATCAGAAGTTCCTAAGTTTTCTTCACTGAGTTACACATGGAGGAAAATTATCTTTGGGGTGGCCTGTTAAAGAACTCTTCATGTTGTCCTATCAGGATGGAGAGAAAATGTAGGTACCAAGGCTGGATGGTTGTGGTATCATAAACACTTGAATATCAGCATGTTAGTGAAGAAAGTGGTTTATGCACAACACAGGTCCCAAGGGTACTCCAGATTTCAAGAGAATGAGGGAGGATGACTGAACTATTGTCCTCCCGGTTTTCATTCAGTTGATGGAAGTTATGCTCACAGTTTTCAGTCTTGCTGAAATTTTCTGTGCTCTCAGACTGAAAATATTTTGTATTGTGCTTTCCTTGTTCTGCTGATCAGTGTTGGGCCACTAGAATATAACATCTTGTTAGAGGATATGTGGAGCAGTAATCTAAGATAGTTAACTATTTTTTAAATGATGTCTGTGTATGTTGTTTCTAGGGTTCTAGGAGTTCCATGGATTTTCCATGACTAGACTTATTAACTTTTAATATGGTGTATGAAGTATCCCTTCCTGTATTCACAAACAATGTCAACAGAAGTTACTTCCTCCCCCTCACCTTTGAAAGCACATGAAATCTGTGAGGAATGGTGCTCCTGAATGACTGCCTGGACTTTAAGTGATTTTTTTTCCATGTTTGTATGGGCACAAGAGGTTAGGAGAATAAAAGTATCAATTTGAGATACTTTTTTTTCCCTTAAATCCTCCTTATTTCTGTATAGTAGAATTTCACGTTTTTACCAACCCCTGTTTTCAAAGCCCTGGTGAGGGCAGCTCATTTCTGTCTTATTTCAAAGGAACACTTTCCTGCTTGGCTTTAAAACTACAGGCTCTTCCTACAGCTATGGCTTCAGTTCATCAATTACAGCCAGTTCTGGGTGCTGCAGGATTCTGATGAGAATTCGTCAGTTTATATAGGTCACCACAAGGGTGCAAGAACAGAAATCAGATAATGGGAAGCAATTGGAAAGAAAATGTGAAAATCCAGTAACTGTATCTTTTAACAGGGAGCTATAATTGGGTAAGACTTTTCCTCCAGAAGTTTGATTAGCAGAGCCTCAATTATAATTTAAGACATTATAGTCTATGGCCTTCCATTTCTGGATAGAAGATATTTTGTGAGGTTCATAGATTCAAGCACTTTCATCAGAGGGATACAAGTTGGGGTGCACCTGTCTCAAAGGGGGAAAAGGATCCTAGCACAGGAGTTAGCAGGGCTCATTGAAAGAGCTTTAAACTAGATTGGAAGGGGGAAAGGGGTAAAACCAGGCTTGCTAGAGAGAAGCGTAGGGGCAGCACACCAGTGTTTGAGGGACGGTGTGCTAGCGAGGTCCTTCCTCAGTGGAGGTAGGGGATGGAGAGCCATGCAGCAGCAAAGACGCAAGGGCTATTGATGTGTTAGAAACCATGGAAGCACCTGAGAATGGTCACGTAGGAACTAGGGCTTCTCCCCTCAAAAAGGTGGCAGGAGCAATAGCCCAACTGAAGTGTATCTATGCTAGTGCACGCAGCACGGGCAACAAACAAGAGGAGATGGAAGCAGTTGTGCAGCAGGAAAACTATGATACAGTTGCCATCATGAAGCATGATGGGATGATTTGCACAACTGGAGTGCTGCAGTGGACGGATATAAAATCTTCAGAAGGGATAAGCAGGGAAGGAGAGGTGGTGGGGTAGCCTTGTACATTAGGGAATGTTTTGATTGCCTAGAGCTTAATGATGGTGGCAATAGGGTTGAGTGTTTATGGGTAGGAATCAGGGGTAAGGCCAACAAGGCAGATATCATGGTGGGAGTCTGTTATAGACGACCCAACCAGGATGAAGAGGTAGGTGAAATATTCTTTGAGCAGCTGGGAGAAGTCTCATTATTGCTAGCCCTTGTCCTTGTGGGGGACTTCAACTTACCAGATGTCTGCTGGAAATACAATACAGCGGAGAGGAAACAGTCTAGGGGGTTCCTGGAGTGTGTGGACAATAACTTCCTGACACAGCTGGTGAGGGAGCCAACTAGGGAAGGCGCCCTGCTAGACCTGTTGTTTGCAAACAGAGAAAGCCTGGTGGGTGATGTGATGGTTGGAGGCCATCTTGGGCATAGTGATCATGAAATGATAGAGTTTTTGATTCTTGGAGAAGTAAGGAGGGGGGTCAGCAGAACTGCTACCTGGGACTTCCAGAGGGCAGAATTTGTCCTGTTTAGGAGCCTGGTTTAGGAGTCCCTTGGGAGGCAGTTCTGAAGGGCAAAGGAGTCCAGGAAGGCTGGACATTCTTCAAGAAGGTTATCTTAAAGGCGCAGGAGCAGGCCATCCCCATGTGCTGAAAGATGAGCCTGTGGGGGAGAAGACCGGCGTGGCTGAAACCCAGGAAAAAAAGGAGAGTTTATGACCTTTGGAAGAAGGGGCAGGCAACTCGGGAGGACTAAGAGGATGTCGTGAGGTTATGCAGGGAGAGGATTAGAAGGGCCAAAGCTCAGCTGGAACTTAAACTGGCTACTGCTGTAAAAGACAACAAAAAATGTTTCCACAAATACATTAGCAACAAAAGGAGAGCTAGGGAGAATATCCATCCTTTATTGGATGGGGGGGGAAAACATAGTGACAAAGGGCAAGGAAAAGGCTGAGGTACTTAATGTCGTCTTTGCCTCAGTCTTTAATACTCAGAATAGTTGTTCTCGGGGTACCAGCCC
Organism: Nipponia nippon; assembly: GCF_047370975.1. Classification (NCBI taxonomy): domain Eukaryota; kingdom Metazoa; phylum Chordata; class Aves; order Pelecaniformes; family Threskiornithidae; genus Nipponia; species Nipponia nippon. Next base: position 18,559,574 of record NW_028262391.1, read on the forward strand.
CCCTGAGCTGGAAGACAGGGACACTATCAGCAGTCCTGGCTAACAGGAGAGGTCCCAGATGACTGGAAGTTAGCAAATGTGATGCCCACCTACAAGAAGGGCCAGAAGGAGGGTCCGGGAAACGACAGGCCTGTCAGCCTGACCTTGGTGCCAGGGAAGGTTGTGGAGCAGATCATCTTGAGTGCCATCACGCAGCATATACGGGACAACCAGGGGATCAGGCTCAGTCAGCACGGGTTTATGAAACGCAGGTCCTGCTTGACTAACCTGATCTCCTTCTATGACAAGGTGACCCGCTTAGTGGATGAGGGAAAGGCTGTGGATGTCGTCTACTTGGACTTTAGTAAAGCCTTTGACACAGTCTCCCACAGCATCCTCCTGGAGAAGCTGGCTGCTGACAGCTTGGATAAGTGCACTCTGTGCTGGGTTAAAAACTGGCTGGATGGCCGAGCCCAGAGAGTGGTGGTGAATGGAGTCAAATCCAGTTGGCAGCCAGTCACAAGTGGTGTTCCCCAGGGCCCAGTGTTGGGGCCACTTCTGTTTAATATCTTTATCAATGATCTGGATGAGGGGATCGAGTGCACCCTCAGTAAGTTTGCAGACGACACCAAGTTGGGCAGGAGTGTTGATCTGCTGGAGGGTAGGAAGGCCCTGCAGAGGGACCGGGACAGGCTGGATCTATGGGCCAGGGCCAACTGCATGAGGTTCAGCAAGGCTCAGTGCTGGGTCCTGCACTTGGGTCACAACAACGCCATGCAACGCTACAGGCTTGGGGAAGAGTGGCTGGAGAGCTGCCTGGCTGAAAAGGACCTGGGGGTGTTGGTTGACAGCCGCCTGAACGTGAGCCAGCAGTGTGCTCAGGTGGCCGAGAAGGCCAAATAGCATCATGGCTCGTGTCAGGAATAGTGTGGGCAGCAGGACCAGGGAGGTGATAGTGCCCCTGTACTCGGCACTGGTGAGGCCGCACCTCTCTCTACAGCTACCAGAAAGGAGGTTGTAGCGAGGTGGGGGTTGGTCTCTTCTTCCAAGCAACAAGTGATAGGACGAGAGGAAATGGCCTCAAGCTGCGCCAGAGGAAGCTTAGGTTGGATATTAGGAAAAATTTCTTCACCAAAAGGGTTGTCAAGCAATGGACCAGGCTGCCCAGGGAAGTGGTTGAGTCCCCATCCCTGGAGGTATTTAAAAGCCAGGTAGATGTAGAGCTTATGGACATAGTTTAGTGGTGGACTTGGCAGTGTTAGGTTAATAGTTGGACTTGATGATCTTAAGGGTCTTTTCCAACCTAAACGATTCTGTGATTCTATTCTAAGTCTATTAAAATGCAGAGTTTCGCTGTACATGCCAGGTGTTTTCATACAATCCAGGTGAAAACAAATGTTAGAGAATATTTAATATTTTTGCAGGGATAACCACTATGCAGAAGACTGCATATTGGAAAGGTTCTCTCCTCCTCCCCCTAGTTTTAAGCATCTTCTGGTTGACTTAGAAATGTAGTATTTAGCAGCCAAGGATATCCTGCAGTGTAGGAAATCTCTCTGGAGAAACAAGTTCTTTTTTTGCGTAGCAACTGGATTAGTATAATTCATTTGTAGAGTTTTCTTTGATGTTTGAGAAATTCCAAAATTATGATGATCCACTTAACAGAGGATCCATATACAATTCATCAGATCATTAGTAAAATAAGTATTGGTGGTAGCACTAAAAGGCCAAGTCAGGCTTGGATTAAACTATGACTTAGCATTATACGAATACAAAAAGAGATTTAGAACATAGTTCAGAAACTTAGTCTAGTGTAAATTATAACCAGTTGATACCAACAGTAAGAGGGGAATTCTGATATATGCATGCCTGTGTGAATAAAACCTACAATTAAATGCTTGTGTTCATTTGTTGAAAACAAACAAATCTGAAGAAAGTACAAGATTTCAACAAGGAAATGATGGGGATGTGTGTCTCTGAATATCAAGTTTTGGATATAAATGTTGGATGCAGGAGCCCACTTTCAAGTTCTTGCTTTGCTTTGTTCATACCTGTAATTTCAAAATGTATGGTAACCTACAAAGCTATGTATGACTGTGTCATTTCTGTAGGAACATTTCTAGTGCAATAAAAATTAAATATCCTGCTGCAGAAACTGACTGGACTCATCCATACCTCAGTAGGAAGGGTATTTGCCTGGGTTTTGGTAAACTTAGTTTAAGTGCCTATTCTAATAGATACATAATTACCTGTCTGAAATAAAACAGTGTTAACGGGTGAAGCAGAGACCTACTCCAGAATGCATGTTATGCTGAAAGCCAGGACATTAATGTAGGGTATGTGAGTGGGATTCAAGTCTTCAGTCTCAGACCTTACCAATGCAGCCAATAATGAGATTTTCTTTTTTGAAATCTTCTAATTTTTTTGGCTCATCCTTCAAAACCTTACTGTATCTTCACAGTAATTGGGGAAAAATGTAAATCCACTTTTATTTGTAAAGAAGTAAGTATAAAAACTCTTCTATACTTTTCTGTGTCTTGAAAGATGAAAGGGCTCTGAGTAAAAAAATTAAGTTGAAAGTATTTTAAAATGGAATACATTTTGGGAACAGATAGACAAAAAAGTATAACTGAACATTTTTTCACTCTGAAGTTCTTTTAACCAGTGTGGAATTTACTACTGTTCTATCTTATCTCTAAGAAAATGCTTAGAAAATTTAGGCTGCATTTTCTTTAAAAGAAAAATGTTGAATGTAGGCTTTACGTTTCAAGGATTAATATGATGAAGTAAAATTGTGCCTACATGTTGTTTATACATAATCAAATTTTGTCAGTATTTAGTTGTGGAGTTATAGCAAGTGTGTAGAAAGGTACATATTTCTGCTAAGACATACTTTAAGAATTTAGCTTTGGTTGGTAGTGGAGGAGGAGAGTGGGGAGTTTTCGTCTTTGGCTAAAATAGGACCAAAGTTGTATAGTGAGCTGCAGTGGAAGCTGTCTGAAATGAAGATTTCTGAACTCAAGAATGAGTTACAGAAGTCTTTGCTTGAGAGGGACATGTTCCCTAATTATTGAGAGACACTATAATGTATTCCAGTGATGTCAAAGGATTGTGAATGGAGTAAATTCCTATTTAGTTAAACAAGCACTGGAGTGAAATGTGACATTCTCCCATTTGATCAAGGTGGGAAGGGAGGGTGAATGCAACAATGGAAGAAAGATGCTGGAGCAATAAATGGAGCAGATGCAGTAAAAGGCCAGCTGTAAGACAGGCATCTCATCCTGAAGATAAGTCTCAACAACTCTTGACCCCGGACCAGCAGAGAAAGCGTATTTGACATTTATGTGATTCACCACTAATTTTTTATCCCCCTCTTGTATAAAGATAAAGCCATGTTTCTAAAGCAGTTAAGCAGTTTTCCACTGTGAGTGTGTGAGAGCCTTTATAGGATGGACCTACACGCTAAAACATAGAGATGTGGCTCATTTCTAACAGTCTCAGGCTGAGGGGATCTTTTTTGAATGCCATATATATAAAGAGAAGATCTTTTATTTTGTGTTCTATATAAGTAGAGGGGCTGTTGCACCATGGGTCAAACATAGGCTATTTTTCTCTAATTTAGAGAAAACCCCAAACTTGCTATCTACTGTGTTATTACTTTGGAAATTATTGGAATGGTGGTTCTGAGACTCTAAAATACATTGCTGTAAGAAGTAACAAAAAGGTGTATAAAAAAGCATGGAAGTTTCTGATGCATTTTTGAAAATGCTTACAATTTTTAAGGCAGGTGACAGTAATAAACACTGAACAAAGTGATCTATGGAACATTTTATTCAGTAGAAAGTGCAGTCTTTTTTGTTCTAACTAGGCTATTCAGGTATTTAGTATTTATACAAATAATTTATATTTTGACTGTTTCTCTTTAAAATTTCACTTTTCCTCTCAAATATTTTTTGAAAACAACCAGAACTGTTATCTTTCAGTTTGTTTACTCCTAACCCTTCCATCCCTAATAAAATTTTGTGATGCTCATGCACACTATCTGGTGCTTGGCCTTTGGCCTGTAATCTACAATATCAATTGTAAGAAAAACTAAGGATGATGTCCTGTTCAGTTCAGTTTTTCGCTTCAGGAATCAGAGAATCTGTAGTATTAGCTAAGTAGTGTGCAAACTGATACATTCCAAATGAAAATTTCTGTGATTCTGCAATTTACCAGGTGTTTTGACTTTTTCCATATCAATTTTGGGAGACTGTTAATGTATTTAAAGAATGTGATATGTATCTGCTAGGATTTTTTCCTCAGCCTTGGGGGAGTTGCTTGCATTGTTAGATCATTTCTGTACTGCTAGCTGCTATGGGGTGTAACTTGTCACATTATTGATCTTTCTGAAATGCTGCTGTTCGTTTCTGAGTGTGTACTAATGGTCTATCTGTGTCAGAAGTGTTTAGACTGCCATATTAAAAATAATAAAACTGAGAACAAGAGCTAGACAATCCAACAAAATCTGCTGTTTGAACGTACATGTGTGTGTATGTATGAATTAATTTAATTAATTAAACAAAGTTTTTTAAAGTTTTCATCCAAAATTTATTATTCTATTAAAAAAAAAGTGGAGAAAACACTTTCTGTGCTAAATCAAGAGAATTTCTGTCGTCTAGTTATGCAGATGCTTGTATATTAAGAACGTAGGTATCATGCATTGCTTCTGTTGAAGGGTGTCAGTATTTCTTAAAGAATATAAACTCTGCTGTCTTGTCACATCATTAGGTATCTTATTATTTGCTTTGTTAAAGGTACTAGATAGGATGGGTTTTGTAAATAAAGCTAATCCATTTTGCTAGGTGGATTGATATAGTTGGAAAATCCAGACAAGCTAAGAGGTGCATCTAATAGTAATGATTGAAAGGATAAATTGTATAGTTCATTTATATGTAATATGGAGTAATATGCATTTTTTCCTTCATTGCAACTTGGCAAGAGCTCTTTATGATAAATAAAAATTACAAGAAGAAACGATTGCAGTCTTCTTTGAGAGCAGAACAGGGAGTTACAAGATTAGTCTAAAAAAAGTGTTGAGTGCACTGGATTTGCTGATCTGTGGTAATATAGCTTGGCCATAGGAAGACTGATGAAGATACAGAATGTGTCTACTGGGATGGAGATAAAAAGATAATTCTATTTTTGGAAATATTTCTATAATAAGCAAAGCAGGCTAAATAGGTGAAACAGATTTAGCAATATGGTGGTTTTTATTTGAAAAACAAAAAAGAGGAGAAAAAAAAAAAAGAGTGGATCCAACTCTGGTATGATAGTCAGTGCTTTGTTTTGCAAGGTCATTGCAATTTGAAATCAAATAAGAATTGGTGATGAAGTACAATAATAAATCAGCAGGCAGAATTTTCCACATTAAATAAAAGAACAAGTACAGTTGCAGTAGGGTATATCCTAAATTGTGAATATAATTCTAATTTCAGCACTCTAGAATGCATTTTTAGTTCCAAGCTGATTGTATCGTGGGACAAGAAAATATGGGTAGTTACCAACATATGGAAAGTTATTCTAAAGGAAACAGAGTAATTATTTTAGGCATTTTACCAGATGGTTTGTCATCTAAAACCTGCTTTGCTTTGCTTTTATTTTTCTGACTTTGCAATCAAAGTGTGGACAGAAGGAATGTATCCTAAAGAAATTTAGGATGGGATAGTGCCATGCTTCAATCTGCTTGTAATACTGGCCTTCCAGTTTCCAGATATTTACCTGGCAGATCTCTGTACGCGTTTGTGGTGGAATATGGCTTTCTTTTTCATGTGGTAGATGCCACAGCAAGGAGTTACAGGCACACCTACAGCACTACTTGCTGTCGTTCTGACTTATGAGGGAGGAGGTTTCTGTGGTTGGTTGTTAAGATAGCCAAATATTTTTAGTTGCATTTCAGACATAAATAATGCTGACTGTTCCGCATAAGACTAAAATAATTATTTTGCATGATGTGTTTCTGTGGAGTTAGGAAATATGTAAATATTTCAGTTCTTTTTTTACAAATCATGATGTGAGGAAGTCATAATTCAGGCAGTCTAAAGGTTGTTCCTTTACTTTTTATGTTTTCAGGAGAAGGATTCCATGCTTTATCAAGACTCAAATCCTGTTTGAGACCATAAATTAAAATGAAATTGCTAATTATTTTGTCCTTACTTGGCATTTTTGTGCGCAAGAAATCATTCCTGAATGTCTTCATAAAATATGCAGTCTGTTCCAGTAAAGGCTAATAGAAAAGTAACAGAAGTGTGCCAAATCAAGCTGGAAATATATTGGCAAAGTGACGTGACAAAACTTGTGCAAAAGCCACCTGCTTTTTTTCTTAGCTTTCAGTCTCTCGCTTTTTTCAAATTCGATACTAACCTCCAAGCCCAGGAAGACAAAGATCCCTTAAAATTTCTCTGGCTTGCAGGCTTCTCTTTACTCTCTGAATCTATTGAGGGCCAGTGTGACCAGCCAGAACTGAACTGACATTTAACCTGACTGTACATAGTCACTAAATTCCAGTAAAACTGTCTTGGGCACTAGTTCATTCCTGGTAAGCTGTTTTTTGAAATTAAAATAGTTGAATGAAAGTGAAGCTGTTGGAGAAATGATAGCTTTGGGTGTAATGAAGTATTATATTTTGTGTATACCTGTGTTCTGAATACATTTGTTCTGGCTAATTATTTATGCAGGTGTCGACACTTTGATTTGAAACAGTACATTTTACTGCGTGCATTGTGTTAGGCTTTCTAGTGATCTGTCTCTTTGTTCCATTTGATATGGCAAAAGCAGATAGTGAAGAAGAATTCAATCTTGCTGAAAGCATTAATGAGCAAAATGGTTTATCTGATTTAAATGAGAATTTAATGTTTCATTTACTCTTTTTTGTTGTTGCTGTCACAGAAAGACAGTGATTCAGCAGAGGAGACCATAAGAATAAAAGTAACTTTTTATGTACTCCTGTATCTCTCCAACCCTGAGGCTTCAAACATCATTTCAGTACCATTTCACAAATTCAGACCTATTTCTTTTAAGGACAAAGACCATGAAAGTTTAGTATATGTCTGGTTGTGGTATTCTTTTTCTTTTGATTTTAAGACCATAAATGGTATTTGGCTCCCCCCCTCCTTCTTTTTTTTTTTTTTTTTTTTTTTTTAACCTGTGTTTGGTCCTGGAATTCCAGGAGGTATTGATAGAGGATGCATGTGAGGAACAATTAACAAAAATTGACTGGAGTTTCTCCTAATCAAATGCAGGAATGTTAGGACAATGAATTGGTTACTGCCAAGAGATATTGATCCTTCCAGATGAGCTCATAATTAAGCAGCAGATCATTTGAGCAGGGAGAGAAAATTGTATGGATCTGGTAAACAAGCAAAACAGACTGTAAGGTTGTAAAGGAGGGATGTTTTTTCTTCAGTCATTTTTGGAGAGGAGAGTGGATTTTACAAGCCTAAATATAGTATGAAAGCTTCATGACTGACTTGTAACCCAAGTATCCTAGTGTAGCCTGCACAATGGAAGAGGGATTTTGTTCACATGCTGTTGTTTTTCCATCAACTGTACCTCTTTTCTTTCATTTTCACCTAGTAAAGTGGGTGCACGTATGAAATCTCAGTGTCCGAGTGTTAATTGACTTCATTGTCATTTCATTGTCAGAGGTAAATGATGAGCTAAAGAAGTCCACAGTGGAATTGCCTTTGAGGACATATGAGAGAGTTTCTCCTGAAACAAGTGCATGAACATTTGGATGATGGTGTCCTCCATATAAGAGATGAAAGAGATATTGGGGGTGCATTTGAATGTGTGCTTAAGGATCTGGGCCCAGAGAGACAATATTAAAACTGGACCCAGCAAATCAAATGCTACTGAAACCCAGGCTTCATGATGAAGTTCAGTGTATTTGTGAACATCCATCAGAACTGTATGGAAGATATCAGAGTTGTTGACAGATTAATTCCTAATACCTATTAGGCAGGGTAACAGTATTTTCTAGGATGTTTATTTATTCTCTAATTCTGAGTCCTATTCTGATTTTGCAACTGACACCCCTTTACTCAAGGATGCAAATATACATAAATGCCCATTGCTCATTAGTGGCTCAGTTTCAATGTATGTTAGACCATCAACTGGATAAAAAAAAAAAACCAAAAACAAAAAAAAAAGGAAGGTCTAAAAATCTGTAGTCTTTAAGGATGTAATTGGAGTAGGTGTCCCATGATAGTACTGCAATTATAATATATTTTAGCATTTATAGAGAACTTAGAGAAAATTTGAACAAGAAGCAGTAGTGGTATACTGGAGAGTTTCACAAGAAAGCTTTTTGTAAGATGAGCAACAGCCTGATTTTTCCAGAACAGGAGAGGGATGGGACTAGATCATTATCAGATTGTTTCAGTTCCAAACCATAGCTCTCAATAGTTCTAAAAACTATTTCTGCTGTGTGCCCTGCAATAGATGGACTTTTGTATTCCTCCTACATATTTATCTTGTAAGTAAAATAATGGAAAGCTTAAATGGTAGACGTGCATGAATAACATTTTTGGCTTTAACGGTTTAGAATTTAACTTTTTTTTCTTCTTTGTCTCTTCAGACTAACATTTCAGAAAGTAGTACTTGTGCTGCTTAGCTTTTTGTTTTAAGGTAAACAATTGATATTCTACGAGTATTTTGCAGCTGAATGCCTCAAGAACACATTTGTAGGTGGAGATTTCAGGTTAAAGATACAGTACCAAGTCTAGCAAGTATTTCATGCTGATTAATTTTTGAAATGTTTGCATATTCGTATGTAAAATACTTGTAGTCTTCTGTCCTTACCATACAAATCTATTTCTTTGGGCTAAAAACTGTAGCACTAGTCATATCTCTCCCTCTATCTCATCTGTAACTCCGTGCCTTGTTGCAATAGAGAAAAGAATCGTGAACCCATGATTCATCATCTTTAATATTAGAAAATCAGACTGATTCTGTGACTAATGTTTTGATTAATTAATACTTCTTTCTCTTCTATTGTCAAAATATGTGTTTGTCTCTCCTGGTCAACTTCTTTTAGCTTCTTTTGTTCTTTCTCTAGACTCTCTCCCCCAGTATTTATTTCCTATCCTATTTCAGAGTTGTCTTCCTTCTACACTGAATAAGAAATTACTTGACAAAAGAACGTTTTATTTAAATAATAAAAAAAAATCTCAGAAGAATATTTAAATTGTGTCTTTAATTCAAAAGGAATTTCTGTAAGGCAAAAGGCAAGTATATTAATGGGAAGAGGTTTGCCAGGATTATTGGTTAATCACATCATGTTATTTTTTTTTTTTTTTTTTTTTTTACTTTCAGTGGAATCTCAAAGGAACACTGTAAAACTGAAAGGTTTCCTAGGCAGAAGGAAGCAAACCAGAAGCAAGACAAATGAAGATAAAATTATTTTCATGACTTTTCTTTTTCATGCCCATATTTTTTTATCCTTTTAACTACTTATCTTAATTAAAACAATTTTTGAACCAACTAAATGTGAGGAAACAGTGACTAATGACATAATTTATACCACAATGAGGTTATATTGTGTTTTACCATTTTGCAAATACAGCATTAAGAAACTTATCCAACTCCATTGCACTTTCTGTCCTCAGAGGGAATGGCAGTTGTGTAGTGTCTTAAAATATCATGTAACCTGACACGATAAGATATGTAGGATATGGCACAGCAGGGATTTAATGAGCCATTTTTTTGCCCATCACCAGAAGCTTCCTGCAAGGCATGCCCATAGCAGTGGTTTAAAATGGTTACATTTCTTTTCCTATTTTTCCCACCTTTTTTTTTTAAAGTTTGTTTTAGTATAAACATATTTGCTGAAAGTCAAGGACAAAATACTGATGCAAGATGTGTATGTGTAGTTTTCAATAATTTTAAAAAATATTTGACATTTGTCAAAAGGTGCTATCTTATCCTGTGATGTAAATACACACATGTACAAATTGAATTTTATGTCGAGTTGGATGGGCCCCCAGAGATATACTACTGTGCAAAATGTACTATACCGTTTTGCTATTTGTAGACTCAGTGTTTGACTGCCTGTTCAAATGTTTCCTAAATCACCATCTTTCAATACAGTTTCAACAGGAAAAGTAGCATTTTTAATATTGTGACTAACACTTTTATCAGAGCTAATCACTGAGTGACAGCATGCAAGTGCCTCAGTAATGCATGTGACTTGGAGGCAATATGCTGGGTGATAAACCCAGAAATAACCTAGAATTCTTTTATAGTAGCAGAGCCAGTAGCAATAGGACAAGGGGTAATGGTTTTAAACTAAAAGAGGGTAGATTCAGACTGCATATAAGGAAGAAATCTTTTACAATGAGGGTAGTGAAACACTGGAACGGGTTGCCCAGGGTGGTGGTAGATGCCCCATCCTTGGAAACATGCAAGGCCAGGCTGGATGGGGCTCTGAGCAACCTGATCTGGTTGTAGATGTCCCTGCCAATTGCAGGGGGGATGGACTAGATGGCCTTTAAAGGTCCCTTCCATCCCAAAGCATTCTGTGATTCTGATTCTGTGAAATATTCCCTTGAATTCTTGTAGCTGTTTCAAAAGGAGGTAAGTGCTTCAGCCCCTAAAAACCTGATAATCTGGAGGAAAAGAATATCCATAAACACTTCTCCTTACCTCTGAACTGCTATCAGACACTCTTGTGTCTTGCTACTCATTATATCATAAATCAGTATGGGAGAGTACCTTTTGAAAGCCCTGATATTTGCTGCCAAAAATGAATTTTTTGTTATAAGAATTAATGGAATCTTGCAAAAAAATACACAGAAAACGATTAAAAATGCAAGCATGCATACAGGACTCTAATTAATAAAAGGCTGCTAGAGCTATCTGCAGGAAATAGAATTCTGCTGCTATTGTTTTTGTATTCAATACAAAGCTTCCCAGCATGATTGTGATCAGACCTGCAAATCCTTACCCTCCTGATTCGTGTGGGTAATCGCCATCGTGTATCATACAGGTGTGCAGGAGAATGGTGATGTGCAGAACCTCAGAGGGTCTGTGCCTAAACCAGTGAAGGTAATCAATTTTGTCCTTGAACAGAGTGAGTAGAAAAAGAGTTATATGTCATATAAATAGGAAATGACATATAGTGGCAAAACAAATGAGGATCATTGTAAGAGTTGGTTTTAATATTTTGATTACTATGATGAAAGGACCAGAGAAAAAAGTAGGTAATATCACTATAACAGTATATAAATCTAAGGTATACCCACGTCTTTGGTGCTCTCTCCCCACCTCAAAAAGGGACAGTGAATGATAACAAGGTATATGAAACAACTTCTGAATATCTAGGACTTCTCTTGTTCATCTCTTTTTCCAAACACAGTTGTGACAGAAGTCTCTAAAATCACGAGTGATGTGAAGAAGAGAGCAACATATTTGCTAAATATCAGAGGATAAGCAGTAGGGACATACAATAAAATTACCAAACAGAAAATTTAAATCAGACAAAAGGAATATTTCTTCACTCAGCACAGAAGTTCTACAGTTTAGTTATTGCCATAGAATTTTTTTAGATGCCATGAAGTATTGCTGAGTTCAGAAAGTGATAAATCTAATTCATAACATCGAAACATTAAGGGACTCGGCCAATAGACATAAAGTAGTATTGGGATTATTAGCTAAGACAGCAGATTTGAAGTCATTCAAAAAGAGTAATAAAGAATTTGGAGAAGTAAAAAAATATAGGGAATGACCTGGGACAAAAGTTTCAACTTGTCTGGATACAGACTAATTCATGAGGGTAAACCATCAAAAGAGAAATTTGTATGAGTGAGAGAGATTGTGGAATGGTATTGCTTAAAAAATACTCTTGTTTCTAGAGTTTATAGTGGACAGCAAAATGACAGTGTGTATACAGTGTAGTTTAATGACAGATATAAGGTCATTTGATATACCACCTCATGAACAAGATTCACAGGAGAACTTATTTAGGTCAGAGCCCTGCTAGTGCTAGAAAAATGGACTGTAATGTAATGTATCTGATTTTGTAGATTCCAGTGTTTAGACCAACTGAAAGGGAGACTAAGCAAAAAAACCCTATAATAACTTATGCCCTAAAGGGACAGGGCCCCTTCATTTGTGCCCTTTCATTTAGAGGGGGCACAAATCCTGTCATTTCTTTCAGGAACTGTTCATTAATATTCTAATGCATTTGGTAACAGCTATGATCTTTATGGCAGATTTAAAATTATAGATGATGAGTTTACTTCTAGGCACCAGTTTACTGAAACACGGCTCATTTTACCATTTCTACATGTATCTTTCATCAGGTTGAACGATGAGTATATATGGCATCCTGGAGACACCAATAAGAAGATATTACAACAAACAACTTTCTGCTTTTTATCTCTGACGTGACAGAGAGAAGAAAAATAGTAAACACACTGAGGAGTAATTTTGTTTGTAATGACAGGCTCCCTGTAACTTGCTGCAGGAGACCTGAGATTGCATACCACTGTCCCAGAGAGGTGGGCTAAACACCAAATTTCTGTTTCCCTAGACCTAGAGCTTTTAGGGGTAGTTTCCTGTTTGAATTGTCATAGCAGGAAGGCACAGTCCTCTGCACTAAAGAAATGGAAAGTCTGTGTATACAACTAGAAGTCATGAGAGTGATTGAGAAGCTGAATTGACAAGAAAATAATCAAAACCTGACGCTGGAAAGATTGTATTGGCATAGGCTAGAAAGGTAAAACCCTGAACAATTGTTACTGTATATGTCATGGGAAAAATGATCATTCAGTTTATTTTAATACAAATTTTAGAAGGTCTTTTGGACCACAAGATAGATTTGGTTTTAAAAAACAGCCCCAAAAAGGTTCTTCTACTGACTGGGCAAAACAGCTATTTCAGATGAGGTTAAAAAGTACTGCCTCTAACCATTGAATATAAGGACCTATTTTATGCATCTGAAGATTGGCTTATTCTCAAGGTTCAGGCATATGCTGCTGTTGTCATACCTTAACAAGTTACTGTGGGTTAGCTGCCATGAAGTAACTGAGTTCACTCAGCCTGTCATAAAATGTGAGATAAAACATTGTAGTTTAAACTGCTTTCACAGAACAAGAATCACAAGGGCAGTGTGATGATGGGAACGAGTGTCAATGTGAGTGAGTGATGGTGTTTAAGCAAGGAGGAGCAGAGAAATTTTTGGCTTTTATCTCTGTTCCCAACATTGTTCAAATATTTAATCCAATTACCTCTTGCAGTAAAATGATAAGTTCTTCAGGGATTAGGAACTGGATGTTGATTTGAAGCTATTTGGACATTGCTCTTTATGTGCAGGTAGGTGCTTTGTTATGAGATAAAGATGCTGACTTTTCTATACTACCTCCAACCCTGTTTTAAAAGAAAAAATCACTTGTGACCAGAAAACTGTTTAGGTTCCTAATCCAAGAAGGAAGGCTGTGAGTCCTTGTCTGCTGTAACAACCAGAGAACTGAAGGCAGCTACTTCGCACGGGTATCCCTTTTCACTGATTCTCTTTAGATGTCAGTTCTGCTCAGTGTGTTGATTACATTAAGTACTTGATGTGTAACCCCCAATAACCATATTAAAAATGGAGCTGGGTCTTGTAATTCTAATCCTGAGCCCAAATGATTAAAATCAAGTATATATTAACATACAGAGGAAAGAGTTTTTAAAATAGCGATCGTGGGGAGTAACTTAATCCAACACAGTAATACAGAGAATGCATGCTGAGAGAATGCATTCATGTGTTTGCAAATTTTTTCATCTTTCTTTCAGTATTTCTCCAACTAGACAATATTTTAATGTTTGATCTGGCAGGATGTTTAAGTAAGGGAAATATGAAAAAAATTAGGACACCATATACCTGTGATTTACTGTGGTGTCAGTAGTACCGGACGGAGTGCAGTAATGTTGGTTGTAATGCTGGTTGTTTAAAAGCGTTGGCGGACCTATATAATGGTCATCTATTTGACCAGGTGCATAAGCGTTTTCTGTTTTATTGATTGCCAAATGTCTCAGCAAAATGTCTCCTTTCTGATGCATTGTGGCTTGAAATTGTAACAACTACTTCTTTTCGAACTCCCCAGATTTTAATTGATTTTTTCATACTTGGTTTGGAAAATGTGGCATCAGTAGACTGCTGATTGTATCACATATCCTAGATACCTTATGGATGTGTGTGTTATCTTTTCCTGTTTTCACAGCCTCTTGTGGACAAAAAGTTATGAGAGTAGCCAGTTGTCACATCTATTATTTTTTTCAGGATTTCATGTGGTGTTGATGGCTCAACTGCATAGTTCCACTGCACAGCTCAGGGTGTTATTCAGTCCTTGTTCTTACAAGAACTGTGTGCCTATTTTGCTGTATCTCGTCTAGAAAATGTCTGAAGCCTCAGACTTCTAAATCAAGAAATGCCATGAGTACTTGAACTAATGAAGTCTTGTTTTATATGAATTTGTGTCTTCAGGTTGATTGATGTTGATGCTAAAGAAAATGATAATGCTGTTGCTGTTCCTCTTGTTGAACTTTGCAAGGGTGCTCTGTCTTGTAGCTTGCTTGCTGTATAATAAAGTGTGAGCTTATGCTGTGGTCTTCTTGCCAGTTAGAGCACTTACATAGGCTTGATCCTCTATCTGTTTGCTTGCTCATGCAGTGGAAGTAGTTGTTTAATTATTTTTCAGATCTCTAGAGAACTATCAAATCTAGGTTGTTCACGGGGGTCAAAATTTGTAAGCGTGGACAGACACATAGATTGTGTAAAACTTGGCATACCTGCATAGAGGCTATAGTGTGCTGTTGCTTTTAAAACAGCTAAAAATTTAGGAATTCAAGATCTTACTTTCAGTAGGATAAGTAATTTCTTTAGTCAGTTTTGAAAATCCCAGTAGCAGATTGTTTGGGATTTTTTGTTTCATAAAGATATTTGAACTGTACTCCTCCTTGTGCTAGTCCTGATCTCATCATAACTCAGAGTATTCATGGCAGAACTTGCCTTGGATTAGTTTGTGACCCATATGCTTAACTTCAAGTTTAAATCCATTAGAATTAATTAGTCTTTTGTTTAAAAAATCTTTTAAAATCTTTTGCATGTAAGTTGGAACACTTGCTTGTTTGTTTTTTATAGAATACTATGTGTCGTTTTTTAGGCCAATTAATGACTTCTAGAGTAATATAAGGGAGTATATTTACTTAATTTCAGCTTCTCACAAGTGAATAATATATTTGAAACTAGCAGACAGTTCATTCTAGAAATAAAAATGTTATGAATTTTCATATCATTACATAACTTAATGTCCTATTATAAAAATATTTTGTGCACCCTACTGTTGCTCAAGAAAAAATACTTCTAAAAAGGGAAAACAATATTAAGAATAAAGACAGTATCAATAATTCTTTCACTGTGTGATGTTTTCATAATGAAATAATAGCATAAGATCTAAACAAACAAATGTATTGTGTTACTGTAACAAATTTAATGCTTTGTCTTCAGAATTACCCCCTGGTTTTACCACCAGTAATGAGACTGCCACTGGGGTCCCATTTAACAATTATACTGTAGGTTGCCAACCCTTACTGTGAATAAAATGAGATGCTGTGGTAAAAAACCTCAATGCTAGTCTTCACAGATCTATTGGTACTTCTTAGATCCTTTCTGATAAGTAGTTGACCTGTCTTCAGGATGGATATTCTGACTTCATTTTGTTTTTAAAAAGCATCTTTGCTAAGTATGGGTGTTGCTGAAAAACACAGTAAGTTGGCTTAGCTTGTCTACTTGAAATGCAATATAAAAATCCGCTCTATCTAGACAAATACCAAACAATTTGAATGGCCTTTCACAGCAGCATAAGGAAAATATGTATTAAAAAAAGTATTAAAAATAACCTGATGAGAACAGCTGAGAAAAACTATAAGGTGCTTCTCAATAATTATTTATGTACATGTTCACATCTAGCAGTACTCTGTGGTTAGTGTGAAGTAGATATTTACCTTTTGTTGAGTGAGAGGGAAAGTGATCTCAGTTTATTTTGTAGTTATTTCAGTATGCCTTGAGGTAAGAACGTGCCTGAGGATAGGTAGAGCAAAGCAGTTGATGTATGGTAGCTTATTATGCAAGGGTAACTTAGCCATTTGCCGGAGCTCTGTTTTTAAAATCTATCATGCTGTTTAAAATTTGCCTTGTTATGTTTGCTGGTTTTTCAAATAGATTTGGGCAGCCATGCTTTGGTTCTCAATTAAACAGACAATTTCTTTAGGCATTTTTTTGCTGCTTCACTGAAGTAACGAAAATGTTTTGTATCCATTTATTACATTCACTGGCAGTTTCATTACTCTGAATATTCAAAACTCATAGAATGAGAATGGCAGCTTGGAAGCAATCCAAAATGCTCATGGTTAATCATGTTTCAAAGAATCATGTGCTGAATTATCTGATAAAGGTTGCACTTCTTTATTAGATTTATTAATGTCTTTCCTGATGGGTTGGGGCATTGAGTGGAATTGCTAAAGGAAAATGGTAAATGGTTACTTTTTCTAGAAAGAAGTTGCTTACATTGTAGTTTCAGTATGATACAGTTCTTGACGTTAGCCTTCTAAATCTTGATTAATTCCAATTCTGTGTTGCAGCTTGTAGTTAGTTTCTAATAACTGAAACTTATGTAGCTGCCATATTAATGTTTTATGTAATATATAAATGTTTTGTCCTGCTTACATTGTTTTGAGGGGTGGGAAAGAAAGTCCCGATTGCTCTGGTTTCCAGGACCTCTGTATAAAGCACTTTCTATTACTTTGTGGCCTGCCTGTTCTTTAAAGTCCCTGACAGCCAGGGCTCAAAGGGATGTAGTTCATAGCATATGGGTACTTTTTAGTGTGAAATAGCACCATACTGGCATGCTTTTTTTCCTTCTGACAAATTGTGACATTCTGATTCCTGTATGGACTGGCTGGTATCCGATCAAGGTGCAGGTGGTCACAGCACCCTGCGAGGCAGTTTTTCACTAGAACATAGTACTAGTTCTGAAAATGTGGTAGAATTACTTACCAAGAGTGTCCTTAAACACATAAGCAAAAGTAATTGCAGGCAGCTTTTCAGTAACAGCCATTTAAGGTGGAGATACCTATGTGCACCACAGTGCTGATACTGGTTAGTTTTTACATTCTCATGAGACAAAAAAATCTCATTCATCCTAACTCTCATAATCACAGTGTATTAGCCACTCTTTTTGTTTCTGTTATGTTTGGTCACAGTTGGAAAATTAGTGTATTCTTCAACCTACTTGTTTTCAAGCAGGTCTTGTTTTGATGAAGAATGTAGTGTCTTAACTACATATCATATCAATATGATTTTGCTGTGTTTTATGGGTTAATTAGAAAAGATAATGTAATTTAGGAATTCTTCTTAACTTTAAAGAATCTTTGCTGGATATTTCTCTGAACACTTCTGTTTGAGTAAAGAAGAAACCTGAGTAGCCACAGAAAGAAACAAAAGAGAAAGAAAGAATATGGAAGAAACAAACCTGACTAGCCACAGGTTACAGATTCAGCCTTGCTGTACAGAGATTTATTTCTTTATTGTATTTATTTGTATTTCATTGCTGCTTGAGAGTTCCTATCTACATCTGGCTCTGTGCTTCCCATGCCAAAAAAAAAATGCTTTTTAACCAGACAACACAGGCAGTGTGAGAAAGGAAGTGTGATCTCCGTTTTACAGTTAGGAAAGAGGCAGAGATAGAGTCTGACTGTTCTCAGGTCACACAGGATGTCTCTGGGAGAGCCAGAAATTGAACCCACATATGTTGCTTGAGTCCCACTGTGTCACAAGACAGTCTTTTCTCAAAATAGAAGAAAATGCACTTGTTCGATATACTCATCTCAATGCTTTTTCTGTGGACACTTTTTGGAACATCTGGGTTTTTTCTATTTCAGTTCATCCTGTTTTCTTGTCTTTCATTTCCTAGTTTGCATTGATATTTAATGTGTGATAGAATGGGATTTAAAACTTCACTGGGTGAAGGATTGAATGAGGCTGAGTTTTAATAATAGTTTGAACATAATTAAACCATTCTTTCAAAGAGATTAAATTTCTAGATAATATTTATTGCCATTGCTATGTAAAAGATTTAAATCTGTTTCCATCTCTTTTTCATAAATTGATGCATATGCAAAGATAGTATGATATTTCAGATGTGCTTATAAGAAATTTTTTTTTCTATTTACTGTATTAAAAACAAACTGATAATAGCTTAGACTATAGGTTTTAATTATTTACTTTCTAAAATATTCACAAGTTGATAATTTTTAATGTACTGTGGCATAGCTTGAAATTGGTGTATGCTGGTGATATGCAGTGGATCTTCCCATTAGCTCTTCCTGGAGAACAGTTGTCTGCTTTTGTACTGGGGAATTTCTTCAGCAACATAGGTGCAAAGCCAGTTTTACTTTTACTGATTTAAATTTCTCCTAATATCTGTTTTTACCTGAACACATGAAGAAACTAGCTGTCTAAATCCCAACCAGTTAAAGTCACTTTATGTATTTGAAAACCACAACATTTTATCCTGTAACTGGAAAAATTATCTCAGGGAGCCATTGAAGAGTTCGAAACTTTTGGACTATATTGGCTTTTAATATCTGAAGACTGTTTTGGAGGTTGTGAGTGCTACTGGACACATGTAAAATATCAGCCTTTGACATTGTTGTGGCAGCTTGGCCTTGTTAACAGGTTGACATTCACTATGTAGAATGGATTTAAACAATCCGATGAATTCCTAATATGAGGACTGAATTTACTCTGGTTTTTCCGTATTTTACTTAAGTTGCAAGCTGGTATAATGTTGTCTGTGGTTGTAGGCAACAGCAATAAAAACTGAGTGAAAAGTTAGTTTTGTACTAACGCATCTAAGCGGAGAGTCGCAAGTGGAAGACAGCTTTTGCATAGCATTTAGGAGCTCATCTGTAGCCTACTCTTTAGGCTTACCATTCTGTATTTTGAAGCCTCCTGGAGGATCTACCTGGACTGTCTCCAGGTAGAACAAGTAGAACCACTCTGAAGAGATGCTGAATGAGCATTAAATGACAAATTGGTGTCACCACAAGGAGTGGTGGCAGAAAGATCTTGCAGATTTACATCTTGCAGTGTTTTATCCTAAACTGAAACCTTAGGAAACAATTGGACTGGCTGGCAAACAATCCATGCTTGTGAGTGTGATTCTTAAACAAGCCTAGTGTTTATACCATATTCAGTCTGCCCTTGGAAAATTAACTGCAACATGAAGGGCACCTTGGTATGCATCTATCTTAGGATTCTATTGGAAAAATGCTCCAAAGATTACAACTGTCCAGGCATATGGAATAGTAATTGCATGCAAATATATTTTATGATTTTTAGCTCAGCTTTGTCAGCTGCAACTGCTGACTCTGCCTACTTAGTCAATGAATGTATTATGAAAACAGACAGGCTATTAAATGGAGAAATGAGGATGAAAACAAGAGACCTAGATACTAAATATACTTTCTTAATCAAGATTATTGAAATTCTACACCTAAAAAAGAATACGGAATTTTTTAGCAGTGATTATATCGTGCTCTTAATTAATCATGGGCTATATGGATACATTACTTGCTTCCTCCTTTTCCCTGTGCAATAGTATTTTAAAATACTGTGAACTTCACAAGGAATGGCTAAAAAAGGGCTCTTTTAATTGTGTACTCACAGTACACTTACGTTCAGCTCTCAGTTATGAGACCAGGGATGTTTACATTTTTCTGTGAGCTTCAAAAGTTTGTTGAAGGTTAAGCCTTGAAATTTTGCTACCTTTTAATTCTGATGTAGCCATGCTGTTCACTGTGTCAAGATGTTTCTCAGAACCCTTGCTAACCATTGCTGCCACCTTGGAGAGGACTAGAGGAACTGTAGTAACATCACAATGAACACAAAATAATCAATTTTATTTCCTCATCTCTTTTTAACTGCTAATTAAAATGAACTTTTAGTTCAACAGAAAATTTCTGTGCATAAAGGACATTGATTTGTTTTGATAGGCTTACTGAAAGAAAAATGAGTTTTAGAATTAATAGTAACTAAGAAAAGGGAATGATAAGTTAAAATCCTGTGAAGTACTTCATAAAACTCAATTCTGAGAAAGTGCACGGCTGAAGTTCTCCATCTAAGCTCATCTTTTTTTATTCTTCATCTAAACCAAACAGTCCTAATTATTTTCACTTCCACTGTGTGTGGAAGGTTAGTGATGATTCACAAGACACAAGGTGTTCTTCAGTGTGTGGCATGGGCAGCAGTAAGCAGTGCTTGTCATTAAGCACATCCGTTTCCAGTCAAACAAGCTCAAAACAGTTTACAGCAAATAACATGTATCACAGAGCACTTTTTATTATTTTGCTTGTAAAGTGAATGGATGTATTCACTAAGGGGAAAAAGTGACCATTGTGATAGTTTGAAAATGTTATTTTTTCTTTCTTGTTACTAGGTTTGCAAATAATAACCTTAACATTTTAGGTGTGACGAGAACAATTAAATTTCCTCAGAACAGAATAAATGCTGATTTACTAATAAAAAATGGATTAGTGTGGATTTGGATTAATCGTGAAAGAATGAGTGAAGAGATTATCCAACAATAGGATAGCTGCATGTCTTTGAAACTCAGATCTAGTCCAAGCAACTAGAACATGGTAAAAATTGTTGCAAACAATTTTTGAACTGGGCTTTGTTCACACGTCAACACCTTAAAGGAAAACGAAATTTCTGTGACAATCTCTGCTGCTTAGCAGTGGGAGCAAGCTTAAAATGTAATTGACAAACCATAGAAAAGAACTAGGTTTTGTTCCTTCCTGGAAATTGTTCTGTTCTTTTCTGTCACTTTAATATTATTTTGCAGAGAAGCCATCTAGAAATTGTTCTTTGAGAACCTATATATTCTGTTGATTTTCAGGAGAGAGAGACTTTAAGGAGATAAGCCCATCTGATCATAAAAATCCATACTTCCTTGATAATTGATGTATTCAGTATATATAAAGTCACTATATAGCTGAGTTTTAAAAATGAAGAAGAGTCAGAGCTTGACCCTGATGTCTGATGTATCACCTGATATGTATGAGATGTGTCCCCATGCAAAGTAAATAACATTCAGACCTGTAACCAAACCACAAGATAAATAAGTAGACCATATATTTTGAACTGTCTTCCATGGGCTCTAACTCTTCTGCATCAGTCAGTACAAAATCTGACATTCATCGTTAACTGTCTCCAAAGTTAACTTTCATAATAATGTTTCCTCTGTTTTCTGTCCAAAAATGTTACAGAGGCTGGGGTATACAAAAATTCCAGCCAAAGAAAGAATTCTCACTGAGAATTGACCTCGCTGAGGTCAATAATAGTATTGGTCTATATAAGAAAGTGTAGCAGGATCTGGTGTCCCTAACACCAGGCCTTTGAACTGATGGAAAGGTAAAAAAAAGCGTAGACCCAATACTTGTTTTTATGACATTAATGATATATAAAGCTTATGTAATTCTTATGATAATTGAAACAAATGTTTAATAATAACTAACGGTGGTGCTTTACTGAGAAATATAATAAGAAGCATTGCTTATGCAGGGAAGGACTGGAAGGAACTGGGTAACCTTTAGGACTGGAGCACTTGGGTGAAATTTGCATTTAAAGGCTGAGAAAATGTCTGTTTCCAGTGATGGGTTATCACTTTGATGTGAAGACAGATCAAGGGAACTGCCTGGCTGTGTTAGTTAGTCAAACGATGACAGTGAATCAGCAGTGTGATTTTGCTCTGACTAAGGCAAACATTTCTTAAGTAATATCAAGGAAGTTATTTTCAGGACAAACAAAAGTATTGATGCATTTGCAAAAGGCAGTGCGAAAATTTGGAGTCCGGAGTGCAAAAATGAACACGTGAATGGAGCGGTTGTCCTCCACAAGGAGACTGAGGAAGTATGGCTTATTTAGTCTATGAGATGAAACTTGAGAAGAGTTTGTAGATGTATTCTATAGATACATTATGGATGTAAACATCAGCATAGAAGAGGGAAAAGAC
Organism: Nipponia nippon; assembly: GCF_047370975.1. Lineage (NCBI taxonomy): Eukaryota > Metazoa > Chordata > Aves > Pelecaniformes > Threskiornithidae > Nipponia > Nipponia nippon. Next base: position 18,581,650 of record NW_028262391.1, read on the forward strand.
ATTTAACCTGAAAGTCAATGATGACATAAGAAACTGAGTACAAACTAGCTGTAGATAAATTTAAGCTAGGTATTAGAAGGTGGCAGGCTAGCCTAGGACAGGATTTTTCCTACATCACTGAGCTCAGTCTTGTACTATACAAATGCTGTTTTAAAAATAAGCACATTTTTGCCCCAACAAAATGACCAAAATTTTTCAGCACCAGAAAGAATCAGATTCTGAAACTGCTGTCCACTAACCAAAGTGTGGGTAAAAGGCCCAGCTGTTTTAAAATGGAAGTTGTGTGCACAAATAGGATTGTGTGTTGTGGTTAACTCTGACAATACAGAGCTACTTCATGACCTGGTGATCTCTCCGAGTTCTGTGCCCCGCTCCTATTTCGGTTACTGTGTTAAATTTCTAGATGTGTTTTGTTTTCCCTGGATAGGTTACTCTTTTAAGACTGTTTTGGAAAATTCCTGATTATGAACAGTGGCCATGTTCCTACTTCGTGTTTATCACTTTGCTTGAATGTGTCAACAGTGAATTAGCATTAAATGGTCTGAGGAAAGTGGTTAATATAGATTAATCTATATTCTTCTTTAATCCTTTGAATTTACTTCCTTGAAGGTACATCGAAGATGAGCTTGGTTCATAAATACATTTAGAAGATAAATACAGGAGGGGAAAAGAATCTTGTTTTATGATCTTTGTAAAGCTCAGAAATAAATCCTTTATATTCAGTAATTGACCTATATGATATGTTTTTCCCAGTTTGTTTCAGATCCTTGTGCCAGCAACCCCTGTCACCATGGTAACTGCAGCACTAGCGGTGATGGCTACCTCTGTCTCTGTAGTGAAGGCTATGAGGGAACAAACTGTGAACACTCATTTCACAGCCTTCAGGTCTCTGAACGGACAGAGTCGACGTCCCCAAGACAGAGCAGACTGGTCTCATCTACCTTGGAACCTGACATTGTTCTTCCTCGTTCAAGAGCAACTGTGACGTTACCTACATGGCAGCCAAAAGCGGGACAGAAAGTTATAGATCTGAAATGGGATGAAACAGAGGTGAGAATATTCTGTCTAAATGAAAATGCACAGACAAGAACTTTTAAGTGTTATCGTTTTTGGATTGTCATTTGTGCATGGTTTCATGGATGTCTACATGAGAGGACTGAAGATATGATCTTTGCCCTGAGTTAATATGCTAGTAAAATTAAACGCAAAAAAATTTGATACTTGTCAAAAGTAATGGGCTTAAGTTGGTCAGCATGTTGTATTGGGTATTTCTTTGAAATGGGATAATATTGTTTCTTCCAGCATATCTCCAAACATTGAATAAGTTTAGGAAAATCAAAATGTTAAAGCAATACCTTTAATATATTTCTTGCTATTTGCAGTTATAATCACATGTTGTTTTGAAAAACATGCATCCCTGCGGTGTTAAGAAAACATAGCTATTTGATGATTAAAAATGGTAGTCAATATATTACACAGTGCACAACTCTAGAGATGCAATGATGGTGGAGGAAACTTTTAAACATTTGTTTTATCTTTTAGTAAAATGACAAACTTAACAGTATCTGGCAAAACTACAACTGGTAGGCACAACATGTGATCCTTAAGAAATATAATCTTTGCTTTCTACTGTTTTGTACACTGTTTTATTAGTAATTCTTGGATGTCTTGTATAGACTCTAGTATCTGCAAAAATAAAAAAAAGTATCAAACTTAACCTAGTTACTGTTAAATATTAATCTTTACATGTGAAAACCAAGTATAGATAGAAAGTATGTTTGCTCACAAAGAATTATTGATTATTTATCTCTTTAACTTTTTCATGTATTAAGTTCATTCTATCACATGACCATCTCCTCCCTTCTTCTTTGAAGTCCATCACTACAAGGATGATTTATAGTTCTCTTCATTGTTCTCTTACTTGGAGGTGCCAGACCACTACTTCTGCATATGCTATCCCTAACAGCAGTTGGTACTGGAAGTCTCCAACCTGATGCAGAGATCACCCACCTACAATAATACTACTTATGTGCAAAATGCATCCCAAAGAACAGTTTGCCATAGAAGTGAGCATCTGTTTGGGGGGTAATGGTAATGCCTTTTTTGGTGGTGTTTGGATCAACTTAGTATCAAGCACTAGGGGTAATGAAGCATGTTGGTGAAGAAATATTATAATTTCAGTAGGCAAAGAATTAAAATCTTTGTGGCATCGTTTTCATAATGAAAAATGAATTGTAAAGTAATTTCATTTGAATTTATTCAGGAATAAATAGGTAAAATGTCAGCTGTATCTGTTTTCAAAGTGTTTCAAGGAGTATCATAGAATCATTAAGGTTGGAAAAGACCCTTAAGATCATCGAGTCCAACCGTTAACCTAGCACTGCCAAGTCCACCACTAAACCATGTCCTCAAGCACCACATCTACCGGTCTTTTAAATACCTCCAGGGATGGAGACTCAACCACTTCCCTGGGCAGCCTGTTCCAGTGCCTGACTACCCTTTCGGTGAAGAATTTCTTCCTAATATCCAACCTAAACTTCCTCTGGTGCAGCTTGAGGCCATTTCCTCTTGTCCTATCACTTGTTACTTGTGAGAAGAGACTGACCCCTACATTGCTACAACCTCCTTTCAGGTAGCTATAGAGAGCAATAAGGTCTTCCCTCAGCCTCCTCTTCTCCAGACTAAACAACCCCAGCTCCCTCAGCTGCTCCTCCTAAGACTTGTGCTCTAGACCCTTCACCAACTTCGTTGCCCATCTTTGGACACACTCCAGCACCTCGATGTCCTTCTTGTAGTGAGGGTTCCAAAACTGAACACAGTATTTGAGGCATGGCCTCACCAGTGCCGAGTACAGGGGCACTATCACCTCCCTGGTCCTGCTGCCCACACTATTCCTGACACGAGCCATGATGCTATTTGGCCTTCTCGGCCACCTGGGCACACTGCTGGCTCATGTTCAGGCGGCTGTCGACCAACACCCCCAGGTCCTTTTCCACCAGACAGCTCTCCAGCCACTCTTCCCCAAGCCTGTAGCGTTGCATGGCGTTGTTGTGACCCAAGTGCAGGACCCAGCACTGAGCCTTGCTGAACCTCATGCAGTTGGCCCTGGCCCATAGATCCAGCCTGTCCCGGTCCCTCTGCAGGGCCTTCCTACCCTCCAGCAGATCAACACTCCTGCCCAACTTGGTGTCGTCTGCAAACTTACTGAGGGTGCACTCGATCCTCTCATCCAGATCATTGATAAAGATATTAAACAGAAGTGGCCCCAACACTGGGCCCTGGGGAACACCACTTGTGACTGGCTGCCAACTGGATTTGACTCCATTCACCACCACTCTCTGGGCTCGGCCATCCAGCCAGTTTTTAACCCAGCACAGAGTGCACTTATCCAAGCTGTCAGCAGCCAGCTTCTCCAGGAGGATGCTGTGGGAGACTGTGTCAAAGGCTTTACTAAAGTCCAAGTAGACGACATCCACAGCCTTTCCCTCATCCACTAAGCGGGTCACCTTGTCATAGAAGGAGATCAGGTTAGTCAAGCAGGACCTGCGTTTCATAAACCCGTGCTGGCTGAGCCTGATCCCCCGATGGTCCCACACGTGCCATGTAATGGCACTCAAGATGATCTGCTCCATGACCTTTCCCGGCACTGAGGTCAGGCTGACAGGCCTGTAGTTTCCCGGATCCTCCTTCCGACCCTTCCTGTAGAGGGGCGTCACATTTGCTAACTTCCAGTCATCTGGGACCTCCCCGGTTGACCAGGACTGCTGGTAAATGATGGAGAGTGGCTTGGCAAGCTCCTCTGCCAGCATCCTCAGTATCCTCAGTATCCCTCAGAGTATGATTCTTCTGAGGTGTTTTCACACACTACGTAGTGAGAAAGTGAAGAGGCATGAGTTTAATCCTGGAAAAAGTATATTTTTCATCACTCTTTGCTAGCCCAAACAAATTTGTTAATGTTTTTATTGTAATATTTATTTAAATCAATTTTTGAAAGTAAAATCAGCCTATGTAAAATATAAGTTTTATGTGTTATGACACTCAGTTTATATCTGAGGTACAAGTAGTTATAGGGCTGTATCCCATTTCAGTGGAAGTTCTTGTGGGCAATGTCTGGAGAACAGAGCTTTATTTCTTGGAATTCCATCTCCCATATCTATTATTTTACAGTAGGACATATGCCAGGCAGCAAGCATGGAGTTTGGAGAGAGCACTGAAGCAGAAACAAACAATGATCTGCTTTTATTTCTTAGTGTAAATGCAGTGGCATCTCTGCATGGGTGCTCCATATGCCCTTCTCTGTACCAGATTTCCCTGAAATTCACCCTTCTGCACATCTTCTGTTACCTGAGAAGTATATATAGGTTATCAATTGCGATTGCATTATTAACACTAACATGGAAATTACTTGTTACCCTATTATGAAATTACTTGTGTTGATATGTTGTTAATATATAGTGATGGGTCTTGTATTTTTCACAATCTTTCTAGTGTAGCATAATGACCTTCTGTTCTTTGGAATTCAGAGTGAGAGAGATGCTTATCTGAAAGAAAGAGATTTCAGTTGCTGATTAAAGACATTGTCTCTGATCTATATTAAACTAAAGAGAGTTGATTTGCCTGAAGGTCTGTGTCCCAAAGCCTCTTTGGTGGAGGCTTCAAGAGTAGAGAGTTAAGTGTTAAACAGGAAAATACTACCTTTCCTCATAGCTTTAAAAGCTTTGCAAAGCTTGATCCTTTCTTGCCCTCTTAAAAGGAAAAATATAAAGTAACTGTCAGTTTTGTATTGCAAAAATCTACTGTTTTGATCTTCCTTGAGATTCAGAGGCAACAAAGGCTGCTATTATTATGTTGTTGGTTGTTTTTTTTTTTTTTTTAATCTTCCAAGCCAGCCTGTTTTTCACATTATTCTATACTGATACTGCAAGTGAACTAATGTTCTTCACACTCTTTTGTCTGTCTGCTCAGAGAGAAATTTTGCCAAAATCTCTCCAAATGAAAGCTTTCACTATCTTGCAAGGACAAAGTTTCCATGGAAGCTTTTTCAGGAAGGTTTGAGAACTCAAAAAAATGAACACCTGAGAGAAGTAAACTGCCTCAGAGAGACATGATGTATGGTTACAGTTGGACATTTTTTCTGTATTCCTTAGATACTAGGGATATATGTGGCAGTGCTTGCTTGACTGAACCTTCTCGGTAATGTCTGCACCCGTAGACAACATACAGATGTCTTTGGACACAGTTTCATTTCTTAGAGAGCTCTTGCTATAAGAAATTAGTCTTTTCCTGATATGCAGATTAAGGGCTACAAACACAGATCATTGAGGGAAAAATATTCTTGTCTGTTGGTTTCTTTACTATAATAGGAATTTATCTTTGTGCTCAGCTGTTGAAAGAGAACTTTTTCCTACTTTGGGCAACTGACTTGTTTCACTTGCAAGAGAGCTACAACTAGCAATCCACATTTCCCTAGTTAAATGAACTTTTGTGTTACAGTGTAGAAAAGATATGTATTAGCCAATAATAGAAGAAAAAAGAAACCATCTCATTAATCCTATTCAACTAACAGATACAGCAAAGGTTTCTGTGTACAAAATCAACTGTAAGAATAGCAGTACCGTATCCATATATATTACTTTTCCTTAATAGCTCTCAAATTTTTTCAAAGGAAATCAGCAGTATTATTCACGTTTTACAGATGGAGACACTGAAGCACAGAGCAGTAAAGTGATTTGCCAGGTGTGCAGCCAGGAATTAGAATGCTAAGCACGTGAGTCCTAGTCTAACCTTTTATTTATACTGCAATACTACTGCTCAGATTCAAGCTTTTGGAACTAGTGATTAGAGGCTACAATAAACTTGTAATTCCTGTTGCAATGGGGACAGAATTTGTTTTACGTGTATTCTTAGTAATTTATAAGCCTTTAAAAGGAGTATGGCTGGGTCAGGTGGAAAATCCTGAAAGACAGTGCTCCTGCTCTGCAGCAATGGCATATGCTTAAGGAATAATTCTACTTGAAACAGAGACCTTTGAATCTTTGACTGCTTTATGTGTTGCTAAACGTTCATTCATTTTTTGCCAAAGTATGCTATTGGTGCAGAAGGAGGCTGAACAGAATCACAGAGGAGAGATCCATTTGCAGTTGCTAAATACATAGAAACTCCATCCTTAGAAATGACGGTTTAGGAAAGTCTTTGACATGGAAACAGTTGGAGGCTGGAGGAAATATGCTTGCCCTTTTCTTATCCTATTTTCTTGGCATTCCCTCTTATGATTGCTGTTGGGGTTAAAGTACTGGAATACGTATACTTTTGGTTTGACTTAGGACAGCTCTTCTTATACCTATACATAACGTTTGTTTTGGTAGCCTCTATTATTTTTCTTTTGTTTTTAGAAAAAGATATCACACAAACAAATAAGGAGACTGAAGGAAACAGATTTTCCTAGAATAATCTTAACTTTCTTCTATGATAAATCTGTAACTTCACTAAATCTCTCCTCTACAATATTTGTGTATGGAACTTTCTGTACAAACGCCATTCTGACAGACAACTTGGTGTAAGCATCTCTGGATAGGTGATAGCCTTTATTATATTTATTTTCAAAACATAAACCAAAACATCTCTAAAACCTCAATATGCTCAAGCAAAACTTATGTGAAGTTCACACAAACCTTAGTTTAGTATGTTCCATTGCTAAAAGACGTTTAATGGATAGTCATAAATACGAGCTTTCCTAAAATCAAAACTCTCATATCCCCTTTAAGGACAGAAATACCCTATAGAAAATTCTAGTGAGTGCAATTATGTCAAGATACTGAAGCCCTGCTCGTCTGAATCTGTATTGGTGGGTGGGCTCGGGACTTTTGGTTATCCCGTGCTGTCTTTAAAAAGTATCTGGATTCTTAACTGCTCCTTCAGGAATCATCCAGTCTTGAAATCTTTGAGAGTCTGAGCCAAAAAAAAAACCCAACAAAAACCACCTGCTGTGTTTACTGCCTTTCAGCGTTTTGGTGTAGAAATATCTATGGCTGACTTGACAGACTTTGGTTGAAGTTTATGTCCTAGCTTGCTCTCCAGTGACCTGAGCTCATACACTGCATGTAAAGATTTGACTATGTGGAATTTTTGCTCAATGAGCTTGTTTCCACAGTGTTTACCTTTATTATTCAGAACAGCTCCATACACTCTGGAATAAGAAATGACCATTATTTGTTCAAGGAAGTGATATTTATTGAATGACTGTGTCGTGGTTTAATCAGGGGGTAGGCAGCTAAGCCCCACACAGCTGCTTGCTTACTCCCCCACCCAGTGGGATGGGGGAGAGAATCGGAAGGGTAAAAGTGTGAAAACTCATGCGTTGAGATAAATACAGTTTAATAATTAAAAAAAAGGGAGAAAAAGAAAACAACAAAGAAAAAACCCAAACAAAACAAACAAAAACAAGAGATGCAAAAATCCCCAGTTGCTCACCACCAACCGACCGATGCCCAGCCAGTCTCTGAGCAACAGGAGCTCTGGCCAGCTTCCACCCCCCCACCCCCCCACCCCTAGTTTTATTGTTGAGCAAGACATCATATGGTATGGGATGTTCCTTTCGTCAGTTGGGTTCGGCTGTCCCACTGTGTCCCCTGAAACTTGTGCACCCCCAGCCTACTTGCTGACAGGGCAGTCTGAGAAGCAGAAAAGACTTTGGTGCTGTGTAAGCACTGTTCAGCAATAACTGAAACATCCCTATTATCAACACTGTTTTCATCACAAATCCAAAGCATAGCACCATGCAAGCTACTGTGAGGAAAATTAACTCTATCCCAGCCAAAGCCAGTGCAGACTGACTGTCAGATTTTACGAAGTTGACATTGATTTTGGTGGGGTGGCATCTGGCTAATGTGATTACCCAGGTAATCTATCTGAGAAAGTGTCCTTGTGTAAGATAACCTACTGTGCCTGCTGAAGCATCTACCTCTTGGTGTAATGTTGGCATTGTTAACCTGTGACAGAAACACAAAGTTTTAATAGTGTTACCTAGAGGATTGCCATGCATTAGAATGCACTGGATTCCCTTGGCAGTGTGATTGCTGACTCTACAAAGTGGCTTTTGCTCAGATGAGCAAACAAACGCAAACTGCCAGTGACAGAATTGGCTGAGTGGATATGCAGCCTTCCTTACATCACGTTTCAGTGGTACCATAACTGGCAAGCCTTCTTCATTTGATACTGTTTTTGGATGCAGTCTGTCAGTCTTCCCTTGGTGTTCTTCAGAGAGGCACTACTCCTACTCTAAACACTTCTGCTTTTCTCTCCCACTGGTGAGATATGTTAGAAGTAAGCCTTTATTTTCTTTCTGTTCTGGGTTTCTTTCAGGCGTTGTCCCATATGAAACTCTGGAGGGTTGAAACAAATACACTCCTGTGGAGGTTAAGCTATGTGACACTAGATTTTCAGAAGCAGTAATTTTTCCATGCTACAGGGCAAAGGAACTGCTTTTCTTTCTTCTATAATTTTGTTTTGTCTGAATGGGATTTCTGAGGTAGAAATGATCCTGGTTTATTGCTTGGCATCTTCACTAGAAGAAGAAGATAGTAATTGATCCCCCTTTTATGGTTCTATTATATTGTCTTTTATTTTCCTACCTCTCTTTTCCCTTTTTAATTCTTTGCAGACAGCTGTTCAAGACCTTGTAGTCAGGATCTAACCTGTTTTATTTCTCTCACGTATTATTTTTCCCTTGCATAAGGAAGGCTGACAAACATGTTATGTTTCTTAGAAAATAAGAGATACCTCTTGCCACCCTTAGAAGGTTGGAAAAGAAGAAATCCTGCAGGTCTTATCCTGATGGAAAAGTAGTTAAATGTTCAGAAAAGGCAAAACTGCATGTTATGAAACTTGCTTTATTGAATTGAAAGTTAATATGTAATCCCTTGGAAGAAGATTTGAAAGAGTTAGCGTTTGCAAGAGTATTCCTCATAATGCATTCATCATGACAGTTTCTGTCCTACTCAAGAAATGAAAGGTTATCTTTCTTAATGACCATGTCAATTTTCATGGGAGACCAGCCCAGAACATAGCCTTGTTTCTCTCAAATAACTCATTTTCATACTCTTGCCATTAACATAATGTCTTTTCAAATATGTTTAAATTTTTAAGCATAGAGGTTTTTTTTTTTTTCTTTTAAGCACTGATCGTTTCTGTAAGATGAGTTTGTATTCATCTCTCTTATTTAGTTCAAGAATGATGTGTGGAAATGTGTGCATTCGTGTATTCTGTTTAATTCCAGACTAACTTGACACTTTGCTTCGGCTGCAAGACTGTGCAGATTTCTTTGTTGCCCCATTAGGAGGTAAAAACAGGAGAACAGCTTTTTGAGATGGAAAGACAGGAGATTAACCAAAGAGAACACAGCTAGCACAGGAGGAAAGTGTCAATTGAAAATACGCAGGTGTCTGGGTGTGTGCATGAGTGTGCACACACATGCGCACATGCTTATTTGTGCAGCCTTTGGGGATATTTTCAAAATGAAGCACTCTTATTGTATGTCGGAGTGGGGTTTTGTCAAAGCCATGATGTCACTGAAGTTAAAATGGCAATTTACAGGCAACTGGCTCACAGGGTGAATTTTTACTCACAGAGTCACAGTGTAGGTGAGGTTGGAAGGGACCTCTGGGGATTGTCTAGTCCAACCCCATTGCTCAAAGCAGGGTCAACTAGAGCGGGTTGCTCGGAACTATTTTCAGTTGAGTCTTAAATACCTCCAAGGATGGAGAGTCCACAAGATACCTGGGCAGCCTCTTCCAGTGTTTGGAAGTATCTGTTAGTTTTCAGAAATATTCATTAATATCTTGTTAACAGGGTAGTGAGGAATTGCTAAGGCTAATGCAAATTTGGTCATTCCATTTACAGACTGCTTTTAAGTTTGAGGAAAGTGTGGCACGTTTTGCAAGAAGTAAAAGCCTTCTGCAATTCCTTAAACTCAGGGGGTTGAGATGATACAAAAGAAATGCAAACATGTATCATGGTAGCAGAATGGCTGTATTTTGCACTGTTCAGGATTAGTCTCCCCATGTTGATAAGGTCTTGTAGAATAACTAATGTCTGGTCAGCTTTCCAAGAAACAAACTGTAAAATTTCATATACAACAATTATCTTCAGAGAACTACTTTCAGTAGTGAGAGGCTGCGTGTATGTATCCTAGCATAAATGTTGACTTAGAGTCTGTATGTTACTTTTCTAAGCCTCATTGAATTAAAGGGTAGTACACTTAATTTATCGAAGTAATAAAGGCAGTCATGTAAACATATTGCCTTGGGATTTATTTATGTATTTCAGCACTTGTTGAATTAAGTGTCTATCTCATTATTCTGGCTGGTGTGTAAGGCAGGAAAGTATCTGTACAATTCACACTACTTACTTTTTTCAGAAAAGTTGTAATATGGAAGAACAGCCTGTTGCTTTCTTCTTAGGTACCACACCTGATTTCCTTTGCAGTCTCATCTATGCTACTGCTATGGCCTGGTAAGGTAGTCTTCTAGCCAAGTCACTGCTGTCTTGTTAAGGTCTAGGTAGAGATTGAAGGAATAAGTACTCTTCTGGAGATTTCACTCTTGCTTTCTCAAATGATGCTCTTCTCTTACCCCTGTAAAGACTCGGAAAGTTAACACCGTTAAAACATTTGAAGCAGAAATGTAGTTTTTATATATTATGTTCTCTTTTAAAAAACAAGAACGTGATTTAGATGCAAACTTATGGAACATGTATGTAAAGAGGAATTCTGTATTTCCTATCAGCAATTTGATATTTAAACATTTTAAACTCTAAGTAATACATTGAACAGCAGCTCTTCAATATATTCTGTGCTGATGTAGGAGCTTATCTTTGTAAGCAGCTCCTAAACATACTTTAGGCTCTGGCAGGTGCGTGAAGATTTTGTTTTCTTTGGTGACTATTTTTAAAGTAGCTGCATCATGTGTTGTATCTGTAAGTCTGTTCCCCAAGGATCTTCCTTGCTGGCTTAAAGGTTCTGTACTATTGAATGCTTCAGGGGAATTTTGGAAGAGTTTGATGTCATTGCAGTTATATGTAATGGTTTTTAAAGATTGTCTTTAAATGAATTTAGGTGGTCTGTTTGTATTTTTTACTTTAGCTATCTCCCTGTTTAAATTTTAAAGAGGAATTAGGATAGGAATGCTCTTTATTTTACCTTCTGAAAATAATTTAAGTATATTTTCCAGTGAGTTCTGTTTTAAATATCTCCTAGCAGCGGGTTTTTGTTGTTGTTGTTTGTTTGTTGTTGGTTTTGTTTTTTTTTTTTTGAGAGTGAGACTTACAGATTGTTTTAATCTTCTGAGTGTTCTTTCTTATTGTAATCTATTGGTCTTTGCCCTCATTCTTCAATCTTTCAGTTTTGCAGAGAGCTCTGTTAAGACAGGAAAGGGACATACTTAAAAATCTTTATACAAATTTCCCACAGCTGTGGAAAAACTGTGTAATTTGTTTCCTAATTCAAGTGTCAAAGCGGTCGCTTTTGTCTCTGTAGTATTTGTCTGAAATAGGATACTGCTGGAACCATTTTTTGTTCCTTATGAGAGCTGCTGCTTCTTCCTGTGTTTTTTGTCTGATCCAAGTACCATTTTTTTTTAATATATAAAAAATAATCAAATTTCAGCTGTTGTAAAATCCTGTTTTTAGCGTCCAACTGGTTAAGATGATTATTTTATCAGATTCGTAGAGCATGAAGTCAGAGCCAATTACAAATGGAGTTCCTAGATAGAGAAAGACATCAAACATCTTAGTAGAAGAGTCAAAATCCTGCGTTTTGTCTTTCGCTCTTCTGATTACCATTGAAATATTTCCTACATGTGCTTTTCATGCCGAGTAATCCTTAATTCTGATGTGTTTGCAAACCGAAGTCTTTTTGCTTTGTTTTTTCCATTTTCACAAGGTTAAATCTCAACTCTTGTTATGTAGCCACTTTGTTCAGCTCTCACTTCTTTAATTTTTTGTCTTTTTTTATGCTAATTTCAAAGAGATCAATACCCTTTACTTTAGAAACTTGTAATATTGAATAGTAAGGTAAATGAAATGCTTAAATTACATTTTTTCCCCTTGTGTTCCAAGGTAATAAATGCATGAAATTGTAAGACTATATAAATACTTTAAATGCAAGTGTATTTTTAGATGTAGTATAAGACTGTGTGAGAATAGAGATGTTGATTTCTTTTTTTTCCTTTGATCCAGTAGGCATATAGATTCTTAAAGAAAATGAAAGTTTAAATGTTGGCAAATATAAAAGGAAGAGTGTTAGCCAAACTAATTTTTGATTCATTGTGCTTTGAATATTAGCTCCATAATTTTGACTTCCAAGACTGAAAAATTGTAATGGATATATTATCTTTTTTCAAAATTTATTTGAACAAATACAATAAAATTCCATCTCACTTTATTTTCATAAACTACATATATTCATATTATATGTGCCAGAGAATTCACCAATGAATTGAGTAATCTAGACATTTTTGGGAAGTGTGAATACTGAGCGTTTGTCTTGCCTGAGTCAAAATCAGCTCTGAGTTTCCTAAAAAATATTACTTGTATCATATTCTGGACTTCTGTTGTTCATGTTTTCACAAGTGTTTCATAGTAATGTTTAAAATATTAATTTGAATTTTACTTGTAAATTTACAAATTAGATCCTGGCTTTTTCTTTCATGGATGATTAGTTCACATAAGCGTGTCAGGTTGCATTTTCAATTTGTCAGTAAGTTTGATGTAAAAAGGTTGCACAAGTATTCTAGATGATTGAAAAAATAACATTGCAAAATCTGCCCAGCAATTTGAAGATGAAACTGACTGATTTTTTTTTTTTTAAATTTTTTTTACAGTGTGATATTTCATAGGCAGGCTGATGAAGATACCTGAGAATTACTTAATTAAAACTACTGATGATGTTAATGTAGGCAATAGAAAGACTCAATTATGCCACATAAAATATTACTTATTTGAAATAAAGGTATCATTGGAAACGCTAATGGTTTTCAAACTGCCTTTATGAAATTACTGCTTTACAAGATATGAATAATTAAGTAGTCTGTCTGTGATTCCTCTGTGTTGTATGGCATCCTGTATGGTGTCTTGATCTAGTTAATACAGTAAGTGATTTCTATGCCTACTAGGCATCACAGATTTGGCAAATACATCCTTTCACTCCCAACTGTGCTCATAATTTTTTCCATCTGAAAGTACTGTTTGTCTAAGTAACTTTTACTTGGAAAGAATAGTAATGGACAAGTGGGAGAGTATTTTTTTAAAGTAATCTGTGTTTGGAAAAAAGCATATTTAGATATAGTAGAAAGACAATATCAGTATTTGCTATCATCAGTCCTCCAAGATCACCTAAATTAATGATGCGATATTTCTTGGATGTGGCAAATGTTAGAGCTTCATTTATTATGTTAAAAGACCAGAAGCCCACTCATCTTTTTTCTAAACATGATCACTTTTAAAGGAAGATGCCTTTAGAAGTTCACACTTATGTGCAGGAAGTTTTTGTTAAAAACCTAAAAGGAAGGTTATGTAAATTTTTAGAATGTTTGTTGATAGCATAAATGTTTTGGTGAATGTTTCGGTCCATCCTGATGATTTTTAAAAGACGACTGCTGGACTATTAGTGTTATTTCAAAAAAAATTCTTTCATATTTTCTTTGGTCAGATTTTCTGGTTTAGTGTTAAATAAAACTATTTTTATTTTCAGATAACCCCAGATGTGGCTTGTGGAAATGCCAGTTCCAATACCTCTGCTGGAGGCCGGCTTATTTCTTTTGAAGTTCCACAGAATACATCAATAAAGTAAGAATATTTGTCATATGTGATGAAGTATAAAAATGCTTTTATTTTAATTTGCCCGGATATTTTAGACAACAGTTTTTCAGATAGGCAGATTTGTCTAATGGGTAAAAGTATATGAAAGAACTTCAGACATACTTCAGGCATCTAGCAGTGCCACGACAGCTCTTCGCTTGGTATAATTTTTCCCACATGTTTAATGTTTTAGAAGATGTAAGCATGTAAACTGTCTCTGGGCTATCAGAATGCATTAGAAATTAGGGCAGATGTGTTGAAGATGTCAGTTTGGAGAAGATATGACATTTCTTTTCTCCTTCATGCAGTGAACACTTTTTTTCCCCCCTTTAATCTCAAGGTGCATTGCTGGTAGAAAATGTTGTCATTGACTATATAAATGCATGTATTTTGTGCATTTGTATTTGATTTCTGGATTATTGCTTTAGGTGTCATCCTCCGCTGTGAGATCTTTGTGTATGTCCTACAAACCACATTTTTCAAAAACTTGAATTTATTCTGTGTTATTCACTTTTCAAACTCATGCTTTTCCAATCAAATACTTCCTTTGTTACTTTATTTAACAGAACCTGACTTCCTAGAAAGATCTGATACTGTCAGCTGGGATGAGGCATTTTCTTATTGGAAATTTTATTTCAAATAAAAATCTGCCAACGTAGTTCTCTGGCTCACAGCTTTAGTGCAATTTTAGACTTAGATTTTCCCAAAATAGCCTACTTTTCTCATACTGTCATCTTATCTTTCAGAATCCCAGCTTTCAGTTAAAAAAGGCCATGCTCACAGGAAAAAACAAACTGATGCAAGCAGACAAGCTGCAGACAGTTTGGAGCAGTAACTGTTAAACGTGGGAGCTGTCCCACTCTTCCCACGGGAATTTGAATCGTGCTCATTCATGAGCGTTAAGCCTAAGTCAGGAAGAGATCTGTGAGTCTGGATGCTCTGGCTGGCTGGAATCTGTAAGCAAACAAGTGTCTTTTATTGAAATCAGGAATAAGCTGGCGTTTGTGGATTCTACAGGTGTATTTAAGACCCTTGATGGGGGGACCCCATTTTAAAGGAGGCTGCAGAGTATGCAGTCATTTTTGGTAATTTTTTTACTCTATATATCTTTAGTAGTGTTTTGTATCTGGGTAGATTAATGCAGGTCAATATCTATCTTTATTTCATTGTATTTCCTGTGTGTTAAAGGCCCAAGTAACATCTCTGGCTCAATGGCTATCTATGAAAGGAAAATAATGGCAGTTTAATAATTTTATTTTGTTTCGATTGTCAGGTGTGACCTAATCTGTGAAACTAGTTGCCATCCTGTTCTAAAAGTGAGCTGGTCAGCTTTGTGGGTAGTGATGGGGGTTGTTCTTAAAGAGGACCCAAAATACTGTCAAAAATTTGCTTCTTATGATGTCTAGTTGCAACATTTTTTCATGTGTCAAACATGATTACAAAACTTTGCATTTCTTGTTTTGAACCCAAATAAGAAGTGACAAGGGAGAAACTGCCTTGTGTTTTTAGGAGGATTGAAGAAATTTCAGTACAGGAAATTGTGGAACACAACTTCATCTCTGGGTATTTGGAGGCCTGTTTTCAGCAGGAGAGAATGATCAGTTTTCAGCAGTTGGATGCAGTTGTGCTTGAATTTCTGGAGGATTGTTCAGATTCATTTGGGATTCCTTCAGAGGAAAGTAATGCAAATATTTGGGAAATTGCCAGAAACATGACAGGTTTTTATTTTTTCTTTATGGAGGTGAGTAGGGAAAAAAGTATCCTGAGAGAAAAGAAACACTGACATATATACAGTGCTCCCTAGTGGAGCCAACAGTATATATGCAGTTGTAGATATTACTTTACCTAATCTGTCAATATTCAGGAAGGCATTGTGGACTTGGTGACCTTGGGAGCATTACATGACTCATTTGATTTACAAGAATAAACTGTTCTGAACCTTTGATCTGGTATGTCAGACAAATGAGGATTTCGCTCAGGATCCGTCTCCCTGTATTGAATGAACATTGAATGTTCTTCAGTAAACAAGAGGGCTGGGTGTACTTCAGCTGCAGAAAATGATGGCATTGTAGATGTAGAACGGAGGTACTATTCAAAAAGGCATAAACACAAAGACTGAATAGAGAGGCTTTACTATTATGTAATGTTTATTTAAAACTCTTCTTGGGCACTAACATGGTGTCCTTCAAGTATTAGAAATTGAGACTCTGTATGATTAAATCTGCTGTTACATATACTATTATGCATATCTTACTATTGAAGCATTTTTTATTTTTGTGGACATGCTAAAAACCTTCAGGCATTTTCCTGATTCCATACTGCTACATTTAAATTTTCCTTCTTTGTTGATAAGCTTTTGTTCTGCAGTGATGTACTTCCTAATAATACCAATTTTCCTCAGTGTAAATATTCTTATCATTTCTTTTTTTAGAATAAGGCAAGATGCTACTGCTTCTCTTATCCTGCTATGGAAGGTCACAACCACTGGATTTAAACAGTGTTCACTTATTGATGGCAGAAGTGTCACTCTTCTCCAGGCACTGGGTGGACTTGTTCTTTCTGAAGAAATGCTTGTATTAGGAAACAACTACTTTATTGGTGAGTAACGTGCTGACTTTCTGCTTATCACCTCTAGGTGACAGGTGATGGTTTACCCAATGTTTAGAGAAACAAAGAGGTAATTCCCTTAATTTAAGTGCTGATGAAAGATCCAGATGTGATACTGGGACCACGTTTTAGACATTGGTTCATTCAAAGCAGACAAGAGGTACACTAAATTCTTACACAGGTGGCACCATTCAGTTGAAAATCTAGATGGTGATTTTTGCCTGATACCTTTAGATGATGCAAGGTATTTTATATGTTCTATTTTAATCAACTGTAAAGCTTTTGGTAAATACTACAGTAAATAATTCTGAATGTTTGAGGTATTTCTTTGTCAGATATTGTATCATGGGATACTTTGTAAAGAAGCTTAAACCTGTACACAGTAAACTTGAAAAAATATAATAGGAAATCTGATCTTCTAACAGTGTTTACTTGCACTACCTTTTTTCTTCTAGTTTTGTCTCTGAATATGAAACTTTAGAAATATACTATATGTTTCATTGGGCAATTAAATGTTAAGCATCTTTGTGAAAGGGGTGTAATGAAAATAGGCTGATATGTTATTTTTAAGTGTATGGGAAATAATACTGATTTAATGCAGTATTTATGCATAGACACAATCAAATTAATTAAACTGAGCTTTCTGGGCAGATGGTTTATTATACCAATGACATGAAACCAAAGTCATTGTAATAACAGCATTTATTGTAATCTGCTTGAAATGCTGTATATCTTATAATGAAGTATAAGCTGCCACAAATTGTTATTGAGCAACTTATCATGCTAATAAATGTAAAATTAAAAGCATTCTGATGCAGAAACATTGGGCCACATTCTATGTGTGTAGCTAATACAGGACAAAACCCAAATATAGAAGTAGTGCCACGTTCTCTCCTTTTTGACCTGTCACTTAGAAAAGATATTGCTTGAAGGTTGTTAGTATAATAATGCAATTACCGTCAGTAGTGGTTTCTTTTAGTGATATTTATTTTCTTCAAATAGTTTTCCAGTTCTTTATATTTTCTTAATTACTTCCTTCCTTCCAAGATACTTAGTTTTAGCTTTTTTTTCTTTTAATCTAGTTTTGTATTTAATTTATCAGAGTTAAAATTCTCCTCATGTGTCTTCCTCAGGAATAAATTTTTGCATTTGCCTTGTGGTAGTTAACACATGATAAAAGTAAGTAAAAACTAGCTGAACACAGGATAATTTCTAACTTTTATGCGCTCATGAAAGTACCTAAAGGCATAGCTTGGTCTATAGGTTCCCAAATAGAGGGCTTAAGTTGCTCTGTGAAGGCTCCACTTGACTGTACATGCCATACAGCATAGGCTATTGATTTAGATCACTAAAATGAATATTGTCTTACTCTTTCATAGTTTGTCCTGTCCTACCTGTCTCTCTGTAGCTGTCTTTCTGTCAATGGGATTTTTACTTTGAATTGTTTACTGTGTGGTAGGTAACATGAGGTGAAAATACACCTTTTCCTTGATGAATATAAAACAAGGTTTAGTTTGTAAAAAATTGTATTAATTATGTTGCTTATTTCATGCAGTACAAGTTTTTTGAGACCTCTTATTTTACTTCCACCTGGTTTTTGATACTTTCTTTGGTCTTCTTAATTTCCTGATAGTGAAATTCTTTGTAGAAAATCGTGCCCAAATTGTAGAAAAGAAATCCTCCAGCATAATCTTTAAATTATAATGCTTATTTTCTTCACAACAAAGAAAAACTGATGTAGACCAGGTGTACAATCTGGTTTTCTGCAAGATGCCCAGCCTTTTAGATTAATACAATTTAACTAATTGGTTTAAATTATATAATTATAAAGTATTTCAAAAGTATTTCCTTAATTAAAATTGGTAACTGTACAAACTCACTTGAAAATGGATGCTATAGCATCTTTATGGTGAGATGAAGAATACTGATGTTATTCAAATGCCAGCACCTATAAGGCAGCTTGCTTGAATTCCACAAAACTTTTTGAAGTTTTGCTTAAAAAGGAAAATTAGTGCTTGGCTTCTCAAGCACAAGAGATCTGTTGCATTTTAAAAAGTGTGTGAAGTATATGTATATATGTACAGAAAGAATAATATTTTCCTATCCAAAATGCTGTCCTGCCTTTCTAATGCATCAAAGTATTTTCTTTAATACCTCTGCCCTGAGCAGTAATTTGCTCTCTTGATGCTCTTTGGGTTATTTAATGAATCTCCTTGCAGTATCTCATCATATATTAACAAGTGGTCACCACTAATATGACTGCAGTATATTGAATAGGTAAAATTAAACTTAGTGTACAAAATACTATATTAAAAAGAAATAATCTAGAGAGATATTTTGAAACAAGTCAGTCTGATTTTCTAGCTCTTTTATCTGGCTATAGAATTTCAGATTAGGAGGCAAGTTGTTACTCTGTCTTTTGGATGGTGTGTTTTGTGTTGTTACATGTCTTTAAAACATGCACGTATTTCCATTGAAAGAAAGCAGTTTGCTGCATGTTGAAATTGTTTTTAACTTAAGCAAAAATGAAATAGGACAATTTTATTTCATAATAGGAGATGTGTGAATTGAATTCACTGAAAGCCATGTAATCAAGTTACTCTAGCTTTAACAAGTTACCATGTGTCAGCTGAGCATCTGTGTGAGCTCCTAGCCCATGGCATATGTGCAGTCATTTGACTTAACCCTCTTTCACTCTGGACTAAATTAAATCACATTGCCTTGCACATGCTGCAGTTGGGAGTGTTGGCGTAGTTCTGCTGCTCAGCTGACGTGCAGTAACGTGTGTGTGTGTGTAAAAGTCAGCCTTGCTGGTGAGGAAATTTGGTGACAAATGCTCCAGTTAATGGGGTTTTCATTTTTACGTGTGCTATTTGCCTGGAAGGGCCCTATTGTAGGCAGTATTGAGTATTGTGCTCAACTGTGAACATTTCCCTGGGGTTCTGAGCATAAGAGCTAACCTTGCAGAAAATGGCCTTTTGATAAACAGTAGTAGCAGCAGAAGTGCGAACAAAGTTCAGTGAAGTGTTAATTTCAATGGCTTTTTTAAAAGATGGCCTTATAAGGCAAAAAGTTAAGCATTCAGCAGAAATCCAGACCATTCTGAAGAATGCTGTTAGGCTATATAAGAAAGGGTATCTTTATAAATACAATAAAAATCAATATCCTGCCCTACCCTTCGTGATCAAGTTATGTGTACCTTGTCTCACATATAAGTAGATGTAAACATTAGACTATTTAATTAAAGACTACTCTAAAGAGTAAAAAATATTTAGATGTTAGCTTAAAACATAATACAATGTATAAAAAAATTAATCAGTAAATTATTCAAAATGAATTTTTATTCACTGCTACTTCTAGCAAGCAACAGTGGGAAATTATTTTTCTAGTCTATCTTTGGAGGTTCATCTGCTCAAATTTGTAATGCTTGGCGAAATACCTTTTGTATGTCTTTTTTTTTTTTTTTAAGATTTCTCTTTCTTCAAATATGACTTTTGTGACCAATTCACAGTCAAAATATTTACATTCAATTGATCACGTGGTTATTTGCACTGTGAGATCTTGGACAGACTGTTTAACCGGATTTTAAAATAAGGGTACTAATGCATAATTTAAAGGAAAATGTGAGGCACGTTTTAATAATGCTTATAAGATGTTTTGAGATCTTCAGCTAGTAGCATAACATACGGTACAGTGTATTTAAAAGTAGGGTAGCCACTCATGAGTCTTTAAGTTGAACCAGTCACTATGGATAAATCCTTGCTAACCTTGCCATCCAATCTACTGCAGCTCCCCATTATTGCAGTCCCAGCTATGTCACTTGTATTCCATCACACTTAACGGCTTTTGTGAAGTGTGGTATCAGAGATTCTGGTGGTCTACATTTGTGCCCAAAATAGTTCACTGCCAGCTTGGTAGCATTGTGGGGATGCTGATAAAGAAGCACATAACAGGGAAATTGTGATATGGGAAATCTATTAGAAGATTAGTCTTGTCACCCTTCACTGGGCTTTCACCATTATTTTGGACAGTAAGCAGAGTCCTTGAAGCCGTGACAGAAGGTCATATTCTAAGCTACTGTCACATCTCCTTAATAAGCTGTATGCAGGAGGTTTCATAAGTGTAAGTGTACTCTTACAAGCTCACTATTTCATAATCCTATCATGGGTTTTGGTCCAGTCAAGCTATTAAGCTGGGTAATTGTTTAGTAACAGTGAAATTCAGAAATTGCCATTTGTTATAGAGGAAATGTAATGGAACATGTGTTTGGGGATTTTTGTATGCTAAGAGAATCCAACTTGTTTGCTCAGTTCATAAATATATTTTAACTGTCAGTCCTGCAAAGCTGAGGTCCAGCTTGAAAGCCAAGTTGTGTGCTATTTCTTCCCAAAGTTTTGGTAAAAATTTTCTGACACCCAAATTTTGCTTTCTGTTATACCTGTGTAACCCTATCATTGTCAATCTGCCCCTGAAAGCGTTGCAAAAATGTTACTGAGAATATAACTTGACCAGCAGTGCATTTATCTTTATCCCTGTAATGGTGATTGTCTGAAAAGAAAGCATATGTTTCATTTTCAGAGCCCAGGATGAGTTTTCAGTGTTGGTAGTGAAGGGAGAAAGCATATCTATTTTTAAACTGACTGTAATATCTATTTGGAGAAGAAAAAAAATGCAATGAGAAGTTTTAAAGTAACTTAACAACAACAACAAAATTCTTTAAATTGTTGTTTCATGTATGTTTTTGAAAAATAAAGTATTTGAAACACTTCTTGAACTGATTCTCACTAAAATCTATATATACTTTCAAAAGTATAGTTTACCTGGGGGTGTTGGTCAACAGCTGGCTGAATATGAGCCAGCAATGTGCCCAGGTGGCCAAGAAGGCCAATGGCATCCTGGCTTGTATCAGAAATAGCGTGGCCAGCAGGCCTAGGGAAGTGATAGTGCCCCTGTACTCAGCACTGGTGAGGCCGCACCTCGAGTACTGTGTTCAGTTTTGGGCCCCTCACTACAAGAAGCACATTGAGGTACTGGAGCGTGTCCAGAGAAGGGCAACGAAGCTGGTGAAGGGTCTAGAGCACAAGTCTTAGGAGGAGCGGCTGATGGAGCTGGGGTTGTTTAGTCTGGAGAAGAGGAGGCTGAGGGGAGACCTTATCGGTCTGAAAGGAGGTTGTAGTGAGGTGGGGGTCAGCCTCTTCTCCCAAGTAACAAGTGATAGGATGGGAGGAAATGGCCTCAAGTTGCACCAGAGCAGGTTTAGGTTGGATATTAGGAAAAATTTATTCACTGAAAGGGTAATCAGGCACTGGACCAGCCTGCCCAGGTAAGTGGTTGAGTCCCCATCCCTGGAGGTATTTAAAGGACATGTAGCTATAGTGCTTGGGGACATGGTTTAGTGGTGGACTTGGCAGTGCTAGGTTAACAGTTAGACTTGATGATCTTAAAGATCTTTTCCAACCTAAACGATTCTAAGATTCTATGATTCTAAAGGCAGTATCTGACCAAGGCTTCTGTGAGAAAGCACAGTAAGCGTGCTGATATATATAGAATTTGGGAGAGCTGTACCACTTATAAATAGTGCTATTTGTGGGCAAAATAGCAGTTTTGTTATCGCAGCTGCATTTTTATATCCCCAGATGCTATGTTGCCTAGCAGTATCATTAGAGAATGATCTCAGATGTTCTGTACAAGTATCCTGTGGTACTGATGTCACAGAAGTACTGCATCAAAGATTGTGAATGTCAATAACTACCTGTTTCTCACTTCTTGTTTTCTGCTTATGTATAATAATCATCCTAAGACAAACTAGGAAAGGATTCCTGACCCATTTTTTCAAATTCAGTAGAACAGTATTAGTGTCAGGGCCCTGAGGGTACTGATAGGCCTTAATGCCCTCACCATTAGGGTCATGAAAAAGGTGATAAATGATTGTCTATTTGTAAATCAAAAGCATGCCTCTACTATTTCAACATGTAAAGGTAAATTTTCCACAGTCAAGTGTGTCATGAGAACATCTTGTTATGCTTTTTCATTTGTTAGGTCTCTAAAATGAGTTGAACATGACTTCCATGAATGAGTAGAAGGATTGAGCTCTCTTAGATTTGCTAGATGAATAACTGCTATTTGAGATTGTGATATACCATGTGATAAGAGAGGGAAATTGGTTTGTATAGTTAAACTGAATTTACTACTTTATGCTTAGAACGAAAAAGCCACTTAAGCATGGTGTTGATTAGTATAGGCCCCTGTGGTGGTCTTCATAGTCTTGAATGTTAGCTATACCATATGATACATGGACAGTGTAAGTGTTATGAAAATGAAATAATCTTTGGATAAAATTTGGACATAAATTTTAGGAGAAAAGACTAGAATTCAAGTCTTTATCGTTTTTCTGGTGAGTACTGTAATAAAAATTTAGTTCTCTCTTTTTTTTTTTTTTTTTTCCTAGCTTCCTTTCTTTAAATTATTCTTATGTCTGCAAAGTTCAATGTCCACAAAAGAAAAGTTTGAGCATATTGACCACTCCTGTTTAGCTTGCTGGATTACATTTTCTCCTGTGATGTGAGAGATGTGGTCAAACAGAAAATTCCTCTTGGATCTTTTACACTTAAGGTTAATTCTATACCTTTCCATTATCTGTGGATGAACTAGCAGTCACACTTATGTAGCTTCTATCCTGGACCACTAAGGCTCATAAAGTGTATGGTTCAGTATGCACTAATAGCAGCTGTATTGTTTCTGGAAGCTGAAATCAGTTCTGAAAGTATTATAGCTTCATTATGTTACTACATAACGTGAACTGAAGATGTGGTATAGGCACACCCAATACCACTGCTTTGCTCCTGAAGGACTGATACTATCCATTTTTCTTCCATTTGTATATATCCCAGTTTCCCATTTTCCAAATAACGAATAACTGACTGTACTGTACACCAGGAATGGGGTGGAGAAATGACGTCGCCTTATTCTGGGGCCCTTTTTTGTTTTCCTGCCCATTTTGACTTACCAATGCTCTTAGTGCCAGGGTTATATACTGTGCAGGGAAGCTGTAGGCGCTTAGTGTCTTTGAGAACTCCACTGATTTGCAAAATGTTGGCTGCTGACCCCAAAAGCTTTTGATGTGGGAAAGTGTTGAGAGAGAAAAAGAGAACAGATGGAAACTGATAGACATCCCACTGCTGTCTCATTTCCTTGGGAAACCAGGCTAAAAATAAGCTGAAAACTTGGGGACTGATGCTTCATTGTAAATGAGTGCCCAAACCCCTTGGCAGTCATTCTCTCTCATCCAAGAAACCTTTAGGTGGACTCAAAGACATATACTTTTGTGAACTGGAACTTTAATGTACAGAACTATTACTGTATTTCTGGTGTAAAATGACAATCTATTGTTTCAACCATAGGTATATATGTTAGAACACCTATATTCACTGTGCGGAATACAGAGAAATACATTTGAGCCAATTGCAATAGGCAAGAGTGTTTGTGTGTGTAATAGCATTGAGTGCATACCAAGAGTTAGTTATGATTTGTAGTTCAGTCTTATGCCTTCTATTAGCATAATATGCAATAGGATAATGTTCTCAGTTGATGGCCCCTTAGTTTCAGTCTTCCTTAGTTTGGCAGTCCACTATGGACCAGCTTGCTGACTGCAGTCTGCCGTGCATAGAAGGAAGGTATTGATCAGAAATGGGGTTTGCGAAGAAAGCAAATTAGTTTGTGTAGTCTAGAACATCTACAATTGATTAATGTTTGAGTAGTGGTAATCTGAATGGCATGAGATGATCTTGCTGAAAGCACCTGGACACAATGATGACACCTGTCATCTTTTATTTTGACTTTATTCCTTGTTTTTCATTCTTAACTTTCTTGATGTGAGAGAAACAGGAGCATACATACTTTGTGCTCCTTAGGTGTAAGCAGGTGAAGCTACCAGGGTGGAATGAGCTGTAGTGTATTTTATCATGCGTACTGCGAATGAAATTATGCAGTCATTTCTCAGGCTATCAAATGTGTGTGCACAAAGCTTGAAAATGCCTCCTCTGCAGTCTGAATGACTATTCACATCATATTATGATTTATTAGGCTTTAAAATTGTTTCCGTAATATTACTGTAAATAGCTCAACCCTGAATTCTTCAACTTAAAATGTTCTGATGTCACTGTTTTAACTAGCTTTAGAAAACCAGCCAGGTTAAACTGAACAAAATAACCTTTTGAAATAAACAGCTGTAATATTTTTCTCCAGACCTGAGATGAAGGGAGCTGTAAACATGCTTCTGAAATTATTCTCCTACCTAGAAGTTAAAAATAGAACTTAAAACTCACTCTAGTGCAGTTGCTGTTACGGGAATTGGAGAAGGAATTAATTGAAGTGCTATGACCTGAGTTAAGCAGAGAGTCATATTTAGATGATCAGCCAAGCTTCTTCTAGCCTTAAAACCTAGAGATCTCAGGAAGTTGTATGCAACTTCTATAGAGTGAAAATAAATAGCCGTGTTTTTATTTTTCTAGTCTTTGGAAATTAGATGAGATAATTAGAAATTACAGGAAAATATGTGGCATTCCAGTGAGAATAATGATTTTTTTTTCAGTGGTTTGCCTGAGGGCTTTTGATACCAAAATAGTAACAAGATTGAAAGTACAAAGAAGTTTGATTTAATATTCCTTTAGGGAACTGTCCTGAAGAATATGTAACAATCTGCTTCAGACAAGTAAATGTGAACCCAAAGACATTTTCGAAATACCACATTCTTCCAAGCATTCACATATAATTGCACGACTGCCAGTGACAATCGCATTCAATTGTTAAAGGAAATAATTCTGGCTGCATCTTTGAACAGATGGGTAAAAATATGGGGTGTGTATTAAGGCCAGAATAAATTGGCTTGCTTTGAAGAGGTCAGCAGATTACAGTAATCTGTACTAGCCAAAACAGACCATTAGACATTTGGAACTATACCCAATACATTTTTTTTAATCTGATCTTTTAGAATATTTAGCTAACTTGTAGAGGCTATACTCAAGCTGATGACATCTGTATTGGACATGAGATTTTCCTGCTTTGAAGATATGGTTTAGGGATCATTGTTTCTAGCATAAACAACTAATTGTTCAAAGGATGCAGCATTTTAAAAAGTGCAATCTAAAAATGAAGAACGAAGAATGGAAGTCTTCCATATGATTTTCTATGGTATTTGTAGAATTAGTCATACTTGAAACTCTCATATGCAGAATGTAAATAATGTTTAGCAGCTGTTCTGGAAAGAGAATTCACTTGAAGTTCAGTGTGTTTCATGAAACTTTGGTTTATTACTGTTCATTATAAATATTATCTTGTACTAACTTTTTTCTACTTGACTAAATATTGTTCTCTCTCCAGTCTATAATGCAAGAAGCTAGACTGCATCTTTGAAGTTCCTTTGAGGTTTAGGCTGTAAATGGATTCTAGAATATTAGAAAAAAAATTCTGTATGTCCTACACTTCCTACATCCATTTACAGTCATTCTTTTTAAAATTAAGGATATTTAGATTTAGAAAAGCATCCATTTTTACTTAAGTTCTCTCTCTATTAATTTCTAAAGAAAAGTATAATTCTGCAATGCTTCTATGTCTGTGACTTTCCATACTGATACTACAAACAGTCTTAGATCCTTAGGAGTCTACCTACATTAAGGATATTGAAGTCAAATTTAAGTTTGACAATTTATGGAAAGGTCTTTGCTTTTTTTATGCGTATATTCTGCATACAGTGTGTACACTATACCAAACCCACGCTGTTTATGTCACTGCACATTTATTCCGCCATAAGCTCCCAGAACAAAGCAGCTAACTGATGCCACACACGGAAGGGCTGTAACCCAGGAGTCTGACCGCTGTGGTGGAACAATGCAGTTCGAGCACAAGTGAAGTATAGGAGCAGGCTATATGTATTTTGACATGAACTCTGATTTAATTGTGTATCTCATGAGCTGTGTATGGGCCTCATTTTATCTTTTCTGCTGTTCTTTATTTTATTTTCCAGCTATATCTGTTAGAAATATGGGTGATAGGGATATTGTTATGTTCCAGTGTGCTTTAATAGCTTCTAACCATTTTTTTTAATTCCATGCAATTACAGGGGCTAGCCAGAGATTCATGAGTTTTCGTCTTCCTTGTCAAATGTTCCCGTTTTCATGTTATGTTTGTCTATACCTGGTATATCACCTTACAGGGTGATCAGAACAGGCATTCAATAATACTTGTATTGTAAATATACAAATAAATACTGTTAAGCTGTGTATGTCTGTTCTTGCAAGGTTCATAAAAAATGCAGCCAAAGGGATTGTCCATCTGTTAATGCTGTAATGCAGTTCATGATCTCTATGCCTTCTAGCTCTGAAGTGACTTTTAGAAATTAATTTAAACATTTTTCTCCACTGAATTTGATTTTAATATTCCTTGTCATTAAAAAACTTAAGGAAATATATTTTTAACTTATCAAAAAGATAGCAGTCCAAAGCATTTGATTATTAGAGACCTAAAAAATGATAGCAGATTAGAGCTCTGGAGGTAGATCTGTTTCACCAGCCTGCCTTCCTTTTGTTAATCAATATAATGAGTGTTTGTTTCCAAACTATATTCTAATTTGTCTTTATATGCATTAAATTTAGATAGGTGTGTATGAAATATGAGCAATGATGTTCTTAGTTGGCAGTTTCTTTCAATTCAGTTTTATTTATTTGTCTAGCAGTAGAGCGTTAATATGTATTAGTGTCTTTTCTCATATAGTAAGAATAATTTTTTTTTTTAAGGTTTTTTGAATGATTCAGTTACTAAATGCATTGTGGCTCTACGCTTGACTGTGATAGTGAAAGTCAGTACCTGCATGCCTGTGGGAAGCCATTCAGATTACCTCCAGTGTTCGGGGAAAGGAAAATGTATCACCAAACCAGATGAGGTAAGGTGAATTTATCAAGACCTTCCTGTAGTGTGGAAATTCCGTGATAATATAAATGCAGGGTAAATTGTACTTGGTCCTCTGAGTGTGTGCATACCTTGCTGCTGTGTAATAGGCTTCAAAAGCTCACAGATGTTACTAAATAATAACAATGCTTTTATTTGCTGTTCCTAAAAATCAAGCACTTAAAAGTAAGAAAATGACTGATATAAGATGCAAAGATTCATATCCTGCCCTGGCAATAAAAGCAATTATTCAAATTAGGTATAAAGTAATGCGTATTGCATCTTACTGTCACTATACAAGAATATTTCTTTGTGAGATGAGGAGCATGTGGTGGGCATTTGGGATCCCCAATCTCCAGACCAGTATGTTCCAGTTTGTTAAGTCTTCAACCTTCTTTTGGTTTTAGGTCTGATTTAATCTAGTACTTATCTCTCTATGTCTCAATAATTGCTTGCTCAGAAATCACTGATCAGTGCAATGGAATTGTCTGAGCATAATTATGAGAAGAAACAGAATGAAGTAATTTGGTAATGTCTGGAAGTTTTCCTGTACGGCTTTCTCCTTTACATACTACTACATGGAGAGATTACAACAGCGACAGCAATTCCACTGGCCACTGTGAATTTTTTGTGTGATCTAGTAACATGAGAAAATAAGAACCAAATGTGTTAAATTTGCAGTCTGTATACTGCTTTTACAAAACCAGACTGGCCTTCTGTGAATGAGATCCCTTATTCTTTGTTACCTTCTATACATGTTGATTTTATTTCAGGGATTAAATAATTTACAGCACAAATATGCACAGTTAATCTTTGGTTTTATTAATATTCATTTGGGAGATAAAAGCAGTAGTAACTGTTGAGTAAATATTAACAGCTGTGAGCCTGCTGTGAGCATAGAAAATTTGGCATATTTAGGGAATTCACTGTTAGTTCATCTGCTACCATTTTCCGATTTAAATTCTCAATAAGCATGTTTGATAGAAAAATGACGTTTTGAATTGTAACAACAATAATTAAATTGCTGCAGTAATCTATATACGCATGGCAGTGCTAACATCTGGAAAAAATAAGCATCTACTTTATTTCTCAAAAATGAAATTTTAAAATGCTTCAGGTAATGTGCGAACACAATTATTGCAAGATGCGTTTAGAAGTAAGTGCTATTTTACCATACCAGCTGGCTGTTATCCAAATAAATTATTCATTCAGATACAGTGTCCTATTTCATAGTCCAGTTTAGTTTTTCTGCTTCACTATATCTAACATTTTTATATTATAAATTCAGCATCCTGAATTTGATTTATGTAAATAATATGTTCAAATTTCCTATATATAACAGCATAACAAAATGTCTTCTTTTTCCATTTTTTGTCAAGTTGAGAGTTAAAGCCTTTGATAAATAGTCTTATTTTCTATTTTTTTTATGTTGTTTGTCCATTTTTATGACTCTACTTTCTTTCTCTTATTGCATGTCATATGTTACAAAATAAAAATAAATTACTTCCTGTATCTATGCAGAAGCATTAATGCTTTTCTGTGTCAAGGAAAATGCATATATGGCCTTTAATAATTACCCATGTT
This sequence comes from Nipponia nippon, assembly GCF_047370975.1. Lineage (NCBI taxonomy): Eukaryota > Metazoa > Chordata > Aves > Pelecaniformes > Threskiornithidae > Nipponia > Nipponia nippon. Next base: position 18,610,633 of record NW_028262391.1, read on the forward strand.
TTATAAATCTTTGAGACATCGCAAGTATAATAAAATAATCTTTGAAAAGAAAGACAAATTGGCTTCATGGCAAGAAAGAGGAGGTATTATGTCACTCAAAAAAAGAGAAATCAGTACCTGTACATCCCCACCTGTAATCTTAGCATTGAAAGTTTTATGTGTTAAAACTAGAACTGTTAGTGATAAATGACTGCCTCTCATGCACATGTAGTGTGTTGCTTTCCCTGGAAAATGAATACAAAAATTTAGTATTGTTCATATCTTTTCACCTATTCTTTCTTTGAACCTAAGAGTAGTAACAGGAAAATTTATTAAGGCAGTGTGTTTGATGTAACATGCACTAGGCTGTAGTTGACCGACACACCTGTGCCTGAAGCTGTGGAACATAGAAATCATGTTGAAGCCCATTTCTGAAGAGGCATCTATCAGTTCATGGTAGTCAAAGAACTGGAATTAGCAGGTTTCTCAACATCTCTTATCTTCAAATAAAATTTTAACTTCAGAAATGTAATTGCTTGTATTTTCACTGTCACAAACTGCTCCTGAAATTTCTAGAACTTGAACAAATGAGAAATGTCCCCAGTGATCTTCTTGAGGGCCATCAAACCTATGCCAGGTAGCCTGCCAGGCTGGGGTAACTCACTAAAACTTCAGGTACAGGGTTTCCAGAGGTAGATAATTTATGTCCAGCTTCCTACTCCAGGGGGAATAAATATGTCATGTTGTCTGTTTGTCCATAACGGTTTTTTTAAATCTGTCAGTTTTCCTTCCACTTTAGCCTGTTAGTTACATAATTGAACTTCAGCCAAGAACCTGATTCAGGCCCAGCATAAGCAACATAGGTAAAAACAGAAGGTGCATATTTCATTAAGCAGGGTGGTTTTGCCATTGTTTAACTCATCTTAGGTGAGATATGCCCTAAAATGTCTTGGTGATTTCTCTAACGATGGAGCAAACATCTGCCAAAATTACATGCTTGACATGTACCAACTGTTGTGTTGGTTTCCCACAGGATGCATCTTCTGCACTTCTTTTTGCAGAACTGAAACATTAATTTTCTTTAGGTTTACAACATGCCCTTTGTGATTTTCTGTTTGTTTTTTATCTATAATTCATTCTGTTTTGCACAATCTAGTCTTGCAGGATGCAAAACAACTTCTTAGAAGAAAGCTTATTCATGGTATTAGGCCTTCTATGCGAAGAGCTCTGCTGGCTATAGTCATTGCTTCCAGTGCCAAGAAGATTAATGATTGTCTTTGTGTTTTTATGTACTTCATAGTTTTATTCCAAATCTAGTTTAATGTAAAAGAATGTAGTAACACATCTGCTTAATGAGAAAGTTAAATGTGATTAACAATCTGCAGTGATATAAGTGCAGTGGCATACTGTTATCTATGGAGCACACAAAACTATAAACAAATGAATTCTGGTCTAACCTCGAAGTCTTGGCCAGTTTTTACTCATTCCTTACTGATATATAACTTAGCTTCTACTCAGCTAGATGTTTTTTATAGAGTGTGGATGTGAAATGGGAAGTTTCAATGGCAGATTTTCTTTTTCAATTATTGTTGCTTTTGAAAGGAACATAAAATTAACCATTTTGAACAAAGCTCTGCGAAGTGAGGTGATGCTGAGTTGAAGTGATGCCTTTTCCTTCCTTTGTGTGAGCTTTGTACCCCTGCTTTGCTGCCATACTTGCCATTCTTCCACAATGGAAGTGGGAATGTGTCAGAAGGATAATACTGGTCTTGGCATCATCACCGTATAAATACCACTTTCACATTTATATACTCTTCTTTCCACCAAAATAAGTTGTCCTCAAACCAGTTAGCTGTGAATGGAAGAGAAAAATCTTGGTATTAACCCAGAGAGAGAGATTTGTTTGGTGTGAATTTCTGATTCTGTGTAGGATTTTAACGTGAACTTTGGCCATCCATTGGATTTGAGAGCCACAGTTTTGCTTACATATGGGGATAAAATTATTTCTTTCACAGATTGCTCTGTTCCATAACTTTGACTTTGCCATGTAAAATATGGAAGAGCTGACTGTGTAAATATGAAATTTTATTGCTAGAATTGGAACCTCTGAGATTTACACAAAAATAACTGGCCTCTGCCTGCACTGAGAAAGAATGTATTGAACTGAATAGCGATGATTTCCATGTCTTCTGTATGGGCTAGAAGCTTTGGGTTATATTTGATTATATTTGTAGAACGGCTAATTATAAAAATTACAAAAAAGCCTCATGTATACCGAAAGGCATGCTCTCCTGCATATGGACTTAGTTTCCTCAGTACAATACAGTCCTAAATACAAAATAGGTAATTATCGTACAGCAATGTTTTGCTCAAATATTATAGCAACTCACTGTGAGTTGTAATGCGTACTGAAAGTCTTTCTCAGCAAGAGCGAGTAGACATTCATTTTGTTCGGGTCATCTTAACAGCTTCTTTACTATAGTTTGAAAAGAAAAAAGGTGAGCTTTTATGGTCTCTTTAGTCTGAAATTTAGAATCTCATGAGCATGTTATTACTCTGCTTACTTAAAATAGGGAAAAAAGTGCTATATTCCAAGTGCATTTATTTTATGTTACTTACAGACAATTGGATTGGGTAATAGCAAATTATTTTAAAGAATTTATTTTATTGCCATCCAAGTTGATATATGATAGATTTGCACTCCATAATCAAGTAAAATACACAGATGAACTGTCTATTGATAGTAGATTGTTTTGGAATTCTTAGATAGTGACTTTAATACTAGCATTATGGCAGTGTGTAGTTTCTTCTTGTCTTAGTTTTCCTCAAATATGCTAGTACATGTCATCTATTCAGGAAAAAAATTAATAATATCATTTGGGAAAAGTGAAGATGACATGCCTAATAAAAACGATGACACCTAATCTTCTCTACAGAAAAACTTGTCTGCATCTCAGAACTGTTACCTGTCATTAGACATTTCAGTTTGAAGTGTTACAATGCTTTTCTTTTCTGCTTTCAAAACCCATTTTGTTAACTACGCTTTATAGTAAATTGATCCCTATATCATACTCTTAGAGAGATATCAATATTTTCTGAGCTTTTCTTAACTTTCTATTTCATTAATATTGTTGAGGTAATGACTGATTGTTGCATTGTTTAAATATGTTAATACTTACATTATAATAATTAGTTTCCATTGCTTTGAAATGAGATTTTAGTGCAGGCAGAGACATGCTGTTTGCGTCTGTGTGGACAGTACAGACATTCCCTTCCTCTCTGATGAAGGGTTCAGGTAGTGATGTACTTTGCATCTTACTCGCAGATCTAGCATAAAACAACCACGAACCTGAGCCTACCTAACAAACATGGTACCTCCCTGTTCTGACAGGGTTAACTTTGATGAGATGGTGTACCTGGCTCTCTTGCTTAGGGATGTCTTCAGCATCAGATAGACGTAGATAAGCCTGTTCTCATTTTCAGTGTATATGCAAGGACCAGAAACACATTTAAATGAGATCAAGACTCTGATCTCTTCAAACAGGGTACAGAATCTAGGTACAGTGTTTGTATCTTTCCCCGTGCTCTATTCATGCCAATTTTAAGAAAAAAGCAATTATTTTTTTCATAGTATGGTATCTCACTTTGTTCATCCAGAACAGGTGAGTTACTGAGACAGGCAGCAACCTTGATTTTGTATTAAGTCTGCACTCAACACTCCATTCCAGGAACACACAACAAACACTTTGAGTTAGTAACATAATTTAGTATCAGTAAGAGTTAGAACAGCTGCGAAGGATGCTGCAGGCAGCATGTTTATGTGCCCTCTTTACCTGGGTCCTGGTCCTACATACTCACAATGGTACTGCATGACTCAGATGATATAAGATGTTGAGGACACCACTAACTTTGAACCACTGATCCCTGTTGTCTTTAGGGACCAAAGTGATCCTTGTGCTGATGCGTTTTCCGCCAATGCTGTATGGAAATGTGGAAATACTTACTGTGTATTTAGTTAATTGTTTAGTTCTTAAATAAAAGTGATTATCTGTTTCCCTCTGTTCTTCCCTGTGTAGCTTATATGAATTATCTTCAAAGTAAGTTACTGTGCTATGTGATTATAATAATTTTTGACTGTGTTTTGCTCGCCTGTCTTTCCTTTCTGTTGAACTACAGCCTTGTTTGGAAACCTGTCATTGCTAATGTGTGAGATATTCAGAGCTGTTTTGTGAAGGGGCTTGGGCAACTACCAGAACATGTATAGACTGTACACTTAGCAGGGACTTCTGGCACTCCAGATAAATAACATACTCATCATTTTGAGTTTTGGAGATGTATAGTATTAATCCTTGTTTAAACTCTACGAGTGTAATATTTTTAAGGAAGAATGAAATCTGGGTTTTAGCGAGTAAAGTTTTTTATTTGCATGAAGGTGATAATTTTCTTTTCTACTTAGGTCACAGCTGTTTATTCATATGAAGCAAACACAAGTAAAAAATAGAAGATAAAATACTAACCCCATCTCTTTGTTTCTAGTTCCGTGCACATTCTGTACTTTGCATTACAATGTTTGCGCATGGGACAGCTGCGTTCCAGCCCTAATGATCTGGCTTTGAAATGTATGAGAGTGAGTGATGTTGCCATCTAGTGTTTAATGAACAAAGAAAGTAAGATATTTAATCTAAATGTATACTACAGATGAGAAAGCTTTCCTTGCTTCCATTCTTTGAGACTTCCTTGGCAATCTTAGCAACCTAAAAGTTATTTTAAATCCAATCTTAACTATTTTATTACTAACAAAAATGTGCCATGTCATGCCAACTATAGGTATTTAAGATCTTTAAGAGGTGTAGTGTTCTTGATCTTTTATTAAGCAGCAAGGTTTGGAGAAAGTAACAAATACGTCCAGAAGAAGACCTATTTTAACAGAATTCAAGGGGTGTGTCACTACTGAAGTGAGCCTCTGGGACCCCAGCCATGCCCTTTACATAAAGGGTGCATCTTTGTAGTAGGATTTTGTTGTGGCAAATCTGCACATTATTTATTCTGACAGTTATTCCAGTGTATAAATATAATTTTTGGAATGGAAGAAAAAATTTATAGTGATTTAGACATTAGGGATCTGATCCCAGCCTCCTCGTCTAGATGAAATTCCCTGACATCATGAAAAATTTTAGCTGAAGAATTGGTGCAGGTTTAGTATTTCAAAGAGTAACTTTATGCAGTTGATGTATTTATGGCAGCTACTGTTGTCATGAACAGGAAAACAACAAAAACATCTTTGTTCAGTAGAGTAGTCAATGAAAACATCTTTAAAAATTCATTGTGAAGTACATAACCTGTTTGTTTTTAGGCAACTTTTTTCTGTGACTGCGAGGATGAGTATCAGGGTTCCCTGTGTGAAGAATTTGATGCTTGTCAGAGCCAGCCCTGTCAGAACAACGCAACCTGCACTGATGCAGCACAGAAACACGACGGGAACAATTTCACCTGCAGCTGCCCGGCTGGTAGGTTTTGTATTACGCTTTGAATAATGCATTTTTGTTTTAACATTTGGTGCATATCTTTTGCAGAGCAGTGGACTGTGCAACTTCAGATGCTAGGAAAGAAGGAAAATACAAAACCAACATAAGGGCAGTTTTTAAAAGGCTGTGGAAATTCTTCACCTGGGAACAATGCCATTGAAAGCACACATCGAACCATAACCTGAGGATTGAATTATTCATAACTAATAGAACTCTACCTACTAAGAAAAGATGACCAAAATTTAGTTTACATCAGCTTTTTCTTAATCTGTTTTTTTCTTTTCAATATAGATTTTAAGTATGCATTATGACTAATCTTTCAATAAACATACATTCATTGTAACTAGTAAACTCTTTCCTTCAGTTGCACCAATCAAATGTAAGAAAATTCTCTCCACACTATGCAGTTGTTGGATTGTTCCTCACAATCAACTTAAATTTTGAAAACTTTTTTAAAATGCACAAACTAATCTGAGTAATTTGTGGGTTTGATTTATGAACAAGTGTTTGAGTTCTCTGAAGTTATTTTAAGAACATTTGCTTTCAAAATTTGATCAAACGAATATAGACATCTTAATTGAAATTAAAATTAAACTAAATACAATGGTCGTATGATGAAGGGTAAATGAAACACATGCGGATGGAAGAACCTTACAAAATGGCTATTATAGAAAACTCTGCTATCTGAACCTTACATTTCAAAGACAAACTCAGTTATCATAATAGAACAGTAACTTCAATGTGTATTTTCTGAAATTATTTAAAAAGAAAAGTTGGCTCAGATTAAGATGAGTAGCAAGTAATTTATTTTGCTTCCTACGAACATGTTACTGTACATTTTCATTTCTGTAATGTATTGGCTGATAAATTATGAGATCATTTACTGGTCAGTTGATATTAGAGAGAAAGGGGACTTATCTGAAGGGAAGAAAAAAAAAAGAAAAAAAAAAAAAGAAAAAGGAAGATGCTTCCAGAATAGGCCCTAAGATCTGAGGACTATAAAAGCTATATCATAAAAAGCAGATGGAGAAATGAAGGTCAGGTTTCTAATGGTTGTATCTAAATGGTTATTGAATGGCTTTAATGCTGGGTGGGTGTTTGTGTGCATTAAATGTATATAAAAGGTACGTGTAGCAATACTTCCTTTATTCTGCCCCAAAGCGGGTGTTCTTATATTCCCTTAAAGATGGGAATATTCTTATTCTATACCCTAATGCATGTCAGCACAGACTAGAGAAACTTGTAGCTGCTCTACATTATGTAAGTACCAGCCTGAAAAATGACTGAGCCAGAAGCAGGTGAACTCAAGTGATGCTTTAATGTGGCTGCTGTGTACTACCCTCTGTACTGTTTTGTGAACCTTGCAGTTGAGAAAATCAGCAATGGCAAATTATTAAGGCCCCTTCATTCTCTCCAAAGGCCAAGACGTTTCTTTTAATTATACTTTTTCTGCCTCTAGGACTTCCACTTTTTCTCTCTTTGCTTAAAGTCACTATAGCAAATGTGCAGCGAGAAAGGGATTTATATTTGGATTTTTATATAATGACCTGGTTTTATACTGCTCTGAAAATATGATGTGATGTTATTATCCGCATGTACTCTATTCTGTTTCATAAATTTGCCAAAGGATTAACTGTCACTTTAACAAGATATGTAAATACAGTGGAATAATGATTTAAATTTGAGAAGAGAAAGATCAGAGTGGAACAAACTTCAAATGTTTGAACAATCCCTACCGTTACTGTCATGTTGAATATGGTTGATTCAGAATTCTTTTGGATTTTGACAAGTAGTTTCTAATTAGAAAAGAAAAAATGTGTTTGTTATGTTTGTGTTTTTTACTTTTATTGATTTAACTATCTTGGAAAATGTTCTACATTAAGTACTGTTAGGCTAAATTTCTTTTTTGAAATTCCCTACCTCAGAAGAAATACAAGAATGATTCTAAAAAAACCTACCCAAATTTAATGAAAACAAAACTTTTATCAGAATATAATTTTAATATAAAATATTTTTCACATACTTCAGAATTCTTGGTTTTAGTTGTGTAAAAAAGCTTTAGGGGGAATCCTTATGGTAATTCTGATGTGCTTATTGTAAAGCCTAAGAGTGTTTCCACTAGGAAAACTTAATATTTTGAAGTTGTACAGCTAAGTTTTGCAGAGTAACATAAATATACTTCCCACTTATGTACAACACTCCAAAGGTGAACATTACTGCCATTGTTACACTCAGATTAAGTCTGTGATATTTTATGCTTCTACTGTGGAGTTACAAGTTATAGTGCCTTGATAAAACAAATGTTACTTTATTTGTGTAATAATATAAAATCCTAAGGGTTTTTTCATTTACTACGATTCCAGGTATCTGCATCAAGTGCTTGCTTATTTTTTTTTTTTTTATATTTGGCCTCAAAGCTCCCTATGAGTTAAAAAAGTAGTCACTATTAGGGACAGGCATTTCAATTGCTTGCTTCAGAAAGTGTTAACACGATTATAGAAAAATTGATACCATGAGATGGCAGGAAACAATGACTAAGATAATGACAATTTCTTGAACAAAATTTATTTCTCTTACATATTTTGGAAATATGTACTTCCATTAATGTCTTTATTGTCTTTTAACTTTGGATTTTATTCTTTCCATTTAAATACTATTTCTCTAAAATATAATTTATACCTTGTTATTTTCATAATTGTTTCTTCTCCTTGTCTCTAGAACAATTGTTAGCTCCTATTGGGGGAAAAAAAGAAAATTCAAAATTCTAAATATTTCCTTCTACAAACCCCTTCCTACTTCTCATGGTATAAACCAAAGCTTACAATAGATAGAATGAAGTTATTTGGTTTCCATATGTGAAGGCTTCCCTTCTGAATGACAGCGTGATCAAGTCCCTCTGTAAATCTTCAGTAAGCCAAATATAGTTAACGTCATTTATTACATTCTAAAACTTGCAAGGTGTGCTTCATGGCCTTAACACTTATGTTTAGGTTTATCTTTTAATTTTTTAAAAATAATTTTCCTTAATTTTTTTAATAGCAAATACCTAATGTTATTCAGGTGGCTTAATCATTGTTAACTTAAGTGGCTTGTGTTTCTACCCATAATTTTCTTTCCCCAAATTTGTGCCCACACATCAAAAAATAGTCAGGAAAACTAGCTGTTTTCATAGAACTGTGAATTTCTAAAACATATTCATTGCATATGGAAAAATTTTTTAAAGAAAATGGTAGATAAGTGTTTAATTATCGTAAATATCTCCATATGCAAGTTTCAGAAACATTTGTATGTGAACAGGATCATGTTTCCCATATCTTGATAAAAGGAAATGTTACAAACATAAGTATCAGCACAAAATGAATAGGTGTAAAGATTTTTAAAGTGTATCTCACCAGCAAACTGCTTTTTTCCCCCCCATAGTGATTGCTTAGCACCTCTTAATTTGTAGCAATTGCAACATATTTGCTATGAAATTCCCAAATCATATTCTCTTTCAGATGGACAAAACATGCCCTATAAATAATAAGAAGATGGGACCTACTTATTTTCGTAAAGCTGACATAAACTATTATTTCTGATGAGTTTTCCCACAAGCTATAATGACAATTGCAGGAAGTCAGATTCTTGTAGCAAGCTTCAGAGCAACACAATAATTTCTGCCTTTCTGTGCCAACATTCTTTTGGATACACATTGAATTCCAGTGTAATTTTTACTTGGTAACATTTTGAAGATGGAAAAATGTTTAAATGAGTTAAGCATATTCAATACTGTGTTACGATTCATAAAAATAATCAGCTCAATGTGAGAACTTGAAAAAATATGAAGCCTATAGATGAAAAAAATCAGTTGATGTAGTCTTCTGTAACACTTTATTACTGGTTTTGTAAATTTTATGTTAATTTGAGACCAATTAGAATTACAGAACATCACTAGTTATCCAGAGTGAGGCTGATGTCCCTCCAAGTGCTTCAATCTGGTCCAGAGGAGCTACCTCACGAGAGCACAGTACTGGTTTTCAGCCTCATTATTTTTCTCCAGTTTAGGTGATTTATGGGCATTAGTCCAGACACAACAGACAACAAAGTTTCTTTTTTCAGGTTTTGCATTGCAGAAAATGGGATCATAATTTAGCTCTCTATAGTATATAAAAGCAGTAAGGTACACAGAGAGGAAAGTCGTATACATCCTTTTCTATAGTAGTGCTCTAGCAGCTCCAAGTATAACAATCTGTTTTATGGTGACATCAATAGATTTGAACAGGTATAAGTATTAGCCTGCACAAAAGACTTATAAATGATAATTTTGATTGCATTAAAAAGAATTATTTAATCAAAATAAGAAGGTGTTTTTTTTTTTTCTTTTTCTCCCCTGCATAAGCAAAATCCTAGTCCAGGCATGTCCTCTGTCTCACCTTGGGATCTTTGTCTTAGATACCTGTTCATAGCAGTGTATTAACAGTTTCACCTAGTCATAGCTTACTGGTCTTTAACACCAGCCATTGTGTTAAACATGCTTGTTATGAAAGATATTTACAATTCTATGTAGGGTTCCTTTTGAAAAATAAAATGCCTCTGTGTATAGTGTCTAGTTTCTTCTTCAGCCATGCATCCAAAATAGTTTCTTGGAGGTAAATAAAAATTAGAAAGGGGAATGTGGGGTATTTGTTAAGGAATTTAAGTTTGGAGTGTTTAATCATTTAGATTGTCTTTTGTAAGTTTGTTCATTTTTGGGGATGTGTTATAGACATCAGACATATGGAACAAAGCAAACTTATGGTCAAATAGTACAGTACACACAATCTGTAGCTTGTGAACTTATAGGAGCTTATTTGGAAGAGTTTGCAACTGTGCTGAGCAGTTCTTCACAGCTCCCACTTAAAATAAACACTCTTTTTGAAGCCCAGAAGTAGGAGCAAATGACAGTCATTCAGCATATGCACAAATAATTCATAATGTCAAGTCTTGTTTAAAGTCTTGCTAAAGATTATTGACTTGAGATTCAAGATGTATTTGAAAACCATTCAAAAATTACTTCTTTTTGGTTATATGGGTGCTGATGAGGACCCAGCACCAACCTCCATTATACTAGTGCTGTCAGAATATTGCTGCTGGTAAAATACAATTGATACAATCTCTAGATTTCCACTACTTATTTATGTTTCTCCAGTGAAGTATAAGTTCTAATTAAAAATCTCATTTTATAAGAAATTAGAAGACTGTCCTGGATTCTATTTCTTACTTTGGTTAATTTTATTCAAGAAAACTGTTTGAATGACCTAGTAATACATTTAGTGATAAAACCTCATTTTCGTTATGTTTTCTGAATGCTGTGTGCTGTTTCGTAGGTTACACCGGAGAGCTATGCCAGTCAGAGATTGATCATTGCATCCAGCAGCCATGCCAAAATGGAGGTACCTGCTCATCCAACATCAGTGGATTCAGTTGTCAGTGCCCAGAAGGTAAACAGCAAAGACCTATCTAGTACCTCATACAAATCGGTGTTTTGTGGGGTGTACTTAGTCTAAATTTTCAGTTATATTTATATATATATATTCAAATATTTTTAAAGTTGCGCCTTAGGCCATAATTGTAAGCAGAAAAAAAAATCCAGATGAGAAATCTTTGTATAATCAGCAATAGCATATGAAGTATGGTGGGAGCTTAGTGTTCAGTTTATACGTGGTGCAGAAATATTCTCTCATTCTCTGGCACCTCTACAGTAGAAATCAGGCTCCAGCACTGTGAGAAAGGTGAACCTGAGGAGACGTAGGGTGTGGTCTTTGCAGTATTTGCATATTTCTGCATATGGGTCAGTTGGCTAAAATGTGTGCAAGAGCAATAATTCAAAACTAAAGGAATTATTTCAAATGCCCAAAGTTTTAATTCATTCTCCTTTCTATTTGGACTTACTCCTTTCTCTACATGAAAGCCTTTCAGTGATTCGCACTGGCAAACACTGTAAATGTTAACTATGTGAAATGAGGACACCACAATGCTAAAGTGTATGCTTTCATAACAATTTGCTGACTGGCATGGCAGATGCCTAAATTGCTCATAAAAAAAATTATCAGGAGTGAAAGCTCTCAATTATGACACCTTCTATTAGTTATTTATAATTAAGATTAGAACCTTGAACTAATTATATTTCTGTTCGTACTTGATCTTCGGATGTTGTTTTTATTCTGCCAGCACCTTATGCTTGCTCTAAGGGTACAAGTCTTTGATAATGGCTCCAGCAATATATACTTGCTTAATAATGAAGATTATTTGTAATTTCTTTAGACCGATTCCTTGCTTTTCTAGAGTGTTATGCTTTAATGAGTGACCCACTTAACAGCTGTGTTGAAACACACACTCTGACATTTTGACAGCAGTGCAGATCTCTCGGAAGAATTTTGAAAATTGTTTGCCTTATAAGCAGTAGCAAAATTCAGCGAGAAAATTATTAGATGTTAGACTTGGTCAATAACTTACTTGCATTTTTCTTAGGAAATCTGTTCAAGGATCTTTAAGGATGCTTTGCAGGAAATGATCTTTCCAATAATAAATGCTTGGAAAAATTACTACTGGGATTTTTGGTTGTTTTAGAACTGCCATAGTTGTTTCTGTGTGTGGCATACCTTAATTGCTTGCTTCTGATGACCTATTAATGAATATTTTAACCATCTCTCAACTTCTCTCCTACCATCATTTGAGACACTGGCCATGGGACAGGGTTACTGGTGGGCTGAGGTCCCTAGATGGCCACATCACCCATCCTCTGCTGTGGGTGTGCTGTGGTGCTGCGGCTGGGATACGGTGCTTGTAGCACAGCTCTTCAGTGCCTTGCTAAAAGGCATTTATGGCTTGGTTGCTGTGTGGGGTTGTGGCTGTTCTCCTGCTCAAGGAGCTCATGCCAGCGGCAATTAGCCTGTGAACGGGAGTGGGGCAGGCTGCCAGCTCCGCCTGGCCCGCAGGGCCTGGCACAGCCGCAAGCAGCAATGCTGCTCTTGCAAGTGCACCAGCTGGCTGCGCCAAGGGCCCTGTGCCATTTCCCTGTGCCGTGTGGGAGACCTGGAGCACAGGAGAGGAAAACCTTCCCTTCATCTCCTTCCAGAGCTGTTCTCCCCAAAGAGAGTGATGGAGAATTATCTGATGTGCCACTGCTTGATGTGGAGCATTCCTACTGATAGCAGCTTTTCTGCTGCAGGAGAACCAAGTTACTTGCACTCTCTTTTCTCAGTTTTACTTGTGTTTGGTTATCTCTGTGTTATGCCACTTGGTCCTGCAGTCTTGTTGCCTGCTTTGTTTCTTGAATATTTATCTTCTGCTCCTTTCTTTGCCACTGATCCATATTTGTGTTTGATAAGTTTCCAATTGTTTCTGTTGTGTGCTCTGCTTTAAGTAGGCTTATTTTGGCACTGTCATTGTACTATCTTGGTATTTAGGCTGTATGCTTTGCTCTTTTTCTTTCTGGGCACATTGGTACCATTTTCTCAGTATTCTGGTATTTTTGTTTGTTGGCACTTCTATTCTTATTATGTGTTACAAACCTGTGCTCCTTTTCTGCTTGGAGTCTTGAGGTTTTCTATAGTTTCTGGACTTTCCTTAAAGATACGATGTGCTTTTTGACCCTTCCAGAGGAAAGAAAAAAAAAAAATTACAATTGCTTAGCCACTTCAAGAAGTACCTCTCTGCTCATAGACTTTGTTGTTACGTAAACATGTTTTTTGGGTCACCTGTCTGACACTTTGTGTGCAGAGTTACCAGTTCTAGTCTCCCAGTATCACTTCCATGTTTCCAAGAGCAGCCATGTTATAGAGCAAGGATAGAATTGGGGGAAGAGCTGTTACTCTGATTGCTTATTTATATGTCTGACAGGCTCATATGGTATAAATGTTTTCAAAAAGCACTGGGACAACATAAGAAAAAAATTTTACTGAAATATATTTACAACCCTTATTAAAATCAGTTTTCATACATTGACCTGTATTATTTCCAATGCAGAAAAAGGCTTTGGAGGGGATAGAAAGTTTCAGGAATCACTTTCTGGACTGCCCAGTGTTATTTCCCTTAGAAAGAATAGTCTTGTACGTACCATGTCTGAATCTCAGTCCCTTGGACGTGAGAAATTAATTCTTAAGTTTGCAGGAACAAATGTCATCTTGTGTGCATGGTTGCTGCTCTTGAGTGAGCCTGTGATAACTCAAGAGCAGTCCCAAAAGTTCTCCCTGACTCCCTAATAATTACTGTTGTTTCAAAGAGCAAATGCTTCCCATGAAGTTATGTAGCTGTGCTTCCTACTCATGTCCTCACCATAAAGAGGGGAGAGCGTTGGTGCAGAAGTGACACAGTCTGTCTGCAAGGGCCAGTGCTATTGCTCTGGAGTAGCCTAATGGATGTATTGGGTAATAAGGTGTTGCTTTTCCATCTTGTTCTGGAAGTTCACTAATGCCAACGAGCTCAGGAATTCAGATATTTTGTGGAGGGAAAGAAAGGGTTGATGTAATAAAATATATTGTCTAAATTTACTAAAGACTGTATTTCCCATGATTTTTCTTTATTGTTTTGCGGTATTATCCTATTATAGAGGCATATTTTGAGAGTTTTTGTCTGGGTTTTGAAGAGATTTGGTTATTTTTGTAAATACAACAAAGGATAGTTAATTGAAAATTGCAGATGCAATAACTTGCAGATTTGCTATTTTTAGCATGTCCTCAAATTTTCCATTAAAAAAACCCCTACCAAAACCCCATGATATGTTTCGAATTTAAGTGAGGTGTCTTGCTCTGCTCTTATTCTCCTGCTGTGCTTAATAGTAATTGCTTGTTGAGAAGAGGTCTTTCTTTCCGTAGTGCTAATTTAGCACAGTGGGGGAAAGGTAGCCAAGGAGCTTATATATGTGTAATATCTAAAAGACTGGAGATATAATGTGGTTAGGCAGAAAAGGATAAGAGAAGATGGAAAGTATCACAAAGGGAAAAGAAAAAGATGGCAGAAAAAGGAATGAGATGGAGACAATAAGGAATGATCTCGAGATCGTGCATTTCTTTTACAGCTGAGATCTGTGGTTCATGAAAGAAGTGTGTGATAACTTACAGAAGGTGAGATCTGAGGCACTAAAAAGCAGCCTAGATCAGATATGAACATTTCATGATTATTCTTTAGACAATTTTACTGTCTTATGGGTCCTTTACTAAAGAAAGATTCCATTTTTTGTGTGATGCATTGTAGATTTCAATGTCCAAAATATGTCAGAAAATAAATGGCTATCTGAAGTTGTTGAGTCACTTGTACTAAAGAGAAAACTGGACTTTAAACTCAAATTTATAGTGAAGAGCTTAAGCAATACTAAGGACTGAAGAATTTGTTCAAAATTTTGACTCTTTATTATTGTGAAAAGGATGTTTGGGATGTTGTACTTACAATGGGGTAGGGATCTTTGATCATCTTCTTTAAAGTTTCATGATAATAAACATACATTTAGCAAATATTACCTTCAAATGATCATGCAAAGAAATTTCTAGACATTCTAAAAACCTACACATAGTAAACATCTGTCAACCTGAACATGGATATTTGAAATTTATATTCAGAATGATTCCATAAATACCCGAATCACTCTTAAATGTCTCCTCTGATTTTCTTCCACTTATTCTAATGTATAACATACTACTGTACTGACAGCAATATTAATGAAGTTATTAATTTGAGTTGATTGGAGTACAGCTCGTCAGTTTATAAATTTGGTCACTTAATTTTCTTTAAGTTACTGAGAAGCTATGTAAAATCTCAAAGCACCCTGAAGTGGAATTCAATGTACAAATAGTAATTAGAAACATAAAAAAGCTGGTTGGAGTAAGTAAATGTAATTACAATAGATGTTTTGGTGGTGGAGAAACTAGTTATCCTTACTGATATAGTTATTAAAGTCATCGAAATCTTTGTCAAAAGTTTAAAAAAAAAAAAGTGTATGGAAATTGTCTGATCATGTGGTGAGGAAATGCAAGTCCCACTAATCTGTTCCTTACACATGCAAATTTTGTAAAGTTGACAGAATGAAAGACTTGGTACTTGTGTGTATATAAATATATTTGACATATTTTAAACGCTTGGAGAGTCTTTGTTAATTTTGCTCATAAGATAAAATTAAAATAAATTAGTAGTGGAATATGGTTTTGAATAAAGCCAGGTAACAATGAGCAAAGTGGAGATCAGTTATTATAACAAAGAACTAAACTTCTTTTGCAAGATGTTTCTGAAGTTCTGTTACATGTAATTTTAATGTCCTGATGATGTGCGTAGATGAACTGCATTCAGTGTTACAGGAAAACATTAACCTTTGATAAAAATAGCAAGCATTGAGCTGGACAACAACATGAAACTGGCTTGGATTCTTGGGATTTTGCTACTTTCTCTATGCGGAGGTCACCTGCTCTGACAGAAGTGGCAGAAATCTTTTCATTCAGATTAATATATTTTTGAAAAATACTCATCAGCAATAATGGATTTCATAGCCATCCTGTAGAAGGAGATAGAGAGAAAACAATGTTATGATTAGGAGTTTAACATATAGATTACTTGAAATTCACATTTCGGGGCTGATTTTGTTTTACTATTGACAATTTGATTTGACTAGCTGCAGGTGACTACAGCTAGGCAACACACTGAGCAACAGTGCCCTGAAATACCTGTGGGTATTTCTGGAAATACTGGAAAGCAGCAAATTTGTGAATGCTCTTATTGTGGTTTCTGTGGTTTAAAAAAAGTTTGACAGCTATAGAAGATGCTAAGTTGTGATTCATATGTGTTGATTTGCAATAGCAGCTAGAAAATGTACATTGTCACCATGAATTTTAATTTACTGGGAGAACAGAAGTTATTTGCCTAGATTAAGAATAGTTTAAGTTTCAAGGTCTTCACTTTTTCTGGGCTTCATTGTTCATGTAAAAGCCTTCTTCTATAATGTATCTTGCAGATGTGATTCTAACTTCTTTAGGTTTACGTACAATAAACCTATTTATTATCTTGATTCCAGGAAACTAGGTCACACAGCTGTTGTGTATTGAAGATTTCCCAGGGTTACTGGTGATTAGAGAATGCAGAATCCTTATATTGCCATAAGAGAGTTTAATTTACCTGAAGAACATTTTGTTGTTAATTAAAAATTTTTATGGCTGTTTAGTTTCTGGTACTTTCTGCTAATCTAATGTTTTTACCTGGCATCTTCCCAAATTGCTCCCATTTTTTAATAGACTTCTCCTTAATGCTTTAATGGGTCTAACCTCTGTTCATCTTTGTCTGTTAAGACTTAGCTAGGTTTTTATTTAGGATTTATTTTTCAATAAAAATCTTAGAACTACATTTTAATGATTTCTTGTTTCCTTATGATGAGTATTTTTTTTCCCTTTACAGAATTCTGGTGACATTCTATCAGACATCCTGTATTTCCTCATAAACCAATTTTCTATGGGGAAAATAATAAATTGCCTGTATTTCTTTTAATATTTATCCCTGTATTTCAAATCTAAAGATTTTGTAATCCCTAGTCCTAGAAATTCACAAACTTAATTTTTCACATTTGTGTAATTCTTGGAATTAGGTCTAACATAACATTCAGGCAAGTTGGTTGTTCTGCAGACTGTATAAAAAGCAGTTGTACAGTATCTTCAGATAATGTTGAACTTGCTTGATTTGTACATGGCTCTTCTACTTTCAGTAGCCAAGTAATTAAAATCCCACCATGATGAGAAATCTGGCTTTTATCCAGAGCTTTTCTATCTCTGAAAACATTTTCTGATCTAGTTTCCATCATTGCCCTGGAGGACTATAGCAATATATGAAGAATATCACCTGACTTACTACATCTATTCTTCTTGACAGCTAGCCAAATGGTCTGATCCATCTAAGCACAAATATTGTATTGTGGTTTTTAGCAGTATAAATCTTTTCTAATATTGCCTTTCCCCTTTACCTTCCATGTTATTCCTTTGGTAAATTTTGCATTCAGATCTTTCAAATCACCAGTAGTCTTTACATTTCAGCCATGTCCCTGTTACACCAATAATGAACTAGATGCAGGGTTGGGGTTGTGTTAGCTGGCTGAAAACAATTCAGGGGATATTTATCCGCAGATAAATAATCCTGATTTTTTTTTTCTACAGCATTTTATTCTGCTTTCAATCAATGCACCTCTGAATTTGATTTTTAATATTATTATTAGCATTATTTGTTTTCAACAGTTTTATTGATATGGACTTAAATGTACATTTAGAAATACCAAAATAATAGATCTTCAATTTGGATGTGTAACTACTGCTGCTTTGAATATTTTTGGATATTTAACTCATACATAAGACTTGAACTTCCAGAATCAACTAAACATATTTCACAGTGCAGTCAAAGATAGCACAAGGGCAACATGTTTTAGGATATTTTAAACCTGCATATGTTCTTGAAGTGCTTTGTCACTTGAAACATTAGCCATCTGCCAGTAAGCTTCTCTTTGTAGGGAAGATTATTGCAAAGGTTGTAGTGGAGCAGCATTAGTGTCATTGTGTGACCTCAGATCTCCTTGATCCTTTTTAATCCGGTTTCAGAGTTAGTATAGAGATTTCACCAGACTTATTGGCTGATCTCCTCCTGGTAATAGTTAAAAGTCCTTGCAGATTCTTTTAAATCTGTCTGGGATTTTATGATAACAGTACAGGCTTTTTTAATTGTCAGCAAACCATTGCTGGAATTAGATTCTTGATTTTAGGGTTTCCGTTCTTTTTAGTTTCTGATGGTTATGCACTTATCTACAGCAGGAACGTCTAATATAGGATTCCACAATATCTGTTTTTAAGCTCTCCCTCTTCAACGTTGCTGTGCAGGTGGTCCTGATAAAGCCCATGAAGCAATCTGAGCCATGGGTTAGCAAAATGGAGATGGCAGAAGGCTTTTGCCTCTGTTCTTTGCCTGTGCCCTGCCAAACTTGCTTTTCTTTCCTGGTCTGTTGCTGAGTTACTTATGACTAAATTGTTAAAAATTCAATCTCTAGGTTGTTTCTTTTTTTTATTACTTTTTTTTTAAAATTGGATTATTTTTTCTTTGTTTTTCATTCCATAGGTCTGGCGTAAGACTTATGAACATATGAGGGAAACGTGGCTTTTCAAGTCATTTGTCCAGGACCTAATATTATGAGGATGCTACTAAAATCCTGCTACTAACAGTACCCAAGAATATCCTAGTTTTGTCTGGAACTCACAGGGCAGTTGTGGCCTTTCCATCTTTTTCTTAGTTACAATAATCTAAGTTTTGTTAATTCTCTGAGTAGATCCCCGTAGTGCACTCCGTGTGGGTTACTCACCTTTGTTTAATATCCATTTCCCCCTCTTTCTGATGCAGTTCGCTGAGCTTTTCTGATCTATAAAACATGGAGCGTGTCTCCTTGAGGAAACTCTCAGGATATTCAAAATTAATTGCCAGTCTCATTTTGTGTGTCTGTGTGTGTGCTGGAAACTTTAACATCTTTAGGCTGATGATCTCAGCCCTCACTCACTCTTGAAGTCTTGGAGCTCCATCAAGTTGACAGACTATGCTCAGTTCACTTGATCTTTCTGGCCCAGCTTTTCAACAAATCGAATCAATCAAGAACAAATTGTAGAATTTGAACTTTTTAGTACATGTTTGGGGTTTTTTTTGTTATGCTTTAAAATGTAAATTAATCTATTTCTTATGCGCTTGCTTTCAGAAATGCCAGCTCCTGACTTGCTGCCCATGATTACGGTGCTAGAACTACAGTTAAACAAAGTTACAGTTTAACTCACCTGAATGTGAATCATGAATAATTAGAAAAGAAAGAAAATCAAAATGCCCTGAAAGTAACATATCTGTCAAAATTAACCAAAAACTGTTTCCTGATGAATTGTACTTTGCTTGAAATGTGGAATGACATTGTTGATAACAAAAATATTTACTGAGTCAGTAGAAGATAATAAGATGCTGTAAAGTATGTATTGAATGTAGTATTTAGTCTCAATTTTGGTATTCTTCATAAGCTTTATACAATATAGGGGTTCAGTTCTAATACATCAACTGATTTTAATCCAGCAGAGAGACTTTATAGATACAAAAACTATAGAAGTAAGGCCAAAAATCTGCTTCATTCCATCAGGGACAAGATTTCGATATTGAGTGTTAATCCAAAGTGTCACCTGCCATTATTTGTTTTCATGCTCGGAGTTGTTGGCAGGCTGCTGTATAACAGACATCTCATCCATCTTGATCCTTTCTCTCACCATTGGGCACATTTTGTGGTTTGGTGTTTTTGTTTTTGTTTTTGTTTTTTTTGTAAATTTGTTTTTCTCTCTTTCTGATTAAATATTTTTCAAATCCTAGAATAGTTTTTCATGCATTTACTTGTTTTCTTTGCTGTCTGAAATCTTCCTGCAATCTCCTGGGTAGCACTGGCAATGCGGTCTGTTCTTTGTCTTTTAGACTGGCACAACTGCAGTGGTTTACACTTTCTGTTAGAGTAGATTCGTAAAGCTGGCTTGATGGGTGTTGGGTGGAGGTTGGCCTGATTTGCTCCTAATTTCTCATCCCCAGTGATTAGCGTATTGTAATTTTAAGAGCTGTTCTACAATGTAAGATATTCCAGGGAATTTTGAGTCTGAAAAGTGATGGTCTGTACGAATGGACCAGATACTAATAAAAAAATGTTAGAGTTGAATGGAAAGGACAGTTTGCTCTTTTTTTTTTTGGAGGGGTGCTAGAAGTTGAATATTCTTTTCTGCCTTGCTTTTGGGTACAATAACCATGCTTCACATTGCTATGTATGTGATGTATGTGTATGTGATAAAAACTATAGTTAGTATACTGCAATTTGTTCAAATGTTATTATTTTTTACATCTGATTAAAACAACTCCCTTGCAAGGATATCCTTTTCTTTATGTCTAATTTTTACCTGGTGTTGCTTCAATAAATCATTGTCTCTCCTGCTAATAAGAAGTATGTTCTTGTGAAAGGTAATCTTCTAAATTATTGAAGCTCAAGTAAACTCATGTGCTGCTTTAGAGGTTGTTATTCTTAACAAAAGCATTAACAGAAATGAAAAACGGTCACTTTTGGCTTTTTTTTTTTCCAGGCTAATCTGTTCCTGATCTTTAGAAAATGTCTTCTGCTTTTCTAGCCAGATACACTTTGTAAAGTGGATAAGCACTGTCAGATTCAACAAATATTTTTGCACTTCACTGTCTTAATCATATGATAGTATGATTCTGTCTGAAACATCTTCTATCATAACATGTTAATGGATAAAATTAGAGTTGAATATATATAGGAGGTCTGTATTTTTGTAATTTTCATAGAGTAAAAAAATAGGAGTATAGATATGTCAATGGCTTACTTTTAACTTGCTTTAGTTATTAAAATTGTATGCATACCAGAATGTTTACTTATCAAAACCATTTATTTCTTTTAGGGTTTTTAGGAACCTCTTGTGAAGACAAAATAGACCCTTGTGCATCATCTCCCTGCCAGAACAATGGAACCTGTTATGCAGATAGACTTGCCTTCTCCTGCAGTTGTAGTCCTGGATTTACAGGACCTACCTGTGCTCAGCTGATTGACTTCTGCGCTCTGAATCCTTGTGCACATGGCATTTGTCGCAGTGTTGGAACTAGCTACAAATGCCTCTGTATCCCTGGTTTGTACCAGCTATATGTTTTGTAAATCTTCTAGTATTTTTATATGTAGATTCCAATATATAGTTTAAAATTACTTCCTTTTTTTTTCAGTATATAGAACACATTGAGCAGATGTTCTATCTGTTTAGAATAATGATCGTAGGAATCTACATGTTACATTTGGAAAATCAAAAATTGCAGAGTTAGCACTGAAAATACCCACTGAGATCCATATGGCTTGGTTGATATCTACAGTCTGCAAGATAAATCTTTTTAAGGTGAGGTATCGGTGTCATTGAAATTACAAAATTTGGTAGAGAGAATAGAAAATATGACACTGATCATTTGGAAAGGAGTGGAAACAGGCAAGGTAGCTGAACAAAAGTGGAGAATGAAAAAAAAATTGGTTACCCCAAAGGGTTTAGTTCTGCCATCCATGTTTAAATAAATTATCTGTTTGCAGAAGTTCCAGTGATACTGCTTAGATGAGCATAGCTAGTAGACTCAGCTGGTAACTGTTTGATAATATAGCCTAACAGTGCATGGTGTCTGGAATTTTTGCTTCATTGTACCAATGTAACAGAATATTGGGATGCCTATAGCTCCCTGTATGTTTTAGCAATGATAATTAATAGGTGAAGTAGCAGTTAGAATGAATGATATCATGTGCTGCACATCCACTACTACTTAAGCACTTACAGAGTGAAAACCAATAATCTTTGTTTTAATTTGAATAATTTTGGCAGTGTTTTTTTTTTTTTTAAGTCTCTTCCTATAAAACTATAAACTTGAAAACTGCAGCAGTTACGGGGAAGATAAATCCCCAGTGTACAAGGGATAAGCTAAGGAGTGATATTGGATAGTTAGTAGCTCTACATATACATAACGCTGTGACGTGCATGTTGTTCTCTGAAGTTCCTTTCAGAGGAATACCTTCTCTCTGCTGCTTTGCTTTGCCTTGTGGGAAACCAGCTGCAATGCTCTAGCTCTTTTTCCTTCCTTCTCAGTTAGCAGGATGTGGAGGTATCCTACCAATCACAAAAGTTCTGCCTGAAGTAGGAAAGCACTCCTATAGGTGGTGAGTCTCAACATTAGTACATGCCACATCCAGATGCCTTCTTTTTAGCCTGCGCGTAGAAAGAAGTCAGCTTCTTTCTCTTCCAAAAAGAAGTTTCTCCTTTTCCTCCCAAGAAAGAAGCCCACAATCTGTTCCTAGAACAGCTCAGATTAGGATAGTGAGGCTTAGGACAAAAAGAAAGTAAATTAACTGTTTAATTTGACTTTCATGTATTATTCACATTTTGAGGAAGAAAGATGTCACTGCTTGCTGCTTCTGCTTCTTATGGCTTTAGAGCAAGGTGAAACACAGAGAACTCTCCTATTTTCCTTCAAGAGTGAGCTTTTATCTAAGATTCCGTAGCCCATAAAACTGGTATCTCATCTGAAGAGAGATCCCTGAAGACACAAGAATTACCTGCTAATGTCTTTGTCTTGGACGGTATATTGAGTGCACATTTCAAAGTGTTGCTTTCAGTAACTGATGCGTGTGATCTTCAAGGAAATTCCAGATGTTGAGAGTAAAGTTTGAAACTGCTTAAGGATGAAAGCATTCATCACTTTGTAGGAATAATGGATTGATTTTTGAAAATAAGCCATCACTCATTAATTCAATAAATGTGGTAAGAACAGGTTTCAGCGTTATGAATACCTCAGCATAAGGCATTGTGTTGTGTAGCAAGATTCTCACTGATGTATGCTGTCCTGAGAGGGAGGCCACAACATAGTTGTGTTGTTTCACAGTTTTATTGCTGAAATTTTCTTCTTGCAGTGTGTTTTGATTTTTGCAATGAAGATACCTTTAGTAATAGGTTAGACAACTGGCTATATAGTACTTAGTACAGTTACAAAGTTTCTGCATATATAATATAATTATCCTGATGCAGAGCATGATATAACAGTGAAGTCTGTTTTGACTAAATTTTATAAAGCCTTTTGAAAAAAATTGATTTTTGTAGCTCAGCTCAATCAGCAGTCCTAACTTTTCTAGACTCTCTAGTTTTCTTACATTGATTCTGATAGGTCTGAATTTAACTGGTATAGAAAACACTAACTTTCTGTGCATTTTGTGTTGAGTTGTTTCTCCACCAGAATGGATTAGTTTTATTTGTGGACGTGGGGAGTTTGTAATGAAATCTACTAAACCAGCATTTTTAGAAGGTGTCAGAATTAACCATTGAGACGTATTAACTTAATTAACAACAACAAAAAAAAGAAGCCTCCATTTTACGGACAGTTTTTCAGGAAGCATCCTCAATTCTTCCAGAGGGCAGATAGATTTTTGTGGCAAGATAGGTCCAGATGTTTACGTGACCTCAAATGTTTTCATCTGGGATGTTTCTGTGAATGCTGTGGGCAGTTTTCATCTGAACAGAAGAATAGGATTATGTAATGCAGAGGAGTATTTCCTAACATGTGGTTTGTTTTATATATTTCAGGAGGTGAAGATGATAATTCTTTCATTACAAATTTTCAGTCTTCCTTTTTGAAGTGTTTAATTGCTTTGCTGTTCATTTGCATAATAGAGGAATCCTTAGAGAAAAGGATTAGGTATTGAGATGAAGAGCAACAGGCCTAATCATATTTAAATAGAGCTAGCATATCCTGTCTTATTGAGAGCACAAACTAGAATTCATTTCAGTTGATAATTAGTTCCATGTCTGACAAAATATCTTTTTGATTGCAGGTAGCTGAAATTGCCAGGTGCTGTTTTCCTAAATTCATTTTTAGAACTGAGAATTGAATAGTTTAATATTTACCCCTTCATTTTGGATATTCTTCTCCTCACCCAGCCCCCAGAAGGACTAAATAGCAGAGGGAGTGAACAGGAAAAAAGGTTTGAAGTTAAAAAAAAATCCTGAAAGACAGGAAAAAAAGTGCTCAGCAGGTAGTAATGTGAGAGTTACTTGGTACCATCAACCTATTCCTTGATTGGCTAGCAAGTATTTTGTTAACTTGTTCAGATTTGTAACAGAAAGCTGCTGGTTTTCCATCTATTGAATGGTACAAGCAGTTAGGCCATGGTCAAGAAAAATCTCTACAGAGGATGGAGAAGCTATTGAGACGAGGAGCTGCCTAATGCTGGGCAGCAAAGAAAGTGATCAAAATGTATCAATATCCTTTGATCTTTAAGTGGTTTTAAATATATGACTGAAACCACAGTTGGCTGAAAAAAACAGAGATTGATGAAGAGCTTTTTTAAGAATACCAGTGCTGTGTATGCTCTGGGAAGTTCTGAAAAGAATTGTCAGGATTCAGATGCTTTGAATTGTAGACATCAAAACACAAAGAGAGATATTCTACTGTTGTATAAGCAATGGGAAGATACGTCAAGTTAACAGAAACCTGACTTTCTCAATTAGTGTAAAAAATTTTTCTTCTAAATTTCCGGTATAAAAAGGGATCCGATTTCTAAACTGGAGTATCGGGAGCTGTCCAGCACGAGTACCCTTTCCCGAGTCGTCTGTGGTAGGAAAAACTAGGCATTTGTTTTTCCAAGTAAACCAGGGAAGTTTTAATCTTCTTCAGAATGTTCTTTGCCTGTGGTTCAAACAACAGAAAGCTAGTTAAGTATTCTTGGACAAATAAAAGCTTTTTTTCCTGAAATTTGTCACCTAAACCTGATTAGAAGTTGTTGGTTGGGTTTGTTCAAATTAATTTTGTGTCACACAGGACTTAAAAGTAGTCTCACACGTCTCACATTATGGAAACTTATTTTTATTTAAATAATATTCGTGCATTTAAAGAGTGTTTATTTTAAGAATATTATTTTTAAGAATATTATTATATATTTATTTTAAGAATATTATTTGTGCAAATAATATTTGTGCATAGAGGCTGCAGCCAAGACCATATATGGTACTTCTTTAATTGAACTCTTTTGTGTTGCTCCATGTGTGAAATTTAATGGGAAGTATTTAAAAAAAACAATTGTTTTTCCCCAAAATTTTGTAGACTGCTGTAAACTTCACTTTTAAAAATGACAACTTGTTTTAGAAGGACTTCCCTTTACAAATATTACTTGCTTCATATCAAGGTGGAACTAAAGGCCAAATTATGAGAGTTTATCATTAATCTGTCAATAATTTAAAAACTTAGATAACTTATTTCAAAAGATCATTAAAGAACTGCACCTAAGTGGTAGCAAGGTAGGAATAGTCAGAATTTTTTTTGTTCTGTTATGCCTTTTCATTGTTATGAATGTACCATTATGGGTTTTAAATTTTTTTAAAAAATCTCAGTAGCAGGATTTGAACCAATTACCTTCAGAGAATTTCCTTATGAGTTAAAGGCATAGTAGATAAATGGGAGTCAACTTTGTAGATCAGCATTTAGAAAGCATCATAATACACACTTCACCAGTGGTTTGAGTAATTATAGCCTGTAAGGCAGATGAGCAATTAAACTTGAGGATTCCTATGTTCCAATTCCTTAAAAAAAACCCCTGAAGTAGTAACTATAGGGCATGGACTAACCCATTTTTTGTATCTTCATCTAAAAGCAGTTTGATAGAGTGGCTGAGTTACGTCTCTGGTATATTAGAAAGCTGGATTCTGTTTACAATTTTGCCTGCAGAGACTTTGATGATCTCTGTTACAATTAATTGTAAAGTGGATGAATAAAATTTGTGTGCAGTTCAGTAGCATTATCAAGGGTTAATAATAAACATATTGAACTACATAAAGATATTACCATACATTAGTAGGAAAGAAATGATCTCTGCCTCTTGACACTGAGGCTTTCTGGCTTGCAGGCTCTCAGCATCAGTGTGCCAGCTCCTAGACTACTGACTTCGTTGTACAGGAGTCTTTCACTTTCAGACTTGTCCCTGAATTCATACACATTATTTTTTTTAGCTATATTAATGGTACGTTTATTAAATAACATTTTAGAACTCTTTTCTATATTGTTTATATGGTATATCTGAAACATACTATTTCAAAAAATTTAGAACCTGACACTTATTTTTTTTGTGCTCAGTTCTAGGATGCTATGTTCTTTTTTTTTTTGAGGTATTTGGCAGAGGACATAATTTCTTATTACAGAAGCAAAGCGCTGCAGAGTTTTGCCTATATGTGTGACCTGAATACCATCCTTCCTTTATGCACTGTTTCTACTAGCAGGCATAATGTCAGCTGGATTTTCATCCGTGTTACTTCTGCCTCAAAAATTAAACAGAGAGGAATTTTAAACAGTTCCAATTAGCCCAAGGTCTGTGAAAGTCTCCTTGCTTGGTAGGCAGTTTTGTTTCCATGCTTTTTTGGCCAGTGTACAGATTTGAGGAATGATAAAGGATAGTTATTATACTTGCATTTCTGCACAATTTGCAGAATACACACAAACAGGTACTTACTACTAATTTTTTTGTCTGTTGGCTTTCATTGTGAGCGTTGTTATAGATAATCTACATCATGTAATAGCTTGTATAGAAAAGCTAATTTGTATAAGTTAACTTGGAAAGCAGTCTAATACTTCTGAATGTTCCCATTTCCAGAATGGAGGGAAAAAATGTAATTTATTTCTAAGTTGAACATACTTCTTTTTCAAATGTCGGCTGAGAGGGCTCTGTCGAATTCAAAAACCTATGCAACAATACCTACTTTGTATTATATGTGTGATTTTTCAATTGCACATGAAACTTTACCTTTAAATCTTTAATTATATGTTTGCACACCCAAATTATTAATACTTATCACCTGTCCCTTTACAGGTAACAAAGAAATACCCAGTGTTTGGACGTTAGATTCATAGTTTGTGTTGTGTTTTCATGCTCACCCCATGTCAAAGAACTAATGTTGATAAAAATTCTTGTGCTCGTTTGTTGGATTTCTCGCCTAGAGCCTGGTTTATGAAACCAGTGGGATCCCATTGCGTCTATTCATAGAACATTTATTTAGTCCCTGAATCCCAAAGCAGTTTCTTCCTCTTTACACTCCATTATTTTAATAGAGCTGCTGTTATCAATTTCAAATGCAAATATTTAATATATTCTTTTTAATTTTGTCTGGCCCAAAGTGAAGAAATCTATCTAGAAATTGAATAACTTAATATCACAGCAAAGTTTTACATTTGGCTTTCTTAAAGACATAGGGGTATGGAGTTTGAAACTGCAAAGCACATGTACAGACATTAACATCTGTCCTCTACTTTATAACTATATATGATAGCACAAATAGAACGTTTGGGGAAAAAAAAAAAAAAAAAAAAAAAGAGAAGCGTCCGGAAAAGTTCCACAGGGTATGAGGAGTGGCGGCAACTTCAGAAGTAGTACCGTGAAGTAGGTTTTCTCTGCACTTGATTTTTTGCTCATGTTGCTTAATAGATGGTTACAGGAGAGTAGGTTTATGTCAGCACCTTTGCAGAGGCAACTGCAACATTCATTTATAGCCATAGCAATTTTTCTTTTCTCTGTCTTTCCTCTTCCCACATTTTGGAACTGGGACGGGAAATGCAAGCTCTGGCAGAAGTGACTTTAGGTTAATTCCAGTTACAGCTCTCTTGCATTGTATCCCATTAGGTCTTCCCATAAAGGTGGGATTTTTGTCCTGCTGCCTTGAATTGCTGAAGTGTTAAGTGTGGATAAGCCCAGGGAGTCACTGTTGAGTAGCTAGTGTCTGAGAAAGCCTCAAAAACTTCCAACGTTGTTCTTTATTGATTTATAATAGGAATACTAAGCTTCTCCCTCTCTCTTTGGTTAACCTGATAGTGCAGATATTCTCAAGACATTAGCGAGCACTGCTGTATCTTTTGCCCTGTCAACTGCTCTCGAAGTCTTTGGCAAAACCCCTGGGTTCTCATCAGCCTGCATGACACAGATTGTGTGTTCCCTTTCACGTTTTGTCCCTTTGCGGATTTTAACATAGCCATGTGCAAAGAGAGTGCACCTCGGCATGTAACTGTCTGAAGACCATGCCAGAGTATCAGGCAAATATCCTGGCCTCTTCAAGGCAGCCTCCCTGTTGCTTAAGAAAGAGAAAGATAGATTTGGGAATCCAGAGGAGAGTAGCAGTAGATCTGTTCCTGCCTTTGTAAAGACCAGTAGCAGAAAAAAGTCATGTAGAGGGAGAAGAGGTAACGTAGGGACATCTTTATTTTAGGGTTCTTTTTTTTTTAGGTTCCTTGTCCATTCCCCAGCCTCTGAAGAGAGCACATCTGAATGGGACCATCATTGGCAAGGTCTGCTTGAGCTGATGAAGGTGCTGTTATTGAAGGCATATCCAATTTCTAGTGACCTGGAAAAAAGAAGTTTAATAATATTAGTTGCTCTTTTTAAAGCTGCAATGCCCAATGTGGTTTTTTTCCCTGCTCAGGACACAGCAGTTGCAGAAGTGTTGTTAATGTAGGTATTGTTTCTTTCTTTCTGAATATGTCCACAGAAATGTTATATACCACAAAAGGTGCAAATAGCTGTATTTGGCATTGCTTGTGAACATAAAAGCAGCAGAATCACAATGTTACTAGAAAAAGAGGAAGCAACTATACTAGAGTCTGTTATTCTGAAATTATCTATGAAAAATTTTCCTGTTTCCATCTAAATTATTTAATGAAAATATAGAAATTATTTATGTGGTCTTTTTGAGGATATATGTATGAATTCAGTATAATACATGGTTTATATATCAGTATAATTTAAAAGCAGTAATACAAAGAGAAACGCAAGTGAAGAATGATATGGTGCCTCTTAGCTCCATGAGAAGAAACACGCCTTTCCCTCGGGTGCCTGGTCCCACCGCAGAACTTTGGCCACTCACCTCAGAGCAGAAGGAAGCTGCTGGCACCAGGGTGAGGACGGTGAGGGTGAAATCGTGTGTGGGCGAGATCTGCCCTCTCGTGGAGAGAGAAAATATCTTTCCCTCGCTGCGTGCAGTGTCTGACAGCGTGGGCTGTCTTAATCCTAAGGAGGCGATACGATAGTTCATATTGATTTTGGAAACCAGACAACTATTCAGTCACAAATTTCCCTCTGCTCCCTTTGAAAGGTGAGAAGTGTGTAACACGTGGAAAACTTTTTTTTTTTTCCCCTCAAAATATCTAATTACATCTGTGTTCAACACAGGTCATTCCCATATGGTTTTTTTTAAGTTTTCTGCTTTTGGTAGTTTGTATGTTGGCTACAGATGTCATGACATAAGGATATTTCCCTTTATCCTAAGCTAGATAAAATTCATCATAGGTTAATAAAAACCCCATAACATTTAGCATAATTAATTCTTTATTACCTGGCTAACAGCTTTGGAGAAAGTGGTTCTGAAATGTTTCTTAATAACCTACTAGTCCAACTAACTATTTACTATGAAAAGACAATTTTGTGCAAAATCACATGGGTAATACTGCATATACATCTTGTGTGGTACTAACATCTGTTGTATCTTCATACAGTTTTATTTTTAATAATCCATAAGAGGGAGGGGGAATGGAAATGTGTCTGGAGATGGCATTTGTCATATTTTCTATGGTTCTGTGAGAATTTGGGGGAAAATTTAGACTAGGAGAATGAATATAGATTGCCACTTACTAAGATGAGAATCTGCCCCTCTCTGGTTCTTTGTTCATGAAAGATACCCTCATTTCATGTCTATAAATTTTGCTACTAACTAGAGATTATCTGAAGAAGTAAAATCACACTGCAGAATCTACACTTGGTATTTCAGGCCTTTTCCCTGGCATCTTTATTCATGCCCATGGCATCTTTATTTATTGTATGCTCATCCATCTATTGCTTTTATAGCTATATGTAATGAGTAAATCAAGATTTTAAAAAGCATATAAACGCTGTTCCAATGCATAGTATTATATTATAGATTACAAGTATATATTCATGGTATTATATCACACTAATAGGAGGTCGAGAGGAGCATCGGCTATGATAAGTCAAGAAGGTTAAACATTTAACTGATTTAACCAAAATTAATCCATGGTAGGGGTGTGGAAAGAGTGTCCTTATGTACTGTTAACATACCATGACATATCTTCTCTGTATGACTGTTCTTTGCGAAACGATGATTTTAATATGAGAGCATATTTGAAACAGCTTCTTTAATATGTAACATAGACCTTCATCAGAATGAAATTTCAAGAACATTGAGCAAAATTGACAAATAGAGGCAAGATTTTGTTTAAAACAAATAAAAAATGTCCCAATATACATTGTTTTCAGTACCAGGCAAATATTATAAAATAACAGGCCAACAGGAAAAAGAGTGTGCAGTAACCACTGTGTACGAAGTGCCTCTGGGATTACTCTGTGGACAATAGTATGGGCTAGAATTTCTGTCCTCACCTTTTCATGGATGGGTAAAGAAGAGATGGTGCTATGGTTTCATGAAGCCAAACCATTTACTAGAACATCTGAAGCGCTAATTTGTGTTAATTATCCAGTCAATTCTGTTGATGTTAACTGTGTGGTCTTTGGTTTGCTTGAGAGGGAGGTAGGCTGTGTGATGGCCCAAGTCAGATGCTCTGACTTGCAGTTATTAGCAGCGTGTAGCTAACAGTTGAAGAGATGTAGAAAATGCAAAAGTCTGGTCACTCGATTATTTGCTGTAATTTCCAGGAAGAGGGTAAACATTATGAAAGATGCATGTTTTAGTAGAAATATTTGTACTATTTCTATTTGTGCTTTCAAAAAGGTAAGAACATACTTTGTTTAATATATTAAATTCTGAACCTTCCTGTAAAGGTAATTTTGCTAATTATGAAGCACTCCCTGTGCCCCCAAAGAAGGGGGAAACTATTTAGAAAGACTCAAGCAAAGTGCCCCATACTTTTTTCATTGGTCAAACACATTAGCAGTTTTACAATTTTTCTGTGCTAATGCTTGACTGTCAGGGAGAAAGCAGTGCTTATGCTGCATTTAAATGCATTATTTGTACTTATTAAGCATTATGACCAATGTATTTTCTTTGTTTTTCTTGCTGATGTATTAATTGCCTATAAATTTAGATGTTGTTTCTGGATTTGGAAAGCCCCTACCTTAAAGAAAAAAAGAAAAAAAGGAAAAAAAGGAAAAAGAAAGAAGAGAGGAAGCTTTTCATTAACAAAAACATAACATGGGTCTATTGAAGATGAATTAAATAAGCTTCTTGGTATCAAATATAATAGTCTTCAAAATGACCAGGCTTATGATTCTTCATATTTAATACTAAGTAACCAATATAATCAGGCAAACATATTTTAGCATTACACCTAGTTTATTTCTGCTTTTACACTATATTAATTTATGCTGTCGCTTAATATGAGTAGGTACTACTTTGACTTGATACACTACATCTAGAAAGTCATTTCAACTACTGTTAAGACTGATGATTGTATGACACACTAAATAATGAGAAAAGTGCTATTTCAGGTGGATTAACTCCTTATTTCTTACCTCATGATACAAATGACTCAGTGGCCATTAGCAGGTCCCATAGCTTTTCTGTGCTCCTGCTTTCTTTGTCTGCATAATCAGACCATAATACCTGCCTACGGCTTGGAGATACTGTAAAAATTAAGTATCTTAATGCTTCTACAGTGTTTTGACATTGTACAGCATTAAAGTTAAAATACATTATCATTCTGGCTACTGTTACACAATTATCACCACTCTGATGAAAGGTGGCTTTGATGCAAGGATCTGAGAAGGCTAGGAAATACGTTGGTATTAGTTTATTCCTTTTTACAATCAGAGTGTGGTTATTCACGTTGTTCATAGTGGGCTTCGTCACCAGCCACCGTGTTTACAGCCTCACTGTGGTTTATCGCAGGGGCAGTGGCTGGGGCTTCTCAGAACATTGTGCTTCCAGGGTCTTTTTTGTAATTTCACCTGGGGAGCAGATGTCCTTAAAATCAATGTCTTAACATGTATCTGTCTGCACAGTATATTTCAATTAGCAAGCATCTGCTCAAAATCTATATTTGCTGAATTGTTAATTGTTACTGGGAGGTGTTTCATAGCTTGTTTTATTTCCTCTTTGTGTGATTTAGGTTACCATGGCCTTTACTGTGAAGAGGAATATAACGAATGCCTTTCTGCACCCTGCCAGAACGGAGCCACCTGCAGAGACCTCGTCAATAGCTATGAGTGCGTGTGTCTTGCTGAATATGAAGGTAGGATGGGTTTTGCCTCTTGTTTTTTGAAGTGTTCTATGTATTTTTTATGGTAGGTTCTGTTACAAACAGAGATATACAATATCCTCCACTGAGCAGAAATAAATCCCACATCTAAAATTAATGGAAACAAACTTCAATGTACATCCTGATCCCATAATCTTTATTCAAATGAGTAGTTCAGATTTAGCTGGTCTGTGAGAAATGTGTGTCCTTGTGTGGGGACAAATGGCTTCCCTTTGTTCTACTTAGGTGTACTTATTTCTGCTGTTTTTAAGATGTTAGAAAGTGATGGGTTTTTTAAAAAAAAACTTAAGTGTTAAATACAATTTTTCATCAGTTATTGTTAGGAGCCATTACGTGGAGGGCTTTCCAAATTATTTTTTTAGTTATTTTCTCCAGTGAAGTGGTTTAAAAACATAGTAATAAAAGATTAGTATTTGAAACACATTAGCACTAAGGAGTAAAAATGAAAGTTTTATGTTGATTGTTCATTTAGAAGACCATAAAGCCCAGAGACAGTAGTAGGTCTGTGACTGCTTTCCCATGTTAACTGCAGCTATTGCTAGATATGTTTGAATGGAATCAGTCCACAGCATTTCTTAAGGAGTTTATAAAATAGAGCAGAAAAGTATGTGTTTTGCTATACAAACTCTTTTATCTTGCACTGGATTTCAGCTTTACACAGAGCAGCACATATCAGCTATTGTGACGTGTCCCTCTGTGGAGGGCTAAAATGATACTTTTTTTGTGTATTCTGTGTCAAATCATGCTCTGAGAACATTTTGAATGTAATTTTATATCTTACTAGTATTAAAAATATATATATATTTTTTGCGTAGAATGACTTATGTTTTAAGGAACATTACCCCTGCATTTTCTCATTAAGCGTATCAGTCCTTATCTGTGTTGATAAGTAATGCTCACTTAACAGCTGCTTGAGGCTAAATATGTATTTCATGCTGGTGATTGCACTGCTCTGTGACAACAGATACAGAATTCATCATTTTAGAGGCTTAGTGAGGAAATGACCCTCAGCTTTTCATGACAGTTTAAAGAGCACTTAACCATAATGTTATGACTTCATGTTTTGTTCTCATCTGACCTGTATGTGCAGCTGAAAGCACTGTATGCGCAGCACATTTTGCTTTAAATGAAAGCAGGGGACCTGGTCCTGAAAGCAGTTTTTGCTGATTACTGAGCTTTCTTCATTCCAATACTTAAGGTATTCAGGGACACTAATGAATAGAGCTGAGGTATCCAGCTCAAGATACTATGTGGGCCATTAGAGGCCTCAATTTTACCACCACCAACCCGGACCTCCCCGTCTGCAGTCCCCCCTTCTGCCTCCATACCCCCCTGGCTGGCAAACAGACAAGAGCTGTTATCACTGCTCTGGACTGAAGTATGTGCCAGCAGGTACCTGTGGGCTTCTGGCTCTGCTGGCTTCTGCTGCTTAGCTGCAGGATGCTTAGAGTGCTCTGCCTTTTTGCTGCTGACAGACTGACCAAATGATTTCAGCAGGTCTGTAGCGAGTGAGTACATGTGGGTGTGTGTATATATGTATACATATAATATATATATATATATTTAAAATAAGTTGCTCTTATATGTTTTCTAATTATCACTATTAACTTGAGATACTTGTTTTTATATAACTCCTGTAAGCTTGCATTGCTATACATAACTACAGTGTTGAATGCTACAGAACTAAGTTCGTTTTAATCTTTCACTCATTAAATAAATTTGCTTGTATACATACACCTGATGTATCATGTGTCCAATTTCTTCCTTTTTTGTATTGATTTTTCTTTCTCATATTCTTTTCTCTAAAGCTTGTATTTTCTCACTAATTTTACCTCTGTATAGTTCTGCGTCTCAAACTCTCCAAATTGAAATTCACAAACTGCCCAATTCCAGTGCAACACAATTGGTATTCAGGAAAGAGGTTGGGAAGGAGTGAGGCAGGATCAGCTGCATAATTCCTTCACTGTCATTTACTTCTTCATGATTAGAAACATTCTCCTGATGCCAAAGCTGTATTGAAGTTTTTATACATAATAAACAATATGAGTTTATGCTTCTATTGACTATGCATTTTTACAGTTTGCAGGTCAGGATTTAGAAACATGAGCCACCTTAAAAAGTGAAAAATGTGTTTGTAATTTGTAAGTGTTATCACATGGAAGCATTCGGAATCCTGTCCTGCTCTTCAGTTTGTTGAAATTCTTGTAAAAAGTATAAGAATGGGAAAACTTGAAGATAACTAGGATTTTAGCTAAGTGGTCACTTTGGATTCATTCCCAAGCAAAGAATGGTAATAAGATTTAGATTTAGACTTAAAACTTACTTTAATGGATAAATTTAAGCAGGTATTTAAATGCAAGCTAATTTCACTATTGTAGATACATTATAAACAAAGTCCCACCAATCATTCATTATTCATATGTGTACATTTATTTTTTTTGTGTTTCAGTGCCATCCATGCACTGATTAGATCATTCATGTATTGTTTTTTCTAGTTTTATCTGAAAAGTAGATCCAGAGAAAATTATGCATGTAGCAGTGGCAGCAGAGCCTCTCTCCCCATCCCCAGTTGAGAATCTGCTGTGCTTTATGTTCTGTATGCCAGACACGGCTTGCACTGTCTTCTGCAAGGCAAAGCCTACACCTGAGAATGAAAGAGCAAAGGTAGCAGCATGAAGCTGAGCAACCCAATTATTTACTTTTAGCTATACATTTTAATAAATAATTTTTTTTTATTGCCTTAGTTATACTCCTCCATTTCCAGCAAAAGTCAACGAGAGGCATCAGAATGCTTATGTATATTATTAAAGAACTTACTACATAAAATTCTTATTGAAGACAATTATTGTTTACATTTTATTGAAGAATAGTAGATAGCTGATGAGATTATGCTTTATTATACCATTGGTTTTTCATAGACACTCCAGCAGTTCTTGTTAGCAGAAATTGCCGTACCTCTCTTATCCCAAAGCCTCAGTAGGTGGGAAAAGCAGAGAGGAGTCATGTGTGTAAAAAGTTTAGCCACCATAAAATTTATGGCTTTAGTCTTATGGCATTAGCCTAATAATGGTTTGGAGGCTACGCATCATTATCGCATGTACTGATTTCATGCTGTCAATATAGGTCATGTTAATGACAGTTACTAATTTTACCTTTTCAGGAAGGCACTGTGAATTATACAAAGATCCTTGTGTTAACATCAACTGTCAGAACGGTGGCACTTGTGACAGCGAAGGTCTAAATGCTACATGTATTTGTGCACCTGGATATACAGGCAAGTAATTTGTACATTACACAGAACGTCTAGTCGTCAGCATTCACTGTGTCCAAAAGAAGACAAATACCAAGTAAGGCTGTGTCTCTTCAGGGAAACAAATTAATTTGGACTTTGCTGAATTGCAGTCAGTCTAGGGAGAATGAACAGTTCTTGATATTACTTGCAACTGCTTTGAACTTTAAAAATTTTGCAGCAAAAAAAGCCTGTTACTAAAGAGAATTCACTAAGCTAACAGCTATTTAACATGCCTTATGACCTTACTGCTTGAGACTAGATTGCATTTTTAAAATACCATTTTGAAGACTTCCAGGTAAGCCAATATACTAATTGGACACTGTTGAAACTGGAAAATGTTTTAACATTGACCTTAGTTACTGTGAGCTGAAAAAACAACTTACTCTGTTACTGTAATATGCAATTGCTAAAAGCCCTAAAGTGCTTGTTATGAATCAATTTACACTTTCAGAGTAATGGTAAGAAGCCCATTTAATCCTTTGGCCTTGTATTTAAACTGACATGATTGGTGCTAATCCAAGTATCTGCTGTCAAGATAATTTACAACCTGATGCACTGCTAGCCATGTAAGGTAACATCAAATGTGACAGTAATAGATACTACCATAAAATAATATAGATATATTAGATATATAGATACTACAGAACTACATTCATAGCTGTTTTGTAGATCAAATCGTGCTTTCTGGTATGTGGTAATTAAAACGCATTTTTTTGAAAAGAATTAGCTTTCCTTTGTACAGTGGCTGTTTCTCAGAGGCACTGATTATCTACATTATTGTATAGCACTTCAGAATATACATGATAAATTGTTATACCACATTTTCTTGGGATGGAACTTATATTTAAAGAAATGGGACACCCATAATCTGGGTGAGGTCAGTCAAGTCACTTAGCCCTCAGACTTTGTTTTCACCTGGTTGAATGAGGGTAATATTTTCTTCTTGGAGGCTATGTGAGACTTATTTCTTGAAATAGTTATAGAATATTTTTGATGTTCCGAAAATAAAGATGCTATTGAGCTATAATTTGTTTTGCAGCTAGAGAACAATTAAATGACTGGTGATGTACCTGCTATATAGAAGTTTGGTTTTTGTTTTTTTTTTTTTTTTTCCCAATATAAGGTGAAGAATGTGAAATTGATGTAAATGACTGTGACAGCAACCCATGTCACCATTCCGGAACTTGCATAGATCAGCCTGGTGGTTACACCTGCCATTGTCCACATGGATGGGTCGGTGCAAACTGTGAAATACGTAAGTTTTGTAGTTTTCTAAAAATGATACATTATAATAAAGAAATTTATATCTGTCTCTAAATACCTATCTGCCCAAAGACTCTGAATCACCTGTAAATTATCAAAATTCTGTTAAATGCATTTTATTTTAGGCCATAACATTTAAAAAGTGGCTATGAAAGTTAGAAAATTCTGTCTCTGGGCACCCTACTTTCAGATGTGTCGGACTAGATTGTCAGAGATGCTGTCTCACAGCTGGGCATAAAGCAGTTTGCCTTTTAATTGGACTTATGCTTCAGAGCTTACTTTCATACAACCTTGGATAAAGTCGACTTCCATAGCGCTATAAGCATGGTCCTAACAGACTTGTATTGACTTCTGGGCACCTGCAGTTCTAGTGAGGTTTCAGCAAAACAATTTTGAACTTGCTTACCTAAGGAAACAAGTCCTGTGTAATTGTGCTGTGACTTGTGTGTGCGTGCATTTACCAACTTTTTCAGAAATAACTTTTCCAACCATAGGTTGATTTCCACCAAATTTGTTAGAAAGGTAAAGGTCTCCAAAACAAAAGAAGCATTTAGTAAGACTTAAGAGAGGTTCCATTGGCGGGTCTAGTGAAGGAACAGCTTCAGTGTGATCTCGCTGCTTAGTATAGAGAAAAGCTTCAGTGTAAGTGCACCCTTATGGAGCAGTAGAGAGTCCATGAGAGGAGGAAAGTAGGAAGCCCAAGTGTGGAAGAATTAAATGGAAATCAGGCTTCATTAGTTCTGCTCACGGAGCTACTTTGTATTTCCCCAGTGTCTTGTTCTTGGGCTACTGATATTGTCTTTACTAGGGAGTTTAGCTGCGTATTTAACTGCTTGCATGCTCAGGTACTGTGGTCATAGATGCTCAGTTACTGTGGTCATAGGTCCCTTCAAGTCATTAAACAGATACACAAGTTTGCATGAGGGGATTTATACCACTTAGCACAGCTAATGTTGCAGGGATAGGTGATAGATTAAAAAATAAACAGAAGAAAGGACTTTGAAAGCTGCTATTGTACATTCATGAGAAAATGCCTACACAAATGCTGGAGTAAAAAGTGTTTGCTATATCTCTTTTACACAAGGAGCATATGAAGTTTCTCTTTTTTACTCTCTTTTACTTAAACTTTACTTAAACATATCAGCTGCTTTTAAAGTTGATTTCTATTCTTGATGTTAGTCCTTCCTTCAACCCAGAAGACATCTCTGTTCACACCCAGACTGACACAAAAGTTTTATCTTGACAGGTTTATGACCTTCTCTCCCTGTAATTGTTGGTTGTGAATTCAGTTTCAGTGCTTTCTGTTGAAAGCAAAGACTGCAGAAGAGCATTGCTAGCTAGTCCAGAGATGGTGACAGCACTACCTTTCTGTTGTCTCTGTGAATGGCGCACACACTTCCCTGTGTGGTACAGAACCATCGTGACGTTGGGAGCACAATGCTGCGTGCTATCTGTATGCCACACTGCTTATGCTAAAAGATGCTCAGATGAGCTTTTACTGACAAGGCTGCTGTTAGTGATACCTGAAACATGCATGTCCAAGTTGATCCGAAAGGCAATGCAATTCTGCCTGTCTTGGCTAATAAGTAGTGGGCTGACAGACAGATGAGTTTAGTTCTTGGAGAAAGCAATAATCATCCTGGAAACGTACTTGAATGTAGTAACAATTACATTTCTGTTGTGTTATGGAGTGAATAGATGCCAAAGGGAAACAGATGGGCTTGCATGCTTTCTGAGCCCTGCAGATGTGCTATATGAAATCTGTGATGCTTGTTCTGGAGTCCTCCTTTGGCTGTCATGCTCTAGTCACTCAGAGTTTGGCTGTTCGCACCACAGATACATAGTGAGGTGCATATAAACACATGGGAAAATGAGAGAAGCAGAACAGAGGGTGGAAGAAGCCTTTTCTACTGTCCAGCTACTCAGTTATTCCTGCTTCCCCCTGTGAGGGATGCATGCCCCTAAGCACTGTATACAACAGGTAGGTTCAAGCTTACATCTGTGGTTGGTCAATATTAACTCCTTTCTGACCTCGTTTCTAAGTGTACGAGAGAGAGAGTGGATAAAACTCTGCTTAAACTTTGTCCTCTTCAGTGAGGGGATTGTCTCTGCTGGTGCGTATTTCTCTACACATAGCATCTGTTTATAGTTGAACTGCAGTGGCC
The DNA here is from genome assembly GCF_047370975.1 of Nipponia nippon. Classification (NCBI taxonomy): domain Eukaryota; kingdom Metazoa; phylum Chordata; class Aves; order Pelecaniformes; family Threskiornithidae; genus Nipponia; species Nipponia nippon. The sequence goes on from NW_028262391.1 coordinate 18,649,680, forward strand.
TTGCCTGCTGCTCAAGAACTTGGATTTTCTGCTTGTATTACACACTTGCAAACTGTGTAAGTTAAAATGACGGGAAGAAGCAACAGCACTTTGTTGTTGCTGTTTTAAGCCTTTTACTGACTGATTTGTTCTTTTATCTTGTGACTACTATGACAGGAGGCAGGGACTGGCATTGATAACACTGCAAGGCTGATTCTCAACCAGAAATATTAGACCTTTTCTTTCCATCTCAATATTTGGAGAATAAATCATATAGTGTTGTTCATGGCAATTGCTCTCAATTCAAGAGGTTGAAATTACTGTGGTTTTTATCCAACAAATCAGGAATGCTAATAGAGTCTATATATGTAATGATAATATAGGAGATATAAAAAAATGCAATCTTGAAAATTCTGGTTTGGATTGGTCTTAAAGGAATGAAAACAGGAAAAAAAAATCTTTGCATAGTCACATAAAGATACATTTTGAAGAGCAATTAAGTTTAAAATTTGAGGGTTACCAATAGTTTCTTCAATAAGCTTAACATCAGCAAATGTCTGATGTTCCCTTGCTATTAAAGTCACTTTAACGTAGCATCAAAGTAAAATGATGTGTTTTTATGGGATACCGTGATACTTCACAATAGTCAGATATAAGTATGGACATGCAGCCTCTCTAACCAATGCGGTGGCTTATACACAAAGCTGTGGAAGCCCTCCTAAAGTGCTTGGATTTTAACAGGTATATAAAGGATTATGCAAGTAGAGAGGGACTGAGTTTTGAAGAAATCACTTTGCAGAAAGGATTTAAAAGCATTTTGATCTGCAGATTTTTTTCTACAGAACTGTGTATCCATGGGGAGATCTTTGCGCTCACAGTCTTTCCCTGAGCTACGAGTTGACAAACTGATATGAACCCAATTCTAATCATATCTAGAAAGGCCATATCCAGCTCTTTTATAAACAGGTGCAGCACTTCTGATCTCACTGGAGTTGAGTCAGTGGTGCAATGGATTTCTGTTCAGCTCTAAAGACTGAATCTATTAGTAAATCTGCTTCTGTTCATCTTTCCATATCTCCTTGTCATATTTATCATGTTGTTTCAGCAATTTGTACACAATGGTTAATAACGTATTGGAAAATAAATTTAAGCACTGCATACTGACTTCCTTTGTATTGGACCATCCCTCTGAATGCTAGAAAAAGACATGATGAAACCAGGCTCCTCAAGAGGGGGACAAACTGGTGTTCATGAGTCATTGGCTAAATAGATCACATTTTATCTTTTGTGATCTTCTGTTACTAGCCATGAAGAAGGCTGTTGGTACGTAGTCTTTTTTGTAGAACAGCTCTCTATTTACTATTAATAGGTCCCCATTTTTTCACCAGCTCTTTTATCTGCTTGAAGTAACTATCCTAACAGGATTTCAGGGTTATCTTCTCGCCAACCTGTACTCTTCAATTTTCAAGTGCTGTATATACAACAGACTAGACAAGATGTATGTTGCCTGGATGAACGGTGGTATTTATTATATCATCTTATGGTCCTTACCAGTGTTAGCAATTCCAATTAAATAGGATTAAATCAGTCTTAATTACAAAGAGGATATTTTCCCTTTCAAAATGAAATGTATTTGCCTAAAAAGTTAATGGAGCATTCACTGTAAAAATGCTTACAAAATCTCTCATATGAATTCTCTAATGCCTGCTGGTTATTTGTTAATATCATTACCTTTCCCACTTTTGTAATTATTAGTGCAGTTACCAAGGTAAGCCAAACCATGGGGTTACTTGAAAACTAACATTATGAAGAATTTCTAGTACAGACTGTGTGGTGTGCATTGAAATCTAATTCTTAATTAATTTTATGAACATTACTATGACAACTAAGAATACTGTGATTTTCAGCTGTCTTATGTTCTTTCTAATCTTTGGAGTATAAGCTGTTAATCTTCATATTTTTATCTGGTGAGGAAGAAAGGGAGAAATTTCTCTCAGCCTTATCATCCAGAGATGGGAGACACGGAATCTAAATCAGAACTGTCTTGCCATATATCTGAGCACACTAGATCTGAATTTGGCCTAGTCTGACAACCTGACAGAAACCACCGTGTGCGATGAATGTGCTGCAGGAACAGAAATAGAAACCCATCCCGAACTGCACAGAGCACAGCTGTATTCTCTCCCTCATATCCCGACTGGGCAAATTGCAGTAACAGCACTTTAGAAACATTAAATCACAGAATAATTCAGGCTGATCAAAACTTTACTGATCACTGAAGAAGATAACACAAGCAAGCAATCAGTCCTGTAAACTCAGCTCACATTTGTGGACAAAAAGCCTTAGGAAGCCCAAGCTCAGCAGTGCTCCAGGACACCCATTACTATTGTAAACAAAGAGCAGCCATTTCTTCAAACTCTGCCCAGGTGAATCCCACATGTTACAGCTTCAGGCTTTCTCCCTACCTTCCTCTAAAATGGATTTTTTTTTTTTTTTCTGTATTTATACATTCCCCTGTATTTCTACCATAGATGGAGATTATATCCACAGATGCCACTAAACTTGTGATTTCAGCTCAGGTGCTCAACTCAGTTATCTGCCATTATCAACATCCTCAAGAGGTGGCTTCTAAGAATATCTTAACATTCGCAAAGCATATGCTTGATAGCCCTGTTCCCAGACTGTTTGTGATTAAGTAAAGGGAGTTTCTAAACCAGTGCAAAGCAGAAGTCCATTTGAAAAAGGAACAGTCACCTGCTAGAAATAACTTCTGCAGAGTGTCAGATTTCTGTAGTCAGAATGATTCAAGTTGCTTCCTGGTTTGAAATAATTTATGAAACCATAGGCTTAAGACTGCCAAAAATGAACCCTGGAGGGAAGTACGGGTTAATTAGAAATACTCTGACCCATGCTAGAGAAAAACAGATCTGAGGACAGAGGCAATTGGTAGACAATCTGCTTGGCACTGATGGACAATAGTTTGGGCATCAAGAATTTTTATAAAGAAGGTCTGGAATGCATAAATACAAGAAGCTTGGCTTTACTTAACATCTGCTTTGAGACCTCTCAGTGAAATTATGCTTGAGAGAAGACTCTAGTGGGCTCGGTACTGTAGCACCTTATGAGATGCTCTTTTTGTCCTTGAAATGCTGGTTTTGAAGTCTCTGCAGTCTGACGGACATAGGCATAACAAACCCCTGTGTTTCAAATTAAAAACCAAGCATGTTTAATACATATAAAATCACATATTTTAGTGGAAGGGTTCACTCACTATTAGAACAAACTGCACAGAGAATTGGTGGATTCCTAGAAGCTTTTACATAAAACCTGCCTGCCTTTAGAGAGCCTATAGTACATTATAACATAATGAAGAATAACTAGATGAACTTCTATGACTTGGCATATACAGGAGATCAAACTAGATAAGTGTTCCTATATGACCTTAAAAATCTACAAAAAAGATGGGTGAAGGATCAAGATAGTGCTATTCAAATTTGTTGCATGTTAGGCATGGTGACATATCCCTAACAGAGTCTGGGAAGGCTCAAATAACATATCCCCCTAGCTTCAAAAGTCTCCACAGAAATATTGAAAATATATCATAAAATAATTCTATTCAGCAAGAAGGATATAAATTACTAATTAATGATAACCTTTTATTTCTTATTGGCAGATCTGCAGTGGAAGTCCGGGCATATGGCAGAGTCTCTAACAAATATGCCTCGTCACTCCCTCTACATCATAATTGGGGCTCTCTGTGTAGCGTTTGTCCTGATGCTGATCATTCTGATTGTGGGAATATGTCGCATCAGCCGCATCGAATATCAAGGCTCTTCCAGGCCAGCCTATGAAGAATTTTACAACTGTAGAAGCATTGACAGTGAATTCAGTAGTGCAATTGCTTCTATCCGACATGCCAGGTTTGTTCTGGGGATGGTAATTTAAAAGAAATCCATTATGATATGCAATTTCAGTCCATGCGTAGTGCATCTAACTACTGTTGGCAGAGAATGGGCTGCTTCGCTGTGAAAAGACAGGATAATCGGCATTGCTCGTTCTTTTTTGATCCCTATTCTGTTCTCATTTTAAGTGTGATAATCCAGCACAACTCCTTGAAAACAGAGGGAGTTATTCTAAATTTATTTGGTGTATCTGGTGAAGAGGGACAGATGCAGAGTTCTTAACCTGTAAGAACTGCTGTTCGGGATGTAAATACTCTTTAACTGATACACCCAAGTACCTTGATTAGATAGCAAAAGGCATGTTGATTTTTGTGACTAATTTACCAGATTATTTAATAAGACTCTCTTCAAATCACTCATTTTTGTACTCCTGTTTGCCTCAAAATTAGGATCTTTCTTACTTGCTTTCCTAGAGATAGTAATTTTTTTACTTTTAATTTTAATGGAGCACTTGCAAGCCAGGGCATCGAGTATCGGAATAATACAAAAGTAGGACTGGAAGGGATTCAAGAGCTCAAGTGTAAGCCATTGCACTGATATAGTATTAATTATACCTAGCTCCCTGTCAACAGTTGTGTTTAAAAACCTCCGAAGGAGTTAAATAGAGTTAGAAAGGGCTTTTTAAAAATCCAACCTAGATTTGCTTTGCTATGAATTAGGCTGCTTCTTTCTTACTGCTCTTCAGGTTGCCACGAAGAAAAATTTATCACTGTTCCGTTTATAGTAATCATGTACCTCAGGTGTCGTGTGTGTCGTTCGTGTGTTGTCGTCCCCCCCCCTCCCTTTTTTTTTTTATAATAAAACCAAACAAAGCAAAACAACCTTTTTCTTCCCTATCCTAAAATAACTCACTCTTCCAGTATCTTCTCCTGGATCACGTCAGCTTCTTTATTGTCTCCCCGGTTACACGCTCCAGATTGTCTTTCTCTTTTTTTGAAGGGTGGTCCCTAAAGCTGGAAATAGTTCTCCAGCTGAAGCTTTACCTGTACCAAATGAACTGAGTAATTACCTGCTGCATCTTATTTATGGCATTCCTGTTCATACATCTAAAAATAAAACCTGCTTACTTTTTTTTTTTAATTTGCATTACACTAGCAACTGATGATTTAATTTGGTGACCTGTTAGACCTTCTCCTCTAAGCCGTTTTGCTTCCTAGCCAGTATTGTTTCTTCTGTATTTGACATCTTTCTTAATAGGGTAGAACTTTCATTTTTGTTGTTTCTTTTTCGCATGTCTTCAATTTGTCAAGATCACTTCGAATTCCAACAAGAGTGTTCACGTGTGTTACCGTTAAAATGCTTTTAAAAGAATGGAGGGAGACCCGTTCCTGTGCATTGATGTGGAGAAATGTGTGCATATTGGTTGATGATTGCTGGTAATTCATTTTCCAAATACTCCAGTTCTGTTTCAGTGCAAATTAAATAGGTTAATTTGTACCACTGCTGAAGTCATCAGAGTTATCTGAAATGGGTGAGGAGTTCCCACAGACTCAGTTAAGCACATCACAGCTTTGGGCAGTAGCTCTTTAAACTGTTCCAACTAGATTTACAAGAAAACATTTGTTCATTGTCAAAATATATTAGTCAGTAAATATTTCAAAAAGAAAGACGTATATAGTTGATTTAACATAGCAATAAAATCAGTGTTCTTTTAAGTCTTCCCTTGAAGTCTGCTTTGCCACTTAAGCCTTACATCTTTTCCAGTAGGAGCTCAGCATCTCCACACCATACATACCCTGAGAACTCCTTTTTCCTTTAGTAGTGTATCGGGAGAGGAGGGAGTTGCTTTATGGCCCATAAAAAGCTTTATAGTTTTTTATTATGTGGCCTTCTGAATCTCTACTGTTGTGTACTATGCATCTCCAAGGGTGGAGAGCAAGGTGCAAAATGATACTGCTAATCTTTCAAATTAAACACCTCCCAACTAATACTGCAGCAGTGATGAATGTGTCAATCCTGTTCAGTTACTAGTCGCTGAAGTGGTACTTTGCACTTCCCCAAGGACTGGAATTGGTCTCCTGAGGAACAGTGTGAAACACCTGGGTTTTCTTACTTATTTCTTCAAGCAAATTTGGCAGCTTTCTATCTAAGAGTACCAAGGAAAAGCGTACCAGCAAGGCAGGGTCTTTTTAATTTGAACTTTCCCTGGCTTTTACAGTTTCACTGTCAGGTAATGGAAATGATAAAAGATTTCCTATACAAAACCTTTCAAATCTTGGAAGCTGGGCTAATTCAGGTCTTTATTGCTACTGTCTGGATTACTCTGAATGAATCTATGTTTATTACTGAAGGCAGAAGTTTAGAAAACCAAGTTTTCATCAGGGTTAAATAACCTCTGAAGAAGTTTTTAGACTGGGATATATTCATGATGATTTTTCACATCCATATTATGCAGTTAAAAATTACATTATCGGAACTTCTCAATAAAGGGTTTCCCTATCTTGGGAAAGGTGTTTCTACTTAATGCAAATGAAAAGAAATATTTTCATTCTAAATAATTCTCTGTGCCTCTCAGAGAATGGATGCCTTATAAAAATCCAAGGTAGAGCTGCCAAGTCAGGTAATTCAGAGAGGTTTAGTGTGAAGATTATTGTGTTTATTTTGGTTTCAGGAAGATATAAAACACTGATTTGGCCATTCCAATCCAGGAAAAGGAGCACAGCTTTTATAGTTATTTTTGCATAAACTCTTAAATCTCCATATTAAAAATACCAAGGTCTGAATTTTCAGAATTGCTGTATCTAAGAGATCTACTTTCAAGTAACAGATTCTCAGCATTTTCTGAAAATCACTCCCTTTCCCAGTTAGATACCCAAACTTATTAGTAATTTTGAAAAATGGAGGCCTAAGGAAAAGTGAGTAGATTATTTTCTTTAAATGTAAGGTTTCTGTTAGAGTTGGTAGGTGTCCAGGGAGTGTGGATGCTTGTTGCATATTCAGTAAATTATTATTTTAAAATTACTTGTTCATGTTTCTCAGCTGGTCTTTTCTTGATAATTTTTTATAATTTAGTCTTTACTAATCAAGGTACTTGCTGTAAGAGAAAACAAATGTGCTCAAGGATCGTTACTCATAAATGTCTACTTCTAGTGAATATTCTTAGGATTAGCAGATCAGAACTAGATAGTTTTCTAACCAGCTGAAGCACAGCTCTCTTTAGTATTCATTATGCAGACAGTAAATGAATACTCCTTTCATGTTAAAGTTTATACATTTTAAAGCCAGAAGGGAACACTCCAATGAAATAGTTGACCACTGGCTACTGCAGCCATAAGACTTCATTGAACTGGAACCAGGATCTGTTGTTGAAACTGAATCGCTCACTTTAGAAAAGCATCCACACTCGGGTCACAAAATATCTGGTTACAGAGACTGTACTACTGTAAACTTTTTGTGTGTCTAGATATCATTAGCATTAGAGTTCATGCACTACTTACAGCATAGTTTCTTTAATTTTTACTTTCATGTGCTATCTCTTGTTCTGTCTATGTGTAGGTTGAAGAGTCTGGTTCATCAGACTCTGATTAAATCATCTTGTCACAGCAGGGTAAGCTTCTCTCCATTGCACATTCTCCACGTTCCTGTGTTCGAGTCAGCTGTGTTAGACTGCAACATCCTAAGCTTCCTGACTCTGATGAGCTTCAGCACATGCTCATTTCTTCCCATTTCCTGACATAGGTTTCAGTGATGAGTTTGTCAGCTACCTCTTTGTGAAAGTATGATCACATGCACAAGTACTCTGGCCTCCACAACACATGCCAATTGCTTATATACGTCCTCTGCCAGAGTCTCAACTTTGTGGGAACTCCAGGTTTATAGTTCAATTATACTAAGGAACGTAAAATACCACTTGCGCACATGGCCTTTTCTCTGAGTAATGCAGAGGAAATTAATCTTCTCATTCTCCTGCTGTGGAGGCAAGAATAATCCTTTCCTCTGATGGGTATGCCTTTAAAAAAAAAAAAAAAATTCTGGTCTTTCTCTTTTCCTTCTCTTGTTTACACTTTATTTGTGAACTCCTTATACCAGTTGCTGGTTTTGAACAGAGTAGCAACATGTGGTTTCTTTCTTCTGCTTCTGGGGAAACTCTGAACTCCAGCCTATCCCACAGAAGTTGGGGGATAACATTTCACTGGGGTTCAGCTGTCCAATGTTCTCCGAAGTCTTCTCCTTGAGTGGAATTGTTGAGGTTAATGACTGTCTATGGTTAGCCATCTTTTGAAATGTCCTTCTAAGGAAGTGGAGGGGCAACCCCATTCCATATGTGAAGTAGAATTTGCAGTCTCTGTGACACACACACACGCATATACACACACGCACGCGTGGAGCTGCCTGTGCCAAGAGGAATTCCTACATTGAATATATACTGTCCCCAAAATTGTCACAGAACCCTCGGTCTCTCTTTGTCAAGTTACACAGGTCACTCTTATTCAATGTTTCATTGCAAAATATATTTTCTAATTCTCATGTCATTTACTTGACTTTATGGTGATCCCTATGCCACTGGTAAGTATCTCTGATATACACATTGGAACACTATCATCAGTCATGAATGGACACGTCAATGCTAAATACAGAGGCCATAGAACTTCCCTAGTCCTATTGATACACTCTGTTTACCCATCTAAGAACATAATTGTTCATCAGACACAGTATGGCATTAAAGCTAGTGTTAAACTGATTATCCATCATGTCCCCCCAGTCTTTTTCCAGACTCAGTGCTTCCCAGGATTGAGATTTCCCCACATGGCGTATACTCTTTGTTAGATGAATAATGTTGTATTTAGTTGCACTGGAAGAAATCTTTATTCATTTTTTTGTACGTGCTTTCATTGTAAGCAGCCTATTAATTGATCCAGTACACTCTGTAGCAGGGACCTGCATCTTTTCACTATTTATTACCCCTCGAATTGTTTTCTCTTTCAGATTTATTGGTAATTGGTTTATGTTTTCTTTTATGTCATCAATTAAAAGACAAAATAGCATCCTTGTGCAATCCTACCAGATACATGCCCATTGAACTAAGACTTTCCATTTAACAGTTCTGTTTTGAGACCTCTGAGGTTTGTGTTAACTCTGTTTACTGTTACGAGCAGGGACTGGCTTCTGAACCGCCTGATCGAAGCAATGTGGTCTACTAGCTAGATGGCTCAGCCAGGCCGCAAACAACTAGCACATGTACTGTGGTCTTTTCTCAGCATTTTCTAATTAGGGGCACATGTCAACCCTGACCTACACAAGAGAACAGATTTTGTACTGCTTCTCTGTGTGCAACAAGCCATGTGTTCTCTACCTGTCAGAAAGGGCAAAATTTAACTTAAATCACTGGAGAATGTTCATCATTTTGTATCTATGCAAAGCTCTATTTCCTTTAAACCCTTGAGAGTGATAAAGAAAAAGGGTGATTCAGAATTCATTGTTGCCTCTGATTTAGTAAGATGCTATAACTTGATTCCTTCATTCAATTCTTGGAATTTTATCTCATTTACAGAAAATCAGGTTTATCCATCATGATGCTGATAAGCGAATGTGGCCTGTCTGTATTTATTAAAGTAAACTGCAGAAGAAAGCAGACATTCATGCATGGAAATGTGTCTAGTGTGGCCTTATTGACAGCTGAAGTACTTTTTGAAAAATGAAATTTCCACTATATAGATCATAATGCTTCCAGCCATTTTAATTTTGTCAACAATTCTAGATCACTGAAAACAGCCAAGAATTAAATTGCAACAGTCAGGAAGCTGCATAAAAATCTTGGATGAAAATCAAGTTAATTTTGGTTTGGTCTAAATATTATCCTCAAACTCTGAATTTTCTGAATCTCACCTTCCAGTGCGCACAACTTAAATTAATATAGACTTAATATGGTACATAAGAAGGGGATAAAAAGAATCCTTAGTGTGGATCACTACATAAATAAGTCTTTCTGTTTCTGTGTTAATATTTTCTCTGCATCAGGTCCAGAAGGAAAGCGGACTTGACCCTTTTTTGCCTCATTTTCCTGTGATCCTTTTTGTTACTTAAAGTCCTTGTAATTGTAGTCAGAACACTTTAGTCATTTTTTCCACTTTCAAGTTGCATTTTTAGCACTACTTTTGTATCTTAAGAAATGACCAGAAGGGTGATAGACTGTCTATGCAGTGCAAAGGTACCTAAAGGAGTTGTGGCTATGCCAGCACTGGGGCCACGATGACACGCCCGCAGCAGTTCTCTGCACAGGCAGATACAGCCTGGTTCCTAGCAGTGATGGCTGCCCAGGAGGGGCACGCTGCTCATGTGATTCTGTTGCTTGTGAACCTTTGCTAGCTTAGTATGTTTATGTGGCGTTGCAATATCCTAACTGCCATTAATTTTGCCAGTGTTGCAAATAGTGTGCAGCATGTTGATAATTTAAATGTGCTTCACAAGTGGATGTCAGGTTCATTTTTTAAATGCTTTGTCTATAGCTTATAACTCAATTCAGTGCATAACTATTGCATTTCCAAATGCAAATGTCACATAGTTGTCTATTATTTGCTTTTTGTAAATATATATGACCTGACCTTAATATTGGTTGTTAGAGCAGGCTCTAAATTAAAATTCTGGCCTCACTGAAACTGTATTAGTTTCACTCTTGCCTTCCACAGTCTTCCCATATTCTGATACTACTGAATTGTGCAGCAGAATTCCTGTAGCCTTTGATATGAAATCTGTTTCTTGTTTGCAAGATTTTTAATTTTTTTTGTTTGATACATATATTTCAAAAGTCACAGTTCAGATACGTAAACTTCTGTACTTCTGGCATGTTGCAATACAATTTAGAATTTATCTAGGCTCTCTGGGTTTGTTTCTGACTGCATACCATAACTCAGTGGGTTGTTGCCTTTAACGTATTCATACTTCTGTTTGTCACCAAAAGCTTTCTTTTGTTTCCAGGTTTGGCAAGAAATCCCGACCTGCAATGTATGATGCAACCCCCATTGCTTATGAAGATTACAGCCCAGATGACAAACCTTTGGTTACACTGATCAAGACAAAAGATTTGTAATCTAGTGTATCTTTTTTGGATTATTTTTCAAAAGGATGGGCTACTAACCTAATTTAAATATTTTTAAGAAGAAAGCATAATAAGTAATTTAAACCATTAGATGCTTCAGAATTTTCTGTAGAATATTTAAGAACCAATTTTCTGCAGCTTTTAGTTTGGAAAAATATTTTAAAACAGAATTTGTGAACTTCATGAATTACATTTTAATGTACCTTGAGCTCTATAAACTATAAGCTTATGATAGTGTGTGCTTTTTTCTTGGTAGACACTATTACTAAACCCAGATGAGTTTCTTGTGGTTGTTACAGAACAGAAAATAATAATTAATGAGGAGTTCTTTATGACATGTCAGTGCCAGCTTTCTCAGTAGAGGTAGGAAAAATGTGAAGCATAATATGATATATCCATTAATTGAAAAAGTCTAAAATGTTTGTGTTGTGAAAAAGAAACTAGTAAAAATTATTATTCCTAATCTGAATGAATTAGCTTTTGCCTTATTCCATGCATGGATAGATAACCTATTTCTCCATTATTTCCTGAAAGTTGCTGAAACATACTCTTGAGTTGATGTTTGACATTTTTGTAATAGTATTCAGGCTAGGCCTTGTATAATAATTAAAGTGCCTCTTGAGGCAAAGTAAGGGCATGATCCTTTAAACATTGAAATCAATGAGAGACCTTCCATTGACTTCAGTGGGTGCGGGATTGGATCCTACAATTGGACTGAATCTATATTTTTCTTTAAAGGTTAAAGTTTTTTATATTGTGAGTAAACTAAGCATATGGTTTGAGTTGTTTGTTTCCTAAAGGTTGTTGATGTACAGTATCGTTTCATGAAATATTGTGTATTTCTCATAGTGCTTCTTATTTAGGATCAGTATGGGGTTTTTGTGGCTGTATTTGATTGCTTATGGGCTTCTTAAAATTCTTGCTTATTTCAGAAAATATTGAATAAATGTTATCAAGTGAAGATTGCAGCTGTTTCTTTGTTTCTCTTCATTTGAAAGTGCAGTGTTGTCTATAAATTTGAAAGGACATGAGCATATAATGTGCTATAAATAATGCCAAAAGAAGATATTCCAGCTGTTAATTTGAAAAGGAAAAAAATGAGCTTTATTATCAAGGTAATCTCTCAAAAGTGAGACCAATACAGCACTGGAGTAAAGATGCAGTCCTGCAGTCCAAGCCATATGCACTACAACCTGTTCCTGAGTGGATCTGACTGCCAATCGGGGCTCTAAGAGAGTACGTTGTTGTCACAGAGCAACCTGTTTATGTGAGTAGGCTGGATCCGACCTTGTGTTTCAAAGAGGCCTGCTACTGGGGAAGCCAAGACTGCATGGTATAGTGGCAAATTGCTGTCGCTACCTATAGATCCTGCTGCACAGTGCTGTGCTACATCCAGTCAGTGCAGTTATATTACAGGCTGGTAAGCACTGAAGGGCTAAGCTCTGCTTGACCTCTTAATGTTGGGAAATCTTGGGATGCATCCAAAATCTTCATATTTCACATAAATAACATTTTCAGACAGAAAAAAGATGTCACCAGGAACTTCGATCATCTCTGTGTGAGGACAGCCGTTGTCTCGAGCAGTTCTTCCCTTTCCTCGCAACTGCTGACACCTCCAGGCCTCAGATCAGCCACTAAATACAAATGTAATTAAGAACTGTAAAGATAAGAAAGCTGCCACTTACTGTCTTGTTTAGGTGGGCAGAGTGCATCTGGTATGTTACTTTTAATTTTGAATTTCATTATTATTACGGCTTCTGGTTACAGTCATAGCAATTGAATTATTTTCCACATCTTGCACAATTAGTACTGACAAGAGGTAGACAAATTATTGCAAATCAAGCTGTTAAGAGCTGCTAAAATGTAATTTTTATTGTGAGATTACATTCTAGTTCACCACCAAAAAAAAAAGAAGAGAGTAAATGCAGCAGATATGGGCCAAATTTGAAATGTTGTAAAGGAAAGCAAATGAAAACATATTTTAGTAGAACTGTTAACTGTTAAAGGGAAGCACTGCTCAAAGGATTCTCTTACTGTTTGGAATGGCTCGATGGTGAATATGCAGGTTAGTAACACCATGCTGCGTTTGAATTATGGAAATGCCAAATGCATCTCGGAAATCCAGAATACCTTTCCTGACATCCTGTATGTGCTACCATGGGCTTTCAGTGGGGTTGCCCCAAGACAATAATTACTAGTAAGAGACCTAAAGAAACTAGATTCAAGCCTCCCTTTAATTCTTCAGGCACAGTTTTCCATGGCAAAGGTTGTGCATTTGCGCCTGGTGGCTGTCAGACTAGCTTTTATCACGGGTACAGTTTGCTGCTGCTGCTTTATTCCAGGTATGGAAACTTTTGTTTATGGTGACTTCTAGGAATGTTTTAAGAACCCCTTAGAAAGAAGGGTCAAGAACAAGCTATACCCTATGCCGTTTTTTGTAACTTGTGTGGAACAGGGGCAAATACATTGTTGTTGTTATTGATTTGTTAATCACATAGAAAGGAAATACTCATTCTTCAGAGTTTTCTGCCTTTTCGGTCATAAAATATTGTTTTATCTCTGAAGAACTGCAAATCTATACAAAGTGGGGAAACAAGCAACTTGGTTGTTCTAGGGAACATACATATTCATAGTTCATATTTTACAAGAGAGATATTGCAATGAGCAGCAGACCTTCTGCATACAAATCACACCTTGGTAGTGATTCTTGACCATCCTATATTTCTCTCAAGTGACTGACCTGAAAAGATAAGTAATTTGTGAGGAGCTATTTTCCTGTCAGCTTGCAGCCTCTAGCTTCTGTAAATCATCCTGTGCTTCCTGTGAATTGTGCTTTGAAAATTACTTTTTCTCCTTCCAATTTATTTTATTGAACTCTGATGGCATGTTATGCATGCACTATGCCTGAATCCATGCACTTCTGAGATATTTGTGAGGCACTGTACTGCCTGCCAGATGGAGCAGCCCTCAGACCTGGAGGGAACAAACCCATCCTGAGTTTTTTATCCAAGCTTTGAAGCTGCTAGAACAAGTTGGCTACTGTCTTTATATGCCAGATCATGTCTTTCTGAGGATATACATGAATGCAGACAAAGGACACTGGTTATTCCATATCCTTTTCCCAAATCAGAGGAGGTTTGTTGTGTATAGGGAGCAAATATAGATGTATAGCAAATACCACCTGCTGTTAATGTAATACACATGCTTTTTTTGCTGTAAATCACCCACATGCAGAAAGGGGTGATTGTATGTGCTCTTCCCCCTGGCAATGGGCTAACAGCCTCCAGCTCCTCCTGCGGATGGGGACAAGTCTCTGGGCTTGTCATTAACCTCCAGTACTTGTGTGCTCCCCAGGTTTGGCTCTTTTTTTCTTGCTCTTCCCTCTGCAAATAGAACATCCCTGAGTGTTCTTCCCCTAGCAGCATGGACATCTATTCCTGCATGCTTCTTGGTGTGGTGTGAAACTTGCAGTTACAGCTCTGAGTGGATACATGTGCTGACAGGAAAATGCCATGATTTACATGGATTCTGGATGGAGCCAGTCCAAAACGATGAAGACAGTGACCCTGTCCCTGTGGCTGGGCTAACTGCAGTATGATATAAATACAAGGCCCAAGGGAACAGTTGAGCACAACAACCAGAAAACACATGTTGACTAAAAGCATACAAATTGTCCCCATTAAAACCTACAGATGTAACCCTAACTTCAGCTGAGAAAAATTAGACCATTGCCACAGCTCCAGCCTCCATTTGCATCTTGTTTCTAGGAGGTGCTTTGGGAATTGGCATGCTGCCTGTGTGGACTCCAGAGGTGACACAGAGCCGAACCCCTGGCTTGAGAAGCCTTGGTCTCCCACATGGACCAGTTTTCAGTAGCAGACCTTTTCCTTGGGAAGAAGTTGGCTCTTGATCCTCCTTAACTCTAACACGCTCCATCTTCTTCCAAATACACAGTGAAAAACGATGCTGTTGAGGGGTGCAGGCAGCTTGTGAAGGAAGGCAGGGTTTTCCGCCAGCGAGGAAGGCTGGGGACTCATCGCGGCATGCTGTGGTGCGGTGCGCTGCCCCTTGGGTGAGGGCCCCTGGCCTTTCTGCCGCCGGAGAAGGCTGCCAAGCGCAGAGCCATCCATCCACTTGGGAGATCCGTTTTAACCCCCGCTGATGAGTCGCCGTGCCAGGTGTGCAGTGACAGCCCGGGCCGGGCAGCGGCAGCAGCGGCGCTGCCGGGAGCCCGCACCGGGAGCGGGAGATGGCACCGCCATCCCGTGTGTCGCGTGGTGGCCGTCAGCCCTGGGCTCTGCCCCTCCCGCTACTCCGGTGAGGCAGATGGAGGACGAAAGGCCTGCAGACCCAGTCCTGGGCCGGCTGAGCCCCGGGCAAGCGGGCGGTGCAAGCCTGTGGGAGCTCTGTGTGTTCTCAGCTTGCCCTGTTTTTGTTAGCTGGTTAATCAAGTGATGGGCTTGGAGGGAGCCCAACGGCCAGGGATGTGGGCAGAGGCACAGCTGGTCTATGAGTAGTTGCAAAGAGACCTGAGGCACCCCCTGCCATGCATAAGAACCCGGTGTGTTGTCAGTCCAGGCCGGGTAACATCCTGCACCAAAACCAACAGTCTGAGTTTGCTGTTACTCCCTCCACCGCAAACGTAGCCAGCTGCTGCGCTGGCGTGAGGGAAATGAGAACTGAGAAGACGTTTCAGCTCAGTAAAGTGCATCTTCAAATGGCAAAAGTCTCTATGTGGTTAATCCCTTTGAAAACAATGGGAGTTTGAAGATGGTATTTGTGGTGTTTTGGGGGAAGCTGGTTTGGTGTCTCTTTGCGTCTAAAAATATAAAAAATCTGACCATAGATGTATAGCGCTACAGTAAACGTTGCTTGCTTCAGTGAAGTCTCATGCAGTGAAATTTCAGTCACAGCACTGATGTTTTCATCCTATCTCAGCTTCATTTCTGAAAATGGCTTGGCTTTTCTCCAGCAGGCCTTTGTTGACAAATGCCTGAGCAGATATGACATTCCTGAAGATGTGTAGTTTCTCTTTTGATAGTAATAGACACCTGATGAGGAATAAATTCAACACCTCTGAATATCATTCTCTGTGTGGATGGCTGAGAGGAATTAAACAGCCCCTCCTCACTTGTGTTGCCAGAGTTATGCCTACAGGGAGCTCCTTTGCCCCTTCATGTGGCTAAATCCTTCTGTGTCCAAAATTTCTCTGAGATTCCCTGCTCATTTTGCCCACAACTGCTCAGCTTTTGCAGAGCAGACCGGCACACTGCATCAGACAGAGCTGTGCCCCATCCTTACAGCTGAGCAAATCCAGCCCGTCCTCCCTTTGGGTGCCTCCAGCCCGGTTTCAGTGCGAGCTGTTTGCTGCATGACCGATCTCTTTTTCTTTCCCTACCACCATGTTTCCATGCATTCACGTGCTGCTCAGTACTGGCTGGGCTGGAACTGCTATTTGTATGTTACTCTGCTCTCATGTTCCTGACCTCAGAGGGGGTGCAGAAGTACCGGCCTCCCATGGGCTGCTTCTTCCTGCTCGAACATGGAAGGCAGATGAAAACCAGTTCAATTCAGGGAAGGGTTTAGTCTCTGAGGCCATTCCCTGCTATGAATAGTTAAAATGATGACTGTATTATTAAGAGCTAATGAGTTTAGACATGTTACTAACATAAGAATGGGAGCATCAGGGCAGTCTAGTGTGTGCCCAAACCCTCTCATCAAACCTGTTCGCTACTGAGACAAATGCACTGGGTTATGGTTTTCAGGAAACTTTTATCTTGTAACAAAAAAGTGAGTCTGAGGGATTGTTTGTTTGTTTGATTGTTTAAAATATGTTTTATCTCTTGGAGTCTATTATCCCTGTGAAATGCTCTGCACAAACAGGTGAGCAGTGACAGAAGGGCAAAGCACTTAGCCAGTGCCAAATGAGAGAGGTGGAACTGATCTGCTTTATCTTCTCTTTTCAAGTTTGTTCTCTGTGCTGGTTTTGGCTGGGGTAGAGTTAATTTTCTTCACAGTAGCTAGTATGGGGCTATGTTTTGGATTTGTGCTGGAAATAGTGTTGATAACACAGGGATTTTTTCATTACTGCTGAGCAGGGCTTACACAGAGTCAAGACCTTTTCTGCTTCTCACCCCACCCCACCAGCGAGGAGGCTGGGGGTGCACAAGAAGCTGGGAGGGGACACGGCTGGGACAGCTGACCCCAACTGACCAAAGGGCTGTTCCGTACCATATGGCGTCGTGCTCAGCACATAAAGCTGGGGGAAGAAGAAGGAAGAGGGGGACATTTGGAGTGATGGCGTTTGTCTTCCCAGGTAACCGTTATGCGTGATAGAGCCCTGCTTTCCTGGAGATGGCTGAACACCTGCCTGCTGATGAGAAGCAGTGAATGAATTCCATGTTTTGCTTTCTTGCATGCTCAGCTTTTGCTTTACCTATTAAACTGTCTTTATCTCAACCCACCAGTTTTCTCACTTTTAGTCTTCTGATTCTCTCCCCCATCCAGCTGCGGGGGGAGGGAGTGAGCACCTCTGTGGTGCTTAATTGCTGGCTGGGGTTAAACCACGACATTCTCCATTCCCTGAGACTTTGAGTATCCACCAAAACACTGTAGTTCTGTGGGGTCAGGAGCAATAGCATAGGGCAAATTTGACTCTGAACCACCTTTATGTCTGTCTTAAATGTCTCATCAGAGAGGTGGGACCGGCCTGAGTCTGACATCAGAGCAATCATAATAGTGCTGCTACCTGAACTAGCTGGAGATCGTAACAAAGATGGGCAGAGTGCAATGTGGTCTCAGCTCTCACCAGCTCCTTCACAGTCTGATGTGCTGGTCACTGGAGAGGCCTCACTCAGCAGTTGTCTTTGTACTTCTTGACTCTTTCCTCTCTGCTTGCACTAGAGGTGATCCCTCTTGTGCAACTTCTGTGCTGCAGAGCACCCTCTGCAGGACTCAGCATCTGAATCTATTATATCCTTTTTCCCCCTCATATTTTGGAAGAGCTCCAATTAGGTGAAAGTGATTCTTTCTGATGGGAAGTGGTCAACCAGTGGAAACAAACAAAACTTCAAAGTGGTTATGCCCCATACAACCTCATCTGGGCTCAGCTGGCTTCATTTTTTTTCTACAGTGCAAAATGGATAACAAAAATGACCTCTCTGGAAAAGCCAGATTTCTCTGTTATTATGAATTCCAGTTCCAAATCTTCCTTTCAATAAGTTTATGATAAGATGGTTATTGTAAATAAGCTTCCCCTTTAGCAAAGAATAAATCATCAAATAGGCTTTGTTTGGTGAGATCTTTGGCAAAGGAATGTAAATAAATAAGCTAACTGAATAAACTTCTTTATCTGATGTGCTGAGCAGAAAAGGCAGCAAAGTTAATCATTTAGGAAAATAGGCTAGTCTGCTGTGCGTTTTTCAATAACAGACCAGGAAGAGTCTAAGGGAAACAATCTTCTCTAGCTCACTGACCCGGGACTTTTTGCTGGAGTCCCACAGACCAGGAGAGATCATGTTTAGGAGAAGCAATGATATTTCCTCAAGGAGATGCCCTTCCATTTAGATTTTTGATTTGTTTCTTTTCCTGTGGACTGGTCTACTTCCCTTCAGAGGCAGCTCCTTGCAACAGAACAGAGATCTCTTATGAAGCCAGCTGTGACTTCTCTTCCACCTCCTGGGAGTAGTACACACATGGACAATAATCTGAATTTGCAGTATCTTAAACTTTGGACTCCATGTTTCCATATGAGCAAGTGCATGTGTGTAGGCATGTGATCGTACATGGATGTCAGTCCACCACCGCTCGAAGAAATCAGAGTGCAACTGTTCTGATCTTCATCACAGTTTTTATTGGTTTACTTGGATTTGAACTAATCTGAAGTAAATCTGTCTGGAATCTGAGCCTATAAGCCAGACACAAGTTGCACAAGTTAACAAAAATATGTGTAGCTGCTGTGGAAAGAGAAAATAGCCTAATGCAATTAGATGATTTTGGCATGTAGCAGCTGCAAATACGATTAGTTTGTCCACAGAATACTTAGTTCTCACCCCCAATTGTAATGGTGATCATTGCTGGAATGTATCTCACCATCCTTTGCTATCTCGCTTTGCTTGGGCTGTATCTTCTGCCTTGCCACTCTAGGACATTAGCATCTTATGGAGAAATTTAACTGTTGGCACCATAGATGAAGACAAGCAAGAGAAACACATGAAAATTGGTCAATGAAGAGTTCTTGGCTGTGAATCTTTTTGGCAAACCAGAACAGGATGAACTTTTGACACTCTTGACTCATCTATCTCCGTAATTCTTTCATCAGTTAAATCTCTTCTTCCTCCCTTCCCATAAATGCTTTGGTTGATGAAAGACTGCATCTGGTATTGCATCATGACAGCAATATCTCAGCATGACATTGCTCAACCAGGACTGTAGAGTAGTGTAGCGCCTAAATGATGCATTAATAGAGGTGGTGGTCTGTAGCCTATGCAAATGCCCTTGTTTGTCCTCAACCCATGGCTTCCTGTTGCTTCCTTGTTTCAAAGTCTCAGCATTTTGGCATAGTTGCATTTTTGCCCCTTTGGGCGTGTTTGACATACAAATATAAAGCCAAGATTGCTTGGAACTCTTCCTGGGAGGAAAGTATCTACAACTTCTAATAATAACAAAGACAGGACATGTTCATGTCAAAATATCAGCACAAGAAGCTTCTGATCACAGTCAGACCACATGGATTTGACCTATGAATGTATCCATAAGAAAAGAAGTGTAGCCTCAGTCCTCAGGCTGGTGGCTTGGGACACTTCCAAGGTTTGAATAAAAGCCTTTGCAAATGCAGCAGTGGCATTGCAAGCTCTGCCCTACAGCCATAGCTGGAGAAGACCACAAGAGATTCGTGGGTTCTCACTATGAATCTCCTAGTATCAGCACAGCCCTTAAATTCACAGGATAGCGATTTATTATAAATTCAAATAATTGCATGTAATTACATTTGCCTCCTTTGCACTAGGAGAGCTAATAAATGTCTCTGAAATGTTCTGAGACCTTTTCATGAAAGACTTCCATATGTCCATGATTCTAAAAAAAAAGTTTCCCCAAACTTCCCATTTAGCTAGTGACTTACAGTGTGTTTTAGTACATGTGAAATTTATGAATCTATATTAAATCTAACAAATAAAATCTCAGCCAGGTTGAAAAATATGATCAATGCCTTGTTGAATGTGGAAACAATGTTTATGACTGCCCTTCACTGCCAACCCTTGTATACTCTTTGCCTAGTGTATCTGCCTTTGGGCAACCAGCAATTTGTGAAAATACCATCAGGAAGGCTGCTTAAAAATAGCTGTCCCATCTGATGTCTTAGCATACATTCTTGTATCAAAAGAATTGAAATATAATAGTGTATTTACTAGCAATATCTTTCTGGGAATTACGTCTCATGCCCTCAAGCCTATGAAACCAAGACATAGAACCTCAGTTCTCACTCCCTTTCATCTGCGCATCTGACCACTATAAGCTTCAAGAAAACTCTTTGGTAATGAGTATGAGGGCCATGAGGGCAATTTCATGCATGATAAAGCTTCGTTTACCCCAGCTGCCTTCCAGAAGGTTGGCTTTAGCTTCTTTTTTGGAAAAATAATGGCTCAAGTGTACAGTTTCTTCAGGCTCCTAGAAGCCAGCTTATTTCCTATACTGTATTGAGACAGAGAGAGCACGTACAACAGGTTCCAGTTCTGATTCTTTCTCCAAGAGGACAATGCAACACATGGGTAGGTTACAGAGAGCTGAAATCGGTGTTAACTTGCTGAAAACTTTGTGTTTGTAGATCTCATTGAGTGGCATTGATATTTATTCTACAGAGCAGCCTGTGGTTGTTTGACTCACTATATTGCATCTATCATGTGAAGAAGGCAACCAGGCAATAACTGTCATGATGCAGAATAATTTCTTTCAAGGATTCTGTACCTAAGATGTGCTGTCCATAACATCTTATTTGTGCTCTGTACATGACACCAGTACCTCCTATTAATTTAATTTGAACATATATTTCAGTTGTTTTCTCTTCGTATGGCATTTGCTAGAATAGTCTGTCAAAATAAAACTGGCAAAACCATCATGTAAATAAGAAAGGATCTGCTTTTGCACGTGCCTATTATGCCATTCCACTTTCATCTTGCCGTGAATTTGAAATTGAGATTGTTCTACATATAAAAGATGATCACCAGTTATTTTTATCTCCAGTACTCAGCATGCTGCTTCCCCTCTTTCCCCATGCCCTGTGTTGTACTGCGTGTGATAAGGACAAAGCCTGGAGGAGATTTTGAGAGCAGTGAATTAGGTGTGGAGTTTATCAGTTTTCCTCCGTCTTTCACCCATTTCATTTCCACAGAGAGAATATTTTACAGTCCATGGAGATGCCTTAATTCCTGATAGCTTTGAAGAGTTATTATATTTTAATACATGCGAGATTTAAAATAGGGTAGTAAGCTAGCAGTATTGACAGACATGTTAGGTTTAAATCAAAATGCCTCACAGCTGTGATTTACTTAGTGATATGTGTTGCTGAATTTTGAAAGATTTAATTTGGAATAGATTATTGAATGGTAAATATGGTGATGTTTTGATGACATTTTAAAGTTTCATGCAATACACTATGGAATTTCTGTACAAATTAGTTAATACTATCTAATTTTGCTCCACTTTAGGTGACTCCTGTCTGCAGAGAAAACCAAAATCTTCCAACAAAATTGCTACCCTACCCTGGCAGTAGGGCTGGCACTACTCATGTTTTTTTCAATTGTTTTTCAAGAAGCCCTGATTTTGCATAAGCAATATAGTCATATTCTCTCTTTCCATCTGGCAATAACTCTCAAGAAGGGCAGAAATTGCGGGCAGAGAAATAATATCAGACTTCAAATTAACAGTTAAATGTGCTCTTCATTCAGAAGCAACTCAGCCTTGAGATTTCTGAGAATTCATTGTCTCTCTCTTTCGTTTATGTGTCGTCTCTGATTGACGTCCCTCTTCTTCAAACTTCAGTGTCAGGGGTGATTTACGAGTGTAATTTTCTTTTTAATATTCTGCAGCAATAGTTGGCAAATCCCTTCCCTCAGCATGGGGATGTATTCTTCTTTGTCACACACCAAAGAGGCACACAATCCTTAAATTTCTTTAAAAAGACAACGATTAATAAGCTTTTTGAAAGGAAAAATGCAAATCCCACCTCATAATAATCCATCTCATAATTACACATAGATATGTTACTTGTACAAAAACTGCTCTGGCTACGTGGGTTTGGCATTTTATGTGATGGATCCATCAACAGCCCCTCTGATGGCCACGGGTCAGTCTATTTAATGGATCTCTTGCTTTTAGCTTGAAACCAGTTCCTAGATGGCACTGAGCAAAGCCTGTGAGTCCAGCTGCATTGCTGTACTGCGTACTCCTCCAGTTTAAGCATGAGCTTAATGAAGGACTTTTGATGTTTGTTGATTTTCTGTTATGTATTTTTGCTTGTTCTAGGGTTGAAGACATTTTACGTGTTTACAGAGTTCTTCTCTGAGTTGCAAAACTTAGTAAAATCTTGTGTGAAATGTTGATGGCATCAGCCTTATACCTTCAGTGAGGGCTCTGCATGCACTCTGGTTCTCAAAAACTTAGAAGGGACTTGAGTCCCACTAAATGATTGTACACAAGAGGGTGATTCTTGGGCTTCTCTGGATGATTTGTAAATCTATATTTAAAACCTCTGCAGGTATTTGCCGGCAAAACTGTTCACATCCACCCAGCAGCACATGTGTTAGAAATCTTCCCAATAATCAGTGCAGTGCCCATGTTGTGGACCAAGAAGGAGGCCTTCCGCAGTCCACTCACCGATCTATCTTTTCTTAATTAGGACTTGGGCGAATTGGAGCACGGTTTCCTCCTTGAACTCAGCCCTGTTTCCTGTCTCACACATTTTATAGTCTAGAACCACTGCAGAGCAGGGAATACGTGTGTCCCTTGTCCTACAATGCTTTTGGGTTTCTGCCCCTTTATGTGCTTTGACGTAGTCAGACATTAGTGTTTTGTCAGTACCAGTTGTTGATTGTGGCGATCAGTGAGGTTGCATTAAACAAATGACATTGTTAGCGTTGCATATCCTCTTACACCCTCTGCCATGAACATCTCAGCAGTGTAATGTGAAAATTATCTGGTTTTAGCTGTGAAAGAACCTTTGCACGCACAGATGTTTCCAGGAGAATTTGGGTTGTTGTAACAGTGGCTCTTTACATCCCCATGCTCAAGTTGGGGAAGGAGAAGCATCTCCCAGATTGGCACATTGTTGACCAGTCTCCTTATGCCTATGAATAACTAGGGGGTACATGTCACTGAAATGGGAAGTGTGGCTTTTAGTGAACTTCCTATTTTCACAGATAAACTTGAGTAGTTGGAAATTGTGAAATCTAGCTGACAGATTGCCAAACCTTTTTCTTGCCATAGTGATGCTCTGCAAACACAAATTTTGATTGTAGACTGCTAAAAGTCTCTTTTCTTGGTAAATTTTCTTATTCTGAGGGAATATCCAGTGCATATAAAATTGCCCGAATATTTATTTATCACCTATGATTCTTCATTCCTTTTTATAATTCCATTGTCTTCGATGTTCTCTTTAAAAACAGCTTATCTATACAGACATGATTCTCCTCTTGCTTATGTTGTTAAAAAACAGAGGTAATTTAAATTAAGTTCACAGAGTCTCATCTGTACAACTCAGAAAAGAGTCATGGACAGGAGCTATGAAGATGCCATGGATTTAGCTTGGTGTAAAACTGATGTGGGATGATCGTGATCTCTGTACAGGTTTGTGGAGGTATAGATTTCTCTTTATCACAGACAAATAAGTATTTAATAATCATCAGGAGTAATTCACAAATAAAAACAGTACAGTCAAACATGCACAGAGCTGACAGGGGTCTTAATAGGTCTTGTTTCAAGTTCGCCTGGACCTAGGAGAGAACGAAGATGTAAGTATCCGGCACCTGTCAACTGGAAGATTTTGTCCCAGTCGTTTTCTGCTGCTTACGAGATTAATTGGTGCATTAAGAGCTGGACTTGTGCTTCTTTGGGTATGTTAATGCAAGATTTGCTGCTAGAGGCTGTCTGGGAAATGTCATTGTCCCTGCAAGGAGGTGTCTGGCCAACAGCTGTGTCACTGTCGCTGTGGTGGGAACACTCCCTGGGGAGGTGAGGGCTTCTCCCGTCCTGTCTCCCTGGTCTTTCCTTTGCCTCCTGCATGTCATCACTGCCCCCAAACCCCTCTGTCCTTTGGCTTCCTCAGGTTCTGAACCTCGAGTTTTTTCCCCTTCTCATCCTTGCTGCTCCCTCCTCCCAGTCCCGCTTCCTCTGAGGGGATCCCTTGGGACACATCCCACACTTGGCCCCCCCAGAGCCCTGGATAGCTCAGCCTTTCCTAGCACCGCAGCTGGAGACTGGTGACTGCCAAAACTACTCCCTGCACCTGCCCTGCCTTTTTCCCGTCCCCACGCCCGTGTGCCTCCCGCAGAGGGGCTGGTGCCCGGCCCGCAGCCTCTCAGCTGCACCCGCCTCCTCCTGCTTTCTCCAGGCGCTTTTCTTGCTGCCTCCGTGGCCCAGATTCGGATGGCCTGAATTCCCCACGGCCCGGTGCTTCCTGCCGGCTGGCGCGAGGCCTCCGAGGCGCAGAGCCAGCAGGCCGCCTTCGCCCAGGGAGCTGGTGCAAAACGCAGCCCCCGAGCCCGAGCCCTCCCCCCGCAGCCCGGCTGCTGCCAAAATCCACAGATTCATCCTTTCTTTCCTGATGCTGGTTAGGAAAAAAGGGGCATGGTCAGTACTGATGTGGGGGGGTTGGCAGCTCCGAAAGATTGAATTTGTGTTTCCTGGCAGGCTGACGCCCCTGCTTCTCTCGCTCACCGGGGGCTCCTGCTGGCTGCAATGGAGGTGCTGCCTGGCAGAGATGATTGGAATACTAAGAGTAAAACTTGCTTGGCCTTTTATTATCACATATTTTGTCCTGCACAGAACTGATGCAGCCTTTTAAATCCATGCAAGACCTTTGCAGCAACCTCCCTTCTGCACTTGTTGACCTACCATGGCTTTGGTGGCTTATTTTCACTGATGCTATGAGTAGGACCGGTATAGTGCCAATGTGAGGGAGAAGTGAGAGCAAATACCTGCCTTTCTAAAGATGAGGCCAAAAGGTGAGAAGAAAAAAGGGATATCACATAAATACAGCCAATAGGCCGCTACCTGTGAATTGAATGCATTTATTTAGTCCAGGCACCTTCAAAATCATCCTCCAAGTTATTTTTGGTAGAGGAAGAGAAGTAGCTACCTGAGTACTCAGGGAAGGCAGTGGGGTAGTTACAGCTGAAGAGGTAATCAGAAATGCAACCTCTTTTGGCACCAGCACAGGCCATTAAAGACACCTGGTTGCTATGGGAACCCCAGCAAGAGCTTCTCAAACAAATTGGAAATCAGGACTTCATTACACCCAGCAAGCCCAGCCTGGATGGGTGTGAGAATATGGTGTATCAGAACCTGAATTATCTCCTTCCCTGGGATACTTACTGCTGCCTCAATTTCACAAATCATTAACACCGCATTGCTTCAGGTTTATAGCATCTCCCGATGCCATTTTAAAATACTTGCAAAGGGGATAATGAGCCAGATGCACTGTGAGCAGAAGCGGCCTCAGCTGAACCACCTTTGGTGGAGCTGCACTCCCGTGTCTGTGCAATAATCCTAATGCACCTACATAATCAGAATAAAAATGGCTACCTAAATAAGGGTACAGCAGTGCTGGGATTATACGGTAAGCAAGCATGTAAATAAATTTCCCTTTCAATTTACCAAAACACAATACTGAAAGGAAATCAAGGACCTTTGGAGATATGTGGTCTGCATTTTGCCAGTGTTTGAATGAGACATCTTTGCTGTTGAATTGCTCCTACTTTAACAGCAACCATGCTTTAGGCAGCTGCTAGGTAAGGAATGCAGAGCCAGATCTTTAGATGCTGCTGTACCTATCAAAGGGTGTATATCTGCCATTTAGATGTCACCGTAATGTCAGTTGCTTCTCAGTAGCCCCTGAACCCTGCACATGATTGAATCCCCTCAAAATGCAGGTTTCCGTTGCCAGCATTTGCAAACTACCAATGCTCTGATGCTGCCCCCAGCTACTGCTTGCCTGCATCCCATGGCCGGACGCGACGCTGGAGGCCCACCCTGGCTGTGTCCTCCCCAAGCAATGCCCGCCGCGCAGCTCTCCCGTGCTGAGTCTCCAGAATACGCATCCTGCCACGGGAGCTGGAAATCTCTAACTTGGGTATTTACTCTGCCGTATTTATATGACATGAAGTTGAGATCATGCCATCCTATGTAGCTTTGCCATCTGCAAGACATGAAGTTCTACATTAAAATATATTTATTGTTAACTTGAATGTTAAAATATGGTAGTTGTCAAAGAAAACAGTTTGAATTACTTGGATACTGTATTTTGGGTTGCTTAGGCACAAAACATTTTTTCAGAAAGCTATCAGAAAATGCATACAATGTATCTGGTGTCCTTTATCTATGCAAGGATGCTGTATTTGCCTGGAGCGAGCTGACAACATGTTTAAGAGTAATGAGCGTATTTAGATTTTGGAAATATGTTATTAATTACAGCACTTTACACAACATTAAATTTGCTAATTAGGCAAACTTACCCTGCAAAAGCAAAAACCAAGGTAAACTGAATTCTTAAGGAAAAAAAAGATGCTTTTAACGACTCATGCACACTTTGTAAACTTGCGTAATCAAAAAAGAGGATCTTGGAATCACAATTTGCGAAGTCTGCACAATA
Organism: Nipponia nippon; assembly: GCF_047370975.1. NCBI lineage: Eukaryota > Metazoa > Chordata > Aves > Pelecaniformes > Threskiornithidae > Nipponia > Nipponia nippon. Next base: position 18,676,519 of record NW_028262391.1, read on the forward strand.
TTTGGGGAAGCAGCATTTAAATAACTGAATGACTCTTCTAGTGATGTTTCAGTCAGAAGTAATAGTGCTCCTAAAGCTAAATGGAGCTTGTGAAGTCCAATAATTTATTGGGGTCAGCAATTAGACAATTTTAGTTAATTAAAAAGGCAATGTCTGCAGTACAAAAAAAAAAGTGAGTTTATTTTTGTTTTCAAATGCAAAGGAGCCATGTTGCTATAAACACCTTACATTAGGGTATGAGATGGTGCAAAAGGAAGGAAAACTAAGTAACTAGGAGCCATTAAAAGAGAGACAATATCCTGGAGTCACTGGAAACACTTCAGCTTTACTGTGTGAATAGAAGCGAAATTGGTCCTATTGCATCAAATACTCCCCTTTGAAACGAGAGAACTCCCCTGGCTCCAGTATTTCTGTCCTGTGAGCACGGAAGTGAAGGAGCCTGAGAGAAGTGGGACCAACCTGCGTAATGTATTGCAGTCTTTGGAAAGAACTGTCTTAATATTAACTTATTACAAGAAGAGAAACTCCACAATTTGGCACAGTAAAAGGAAAATTAATAAAAAAAAATATCTGTATCTTCTTACAGGCACATTCTGGAACACGGTACATCCTGGAAATATGAATTCATGCTATTTATTTAAGCAAACGCAAAAGATTTCTGACTGGCTGGGAGCAGAACTTACCTAATGCAGAACAGCTTAGATAACCAATAAAAATGATGCTTGGATTGAAATATTAGAAAGTCTAGGTAAAAATGACCTCATCTCAGTGAGACTGTGACATGAAGTCACCTGAGTTTAACTGATCATTTCCTGAGCTGGGCTCTGGCTGGTGCCCTGGCCACCCCGGCAAAAAAGCAAGCTTCCCGCAGGGGTGTTGTGGGGCAGGTCTGAAAGGGCAAAGGCAGGGCTGACTTTCTTGACATGGCTGTAACCCATGTGATGCTCGAGCACTCCTGGAGGCTGAACAAACCCAAGCAGGGTGGCTCCGTAGCTGTCTTGTCCCCACAGCACTGCTCGCTGTCTCAGCTCACAGATTGCGTTTTAATCAACCAGTTTGATTTCAGAAATCTGCAGTCAAGTTGCTCCTCTCTACCCGTAAGCATATTCCTACCTTCCTGTCATACAACCTCAGTCTGAAGCCTACAGCATTCATTTTCTCTGTTTTCACATCCTTTTGGAAATTGAGTAAGCGACTGTTTCTGCTTGTTTGTTCTAATAGCTTGCCACCCATTTTGCAGTAAATGCAGATTTCCCTCCCAGTTGTTTTAGTTTGTCTAAAAGTCATGTAAACTAAGAGAGAAGCAGCCTCCAGCCATAGGGTTGGTCTCCTGCTAATTGCAGATCCTGAACTTCCTTTGTGCACTGCTGCTGAGGACAGCCCGGGTTGTGCCTGCTCCCAGCTGAGGACAGCCCGGGTTGTGCCTGCTCCCAGCTGGTTCAGGCAGCGGTGGTGGGAGGATTTACCCGTATGGGAAGGATCAATGAAACTGCTCCAGAGTTCACTTGAGGAAGAGTGAGGCTTTTAGAAAATGCACAGGAGTGTAAGCATCAGTCAGAAGAAACAAGAGGGTGAACAGGACACAGTGTTTGCTCAGCGAGTGGGAAGGGGAGAGCTCCGGTGGGTGTCTCGGTCAGGAGCTGGTGCAGGGTTAGTGCTTCCCTTTCTGGAGAGCAGAGGGTGATGCATCAGTAAATGAAGCTGCAAGACTTGAATTGCTTTAATTAGGCCATCACTGCTAAGGGATGTACCCGTGAAGTGTTCTCAGAAACAATTTAAAAGTTTACATTCATTGAGGTCTCACTCTGACCAGATGCAGTCTCACCCGAATCCTGCAACGTGTCTCAGGGTGTTGGTCCCCGAGACGCCACAGCAGCTGTGTGGCCTCACAAGGGACAGTGTTTCTTTGCAAGTGAACCTGATGCCACCCCAAACCTTGGCTTTTTGTGAAGATGCCCTTAAACATTGCTTTGCTTTGCTATTTAAAGCACCGACACTGAAATGATATCCCACATGCCCCTCGGGCTCATGCACCCGCAGAGCATTTGGGAGCCTGGCTTGCAGGCTGCGGGGTGTGGTGGTTAGTGCTCAGGACAAGTATGACACATGCTCCTTTGGTTTTTTACTAAATCATCCCAGCACCCAAGCGTGAGGCGCTGCCTGGGCGGCCTCGGGTCAGCAGGGACGGCTGGGGGTGCCTTTGTGCCTGGAAAAATGTTCTTTGGTGCAGTTCAGGAGCCTGCAGAGACTTTCCCTTTTCTGTGGCATTTCTGATCTCCACTGGGAAGAGCAATGCCTGCGTGTCCCTGCACAAGCCCGGGGCAGAGCGTGCACGTGCCCTTGCGAGTGCTGGGGCAGAGCTGTGGGAAAGCCCCCACCCCACCGCCCCCACTGCTTCCCTCTGAGCTGGATCAGGGCAGCCCGGGCCCTGTGGCTGCGCCGTGCTCCTGGCACTGCTCCCTCCATTGTGCCTGGCAGCCAGGATGTGGCTCTGCCGCGTCTTAAGATGTCACCCGAGCACCAAAGTCATTTAGGTACTTCTGGACGTTTTGCCTTTAACCTCCTGGATAGCAAAAGAGGGCTCAGGTCTGTTTTTTTGCCTTTTACTGTGTGAAGGGAGATTCCATGCCTGGTTAGGGTGCTGTTAGCCAACAGCTCACTTGAGGCCAGCAGCAGAATCACCTCCCCTTCCCAACAGGTGCCACGGAGCAGATCCATCTAAGGAGATGGAAACATCAAGTCAGATAATTCTGAGGGTGATGTGAATGTTGCGATTCATATGTTATTTTAATAACATTGACAACAATTTTCCTTATACGCCCGTGTGGTGGCTGTAGCTGTGACTGGTGCTGCTGCTGTGGTGTAGCTCCGGTAAGCCACCGTGCGGGTGTATCCAGCAGGTCTGGGGGGAGCTGGGTGCGCGCTGTGGGTACAGCCGGGACTGGGGACGGCAGGAGATGAGGTTTTGCACCTCAGTGTTTGGAAACAAATCTGTCGACTGCAAGTGCTGTGCCTTCATCTGCTGCTCCCTACTCTGCAAGGCTTAGGGGTTCGAAATGGTGGTATTTCTGTGGTTCCCACGGCTCAGGCCTCACGCAGGGCAGGGGCAGGAGGAGCCAGAAGCGCAGCTGGGGCCTGGGCTGGAAGGCGAGGGCGAGTGCAGCTTTGGCAGTGCTGGGGCAGCTCCCCACGGCGCTGTGCCCCCACTCCTCTGTCCGCACCCCAAATGTAGCACCAGAGGTTCGCGTTGTTTGTGGTGTAAGGCGGTCGAGACGCACCATGGGGTATTTTACCACTCCATAGCAGGAGAAGACAGATCCCAAAGCCCGTCCCTGCCCTGCCGGAGCTGTTGATGCCAGTGCTGTGAAACAGCTGAGCTCAGTGCTGGCGTGGCGCAGGCCCCTCGGCCACCCGCGGGCTGACAGGACAGGAGGGACCCTGACCCCGGCCGGTGTCTCCCGGTGCTCCCTGCCCCTTCAACGCCCTGGGCACGGGCAGGGCCGTACGGAGCAGGGCAGCTTGGGAGTGGTGTAAACCTCTCGAAGAAGAGGAGGAAAAAGTTTCAGCTGCCGTGAGAAAGGCTGCCCCTGGGGAGGGCGCCCCTGGGGGGCCCCCTCCGTCCTCCCATGCAGCGGACAGCGAGTGCGAGCGGGGCGGTTGGCACCTCTGCCCGGGGAGACCGATGCCGGGGCGCGCCGGAGCCTGCCGGCAGCCGGGAACGGCTGCGCCGCGCCGGTCCCCGGAGAGCGGCCGCAGGTGGAGGCCACCCCGCGGGGGTGCGGTGCCGCGGGACGGGACGGGACGGGACGGCCGCTCCCCGCGCTGCTCGGCGGCGCCGCGCGTGGCCCCCGCCCCCGCGGCAGACACGCGTGGGCGGGGCGTGGGCGGAGCGGCGGGGCGGGGCGGGGCGGGGAGCGGCGCGGCGCGGAGCGGAGCGCGCCCGCAGAGAGCAGCGCTCGGCGCCCGCTCGGCAGCGCCTCCCGCCGCCGCGGCACCATGTGGCAGCCGGCCACGGAGCGGCTGCAGGTAGGCGCGGGCCGGGGCCGAGCCCGAGCAGGGCGGCGGGGGCTGTGGCGGTGGGAGCGGGGCCGGCGGAGCATCACCCCACGGTACCGGGAGTTTGTTGCAACTTCTTCCTCTGCCTCCGCGGAGGGTGGGTGTGCGGGGGGGAGCGGGGCACGCACGCACGCACTCAGACAGACACACGCACACAGACAGACACAGTGCGGGGGGAGGGAGGCAGGCGCTGCCCGGCAGCATCCCGGGTCCTGGCTGCCGCTGCCCGGCGGCTCCGGGGCTCCCGGCGGGGCTTTGGTGCCGGCGGGCGGGGGCGGCGCGGCTGCGGCCACCCCGGCCCCGGGAGGCGACGCGGCTCGGTGGGGTTTTGGCGGGGGAAGCGCGGTTTGGGGGGCTTCTTCCCCGCGCACCCCTCAGGTGAGGGGGAGCCCCGCCGGCCCCGCCGCCGCCTGCATCCGCGGGGGACACAAAATCCTGCGGGAGCCGTTTGCCTCCCCTAAATCCACAGGTCCGGGTGGCTCCTGGGAACTTGGGTCCCCCCGCGCCGCCTCTCCGCGCCCCGCCGGGCGGCCCGCACCCTCTTGCAGCGGGTCGGGCTCTGCTAGCCCGGGGCTCTGTCTTTTTTTAATGTATGCTTTTATGCATATTTCATATTCAGGGTGAAATCTGAGACAGGCGGAGAGCAAGGTGAAATAAAACTCACTTTGTAGTTCCACTGTGTTGGCTTCATATAGTTTTCCAGAGCAAGTGTCTAGTGAGAGAGAACTGGACGTTTCAAGTAAGAATCAATGGTCTTAGCTGATGACAAGAAAAGGTTATTATTGCTTTTGCAATTCAAATTGAGAATTTGCTTTGATATCATCAAGCAGAAAATTCAGTGGTTTGATTTGAGTTGAGTAAAGCCAATCTGAGCAGGTCCATGAGCTTTAATCTGCACCAGCCAGTAATGGGAATAATTCCTGTTCTTAAAAAGACATACTTTTCTCTACAACGAGAAACTTGATTTTTGGTGGATAGAAATGATGTGCCACATCCATAGTTTATGGATTCCAGAGTAAAAACTATGTGAGTGTGTTATTATTTATTTGTTTCCCCGTGTTAGCCAGCAACCTCTCTGTACTGAACACAAGCAGCAAGATCACCTGTGTCAAGGAGTTAGTGATCTTGGGCCGGTTGTGGAGGTGGGAGCACCTGTATCACCTGTGCTCTGGAGGGGTGCTGCGGCAGGGGAAGGACCTGAGGTGAGGCTGTATCCAACGGTGAGGGGCAAAGGAGAAGGTGAGGGAAGGGAAAGAGAAAGGGAAAGCTGAGGTTAATAGCGATGTGCTAGTCTGGATTGTATGGACTGGCTACGTGCTCCCTTTGTGGAATTAGGAGGTGTTAAAAATAATAAGATACTGATATCGCAAATATCTGATACTGCCTACAAGAGCACGCAAGGTGAAAAAGAACCAAGTGCTTATGTTTTGCAGAGTAAGGTTGTAAGTGTAACCTTATTCAGCTGCCTCACGTATCCTGTGTGCCGGTAGGGATCTTGCCTTAGGGAGTGGGTGGGAAAGGCCATGTGCTGTGGGGGACCAGGGCTGCCTGGAAGGGGGATGCTTGCTGGGCCTCTCGCTTACCTGTTGCAGCACAACGCAGGCCTATAGCGAGGGGAGCCCGTGCTCTTCCTTGTTGTTCAAGGGGAGCCACAAGCACCAAAGTTCTCAGCAGCGGCCACTGGCTTTGTGCAACCTACTGTTGGTCACCTCTAGCTGGAGACTGCAGGCATCCTGAGCCTCCCAAAATGCTAAGTGCCTGTAACTGTGCTTCTTGCCAACAAGAGTTGCCGGGGAAGTGTATGAAAAGCTGTAGGTACTCCAAAAAAACAAGGCAGAGGGATTCAAAATTGCAGAATTAAATGATGCTTTGGAATTGTACCAGCTCCTAAAATGGTGAGAATGGGAAAGCCTTGGAAAAGCCGCAAGAAGCCCATAATAATTCTGTGTTCACATAAAAGTTCAAATAACAGCATAGTGAACAAAATGAATACAGTGAGTGGAAGGATGCCGGGAGTAACTAGGATATGATCCTGTAATTGGGAGCTGGATCCTAATCCATATTACACATGAGCCAGAGTTGCATGAGCAGTAGACTATCTAATATCCTCAACCCCTTTGAATTTTTTTTTTTTTTCCAAAAGAACTTTGAAACCTGGTCACTTCAAGTAGCCTGATCTCCCCTTCCGTCCCCAAAAGCTACACATTGTGCATCACCAGCCTGGCCAGAGCTGCTGGCAGCACTGCCTGGCCCGCCCGAGGAGAGCTTATGAAAGGCAATAAATACGTGTTTATTCCCTTCTTTCTCCCCCTCAACATCTTAATTCAGTTTCAGGTGTCCCTCATTGCTCTCTTTGTCCCAAGCTCCCTCTCTCCTGGCACCCAGCTGCTGTGAAACAAATCTTGGTGTCATCGGGGTGTTGAAGGGGGACCTTCTGTTTGTCCTGGCTAGCAAGCATGTGTTGGAGGGTGCTGGGCATGGGATTTTGGTTGTAGTAGGGGGGTATTTGGTCACTGGGTAGAGTAGATGACGTCTTGTGGTCTCTATTCGTGTGTTCTGCGATTACAAGTTACGCCAAGTCACTACTGAAGGATATTTGGGGGATGTATAATGGCAGGTCCAGCCCTGTCTTCTATAGGTTCTCCTTTGAGCTGATGTATGGGTGCAGAAAGCATGAAGCTGGCTCAGCTTTCTTAATATTTTTATGTGTGAGTTGTAAGTGGCATAATTTTGACCCAGATGCATCTTGCATTAAGATCCAGCCACGGTGAAGTGCAGCTCTGTCCTAAGTAAAACAGCAGTGAAAATATTTTCATCTTTCAGAATATTTCTTTTGGTCTGGTTCTGTAGGGGAAAGTATGAACCGACTTTGGAAGTGACTGCCTGTTGGTGTGGGTCAGTCCTGCCCTCGTTGCTAAGTGGAGCTGTGTATGTTTAACTTAAACGGGAGTGAGTGTTGTGGCATGAAGACTTCTGTCATGTTCTGACATGGTCAGCTATGGCTTGCGGGTCTCCTTTCCCAGTCTCACGCAGTGTATAACAAGGCTGCGTGTTCCTAGTCTGTGGCCGTTCATGTAAAAGCTACTTTTGTTCCAAATGTGCTCGGTACTGTCAAGTTTCACAGTTTGTGCTGAAATTTTTGGCCTTGACTAGACGTGTACAATTCCAGTAGTGAGGTCAGCAGCAGAGCTCACGCATACGCAATAGGAATGAAGTGTCAGCAGCAGCTGGGTTACAAAAATGCAGTGCTAGAAAAGTGTCAATATCTAGGTTTCTGGAATTTCCTTCAAAATATAATACAGTGAAGCCTGCTTTTTCTTCTGCTGTTCCTTTCCTTTCCCCTTTTGTGATTTTATTCACCTATAGCAACACTGAAGTTACATGTATTTTCTCCGAAGTTTGTAGGACAGTCAGTTACATGGGAAACTGCACAGCTGGGACATTGCAGGAGGATCATTGCATAGGGATCAGCAAGTTTCTGGTGCAGTACTCAAGAAGGTTGTGATTTTGCAGGTAATACAGGAATTAGCATTATTCATGCTTAGTGTAAAAGAGGTGATCTGGGACTGTGTCTGTTTTGAAAACTTTTTCCCCTCTGACTTCTGTGGCGGCATGCCTGATTCATGTTCAGTAAAATGTGGGTGAATGTACTGAACACACAAGTGCCTCCTTGTCTCCTCTGCTGGAGTAGCGACCGGGGGTGCTTCAGGTATTTAAGGGTTGTTCTTCCTGCTGGGAATGCTGGGGCTCCAGCCCAGGGCTCGCTGTACCTTTTGAGTATGGTTTTCATCACTGTGTTTGCAGCAGAGCTTATCGATGTTCGTAAGCAGCGCGCTTTGATTTTTGGCTTGACATTTGTGGTAGCGGCACTGGTTGAGATGATGCTGAAAGTCTTCTGAAATTTTTCTTTAAAATTATTTCCAAATGTACCCTCTGTGCTTGGTTTGGGATGTGAAGGTCAGGGGCCCTCAGTGGAGCAGCTGGGATTTCAGAGCCGCCGGCCTCAGTGATGCTCCCGTGAGGACTCTGAAGTGGTTTTTGAAAACAAGCAAGGTCTTCGTGCAGTTTCGCGTGCCTGTCTGAGAGACGACTGCTGTTTGCTTTGAAACCTGAATTTTCCTGGAAGCTTGATGCCAGACGTTGTTTCTAGATAATAAATCCCAGTGGATGCATAGTTTCCGAGGTCACGCTGTTTATAAGCCCTGTTTATAAGTTTTCCTGCTTCTCTTAACACATGTGGCTAATAGGGATCACCGTGTCCAAATACATACTCCCCTGGAGCACGAAACGCAGTGGTGCTGGTGCTGCCCGCCCTCATGCTGTAACGCCGGGCATCCTTGAGCTGAGCTGTGCCCATGAGCCCTCCTTGTGGAGAAGCTCTCGCTTTTCTTCTGCAGGTGGTACAGTTGGTGGACTCACATGAGCAGGGGTCAGGTAGTGGGGAGCAGACAGGGTGCCGTGTTGCAGAGCCGGCTCCCGTCCCATGTCCTGCCTCTCGCTGTGGGTCCGGCTGGGAAAACGCTGCTGTTTCAGATGCTTTTCTTGGGCACGCAGTTGCCTCTTGCCAAGTGGTCGCTTGGTTTCTGCTGTCATCTGGGCCTGCCCCAAACCTGGCCAGCTGCCTCCCTGCTTCGGGGCTGGACATTGCTTGGTGAATTGGCTTCATGAGAGCATGCAAATGGCCAAGTGTTCACGGTAGGACTTCAGTGATTCTCTGTCTACTCATCCAGAAACTCAATATTCTTACCAAAACCCACAGTTCTGGGCCATTTCTGGGCAATGTTTTAGTAGCGGATGGCTTCAGCATATTCTCATGCTGCTAGAATTTATGTCTTTCATAAAATAGAGTTCTGCATCTCTTCTAGTGTGCTGTGAAATACTGTGGGGGAGAGCTGCAGGTGGGCGAGATGAGACGGAGGGAAGTGGGTGATGTCAGGCAGCTTCAGGTCCTTCTTTGCTTGGGCAAGTTTGATTCCCTGAACCTAAAGGCTTAATTTTGCCATCATGTAACTTGTGCAGCCCCTCTGAAGTCCATGGGAAATATGTTTGCGTAAGGTTTCTTTACTGTAGTCTTTGAGTTGTTGGTGTAATTTACCTCCGCATGGTTAAGATATAGCAGTAAAAACACAGTGCAGGTATTGATGAAGTAAAAAAAGTGAAAGCAGCAGTATTGGGAGTATTGTTGCTCACTTTCTGGCCTACCTGTGAGCACTGCCCTCCGAGGCTTCATAAATACATTGCTTGTTTTGCTGGGATTTGTTACTGTACCCTGTAACTGTGCATCTTGAATCTACTGATACTTTTAGATTTGGGGATGATAGACTCTGTTGCTAAATGTGTGCATATTATGTGCATCCACTACCACCTAGTATACACAGCAAACACCTTTCCCGTGTCAGGAACGTTGAAGCTCTTCCCTAAAGAGAAGTCAGCTCTGGGCAGCATTTCCCCTGTGTAACGGCTTTGAGGTAATCACAGGCACAGTGGTTTTATGACAATGCTTGTTTGCATCTGTTCAGATGTATTGTGGTTTTCAGGCGCTGTTGGTGCTTTCAAAATGAACTTCTTGTCTCTTTATTATATGCTTGGTGTTCAGATACATACATTTATTAAAAAATGCAGTATACAGTCAGTCAAAACAATTGTTTTCCAATTTTTAAAAGCATATGGAAAAACTCTTCAAACACAAACAGGTTGTAAGTGTAAAGCACACAAACAGCTGTCTAGGCAGAAACTGCTGCAAGACATGTGTAGCAGGACTGATACTACTACTGAGGTCTGGTTTTACTAAATATTATGTCAGAAGGAAAAAGTGAAAAGTATTTGAAATTTAAGCTTAAGTCATGTGGATGCAAACATCCGGGAAGCCTTACAGCCCAGTGTTTTGGCACTATGTAGCTTCAGGATATCTTTCAAGGCATCAAAGTTTTTGCACTAGTGTGCTGCTATGACTTTACAGCAGTCGGGGATCTTTAAAACAAAGCTCTGTGATTCCAGCAAGCTCATCTGGCACCACTTAGCTTGGGCAGTTCCTTTTTTCTATGTTATTTATTCTTTGTAGAAAATGAATGGCTCTGGAAAAATGCTAATTTTGTGAAGCATTCTATGACCAAAAGAAAAATCAAAATCAGTGACTGCCTTGTGGAAAGCCCCCTGGGAAATGATCTTAAGGGTTCGTTTATAGTGTACTACTAGTTTCTGTTTATGAAGCTGACAGCCTGTTTGATGACCAAGAAAAATAATTAAAAAAAAAAAAATAGTGATTTCCTTGAAGGAAGACAAACTAAAGCATTCAGTCTAAGTAGTTCAGAATTTTAACTGCCTGTTTCTTATTTTCTCTTTGTCCCTGGTGGCAGCCAGCAGGACAGTCAGCAGTGGTGTGTCCAGAGCGTTACCGTTTCCTTCCAAGCGTGATTGTGTTCGCAGCAGACAGACCTTCAGCTGGGCGATGGGAGGTGTGCTAGGCTGCCGAGGCTTTGCGCTAGCATCCTCTCACGTACAGCAGTATGGTGGCGACTTCATTTGCGATTTGGCGTTCTGTGCAAGCAAGATGAGAGCCTGGCCCAGACATGTAAATGTGTAGCTGAAAAGTCCCTTTAAGCGATGTTTAGTACTTTCTTGGGGTTTTTTTGTTTCCCCCCCCCACAGTGCTTTCATGTATAATAATGGAACTTATTTGCACTTCAAATAATAGCTGGAAAAGTTACAGGTGACAGTAGTGTTAGTCTTCTGGGCTGTTTCTGAATAAGTGCATCAGAACTCTTTGACGAAAGATTTTGAATGTGGGTGACTGTAAATGTGTCCTGAGAAGACCTAGTATGGCTTTTTATGATTCATTTTTCCTGCTGAAATACTGAAAATATGGAGTGGCAAATATAAATCTTTGATACACAACTTTTTTTTTTTCTTAAGGTTTTGCGCACTTCTGGTATTTGATATTCTTTTAATGATGGCACTTCAACAAAATTATACACATACTCAGAATGATTAAGTTGATCTTGTTGCACTGACCCTTGCCTTAGCAGTTTAGTGATGGCTTCTGAAGTATTGGTCTTTTTGAAGAACCTCCATATGTGTTTTCATCGGGAGCATTTAAACAGTTAACTGCTTTTCTGGCAAAATGATTATCAATGGTAGTAACTCCAATGCTGATGTGGAAATGTAAGAAATTTTGCCATTCCAGCTGTTTGCCTCTGTTCTCTTGCAGGCTTCCCCTGCTACATTGTGCCGGGTGCTTCAAGGGAGGGGGTGGGAGATCTGGAGCAGGTCAGGGGCCTTTTTTGGGCTGTTTCACTCCCCTCTCACAACTTAATGGCTGGTTGTGCTTCCAGACAATGTTAACAGCTACATTTCTGACCTGAGTTACTAATAACAAGTTTTACTGACCGAGCTATGCTGTGAGTGCAGTGCTGTTCTGTTTGGGATCTCCGTGCTGTAGCACCGGTGCAGTCGGCGCTCCTGTGCTGTACCCCTTCAGGGTGTTGGGCCTGTCATGCCGGACAACTTTCAAACATCTCACGCAAACACATTTTCTCCAGATATATTTGATGGGAACTGCCAAGAACACTGAGAGCAGATAGAAAGTTAATTAAATGTCCTGAAGCTGAGATTTGTGGCCACCTCTTTCTTCCTGTGCCAATCTCCCTCTGGGTTTGAGAGGTGGTTATTCCACACGTTTCGTGTGAAGCTTTCAGAATGGCCCTGGAGTAAGTTTCCAAGTATTCAGGGCCTCCATTTAGAGCCAGGCTTTTCCAGACAGCTTTTTACCCTTCTGAAAACTTGTCCAGTCATTCAGTGCCTGGAGAGAAGTGATTTCAGAATCTGGTCCCACCAGTGGAAGATCTTGCAGTGGGATCTGGTTCAAGCTCCATTGGGGTCAGTACCACCCTTGGGCCTGGCTGGGTTTGAGAGAAGGGCAGCAATCCCAGCTACTGGGTTGTTACACGAGATCCAGAAAGTTTGTCTTGTGTGATTTAAAACAACCATTACTCCATGCTATGGAGCTTCTTCCTGAGAGTGACTGCTGGCTGGAGGCCAGGACAGAGGAGTTTAGGGTCTGCAGGGGACGAAGGGCATGGGACCTCTGTGGTGATGGTGGCAATATAAACACATCATCTGGGCTTGCAAGTTCCTAGCTCTCCATTCCCTCCCTGAGCCTGGGTGTTGAGAGACAGAAAGGACGGGCGGACACAGCATTTTCCCTCTGAATGGCTGCAGGGGGAGGCTCTCTGGAGCGAATCTCAGCTGCTCTGCGGCTTTCCTGTAGCTGGGGACGAGCTTTCCTGCTGTCAGGATTAATCTGTGCTTTCTGAACCAATGAAGATGATACTGACCTGAAAATGGTATAGTTTCTTGGGGGGGGAGGGGGATTACCCCTCCCTCCAGTCATTCTGGTTGAAAAAACAGCCAAACAAAAATTCTGTTGTTATTTGTTAAACCTATCCAGTCCAAATTAATATGCTGAACTTGGCTTTGCTATGTTAAGAAATCCTGTCCTCAGTTTTTTAGTATTTCCTTCTGCTGGGGATAGGAACACCACGAGAACAGTTGTGTCATGGTGTGCTGGTTCTTCTGGGTCCAGCTTGGAGCTGGAAAGTGTAAAGACAAACAGCAAAATTGTTAGAAAAAAAATACATCAGACTTCAAAAACAGGGTTTTAATCGTTTTTTTTCCTGATTTGAGACTATTTATTTAACAGAACCTTTTGCCCATTTTTAGCTTTTCCATCTGGAATTTATTATTTTTTTCCAGTTTTTAACCAGAAAAGTACTTTTTTGAACTTAAGCAGGCACCAAGCTGCAGCTCCCCGAGCTGCCTGGGTGTCAGGACATAGCGTGTATGTCTGCCCTGGCTCGCTGCACTGTGTGTATGCAGAAGACGGCAGTGAATTTCTTTCATCTTCCAGAAAACTGACAGTTTAAGCATCAGATTAACAGGAGTAAGTCAATATAAAGATTGGAGAGAGGATTTTGGCTGTGTGTCACTTTGTAGCTGGGGATTTCAAATTGTCTGATGGGCTGAGTGATGTTTTTCATGGGATCGTTTGTGAGGGGACTGAGGAAGTATTACTTCCAGGTACAGAAACAGGCAATTTAACAGATTTCTCATATGTAGCTATTTTAAGGCAGAGGTGAACCCAAACCTAGAAGCATTTGCATGTGTGTGCAGAGGATGAAGTGAGATATTTCTGTGGCTGGCTTGCTTATCCCGGAGTGTCCATATTGCTTTCTGTGCTGTCAGTTCCAGCATTGCTGAATGATATTAAATCAGTTTTAATGTGGGGTGGTTTTTTTTTTTGCTTTGTGGTTTGTTTTTTTTTTTTTCTTTTTCCCTAGTCCACAGGATTTTTCTATGCCTGACCGTAAATTTGAATCAGAAAATGTAGAAGCTTGAATCTTGTCCCAGTGCTTTTAAGAGGGAGCCTGTACAGCGTGGATCTGCACAGGCTTCAGTTTTCACAGCTGTGCTCTGTTGTTTGGATTAGAATCAGAAGGAAGGATATTTTGAAAATTTTACGCTGGTCCTCTAGATAGTTTGGTTGAAAGGGCCTATTGAGCTTGGTACCGTGTGTTTGACGAAAATCCTGATAGTAAAGACAGCTTTGGTGCCTCCTGCTAAAATGAACTGCTGGAGGGATGAGCAGTGCTGTTAGAGTGCTGGGTCGTTAGTTCTTCTGGTAGGCAACGAAGAGCAGTGATTCCTGAGACGCTGAAGCTGGTGATCCTCCAGCTGAGGACAAGGCACAGGGGATCGGCCCCGGCTCTGAGCCTGCCCCCTTTGTGGGCTGGGCTGTCCCTGGGAACTGTGGATTTGTGACCCTGGCTCCCCCCCGGCTGTGCAGCACAGCCACCAACGTGGTTGGGAAGATGGAGGAAGTGGAAATCTCTCTGTCGCATTCTTGTTGGTGGAGCATCAGTGCTGAGGTCTGCAGAAGGGATGTTACTTCTACGAGATGGGACAGTTCACTTTGATAAATGTGCATTAAATCACTCAGATTTAAGAATGCAGTCTTATCTCCATGCCTTTGAATCCGTTAACTTTTATCTTGCCATTTGAGATGGCAATATAATTTTTCAGTGGTTTATAAGGAATGTTAGGAAGCATTTGTCAGTGAGTGACTGTTTTGTTTTGATCTGGTGTTTAGAGGCTCTTTTTTTTCATTAAAGAGCCTGAAGCTTGGTGCTAGGATGTGTAACGTTTTCAAAGGGCAATGTTTTAATCTTGTACCTCTAAAATACAGACTTGCTGTAGAAGGAAGAGTTGCACAGTTTGAAACGTTACAGAAGGCCAGGTAGGTTCTGCTGTTGTTGCCTTTTCCCACAGATCAGTGTTGCAATATTCAATTCTTTCTCGTAGCTTTGAGGTTGAGTGCGACTCCTTCTGCCTCCCCTTCACAGTCCTGCAGTTTCTGGCTCGGTAACGGGACGCACACTTCCAAGGAGTTACCCCACTGCAAAGACTTGGGATTTTGTTTTCCTCAACAGCTGTCATGGATGGAGTTCAGATCATTTCCTTGGGGGTGGCCAGAGGGGACTGGGGCTGCCTAGTGTAGGAAATAGCCCCATCAGAAATACTGGGCTTGCCGCAGGGTCTGCAGGGGTGAAGGGCAGCCTTTCTGTGCATCACGGCAAGCCTGGGACCAGTCTCTAAATGAATGAGACAACTGCCTTTCATAATCAAGGCTGATGAAAAGCCCTGGCACTTCAGGACAGTGATAAATATTCACTGAAGTTCTCGTTAGTCACTGCTTAATTGTTCCTTTCCTGAAGCTACTCTCCTACATCCTTCTCATGTTTAAAATGCTGACAAGTTTCAGGCTGCAGAAGTGGTGGAGCTCATCTCCCTGAAGGAGAGTCATGTTTGAAGAGATCGTGAGCTGCAAGCGCTAGCTGAAATGAGTTATGGCAAGATCTTCACCTGGAAAGAGACATTCCAGAGCTGCAGCTTAGGGATTTCACCCCTGTGGTCGGATAAGCTCCCACTGTTTTTCTGAGCCTGGGACTGGGCTCCAGCAGGTCAGAGCAGGGGTCTAGCTGTGTGGGGCAGCAAGGTCTGTATAGGTGAAGGTATATGGGGATGTTTGTCAGAAAGGCAGAATCTAAGGAGGCTTTGAACTAAGGCAAAATGCTTTGTAGAGATGTAGAACTTCTGGGGGTAGGAGGAGCACATCGGCAGCTGGGGACCAGAGAAGTCTGTGAGTGGTCTGGGGTCAGGCACAGCCCGGGACCCCCAGCTGCAGAAACCTTGCACTGAAACAGCTCACTTCTGGTTGGTTTATATTATTTTCAGAGGGCATTTATATTGTTTTTTCAGGTTAGGATTTTTATTTCTCAACATCAGAACTTGTTCATGCTGCTTACATGATAGAAAAATAGCCACATGCAGTGGGCAGCATTGACCAGGGAAATGCCTGTACCTTGTTTGTTCTGAAGTTTACTGCGCCGGTTCTGGAAGTAACAGCCTGACCTTTCATTCCTCTGTTATAGTCTGAGGGTGTTCTTGCATGGATGTGGAGCTTTCCAAGATAAACGAAGTGAATGTGGTTTGGCATTTAAATCACTAATGTTGTATCAAGCTCGAGAATTTCAGAAGCCATTAATGTCTAAAGAGATGTCATTTTGATCACTTGGGGATAAACTTTGCCCCTGCCTATATGCGGGATTTTTTTGGGTCCAAATTCAGATCTTGATAATGGTATAAATCTAAGTGCCATTGCTAATGCCAGTGGAGTTACTCTGTGTTTCTTTTACTTCATGTGTTTTAAGAGTCCAAATCTTATCTGATTTTTTTCTTACTTTTTTTTTTTTTTGAAGAGTAGATATATGTGACAAGATTTAATGTTTTAAGAGAGCTGAACTGAACGTTTCTGTATTACTCTTTTTGGAAAGCGTGTGTTATTGAAGTCATTCCAGACGGAGCCCTAATGGTGTTTGGATAAGGGGCTGCTACCTATTCGACAGAGGAACGTCTGTGTCACGCTGTGAGCTCACCACCCGCTTGCTTTGGGGTGGGGGAAACCCACTTTACAAAATATTTATGGAAGCGGTAATAAGCGTCACAGTCGCACGGTTCCTCCCCTCTGCGAGGGGAAAAGGGAGCGTGGGTCCCTCGCAGGAGGGTCGGCGTGGGGCCGTGGCGACTGCCCCGGCAGCAGGCTCAGAGCATCGCTGGCTGTCAGCCCCGGGGCCCCGCGGTGCCCGCAGCCGCCTCCCGGCACAGCGTGCAGCCTGCCACCCGGCTTCGGAGCTTCAGCAAATATTTTTGGTTTTCAGCTGAAAGCTGTATTTCTCATTTGTGAATCCAGTCTGTTTCCGAGGCCTTTTCTTATTTTCCTGTTTTCTTGTGAAGACTTAATATATTTGCTTCTTCAAAGGGTTTAAAATGTCTGCTCCGCTCCCCCCCCCCCCCCCAGCATTTCTCAGGAACAAAAAGTGTTTCTTACCTAGCAGCCGTTGTTAATGAGGTGAAGTTAGAGAGCAGTCTGGCTCATTCTGGGAAAAAAACATTGTTCCCAACATTTTCTTAATCTCAAATCCTTATGTGGGACAATAGGAAAGTGCTGTCGTATTCTTCCCTATTACCCCAAAATCTACCTGGTAATATATATATATATATATTTTTTTTTTTTTTTTTATTAAGCAACTTTCTGGGAAGTTTTTCAATCTGGTCTCCTTACTGAGTTTTACAACTCAGTATACACCTGCATAAAATCAGACTGAAACATTTGCTTTAAAAATGGCCTAGTCCTTACAGTGCCATGCATGACTTCCCATATAGATAGTAAAGTGATGTGAGTTTGAGGAGTTGGATAACAAAGTTAGTCACTATTAATCATTGCAACTGTGCTGCAAAGCTGTCAACGCAGAGTGGTTACGCCTGTGTAATATAGTTTCTGGAAAAGATACAGTCTTTGTAACATCCGGGTTAGAAGGTGTCAACACGCAAGCAGTACAGTTTTATTTAAGATACAGTTTTATTAAAGCCCTTTTATTAGGGCTCTCCAGCTAAAAGAGCAGGTAAAGGCTTCCTTTGCAATGCCACCTCGTATCAGCGGGATTGGCTGGTCAGGGAGGGAGCAGGGATGTCAGGACCACTCTGGGGGACATGGCGATTATTTTGCAATGGGAACAAACTGACACAGCACAATTTGTTAATCTGTTATTCTTCCCTGGGTGTGGAGGAATGACTTTCAACCATATCATCACCTCCTTAATGTAATCAGCTTTTCCTCCTGAAAGGAGGTGATTGCAGTGCTAGTAATGCCAAGGTGACGTTGAGCACTAGATCCTCTACACCGTGCAGTGACATTTCCCTGGTGAAAGAGGGTGTGATGCCGTCTATGCCAGAATAACGTCCCTTGCTTTGCCTGGGTGATTCACAATACTTGGCAGTTGTTGTCACTGTCTTTGGCCCTTCTAATCCTTCTTGTATGGGCACGAACAGGGTACAGAGATGCTAAAATCCAGATCTCCAGCAGAGCAAGGAGTTGGGCTGGCAGAACACACCGTCGTAGAGAACTGGGCTGTAATCTTGTGCTTTGTAAAATTCTCGTGCATGCGGTGGTTTGTACGGGTCCAGCCTTCGAACAAGGCTTTGGAAGAGAGTTTGGAGGCAGGTGCCTGCCTGAGACTTCTGTGTTACTCAGTGCCTCTGGTTGCTTGCCTGCCTTGATGGCTCTGACCAGGAGCGAATGGGCTTCACTGCGCAGCGTTTACAGCACACTCTTGCTATGATTTACTGCTGGGGCTGGTTATCCCATGTGGTGGTTTACTGCACGCTGCATACAGATCCAAGGTTTGCTCTAGGAAATATTTAATGCTGTTCTGCTTTGTACACCTGGAGGTCAAAAGAGAATGTGGTTTTTCTAGCTAATCATTGTCTCTTGCAAACTAATTGTAAGTAAAACAAAGCAAAAAGAGTGTGTGGAGCCTGGCCAGCTCTTAGTAACGTCTGGACCAACTAGTCCAATGCTGTGTTATTTCTCTGACTTTATTTTACTCAACTTCTGTGGGATTTTGAAGTTTTGCTGTGTGTAGCTTATCTTAACTTCCACTGTGTGGTGGTTGTTTTTTTGTGCGGCTCCCCCCCCCCCAAGCCAGTGGGTCAATATAAAAAATGATTTTAAACAGTGGATATGAGATGGCTTTAAAAAATGATGGGAGTTGCTGCCAGCATTTACCTTATAGATACTCCACTGGAAGTTAATAGTGAAGGGTCTAATGGGCAGGATGCTCACTTAGAGGGGTCATATTTACAAAGATCTGGAATTTATCTCTGTTCCTGGGCAGTATTTGGTGCTGGAGGGATGTGTCCTTCTCCTTCAGACTTGCACAGGATCAGCAGGGCACTTCGGATGGCAGGGAGGCTGCCCACTTCCCTGCCCTGCGAGCGAGCATTTTCTTGTTTTCCTGTCTTGGCTGTTTGGTCCTTTCCTCTCCCCCCAGAGCAGCCAGACCTCAGATTCTGTGCGTCCATCTGCCGAGATACTGGATGGACAAAGGCTGGGTCCTCACCTGAGGAGCTGAAGAGTTACAACAGGGAGCAAAAGGATTTCAGTTTCTAATGTGCATGTTTCTATTAATATCTTGTTAACCCTGTGTTAACCCCTAACACTATGTGGTTACTAGTATAAATATTTATTCTTGGTATGTAGATACAGATATGTGATAGCATTAATGCTAAATTTTTAGTACTTAGTACTCAGTTTCAGTTAAATCAGTTTGTCAGATTGCTTCCTCTTGTGGTGTGTTTTTTTTAATTGGCAAAAGAGTATGCACAAACAGGGTTCAGATGGCCAGAGCCTCTAGAATCTCATTATCTTAATTGAAAAATGTCAGCCTTTGACATTAATAAATGGTTTAGCTAGTACGTGATTTAGTCACTGGGGAGAAATGGAATCGACTGTTATAGCCATCCGTCACTTCTAGATAATAATGATAAGCTACAGCCCACAGGTCTTAAGAATTAATAGCTCTGGGCTTAGGACATTATTTCTGTGTATTAGAACATCTCAATTCCATTATATTTGGTAATGTTTTATTCTGGAATACCTTCACTTAGAAAAAAGTGGAAGGTGCACAAAAGACATCCTCCTGTATCCTTTAATGTCGCTCTTCAGCTTTTTACAGTCTGCAGATGTGTTGCCAGTGTTCTGCCTCTGCTTTTTTAAAAATCATACTGTTTCGTTTCTGTTAACCATTCTTCGCTTACTGGAGGAAATAAGTTGTTTAGACAATGTGTGGGGATTAGCTGTGTATTGAACTACCACAGTAAACAATTAATTAATTCTCATCAAAATATACACTGTGCTCTGTGTGTGGATTTTATGGAGTCTTCTGGAAAAGAAAATATTTCTCTGTCTAAAAAGCATTTCCTACTCAGTGACTAGCTGTAAAAGAAGCAGCTTGAAAATATTTCCTGGCTGAAGGAAAGGATCAGTACATACTTTTAGTTTGCCATTGTGGTTAACATCACTATGCATTTTTTTCTAGCACTTCCTCAGTTTTTCAGTTTTATGTACTTAGTGTTAATAAACATAGGTACAGAAATAACAGTCCATCTGATCTAATCTGTTTGATCTTTTCTTTTGGTAACACCAATGCTGGGATTTTGCAGAGGATAATCTGAGGATTCAGGCTTGGCTTTGCTCCTGTTCAAAATCACTGTTAAAATACTGATGACTTTGCTGCTGGATCAGGGGCCTGAGGGTTGTGCCTTGGGTTTTTTCTTTTCTTTTTTTTAAAGAACTAGACCAGTGGGCAAAATACAGTATTAGTGTATTGAAGGAGGTAAGCAGGTGAGGTCAGCGTGCCTGCTGGAGCACTGTGCGTGGGGTATGCACCGCATGCAGTTGTGCAAGCGCAAGCTGGAGTTTGCCATGAGACGTGTTTCGGAGCACAGCCAGTGACAGACGGGTTTTGATGACCAGCTTTTGCCTTTAGAAACAAAAGTGTAGTGTTTAGTTCAGCTTCTAAACCAGGTTAGTGAACAACTGTTAGCAGTACCAGGCGACGTGCAGCTGTTGGTTTTGCAGAGCTTGGAAGATGTTTTTTATGCCATCACCACTTGGCAAAGGAAAATTGGGGTTGGCAATACTGGTGTTTCCAGAAAAGGAGAAATCAAAGGTGGCACACATATATGTCCTCAGGATTTCTGCTTGGCCTCCCCACTAATGCAGGGGTTTTGCTGTTGTCTTCTGGCTTTGCCAGTTGCATTTCTCCACGGGCTAGTGCAGGGGCTTTTGACATGCCCCGAGCTACCCATAACTCAGGAGGATAAAATTATTCCGAATTGCGAGTAGCCTTTTCCCTCAGACTTTTCCAGTTTTACTTAGTTTTCACTCCTGCCCTCTCCCAGCCATTGCTCAGCAAAGCTGTGTGGTGTGTATTTCCTAACTGGGTGCTTCCTGGGCAGCTCTGCAGCGTGGCCATCTTCTTGGGTGTCCCGACGCTAAGGTTTCAGTGTCATTTTGCTGTTGTATCGTACTGCAAATGACTGCTGAACTTGTCTGATTTCCTTGCTGATTCCTGGCAGAGCTGTTTGCCTTCTTACAAATCCTGTATCGCTTTAGCCTGACTCTCATAGTCTGGGATTTCTGTAGTGCCTCATTTTCTATAGACGTGTGATTATGTGTGATTTTCTGCCTTAAATTGTTATTTTTGCTTTTTTTAAGTTGCTTTTATCTGTTACTGTTGCAGACAACATCTAAAACTGTGATTCTGAGATGCTTAGAAAACCTGGAGGCAGATGAGAAAATTCCTAAATTTAGTCATCCCTTGTACTCTTTCAGCCGTGACGGTTTCTGTACTAACAGATGTGCTACAACTTTTGGAGATCAGTGGTGAAACCAAGGACTGTTAGAGATGGTGACCTCTGTGGTACCAAAAGCCAGGCTAGACAACCCCAGTAGTTCTTCAGTAGCTGCATCCTTTGGCAAAAATAGTTTTAAAATGTTTTTGAAGGCTGAGTAGAGTGAGACCCATAAATAGATCCTGTAAACTCACTCTCCTGAGTTGCAGAACATCCCTCAGTAGGTCAGGCCTGAAGATCGCCAGCTATTCATGCTGTATATATTCATATGTGAGTGTACTGCAGTGAAATTATCACAAAACTGGAACTAAAGCAAGCTGTAAATGGAAATGCCATGCCAATCGAAATAATAGAAAGAGGGGGCATGCCCTTAATAAATGCTGTAGTGTAATTACTATAAAAGTGTGCACATATTTACGATAACAAAGGTCTAATTTCTGCAAAACTTCAGCCATATGCATATTTTTACCTACTACAAGCAGCCACCAGTGCCCACAGGTGTGTGCACTGCACAGTAAGTAAGGGTCTAATTTCTTGCAGGACTGAGGCTTTGCTAAGTATTCAATGTTTCAATGCACATGTATCTTTTCCGGAATTGAAAACATCTTTTATTCCCTGGGCTAAGCTGGCAGCCGGCACAGAAGGCAGTCTGCTTTATGTTTATCAATCCAGGGAGAAGTCCAGCTCTTGCAAGCGTATTTCTCATCTGCCAAGAGCATCAATAGAAAGTTTAACTGTCTTCCACACTCTTTTTTTTTTTTTTTTTTAATTACTTAAATATGGCCATTCAGGGAGGCATTTAATTCTTTAAATATGGCGAGGAAGGCGTTAGTGAATTAAGGGTAGGGGGTTTAACCCTGTGATTTCCGAAGCTTAGCTGGTGGCCGGCTGCTACCGGTGGCTGGATGTGGTGTGATGATGCATGGTCTGTCCTGGGAGGTGCTGCGGGAGCAGCCCCTCAGCTGCGGACGAGCCCCGGGTGGGAATCCTGTCCCGTTGGTGCAGGGGATGCTGCCTGTGTGCCAAAGCCTTTTTGGGGCACCTGAAGAGGTTTTACCTGTGGACAGGGTTTCCCCAAAAAACACGGATTTAAACTGTTGCTTTGTGCTGCCATCTATGCAGAGTGTATTCAGAGAGAATAAGCAGCGTGGTCTTGATGTGTTCGTTAAGCTATTCCATTCATTTTAATTAGTCTAATTTAATCTGTGATGTATGTGTGTAAAAATGGGCCTTGATCATTTCGGGGTTTGGCTGAAACCCTGTCATCCAGGGCTGTAAATAAACCTCTGGCAGTGAGTGAATGCCGAAGGGCTTTAGAAGGGTCTTTTCAGATGATTCTTGTGCCCGTGTGTGGAGAAACGGGGATGTGTAAAAGGTTTCCCTTGTAGCTGAGGAAATTTTAAAAGTCTGTAATGGCGTATTTAACCATCAGAGTTTCTTAATTATTAGAGTTCTAGCAAGCAAATTTCTTCCATAAATTGTGGCAGCCCATTTCACTAACTGAACGCCAGGTTTATTACTATATGAACTTGATAATTAGTTTGTAATCTGTGCATAGGCATTTCATCCTGGTGGTTTTCTTGCAGAGAATAATTTGCCTTTTATTTGTTGAGGGTGGGTTTTTTTTGGTGAAAACAGAAGTCCATTCACGATGGGCACAGCAAATGTAGTAAAACACTATCATAGCTGGGATTTGTTGTATGCTATGGATTTATGTCAAGAATGTTAATGATTTGTTTATGAATAAGTGAGCCTGTGGTATTGTGAAACAGTATCTGGCAGGGCTGCTGAATGGACGTTTTGAGAGCAGAGGATTCTTGAACTGAATAAGCTGTAGATATTTGTGTGTCTCAAAGTAGTCATAAGTAGGCTTATGGATTTTAAACAGAAGTGTTTATTTAATGCATTATCATTGTCTACAGCACTCATCTGGCATATGTATGGGCTGCTCGATAACAAGCAAAGAGGTTGTTAAGTATTTTTTTAAGGGCAGTTAATCTCCTTCTAGTGGTCTTTATTTTCAAAAATAAGGTTTTCTTCCAGAAAACAACACAAAGCATTAAGCAGAGCAGTGTGATGTTTGCAGAGTCGGTGTGGATCAGGAAGGTACTCTGGATTTGCGGTGTCTCACTTGGGTGTAGCACAGAGTTTAGCAGAGCCACCATTTGAGTTTCCTGATGAAATTATCACTTGGCTGCCAGTATGTTGTATAATCCCAAATATGCACCTTCCTAATGAGGGCTTGGGAAGGGTTTACCACGTTCTTCTGATCCCTGTTTTCTTGGAAGGATACCTGCTGATGGGTAGGAGAGGTGGTCCATTCCTGTCTTAGATGAGTCCAAAGACCGGTATCTCCTGTGTGTTGGGGAGTACTTGTGAGAAGTGAGGCACAGTCCCTCAAAAGAATAATGTGGGGACTCGTCCCAACTAATGATTCCTTGCTTTGCTTGTTATAATTTGCATGGTCCAGGTGTGGGATCTAACCACTGGAATATCAAATCAACCGAACAATAACGGATGTCTAGCAGCACAAAGTGAGAGCTCTGTCGCTGTTTTGGACTCAAGTCCTTAATCAAACTAATGTGTGAATTTTTGTGCTATGTCAATATCATAAAGTTTCAAAAACATGATTGCAATATCCGTCTTCTCTCTAGCCATCCTTCCTGTAATGAGTTTTATAGCTGGTTAAATGGGGGCAAATGCTTAACAAGAAGAAAGGGTTGTCACTCAAGTGGGATTCATGCATTTTCAAATGTAGCTAAGCCTCTTGGAAAAACTGCAGGTAGAAGATGATGTGTTTATTGCTGTAGCAGGAAGCTTTGCTGTGTGACTTCATGCACCGTGGGCAGCTGAGCCCAAAACCGAGGGACTTCAGTGCTGGATTTGCAAAGTGTCAGAGGCAGTTGGTGTTGTGCATCCAGGCTGCTGTGTGGAGCGTGACTAAACTCTGCCCAATAAATTATGGTATTTCTTGAAATAGTGCCTTGTACTTTTTAATGAGCTGGGCTATCAGCTCTGCATCAGTGGATGGTTAAAATGAAGCAAGAATTGCTTTAACATTAAAACTGTGCCTGGAGGACTTCTCTGAGAAATTGCTTGTGATTATTAAGTGAATATAATATGGTAAGACAACCTTTCTTCTTTGCTGTGCTTTTTTTTCATACTGAGTGCGGTTTTGAAAGTTGAAACGTGTACAGATGGAAAGTAATGTTTGAATGGGAATGGCTTTGGAAGCCATGCAATGTTCTTTCCCTTTGAATGTGGATAGGGAAGAGAGGTAAGACACAGTTTATTGAGATGCAACTTTTACAGAAGAATTGGATTTCCTTTAAATACGGTTTGATTGTGTGCCAAATGGAAAAGAGGCTGAAGCCAGAGCACTTCATGCACCGAACTGGAGAATAATCTCTTTCAAAGCAAATGGGCTGGGGAAAAATGAGCCTCATATTGCTTGTTCCTTCTGCTGTGTATTCATACATACAGCTAAATAAATGGAAAGATAGCCACCCTCCGTGACAATTGATGATGGTGATGAAGCAGCCGTGGGGGGCAGTCAGGCTAGCTACAGTCTAACCTACTACAGGGCAGCAACACCCCAGGAGTGTTTTATGCAACCTAGGACAGGTGGCACAGGTTGCCGTAGGTAGCTCTGCCAAATTACTACTGACATTGATGCCTGCGTCCTGTGTGTGTGTTATTTCTTCATTGGTGAGTTTGTTGCTTATGCTGTTTTCAGAATTGTCTCCTGTTTCTTCCAGAATTGTCTCGTCTGAGATGATATTTCGGCAAATAAATAGCCTACAAGCTGCATGTTACTCCAATTCTCCAATACAGCAGCACACATTCAGGGGGAAGGCAAGGAGGGAAACTGTACTGGAGCTGATGAACTAATTTGTTCTCTAGATAGATGCTTGCGCCCTTTTCCCACTCAGATATATACCGCACCATTAAACACTATTAAATATTGGCAGCTTCATAGTAAACTGCATTTGTGATTTGTCTACTGTCTAAGCAGAAAAGGCAATCCCAAATCTGCTTCAGAAGTGGTTTTACTCTGCTGAGCTGGGAATATCAGTGATAGCCACCAGAGTCTGTTAATTTCGGACTATAATGGTGATAAAACATGAAAGTGGAAGTGCTCATGTCGTAGGGCAGGAGTTGGAACTAATCACTTTTCTACAGATGCTACAGGGAAAATAGATTATAACCACAGCCCTGTTTCATGTGCTGGTTGAAGCTAGTTCCTTTTAATCTTTATACTAGGGATGGAGCACTGCATGGAATATCATGGTTTTCAAATGATTTCTAACCTTTATTTCTACAAATGAATTCTTTTTAAAAATAAGTGTTTAAGCAGATGTATTTGTCATAGTTTTTTTTCATTGTGCCACAGTCAAAACCCATGGTCGTCCTTTATGGATAACTACTGCATACACTTGTCTGGCTTGAACAGCAGAAAATGTTAGTTTGTGTTCCTGCAGGGAGATGCTGTAGATTGTCAACCTCTGATTTTCTCTGTTGTGCTTGTTGTGGTGTGGATGACACCGAGATGCACATGATACTCAACCAGCGCTTAAGGACAGGAAAAAGCAAAATTTGGAACGTTTCAATTATGGTGGTTGCTGGATCTCACTCAGGAGGGAACAGACTTTGTTGAATGATCAAAGGTCTCCTGCACTCATCAGCTGCTCAGAATGGAGCAGACAGATGTTTATCTAGCCGATTGTCTTGTAAAACTGTAGAATTGGCTTGTGCAAACAGCTGTGCATGCAAAACTTGAATGATGTTATTTCAGAGGCTTTTCTAATGTCATCTCAAAATCTGTTCCAGGCAGAGAACCTGGGATCCAAAATTGAATAAATATCCAAAAAGGATACCTTCTGCTCCTAAAGCCATCTAAGACTGAAAATAGTGTAGTTTGATTAAAGGTTGGTATGTCGGAGGGGAACTAGCAGTGATTAATTGATGTGGAGTTAAAATTCCCTCTCAAAATCTGTGACTTCAGTTAACAGCTTGCCCACTCTTTCCACTTTTGAGGTTATCTGTTTCAAGCTTTGATTCTGGACTGAAATGACATACTACTTTTTTTTAAAATGCAAATATTTTAGTTGCGGTGGTGTCCCAAGTAACTTACCAACAGTACAAACACTTTTACAGACTTTCCTTTAAATAATGGTAACGCTTGGAAAGCAAGAAAACAGCCCTCTGTCATCTAGCTCAGAATCAGCCCTGAGGAAGAGAAATGTTCATTTTGAGCGTTTGGCTTTGACTGCCCTCTGACTTCCCAAGTGGAGATGTAGAGGTTTGCCTCTTATTTTGTGCCCACATGGAATATTTTGTGCTAAATGTTCTTGACTAGCATGTAGGCAGAGAAGCTTTGCAGTGGGCAGTCTTGAGGATCTCAGCAGCTATAATGAAAACTCTGATGCAAGTGAGTGGTGATGAGGCAGGAGTCTTGCATAGCCATTGCGTTGTTCCCTCTGTGCAGTGCAGCTTCCCAGACAGAAGCTCTCCATTGAGGTTCCCTTCTGATGGTGGTGCTCCGTCAGAGTAGTTGGCCTTGATGATCCTAGCTCATGGGTTGGTGTTTACTTTAATTGCTTTCTAAATGATCCTTGCTTTCCAAAGGTAAGAAACTGCAATAAACACTGTGAGCTAGACAGTTACTTTTCCTAGAAGTATTTGTGGAAGAGGCCAGGAAACTTGACAGATTCCCTTGAAAAGTCTTCTGTGGATTATTCTTCCATTACAGGATTGGGACTGACCCATACAGAAGTGGCACTGGAGATTGATATTGAATCCCTGTGTCATGCATCCATCTGCCTCATATTTGCAGTCTACGTGGTTACTGCCATATCAGTAAATGTTCAGAATTGGGCTTCCCTGCTCTCCCCGCCTTTTTTTTATTTTGGCCAGATTACTGTCATTGACATCACTTAGTTTGGCTTGGAGATTTTTTGAAAGAACTGTATGGCCATTATATATGCAAATATCTTAGATAAGCACAGTTGAGAAGCCATCGGTAGGGCTGCAGCATGAAGAATTTAAAGTATAAAAAAAATGAATTATAAGATTGATAACCCTTGTGCTTAGTGGTCAGAATGCAAATAACAAAAGCTGCAAATCTGGGCAGAGAGACATGCTATAAAAAGCATTATTGCAAGATTAAGCTGTAGAAGACACATTTTTGCATGGTAATCTACTGGATTTATTTTGACAATTATTTATTAGTGGCGGCGGTGGTTGTGAAAGTGGAATTTTTACCAGTCTTGGTATAATTATAGAGGACTGAATTTGTAAAGCTGCTCAAACATTTTGCATCGCAGTCGTGTGGGTTTTTTTAGCCAAATACATGCCTTTTTTGATTAAAAGAAATATTTGTCTTGAAATTTTTTTTCCCCCAGAGGAATGACTAATTGGTATTCACAAGATTCAATACTTCAATATTTTATCAGAGGCCCCTAAATTGTTTCACTCCCTTCTCTTTCAGGGTAAATAATTTAGGTTTCAGATGCATCAAGTTTGATAAAAGCCACCTTGTTACCATCTCCTGTAGAATTACAGCTCTATGTGCTTTGAGGGATGCTGGAATAACTACATCAGTAATGCTTCTAAGTTAAATTGAATGGGGCAAAGAAAGAAGACAGTGGGGAAATGCTGGGCAGGCAGTTAATTTATTTTAATTTTGTTGGTTCTTTCACATCTGTTTAACTAGCTGTCCCGCACAGGTACGCTGGAGACCTTAAATGTCATGGGTATTCAGAATACTTCCATCGTGTTGTATTATAGGAATATGTATTAGATCTGCGTCTAGAGAAGCTCAGGGCTTTAACAGCCCAGGCCCTTTTCCCTGGATGTTGATGTGCTATATTATTTCATTTCCTCTAAGCCTGAAACATGTTAAAATATTGTTTGCAGTAATTGACAGGGTTTGCAGCAAGAAACATTTAATAAAAAAACCGCCCAAACCACTTCTCATTTACATTCCTGTTTCTTCTGCAACTTCATTTCTCGAAGTTGAGCCAAAACTTGCGGACTCAAAATTGATTGGCTTTTTTTCAATGCAAAATTATTTAAGTTATAAAGTGGCTGAGAATGGATGGTGTTTAAGGTAGTCAGCAATCAGTGGAAGGAGGAAGAAAGTTGAGGCTGTATTGAGAATAAGGATGTTCCTCTTCGTTGCTCTGTGGGATTGTTTACTCTGCAGCTGTTTTCTGTGTGGAAAATTTGAAAGTCATTGCTGTGTCAAACAAAGTTTGGAGCAGATTGGGCAAAAGTGAGAGTGTACTTACTGGAAAAAGAGAAAGTAGTCTTCACAACGTAAAGAGGTTGAATGATGATCCTTGTATAGGCCTGAAGTCTTCCAATTCTGCTGATCTTGCTGGAAGGGAACATTGGATAGTTTTGATGTCTTCTGTTTTCTTTAGTTAAACAATTTTACTATTTTCATCATTCAATGTTCTTCATTTCATTGGTGATGTTGAATTATAAGACCGAAATAACAATTTAGTTACTACTTTAAAAAGTAGCGATAATTTTTCATGTAGGTGCATGTAGTAGCACATATATAAAGCAGCAGTAAAGATGGAGGACTAGTTCTGTTCCTGTTGAACTTCATATTTGTTTTGCCACAGATTTCTGTGGAAGCAGGGGTGTGTTTTTCATGGTATATGGGATTCCTAAAGACTGGGATTTGGTTATGAATGAGCACATGTTTCCAGAATGGAATTACTTGAGTTTGTTTAATCAATTGTGGATTCCTCCAGAGTGATGCTGCAGTGCCTGTGTGAGGAGTTAGCTCTTCTTAATTGGTCCCATATGTACTGGCAGATAGTATATTAACCATGCCTTGGGGGGATAAGGGCATCTGGTTGAATGTCATGGAGCATATTTTATTTCTTTTCTGGAGGGATTTGCCTTTTTATCTTTTTTTTTTTTTTCCCCCCCTTAAGAACCGTAGATATGTATATATATGTATAATCACTAGCATTTTGAAACTTAATACTCAGCTGAGGGATTAGTTAGGCTTCTGCAAAATTATCTGAACTTTGCTGTCAAGTAAAGAAGAAGAAACTGAGGTTTTACGGAGAAGCTGGAGTTTCTGAGTATCTCTGGGTTTGGGTGCTTAAATTGTGAGAACTTGGAAGCTTAATCTCCCTTCTTGTCAAGCGCTAAGGACTTGTCCTTTGAAAATCAGAAAAATGGGAACATCAGAAAAGATTAATTACTTTTGAAAAACCTTGAAAACACCATGTAGATTCAGCTTTTGTATCTGGAGGACATGGATATGAGAGGGCTGTCCTGTCACTGGGTGCCATGGGTTAGCCCCAGCAAAGGGGAGTGCCATCCTGAGCTGCTTTACTTGACTCATTCTGCACTGGAAAAAGAGTAATTTTGCATCTGGCTGTTTTGGCTCAGCTGAACCAGTAAGGTAGTTGCAGGGGAAACAGGAATGTAAATGAGTTGGTTTGGTTTTCTTTTGTAAAGGTTTCTTGGTGCAAATGCTGTCAATTATCCAATTCTAAAGCTTTGCTGAATTAATGAGACGCTTTGTAGAAGGGTATTTTTGATCACTTTCTGTAGACTCCTTATTCCTGATGTAGGCTCTCTGGTGTGCTGCTCTTATTCATGGCTTTAAGAAGTGGCAAGACCTACTGTGTGAAGTCCCCCTGGGGATAGGCATTGTGCATTTGCACTGCAGTGGGACCCAGATTTTGTCTATGTTCTGTATTATCTGCTTAAAGGTTTGTATAGCCATAAGTCCTGGCAGAGTTCCTCCTTGATGGTGCTGGTGGAGGCATGAAAGAAGTAATATTGCAGGTGATGAAATGCCTGTGAGTGTAGCTGGGGCCAGGGAATTCTCTTTGGGAAGGTGCATGTGATGGGACAGCAGTGCTGGCCAGACACGGTTTTCTTGGGGATGCTCTGGAGCATGTACGGGTGGTGCTCATGGAGATGTGTGGAGAGAGGGAAAGCTAAAGCCACCAGGCTTCTTTCTTTGCCTTCTGCAAGGCTTGGGCAGATGCACCCTGATGGAGGATTTCCATAAAGGTTGACTTGCTGAAGAAGCAGCTCTGTTCACTTGGAGATGGTTTGTATCCATGGGAAGTAGGAGGACACCCTCTCAGAGACCCTCAAGAGTGCCAGGCTTAAATCCTGGGGGTGTTTCAGACCTGGAAAAGGTAGTGCTGTAAATTAGCATCAAAGGAGTCAGTGATAAAATGGACAGCTTTAGAGAAAGGAATGGATTCTCATTATCTTGTAGCTGTAAATACAAGAATTCATTAGATTTGTCACAAAAGTTCATTTGATTTATATTTAAGTGATACATAAGCATTTTTGGCAAGAATTTGTGCCCTTTCTTTCTGCATAGTATTAGGCACAATGTTACCTCTAGCAAATAATTGGGGCAAATTCCCTGTTTGTAGCAGGCATCTATGCCTTCCAGTCCATATCCCTGTCTCAGCACGCAAGTCTTACAAAGACAGGGAGAGGTCACTGAACTACATAACTGCTTAACAAGTTATTGCTTTATTGCAAAAAATGAAGGAGAAGAGTGAGAGTGAAATGCTGGTTTTGAAAGGGCTGTGCTGGGGAACGCAGTGGCTGTCTGGCAGGTATTGTATGAGATGGGCTTGCTCTGCCAGGCACAGAGTGAGGAGAAAGAACTTTTTAAAGCATCCCCTGACACAGAAATTATTGGAAAGCCTCCAAGAGCAAATTGAAAAAGCAACAGCCGCCTTCATGCTGCAGGATTCCATTGTTTTAATATTGGGCCAACTATACCAAATAATACATCTACTGGAAACTCATGTTAGGGGAAAAATATGTTGGAAAGCAGCTAAGAGGTCAGCTCAAAATCAAAGTGAATGAACTTGACATATCTATGCTGCTGCGTGTCCTATTTTGTTCTTTCTCTTCTTGTCAGCTCCTATTTCCTCACTTATTTCCACATTTCTTTTCCCTCTTTTTTTTTTTCTTTTAACCATTTGTCTTGGTTTGGGCTTGTGTTCTGGCTGCCATTTGTCCTGAAAAATGCTGGGGCTGATAAATACCTGTGCTTGCACGGAGAAATTCTGGCATACTGATACTTTTGAAATTGTAATCTAGTTTAAAATTCCAGGCTTGCGCACAGACACGGTACTTTTGGGGAGATACTGCTGCTCTGGTGATGAGAAGATGAACAGCAGATAACAGAAATGCCTTTATTTTCCTTCAGTGCCATGTAATGGAGCTGTGCTTCCCAGGCTGGTTGTGTTTACTGGACTTCTGAATGAAGTTTAAAGACCAACATCATCAGGGATGGGATGGAAGAAAAAAACAGAGTTGTTACTGCAAGTGTAAATGTTATTTACAATTATTGCATTTAATAAAATACACAACACGGCTATCTGTTAATTGGGTTTGAGTGCCATGAAAGCTAGTTTAGTTGTGACAAAGTTATTAAAATTTGAGAGTTAACAGTGATTTCTGGGGCCAAAAGTTTGGGAAGCAGTTATTTATGAGAGTGGCTCAGTTGATACATTGGTGAAAGTCATTATGCTTTATTTCTATTGATGCTAAAAAAAATGTTGTTCTGGTATAAAATATATGCCATGAACACCAGGCGTTGGAAATGACAAGTCATTTCAAAATATGTTTAACAGTTATCAGTAAATAATAAACTATAATAAACAGTCATCAGTAAACAAATACAGACAAACATATTTAGATGTTCATCTTCCATCCACGTGACTAATTTCCACTGAAATAATGGACTGGGAATTTAGGTATTGTAATGTAGAGACTGATCAAAGAACTTTTTATTGTAGCACTGTGACTTCTTTTACCTCCTCCACTGACATCTTAGGGTGGTCTTATTTTATTTTAATGATTGAGTGTCTTGAAACATTGACTCCTTCCTACTCTGATGTGGATCTCTATATTGGGACTTCAGGTTTTGAGCAATTATGGCTAAACTGGGAATTTAGTCTCTGAATATCCTATATATTCAGTTTTCCTTAGGTTGGGGGGTTTAGTTTGGCTGAGTGTAGAGAGATGTTAGAGGATCAGTCATGAAATTCTCATCTGGCTCTGAAGTTCCCTGCAGTTTGGAGGGTGTTTGTATCTGGGATTGTGTTTTGTTTGGGCAGCGATCCTGCTGATTGGAATCGCATAAGCTTGGCAACAGAAAGGAGGCATCCAGCCAGAGCAAACTCAAAGTACACAGGGTCTGAGAACAAAACGTTTCACATGAATAAAATTGTGAGGAAACAGAAATTCTTTAAACTTGTAAGAAAACAAGGCAATGTGAGCATCATCACACAGGCAGCTGTGTGATCAGGGCTATCGATAGGGAGTGCAAGTTTTATTTATGAAATTATGATAGTTGTAGAATATTCCCCAAGAAACTGGTATTAGAGTGAGATGGAATAACTCTCAGTGCTTTCATGCAAAGATTCAGTAGCATCTTTGCTGAAAGGCTTTTTGACACTTAACTGCTTTCCGTTTCCTCTGTACCATACACTGTAGCTGGGCTTGCCATCCTAAAAAGGTTCCCTGTGTCCTTGTCCTGCTTTTCTATCTGCAGTCCTGTGTCCCCCTTCCCTTCATCTATCTGTTTTTTCTTTATATTATAGGTTTTTCCATCAGAGCTTTATCCTTGACTCGCTTGTTACGTTGAGTAATAGCAGGAGAAGCCGAGGAGGGTCTCTGCCTGGCAGTGGGGAGCATTGCTTGCAGCACACCCAGTACTGCCTCTCCTGGTGCTTTCCTTTCCCCAGTATCATGCCTTGCTTGTTTTGATGCTGTCTTCTGCTCGGTGTCCAGTCATACAGATTTGAGCTTACCCTGGTAAACACAGATTACTCTTTTCTGTGCCAAAATGCTCCCTGCCGTCCCCATCTTTCTCCTACGCTATCTGGCATGGGGGCGCTAGGAGCAGGGAGATGTGAGGAGGGGAAATGGTGGCAGGCACCACTTTAGCTTCTAATGCGCAATCATGCAGGGTGGTGTTGGGCACGTGGAAGGGTGATGGAGGTCTGTTTTTTCTTTTTTTTTTTTTTTTTTTTTTTTTTTTTTCCCCACTCTCTTTTGTGGTGTGATGTTTCTCAGATGCTTTGCCCCAAGATCCTTGGGGGTGCCATGCCCTTGGTGTGGGCATGCTGAGTTGTGCCGTGGGCCTGCCCAAGCTCCTCTACTTCCAAAATGTGTCACAGGGCACCCACAGGCAAGTCCGTCGTCCCCTTGTGCCCGTTGCCATTTCTTTGCAATTGAGGGATGTACCTTCAGACAGTTACCTGCTTTTTCACCTAAGTAGCATCTGTTACCTGAAAGAGATTGAATGGACTTAGTTTGATAGGCTGGCAAAATACAGCTTTTGACATGCTAGATGAGATAGGCTTTTAATAACCAGATTTCTGGAGTTGGATCAGTTTCAAGAAGATTACTCGGGCCGGATCTGCTTGAGAATAAAGAGTAGTGACGTGATCTCGGATTTGTGCGTGCCAGTCAGTTTTGTGTTACAGAGCAGGCTGCTGATGGGATGATTTCTGACTTTACAGAGGGGATGGAAGCACTTATCAGAGGGTTTTATTGTAGTGTTCAGTACAATGTTTATATGAACTGCTAGTAAAGGATAAATAAATACAGCACAGTAAAGTTTAATATGGGGGAGGGGAAAGTATTTAAATTGTATTAGCAATATTTGTTTAATAAGAAATGGATCAGATGTGACACTTATCTGTACTGGATAGCATTTGCTTTAAACAAAACAAAGCCTTGAAATGGATCAGTTTTCATATGAACAGTATCAGAATTCTTTTCTTGCCGAAAAGCTAGAGGCTTGGGGTGGGGTGGTCCTCAGGTCACAGCTGTGCTCATGTCACTGATGGTGTAACCATATTGCTAAAGGACTACTGTGTTGTCGTCATCTCTGACCAGGAGTGCAAGAGTGGAGTCTTATATCTACAGACTGGATATGTTGGTAGTCAAATTCCACTGGCAATAGGCGAAAAGGGACATTTGGACTTTCTAAAATTCTCTTGCAATTCATTGTACTTGGTTGTGTCTTTCCTCTCCTAGGCTGCTGTGTCTTGCTGTGGGATGCTGCTGAAAAGTTTTGGTTTCATTCCAGAACTAAATGGATTTCAAAGGTAGAGGAAGTACTTGCACTGAAGTAGTAAATTATAGAGGTTATTTTTGAATTTTCCAGGGACTGATGTTTTGCTGATGCTCTAGTGTGGATTTCATCCGGGAATTCCTTTGTAGGTGCTATAGAAGGATGAGATGCCCAGAGGATTGCTTCTCATTCTGGCAAACCCCTCTTTCAGAGGCTTTGAACTTTCAGAATAACTTTTTCACAAGTTAACATCTTATCATTTGGGGGTTTGCACTTAATGTGTGTCTTTGGCAAAATTTGACCAAATACAGGTCATCTGGAAATGCGATGCCAGTTTATGCAGTCGTATGTTGGTTGTAATGCTGATGTTAAGAGATAATGGGGGCTGAGGGCTAAGGTGCTGAAGGCTTTCTTACTTATGTTCACCATGTTGCAACCTGATTAGCCTGTAAACTGTGTTCATTTTGCTTATCCCCTATTGCTGGATTACAGATTACAATGAGTTACAGTCCCCTCTTTCTTGACATTTATTTTTATATTCACATCCAATATATAATCCTTTCATAGATTTATTGAATTTGAGTCTGTGTTTTATTTCCATCCCTGAAGGTATTTAAACGAAGGGTAGACGTGGCACTCGAGGACATGCTTTACTGGTGGACTTGGCAGTGATAGGTTAACGGTTGGACTCGATGAGCTTATCTGTCTTTTCCAACCTCAACGATTCTGTGATTCTATGAAAATGAAAAGATCCACCAGCCTATGCTTGGCTGCTGAGTACTCAATATTGTGAACAGCGGTGTTTAGTTAAGACCTGAAGATGAAGAGCTGTGCAGAAGTGTTAAGCATTATTATTGCAAATTGTCAGTGCATACTTTCCTCCTCCAGGGCACGTTTAATTGTATAGAATCACAGTTGTTTTCTCCAAGGCATTTGGCCTGAGTTGTGGAAGTGTCTGTATTTTTGCTGACAAACTAAACCAAAACCCAAATGCTGTTAATTTTTAGTTTTAACAGCAACAGAAATTGTGCTTGGATTGAATACATAGCACATAAAATTTGCAAATTGAATGTTGTGAAATAGTAAATCTAGAGTTAATGTGTGACTGTTGGGCTGATAACAAAATATACGTTGAAAACTATTTAGAAGTTCTTGATTCTTATGTTCAACTAACCTGTAGCTAAGAGGATTAGTGATGCCAGGGTTTTCATTGAAATAGGGAGCGCTTTGAAGGTCACCAAGGAGGCAGGTATATATTGTACTTCTGTAGTGACAGTCTTGGCGTGCTACAAGTTTGGGCTACCAGTTACACACCTTTCAGTTTTCTTCTGTAGTGGGAAAGAATGTCATTAAGACTGGTAAACTAAGCAAAAGAAAATGATGGAACTTGAATCCTTGAATAAGCAAAACTATGGTTTTGTATTAAGATAATTTTCCAATGTTATTGGGGGCTTTACTTAAATTTTACTCTGAATGATTTCAGCAAATAGGAAAACACAATGCTAATTACAGGTCTGATCCTTTCCTTGGCAATAAAGGTGTTTTGTTTGCTCAAGGAATTTTAAAACTTGCTGGCAATTTCTTACTGTTATGTTGCTCCTTGCATTTCTTTGAAACATAAAGTCTATAGCAGGAGCACCATCTAAATGGATAAAGGATGAATTATGTGCAGTTTTGAGCTGTTGTTATAGTCATACCAGTTAAGAATACCTTCTTTTGATGATTTTCAGTATAAAAGCTGCCAAATGAACCTAGTGGTTCTGGCACATGAAATGTGAATGGTAGAATGTTCCCTGAACTTTTATTCACTGAATTACCAAAGTCATGCTTTTCAAGAACTTTGTGAACTTAAAGCACTTTAAAGAAATATTCTGGGTTCACAGCAATGGAGAGCTAACGTCTCTTCTCAAAAAAATACATTGGCTACTGTTATAGGTCAGCATTTGCCAACAGTTTCCGCAGGAGATGCCAGTTTGGAGGGGAAACTAAGAACTAGGTTCAGCGAAGCACTTTATCCTGTTCTTGGCTTAAAGCACGTGAATAATCCCATTGACTACCCACGTGTGCTTTACTGGGACTGCTCACATAGTGAAAGTTAGGCATGTGTTTAAATAACTTGCTTATTTGGGGGCTCACTGCGTGATGTCTCCTGGCAGAGACTTGATTTTCTTATGGCAGCCATCATATGACCTGTGTGCAGGGAGCGCAGCGTTGTCTGCGCTAGCCACGCAGTCCAAAGAAAAAGGCTATTTCTGTGTCCACCCCCAATCCGTCCTGCACTTCTCTGGCAACTAATGATCTGTTTGCTGCCAATTGTGCTCTAGTGTTTTTGGCACCCAACCACTCCAACTTGCTGTTCATACAAGTATTGAATTGCCTTTGTAAGGCAGAGAGTAGTCTTTTCCATGTTTAAGACTGTATATGTAGTTGTTAAAACATGAAAAAAAAGTAGATTGTTGTCACAGCTTTCCTCATTTTGGTGAGATTGTGCTCCCTTTGTCAGTAGTCCCACTGAAGTTGATAGAGGTGCTAGCAGAGGAGAACCACCATTTCAGAGGTCCAAGCTCAGTACTCAGAGGGGCTAAATGGAGTTTTTTCATCTATTGAGTATCTAATGGAAGCACTGTTCTTTATTTGAGAACCTCTGTAAACAGATGATCTATGGAAACAGAGCTCTTTCAGCACACAGAGAAGGAGAAGTTAAATGCTAGGACAGGATCTTCTTCAACCTGATATTTTGCAACCGTTAGCTCTGGTTTGATTCAAAATTGGCCCACCAGCAAAATAGTACAACTTCAGGTTAAAAATACATTTAGGTAAGTTTTCCACCTCTGCCTTCCTCTCCCATCCCCTGCAAACACAAGGCAGCAGATGACCTTGCAGATAGCATTTCCCCCTCCTTGAAAAGCGGCCGGTCACAAGCGGGGAATTGCCATGACCTGCACATGGCAGGTCTTCAGCACCCTCTCCGTTCTGCATATTCTCTCCTCCAGAAATACAACCTCTGCAGTAAGTTAGCAGACCTAGAACGTATGTATAAAAGCAAGTCAAGCTAATAGAACTACAGTTGTGTAGACAGCAAGTAGTTAATGGGGCCAGCAAGCCCAGCGCTGTGGTTGGTAATCAGCAGTGCTTCTTCAGAATCGGGATCTGAAACTTTGAGCTTGCTTTACACTTGTCATGGCTGGTTATCTGTTGTTTAGCCTTTGCTAACAACTTCACTAGAGAAACCCAGGAAACTCCAAACAAAAGGCTGTTAATCGTACTGAAAGGTAAAATGAAATAGGTTTTCTCAGTGAATTTAGTAATCCTGGCTGGCAAAGAACTCTGTTATCTTCAGAAACGTGTCAAAGAATATTCTTTAATGTATAGTCATCTTAAATGGAGTACTCTTTCGCTGGAACTGTGTTTGGGAGAGTGAGTGGGATAATATGTAATATGAGCCAGACAAAAAATAATATGAGTAGATCTCTTCACTGGGATAGAAACTTGAATGCTTGCACAAACAGCACGGAGGCACTAAAGTATTGCTGTAACAGGCTGTAACTTCATGCGTGAGGTACAAAAACAAGTACTATTTTCACAGACTGTTACTGTTTATGCCTTGCATATGCTTATGGGAGTGTTTAAGGTGCTCTAGATCCAGTATCATAACAATTATTAGACCTAAACACTGGTGAGCTAAGGATTAAACTGTTTTAGAAGTGTATTAACAGGCTTTCCGTTAGCTAATGATAAAGTAAGGAAGTCTATTTCCAAGAAATTCTCATGCATTTTCAATGGAATACTTGAATCCACAAAAATCTGTATGAAAACAGTATAGTATCTAAATAGTTTATTTATACACAGGGAATGAATCAAGTGTTTAATAGGCACTCTCCTCACCTAAAGCACAGGACTGAAAAGCAAGGACCTGAGTTGATTTTCTAGCTCTGATAGAGACTTCTTATACGGTTCTGGGAAATCACTTAGCATCTTCATTTCTGCAAGCCAGAACCCATAATGTTTGTTTGCCTTGCAGAGGTGAAGGGGAGGCTGAGGAAAGGGGTGACTGCAAAACAAGTTAAGAATCTCCCATCAGAAGTCAGAAAAAATGGCTTGGTTTTGAAAAAAGTTATCTGGAGTCATTGCACATGCGTCTAATAACTGCTGATTTATAAGAGTCAAGTTATGAAGCTTTAATAAATACATATTTCTTTAGACAGTGCTGCAGTATGTTACTAGTTGGGAATACTACATTGATTTGCTTCATATCTGCATATTTCCTCCCTTAGATACGTAGTAGCATGCGAAAACGTTCAGCTTCTCAAATGAAGGTCAGTTCAATTTTGTGGAATCAGGGGAGTCAGAGAAACATCTACACGTTGAAAAATTTCTCTGACTCCCCCGATTCCACAAAATTGATTTGGAAATCTTTCAAGGATTGGCTTTCTTCACTCCAAGCAATTGCTGAGAAACTTTTCATTCAATGACATTACTGACCACTTGCATAGTTCTTCACCCAAGCCTGGGGAGTTTTCTTGTCTGTTATAGCAAGTGACAAGTTTTAAATGACATCTGTTGGTTAGTACCTGTAGTAGCATTTACACTGGAGACTAGAGGAACTATTCCTTACAACAGAAAAGAGTTTAAAATTCACATGCTAAAGGCAAACCGATGAAGCATTCAGCTCAGTGGGAACGGTAACATCTACAAAGGTCAGTGGGATGAGATTTAAGTACAGAGGAAAAAAATGAGAATGGATGAATCCATAGTTCTTTGAATGGTCTTTGACTCCCTGTTCTTCCCTCTGTATGGTCATTAGTAGCAGAACTGGGTCTATGAACAGTTTTATAATATGCCTGGGAGTGATCAGAGGTTGAATTTAGACCCTTTTTGAGACATTCATGGATTCTAATGAATCCTCTCATTTTGTGTGTGTGTATAGCTTTTTTTTTTTTTTTAATTAAAAACTGTCTCCACATTGCTAATAGTAATAATAAATGTTCACTGTCTTAAGTTATAAAACTTGTTAACTCTCCCCATGGAAACTTCCAAGGCACTGAACAGCAAGTGAAACACGCAGACATGTCCAAATATTAACTCATTTTTCTGCACTAGAACTGGAGATAATTGCTCTTCTTTCTCTGTTTAGCACTTTCAGACCATGTTAAAGACCAAGTTGAATGTCTTAACTCTTCGGAAAGAGCCTCTCCCGACAGTGATCTTCCACGAACCAGAAGCCATTGAGCTGTGCACCACAACTCCCCTCATGAAGACCCGGACTCACACTGGATGCAAGGTACTTGGGAGTATAAACTTAAGGAACGAGACCACTGTGGAGGTGTTCCATGTATGTGTGAGGACTCTGAAGAGCCCAAAGTAACCAGTGTGGTTGTCGTCGTTCTGGAAACCCCATTAACTGCTACTATTACTATAAAATTTGTAAATGAAAGTAGTCATTTGGCATTTCTGACCAGAAGTTTTGGGCTTCAGGGAAAAAGTTCTGGGTTGTGTGGCACAGTGCAAATTGTAGAGGATTTCTAACAGCCTGCAGTGAACATCGCTCGTTGTAAACACTGCCGTTGTTTCTGTAAGTGCTAGTGCTGAGATGAGAGATGAAGGGCCAAACGCTGTGTATTTGTATTTAGCAATCTGTACTAAACAGAGGTATATACCCTACTGAAATAGGGTTACAGCTTAAAACTTGAAGTTAGTTTGGTTTTCTGGTGTGGTGTTTTTGTTGTTTTTTTGTTTTGGTTTGGTTTTGTGTGTTTTTTTTTTTTTTTTTGAGAGGAACAAAAAAGAAAAAAGGGGTGTTGGGGAGACTTAGATCTTGATTTGGTTAAGCAACAAGATGAATTTGCCCAGCTACATCAAAGCACAGCTTCTAAAAAAGCTCTTCTTTAAAGTTTAATGGCTTAAGAGCTTTGAGTGTGTTCTTCTGTGGAAAGAAACCATATAAAAATAGCAAACAAATCTGGTCTGTTTGCATCTTCTGTTGGAGCCATTTTCCTTAGTTGCAGAGCTCTCCTAGCCTTGCAGAGCCATGGACAGCCTTGCAGATTGAGCTGGGTACCAGTTTGGCCTGTGCTGCTAGTTGGGATGTGACAGCCAAGTCCCCTTCACCCAGCCTGGCTGTCTGTCAGTTGTAGGGAGTATCCACCTGTCCTCGAGGGTCTTGGTGAAAATGGAGAGAACTGGGCTTCAGCCTCCACTGCTCTGTAAAGTGTCAGCTCTAGAAGAGCCGATGCCTGATGCTACGTGTACTGGATAAAGTCCAAAGTGCAATTAAATGTCCTAACCCCCTCCCCTGCCAGTGTGTATACACTCACACGTGCGCACACACTCTTCCTTGTTGGAGGATCTGATGTGAGTGAGGTGGGGTTGGAAGAAATTGCTTCCTGGTGTGTTCCCCTGCTTCTCTTGGCATACTGTGTGGATGGCACGGGCTCTGGGCATGCTGTGAAGGGCTTTGCTTGGGCACCTCCATGTCTGGCACTTCCTCAGCAAAGTTTCTTCTTGGGAAGTGTCATTTTTGTTTGACTTTTTGCCTGTCACAATAGCCAAGAAACAAAGACCGCTGCTGGGTGTTGAAGCAGCGCTGCCCTGTGCTGACGTAGAGGAATGCAGGGCAAGTGACCCTAATATGCTTTGTACAGTAGCTCGTAGCATCTGCCTTTCTGTGGTAATGTCTCTTGTCCTTTATGTTGACATCTAATGAATTTTTAGAGAATATTAGCTATCATAAAAATGGTTCACAAAGTATCTGGCTTTCACCCCTAGTGAGAGAGTTCAGACATAATAATGCATTCTGAAATCAGTTTATCTCTGTGAATGTGTGCAGAATTTAAATGAGCCTTTTTACTTAACCTACAGTCCTTCAACTGGAAAAGATGGATTGCAGAGAGATGTTGAACCTCAGTGAAGAGAATCTCATTCTATATTTAGAGATCTCTTTTATTTATTCATTTATTTTTCCTGCAATATAACATAGTAGTGGTGACTAGGGAACATCTGCTGCCACAACACTCCTTTTTTCCTGCTTGCACTGTTTCTCCTTCTCCACTTCCCCCAGTAGCTAGTTCACCTCCTGCCAGTGCTGGAGTCTTATGGTGGTGTTTTTCGGGTGGTGGCCAGCCCCTCTTCAGACGATTCAGCAGTTGTGATTTCCAGTACCCTCCTTGGGAAGATGATTCCAATATATGTTGTTCCTATGGCTAAGAAATCCTCTCCAGTCATTAACTGACAGGCTCTGGTTTTACCCACTCTCTCTAGTCACAATCTCTTTCTTTTTCCCCTCTCTTTTTTTTCTGACTAAATGTATTTATCTCTTACGGGGCTTGTATCCTCCAGCTGTTTGTAGGTAATTAGCCTTCCTCTCCCCTTTCCCCTCTGATTATTAGTTTCTTGCTGAGTGATATGATAATAGTGTTGCCATAACAAAGCCAGTATCTTATAATATGAGTTTTTGCTCTTGGGGGTCTGATCTATCACTCTTATTCCAGGTGTAAGGTGGGACATGCTGTGGTGCCGCTGATACCACTGAGCCTCTCTGGTTCTGAGACATGGGCTTTTCAGGCAAGAGCACCGGATTCAGTTTTTACTTTCTTTCATGAGTCACACTCTTTTGATCCTTAATCGTTTTATTCCTCTTGACTGAAATCCCTCCAATTTTTCTATGTAATCCCATTAATGAGATAGCATCATTCTTCTGACGGAGGCTCCAAACATCTAATTTTATTGCATAGTTTTAACATAAGCTTCAGCTGGCACCATCTTGTTATGGGAATTTGACACATGCAATTGCTTTGCTGTTCAGAGGTCTGGGCATTGGTTTTCTTATGTGATTGGTCTTTTCTTTGTCCTTTCATCACAAGACAGGCTTCTCTTTTCTCTTTCATTTGGTGTTAGTTGCTGAATCCTAAAGAAACAAAACTTTTCTGCTGAGATCCAATCTCATTCTGTAATTGAATGGGATGGTTTTAACAATAGCAGAGGAATGTCTTGCTTGAAGTAATCTAGGGGGAACCCCCACAAAATCTGGAAAGTTAAATAATTGAACGAATTCAGAGAGCTTCTCTTTCCTGCCCAATTCCAGATCTGATGCAACTTTGTTGCCAGCATGTTTCCTAAAATATATTTTTTTTTTTTTTTACTTACAGCAGAAGGCTTAAGACTCGTTCTTCCTGTTACTGCACGTCTACACCTGCCTGCTTGGGCTGGCTGTGCTGCCGCCATTGCCACCCTTCTAGACTTGTGGCCATGATTTCACCAAACAGGAGAAATAGATAGTAGTTGCACTGATTTGCAGCACAGAGCATTAGGTGCACATGTTCTGGAGTTTGTTGTGCTGGTTACTCAGTGAGACGGGTTGACTTGGAGGCTGTAGTTCCCAAAAGGCAGCTTCTTGCCCCCCTTCCTCTCCTTTCCACACCAGTCCTGTTCACAAAGGGGGGCGACAGCCCCATGCCCTGGGGTTGGACTGTCGCAGCCCCACTCATCAGACAGCCTAAAACAGAGCAGGATTTCTGGGCACAATAAAGCACTCGGACTGTGGGTTTTTCCTGGGGGGTCATTTGCTTTCAGTTGAGCCATGGTATATGTTAGGTGAGAGGCAGGTCTCTGGCCCCAGAGGAACCACAGCTTCTTGTCCTCCTCCAGCTGAGACTGCCAGGGCAGGGCAGTGGGATGCAGTGCCCAGAGGGTTGTCATCTCTCTGGCAGCTGTGGTTGAGCACCCACGTGCATCCTGCCTCTTCCCTGCGATGGATGCGGCATTTGTGAATGCTGGAGCACCAAGTGTTAAGGTCAGTAGCTGCTCTGAAGAATGAAAAAACCCAACTGGCTTATTGTATACCTGTAAATGGCAAGTCTCAGCTTAAGCTAAACCACCCTGTGCTGGGGAAGGACAAAAAAGAGTGAGAATAAATCTTTTGTTCTTCCTAGCTGGACCACGCTTTCAATCACAGCTTCCTAATTTGCTTTTATTTAAATAGAGCATGCTTCTGTATACAGGCATGAGTGTGACTTAGATGCGTGCATACAAAAATGTGTCTATCCTTGTTCATATCCTAAGGATTTTGATTAGACTGTGGCTGTCCTGCTTGTAGGTCTTTCATGTCAAATGTTGTGCACTCTTGTGTTTCAGCTGGAAACCTCCTCTTCTCTTATCGCAACACTAAG
The DNA here is from genome assembly GCF_047370975.1 of Nipponia nippon. Classification (NCBI taxonomy): domain Eukaryota; kingdom Metazoa; phylum Chordata; class Aves; order Pelecaniformes; family Threskiornithidae; genus Nipponia; species Nipponia nippon. The sequence continues at coordinate 18,719,647 of NW_028262391.1, forward strand.
TACCACCAGATGGAAACTGAAAATCTGGAGTATCTCCAGAAAATAAGTTGCTCTCTACTCAGAAATACATGCTTTCTCTGTGACTTTTAACAGATTTTGTTTAAGTTCTGTGTGTTTTATTCTTCCTTAATGTCCTAATTGGCTTGCACTGATTCTAATGTTTCCTGATTTCTGTCCCTTTGAGCTATGGTGGTGGCATGAAGCGAACTGCCTAAATGGCTCTGTCTCTTCTGCGGTAGCTTTTCCAGGCACTGCTGCAGTAATGCAAAAGGACAGAGGTTAAAAATGTTGCCTGCGATTTTTGCAGTGGTGTCGTAGGTTTAATTTTTTTTTTCCCCCTTTCTACTGGAAGGCTCTTCAAAGTGAAGTTAGTGCTGAATAATCAGTAGCTCATTGTTATCCGCCTGGGTCAGGTGATCTTATTCCTCCAGTTCCCACCAGTGGACAAGTTTTTCTCAGCAGCCTGGGAGGCTAAGATGAGAGGAGCATAAACAGCACAAATAATTATGTTCTTATGAGCATGCTTTTATTGAATGGGAAAATATATATTAATGATATGGCATTTGCAGGCATGATACTTGTTGCTTGTCTGTCTTATTGGATTAAGTTGGTGAGATTATTAGTTCAGGCTTTGTGGAAAGTATGATGTTGAAATTTCTGCGATGGTGTATCTTAGTTGAAGATTGATGAAAGTCTTGTTTAGCAATTTGTACAAATGGCACTAGAATGGTACTGGCATTTTAAAATCAAGTCTTGCACATATTGATAGAGATTTAAAAAAATAGCCAAGAAATAATATAAATGGAACTTTGGTCTTTCAGAATAGCTTAATTGCTTCACTCACAAGGCAAAAAAAATGGTTCCTGTACTAACCTTGCTGCAGGGTGCTGATTACGGTGGGGTTTATGTGGTGCCTGTACAGCAGGAAGGGGCCATGGCCACAGCTGGGCTTCCCTGACACAGTGTAGTGTCAGCACTTAGGCACCGAGCTTGACTACTGCAACTCTGGGACATGCCTGATGTTACACTTGCATCAACCTATTCACTGGATTTGAGGTGCTTTCTGGGAGAGCTGGGCAGTGCCTGGGGGGCCTTAACCTGTGCAATGCCAAGGGCCTGACGCTGCTTTCCTGCAGCCAGCCCTCCAGTTGCAGCTCTGTGCCCTTTCACCAAAGCCACTGGGGCAGCCTGTTGCCCATGTTGCTGCTCTTCTGCTGGCCTTGCTGGCTGCTGCCAAGAGTTTTCATTTTCCCTTTTGTCTCTCTGTCTTTCTCCCATTTTTTCTTCTCTTCTCAAAAGTAACTTTCACCATTAGCGACAATGCATGCCATCAGCTGTGAGCCCTACTAATAAATCTCTGTGCACGTGAAACCGTCTCAACATGCTTTGAGCAACAGCATTTACATCAGTGTAGCAGAGACTGGAAGTTAGTCTGCAAGGGAAAAAACTCATAATAAGTTTACAGGATGAATAGCAAGTAATGTTGATCGTGATCTGATTATGATCCATAGAAATAAAATGTTTCTCATTGGGATACTTATTAAATAAATAAAACATTGTCTTAAAATTACCCTGCTAGGCCTGATTCTAATTCCTTGTATAAGAGAGTCATTTAGGAATAATGTCTGCTCAGATATTACTGCCTATTTTGGGTTTTCTGCCTTGTTAATTTTGATTGCAAAGGCCTTGCAGCAGGACTGTGTCTTACCACATGCTTGCAAAATACCCCATTTCTACTCTACCCTAGGTGCCTCTACAGCAAACTTATTAATGCTGTGTTGCTGCTTTTATTGGTCATTGCACTTTTAAAACTTAGACTGTTCTTTGTCTTTCCCCTGCCCCCCTCCCCTTCTAGATCAGACTTTCCCAAGCTGTTTTGCCCAGCTCTTCTGTCCTATGCAACCTCTGCCACTTGCGTCCCATCCTAATCATCTCAGCCATGGCAGTGGCCAAATACATTATTGCTTTAGGTTTCAGGAGACAGCGTGCTCCCCATCTTCTGGGCCTGGTGGCCCCTCAAGATTCAGAAAATGCCCAAATTGATGAACCATCCTCTCAGCTTCATGCAGCCCAGCGGCTCACGCAGCGTGGTTTTGGTGGTGGCAACCCCAGCCTCATGCCCCTTCCCCTTCATTGCTCCCCAAACCCAAAATTTTTGCTCTGGTCAGCTGAAGAGTAGGCAAATGGCTCCCCTCTGCCACACTGCTACTCTATGTGGGTTGGTTTTGTGTGTCTTTGTACTGAATTGGTCAAAAATAATGGAGAGAACACATTGTCTCTCATTTCAATACCCAGAGACCAAGGTGCTCTTTCCTGCTTGTGCTGTACTGTTGGCTCAAAAGGGCTGAAAATGTGCCCTAAGACTTTCTGAGATAGGGAAATCCAGATGACATAAATGGGTGGTTAACAATCTAGTGTTTTACTTACATTTCCACAGATGATTTAAAAACCCTACTCCTCTTGAACATTTATCGCTATTTTGGCTACTGAAACCATAGCTTGTTGGAAGCTGCACATATTCTTAAAACCACGTCACTTTATCCTTATAAAGCTTAATAAAAATGTTCTCTTTGCAGCTATAGCATGGTCAGGAATAATTGTTTTGAGTGCAGGTTTCTCCAGCTGTAAATACAAGTCCAGCTAGCTGCCTGGTTTTCATTACCATTTTGTAAGCCTGTAATATTAAGATGGCCATTAACTTTAATAAAGAAACAAATTAAACAAGTGAGACAAACTAAACTGTACCATCACTCCCCAGCCTACTGTTTTCCACCATGTTTAATATGAGTGTGAAGCACAGAGCTTATTTTCTTATTGCTTCATTAAAGGTCTTCTGTTGTTATCCTTAAGCATTACATATTTTGTACTGTGAATTGAGAGCTTGTTTTTCTGCTTCTTTCTGCCCTCATCAAATGAGCCAAAAGGACGCATGTGAACTCTTGCATGGGGCAAATCTTAATAGCTACAGTATATTTAGATATAGTGCTCATTGGTGAGAGATAGAGGCTTTAATGATGTGTTTTCCAAAAGTGAAGTGTATCAAATAAACTAATGCCCCAAAAAGTATGCTATGTGAAGATAAAGTATTTTGTTTAATTTTTCTTCATGTAGTGTTACAGAAATGAAAAAAAAAAAAAAAGCTTAATACTGAAGTTAGGGAAGAGTAAACTGCTTGCAGAAGCCTTACATGTGACTGTATCCCAGAATGCTTTAGAGAATTTGGCTGAGTCTTGTTCTAATATTGAAAATGGAGAGTTGCATGTGGTCAGTTCTTTTTCAAAAGATGACTGTATGGCAAGGTCCTGCCCTGCACCTATGAAGTTAATGAGAGCTTTGCCATGGGCTCCATTGTGAGCATGGTGGGATGTAGCCAGGCAGGATGGCAGCCGCCTTCAGGCAGCGCACCCTGCATGGTGTTTGGCACTGGCTCCTCTCAGCTTTCAGCTTCAGAGGGGATCTCTCTTGCATATGACTTTTTTTATCACGTGCATGGAAAGCCCATTTACGTCAGTGAGGATTTATGCTTTAAATGTGTGCAGAGGAGCTAATAGAAATATGAAGGGTAGACGCAAGTGGAGAATGTTGTTAAATCGTTGTAATGCTTCATTTCCTGAAGTCCAGGAACCTTAGGTGGAGAATATAAATTGGCTAAAGCAATTGAATTAATCTTAAACTGAGCCTGCTTTAAATGGAACCTTCTGCAGTGTTCAGTTTTGCTGTGTTGGATGTATTTGGGCATAATTTTATTTGCTTACTGATAAAGTGGCATTGTAAGACTAATGTATTCTGAGAGCGGTGGAAGTTATGTCCTGTCAGATATGTTGGTGGTATATTTTTTTTTTCCTAGTATTTGTACTGGTGACATTTTTCAAGCCATGGTTCAAGTAAAGGGCATCTTGTTACTCAGGAAGTTCTTGCATCCCATCTAAAAATGGTCATGTATTTCAGTCAGCTTCGTGTTTTTGCTTTAACTACCTTTATAGGAGAAAGTATATGGCTGTTTTCTCCACACAGTGGAGTAACTTTGCTCTGAATATATGTATATTAATTAAAGGAAAACAGTTTTGCCTATTTCTGTTTACTTTTGGAGTTTCATCAAGAACGTGTGTCTCAAACCGCTTTAAAGAGTTCCATAAAAAGAATAAGACGGCCACCTTGAGAGGAGAACGCTGGTGACAGGGAGAATAGGAGGATTTCTGGGAGCTGCCCTGCATGTTGGTGGTCAGCACAGGGCTTGAACTACCCTGGGTGCAGGGCCTTCTCCCTGTAGTTCCCCTTGGATTTGCTTCAAGAGGGAGGGAGCTCAAGGCTGGGTGTATTGTGAAGAAAATTAGGGAGTGAGCTGGGTTTCATAGAGAGATTTGCAAAGAAAATAGTCGTGCATGTGTGCGCACTCCTGGGAGGACTGGAGAATTGTGTCCTCTACTGCTTGGGCTGGGTAGGAGGCTTCCAATTATTGTGGACCATGTAGACGATGCCAAGACTGGTCCCCTGGAAAGGGATGTCGCCATCCCGCCCCCCCCCCCCCGCCCCACATCCCAACAATTAGTGTGCAGGGGGTCTCCTCAGCTGTCGTTGGGAGTGAGGCCGAGGGTCCCTGGCTTTGTGTGTGGAGTGACCTGTTCCCAGCACTGCTTTGTCTTGCATGAAGAAATAGGAGCAGAAATGTCACACCAGGTAAGCCAGTTGCTCAGATATATACACGTTCCAGCCCATTTTCCTTGGGGAGATATCTCCTAAACAACAAAAAACCCTTGAAAAATGCAAGGAAATAAACAATCACAGCATCCATTAGCACCTTGTGCTTTACTCCTCCCCTTGATGCATGTATTGTATTGCTTGCACAACCATTGTGTACCTTGCATTTCTTCTTATTGCTGTAGTTCTGTCCCTGTAGTGGATGCGGTGAGTCCCAGTGAAGAAAATGGGTGACGATACATGACATGGAGCCTGGGAAAAAGTTTTTAACATAAACAGAAGTCCCTTTGGCTGGAATCGAGCACTTCTTTTGGCTTCAGAGCTCTGATATTATTAGTTGCCTTTGATTCAACAAAAGCTTGAATTGGAACTCATCAGCCCTTAATTTTGTTAGCAAATGGTATTTATCAGCAGAAGTAATTTAAATCAAACCTCTTAATGTAAAATAAGGCACTAAACAGTTTATATTTCAATTAGTTATGGAAGAGATAGTGATTGACATGCAAGGAGCACTGTAAAATGCAAATATATCGCAACTAAAAATGCTCCCTATGACTTGGTTGAGAATGAGCACTGGCCATTCCTGAATTTCACCCTTGCCTGTAAAAGCAACTGGGAAACTCGAGGTACCAAGGAGGCCAGGCACTGTGTGCTGGTGAATGCTCCATAGCTCTTTACTATGTATCATTTGTACTTCAGTAGTATTTCTCACTCAGAAAGATCCCAAAACACTTTCTAAAACAGCTCTGTTGTCCCCTGCTGTTCAGCTGCCATTCTCGGCCAGCAGCCCTGTTTGCAGAGGTCAGATCAGCTCACCAAAGCTTGGGGGAAGGCTGTGCGGGCATACTGTACTGCGGATAAAGTATGCTAGGGAAAAACTAAAAAAGATGCTGAGAATTAAAATGTGTACCTCTATTAAGCAGTCATGCATTGAAAAAAGGTACTAAAAAGCAATATATATTAATGAAATTCCTTTGATGCATAGAACTCCATGGAACGCTTTTGTATCTTGAAACCCAAATGTGGTTTTTTTGTCAGTTCTAGAAATTCCACTTTTCAGGGTACTTGGAGCTGTTGTCTAATTATGGCTGTCTTTGTAGGAGATAGCATACCAAAATAGTTTTCTCTCAAAGAATATTTAAATATTTAAAAACAATTTAATCTCTCTACAGCAGGAAATATTTCAACTTTGAAATTCTAAATTTCCAGAATTCCTTAGGAGATAATCTTCAATTACACAAATATATAGTGCATGCCAATAAGTTCTATCTTTTGCAATCTGGCACAAAGCCAAGATACTGGTATGAAGCACAGTGGCAACTGTAAGGTCCTAGATAGCTACAGATGTGTTAGGATATTTATTTTTTATGCTGTAGAAAATATTGTGCTCATCACAATTGCTCAGGCAAACCCTTCTGGTCATAGGAGCTAATTGCTTCCATAATAATTAAGGTTCAAATATCTAAGACCTAATAGCTTTTGACGTATAAAAATTAAAATGAGATTGAAATTTATTATAGTGGTTATGGCGAGCAGATGCTGCAGTCGCTGTCGATTGTTTTGTTCTAGTGTGTCCTTGAGAAACATTTCCATCTCAGTGGGGCTGTTTCAGCGTAAGGATGGAGCTGTGATTTGTGTTGCTGGAGAGCACAGGGAAGCTGGTGCTTCTCTGTGGCCCTGAGGGATATACAGACCCTGCTGTGAGCTGGCTCTCAGGAGGAGGAGGTGGCACCCTTCCTTCATAGCACATGAAGTTATTCTTTAACAAAATCAAGGAACTTCTGGTTCTGTGACTGTTGCTCCCTCATATTATTGCAGTGGGCACCTTCCCGCTCAGCAGCATGAAACATGCTGGGAGAGGTGTTGGCAGATCTTTTTAGGCGTGCTTTTTTGCAACAAAAACGTGTGCTTATTCTGTGAAGGTATTCTGTGTGGCTCTTTCCTTGCAGCCATGGATATTGTTTCTTTGATTTCCATTAGAATACTGCAAAATTTGCATTTGGCACTGGCTATCCACTGCTCACGCTCCTTTGAGCCAACATGAGCCTTCTCAGGAATTTGTAATCTCTGCTTACAGCTGTACTATGCCCCAAACCATCAGTTTTTATTTTGGGGCTGATCCTGCGTGCTGAAAGCTTCCCACTGAAGGAAATGACATTGGCAAAAAAGGAGGCTGAAATGGATTACAGATCCATTCTTCTGTAGATGAGATACTATTGGCCTCATTCATAGATGCCCAGGCTGCCGGATTGTGGATTAATGTTGCAATCACAGAAGTATTACGTCATCAGAGAAAAGAATGTCCTGTGTGTGCCACCTCTGTTCCTGATGGTCCCAGGAGTAATCCTGTTCTCTTTGTACTATTGCGATATAGTCTGCAATGCATTGTATAAATACGTTAGCTTGGAAGAAGAAAGAAATTTTTCCATTCCTGGGGTTGGATGTCAGTGTCTAAGAGTAATAACATTTTTTTTGTTTCATTAAAAATTTTTTTTTTTGTGTGTGTAGTTAGTTAAATGTTCATAACAATAACCATCTTTAGGCAATGCTTCTGGGCAATTTTAAGGCTTGATGTGTGTTTCTATTGCTGATCAACTACCTTTATTGTAATCTATTGTGAATATTTGACTTCAGAGTTGTGGTAATTCAGTAAGCTTTCTTCTATGAGATTCTAGGTTGTATAGGAATAACAAGTGCAACAGAGGTATGATTCCTCCCCCCCCTTAAAATTGATCTGTCTCCTTTCTTAAAGTTTACAGTCTGGTTTGGAAAATCAGTAAGTACTCCTAGGTTAAGAACTTCCCTTGTACTACTAACCCAAGAATCTCTGGTGTTCACCTTTCATCATTTCACAGCAAGATCCTATTAAATGATACATATTGTCACGGAAATAAGATACTGAATTTCACAGCAATATAAATTTGGAATTAAGTTTATCAAGTTTTATCAGTGAATGAAAAGCTAATGTTGAATTGGTTAACTTTGATAGAACAGAATACTGTCTTATACCCACTAAGAGTATGGTCTATCCCCTTTTTGGGAGCTGATGCTCATTTGCCTGTTAGATATCAGGGTTGCTTTCTGGCTGCTAGAGCACAGCACACTGGGGAAAAAAATTAATGAGTTAATCAGCTGGAAGATGATCTTAATTCATTATGTTTTTTTTGTTTTTATGTTTTTTATGTTTGTTTTTGTTTTTGTTTTTTTTTCCCACCTGTAAGGCCATGATGATATGATCTTCTGATTAAAGTGCTCTCAAGATTTAAATGGCATGGCAGTGACCTGCACTTGATAATAACAAACTTGGGATGTGGATAACCTTGCATTTAATAGGTGCTTGTACACAAACATTTCAAGTAGAAGGAAACTACTTTAACTTAAATAAGCAAATTTTGGAAGAAGAGCAAGTTGAAAGTGTCTTTATAACTGTACTTTATTTCAGTGAAGATTCATTGAACTGTTTGCTGAGAAAGATTTGTCAATGAGTAGATATTTGGTGGGATTTTTTTTTTCATCCTCAGGGACTTGTTTTGTTTCAGTGTGTTGTGGTTTTCCCCCTGTCCCCCCAATTTAATTTTCAGTAGCAGATATGATTGTTGATATGATAGCATTTCTTGCTGTGAAATGATTAAAAGTGAATACCAGAGATTCTGGGGTTTCTGGGGTTAGAAAGGGGGGGTTAGGGGAACAAGGGTTTCCCCCTTACAAGGGAAGTTCTTAATCTAGGAGTACTTACTGATTTTCCAAACCAGACTGTGAACTTTAAGAAAGGAGACAGATCAATTTTAAAGAAGGAAGAAAAAAAAAAAAAAAGATATAAATCGGTGTACTTCCTTTGACTTGACTGCCATGCTAAGTTATATTGTCTAAGAATTTGGCCTTTAGTTTGACATGTGGCTTGGGATTCCTAATGATTGAAAGCAGTCTGTTAATGAAATCAAAGTAATTGGGTACAGCATATGTGAACCAGTGCTGTTTGTAATTTTTTATTAGGCTGAAGTATTAAAAATACTAGGTAATTCTTGAAATGATTTTTTTATGAAACAGCTTGATAGTGATTTAAAGAAAGGTGTGTTTTTACCTCAGAGCTTTGCCTTGAGTTGCATTTGAAGGTCTTCATGCAAGGCCAGATAAATTGTGTGACTCTGCATTCCCAAGTGAGAAATATGATATACATCTAATAAATATATTGTATATATAATTTAAGTTTGGAATAGTTTACAGCATTTCCTTAAAATACTGAGGATAAACTGAATGACTTTAATTACGAGTGACTTACTGATGAATTGCTCTAACGTTTTTGTTCTGCAAGACTTTCCGTATTTGTGTATATAGTTTTTTGTTTAATATTATCACTTTTATGCAGACAGTGTGTGTCTCCAGGGTGAAACTTATCCCAAAGCAAGGGCCTAGCATACAGCTATTGCTGTAGCTGTGCTCCGAAGGGGGTTTAACACAGGATGGGTGGGTGAGTGTTGGCTGGAGTGGGAGGCACATCTCTATCGACAGCTCCATGCCGCTTCTCCAAGGTAGGATGCGGGCACATGGGCATTGGCTGCCCCTGAAGTCCCAGCAGTCCCACCCCACAGCAGCTCAGGGACATGTGGTATGGCTCCCGGCCGTGCCACCAGTGGGGGCGAGGGGCCTGAAATGTGCTCCAGCAGCTGCTCCGTGTTACTCGGCTGGATAGTGCTGCTCGGCCTCTCAGTGGAGTTTCTTTGAGTGATTACAGCCTGTGAGGAACTCGCTTGCATGACCTCCCGCCAAGCCCTGGCTGCCCTGGGCACGGCTTCACGCTGCCGCTGTCTGACACTGATGTGTTGCACGACTGAATGCTCTCGTGCATATTTACATAAGGTGCAAATGTGGTCTTTTTTTAGGGGGGAAACTAAATGAAAGCTGGCAAGGAAAACATATGGTGGGATTTCTGTGGCCTGGTCCTGCTCAGCAGTTGTAGTTGTGTCAACTTTTCAGGTTCTGTGTGTGGTAATGTCATAGGCGAGTGAGCCTGGGTTTAAATAAATAAATGGGAATTGAACAGACTGCAGATTTGGGATTTCTGTGTGTGTCCCTGGGCTGCTCACCCCACCCGTCAGAGACAGGGCTGCCCCAGGCTCAGCATGGCCTGTCGCCCCTGCGCACCCCGAGCTGGGGTCTGCCTCAGGGCTCTGGCGGGGCTGTGTGTTCCTCGGTGGGCACTGCCTGTGTCAAGTGGAGTGGGGGTGGTTTTTGCATGTTCTCCACCTTCAGGTAGCCCCATCTTTTAGGGCTGGGCAGTCCCTCCTGCTGTCTGGGGATGGAGGAGGGTGAGGATGTGTCCAGCGTTGTCCTGGGCCTCAAAGACCCATGCTGGCCTCAAAGACCCATGCTGGCCTCTGCGCTCTCACCCTGGTTTCCCCAGGCCCCGGCAATGCCCCACAGCAAGGGGCTGCGGCTGGGACGAGACAAGTCCTGAGGCTCCTGTGTGTGCTCTGAAATGCCTCACCATCTTCAAAATGGGCAGCTGCCTGTGCCCGAGGGCTGTGGTGCGAGCACCCGCAGCTTTTTTGCAACCTCTGTTATCTTGATAACTTAAGTCAACAGCAGTAAAGCCTTCCTACCCCCCTCAAAAAGAAACAAAAGAGAGCCCTCTGGGGTGTCTTTGGGTGGAGGGAAGGCCAGAGCAGCCATCCCTTTCCTTAGATCCCCCTTGTTGGCCTTTTCAAGGAGGCTTGTGTGTTGCTGTAGGCCTGAAATCGGACATTGGTAACTTATGGCCGTTTGAAATACTCTCATCAAGGGTTTATACAGTGGGAATTGAATTCTTGTCATTTCAGACAAAAGAGTTTCAGTTTGAGTCCTCCACTGTAACACTAGAGGACTCTCTGAAAGTCTATTATGAAACCAGAGGAGAGAAGTTTAGGCAATTTAGCCCCTAGACTTTGTAGCGTGAGCCTTGTGAACAATTGTGAGGCACTCTTGCTGTCTCTTTAAATTTGTTAGCATGCTCTCATGTTGCAGTTGTCATCTTCTGCTGTGTGACTCGGTATGGCATGGCTGATGGGTGCCTTGCTGGGGACGGGTAAAGAGCAGCGAGGCAGGGGCTGGCTTGTGGTGGTCAAGAGCCCTGCTTGATGTTTGCACTGCAAGGCAAATGGCCAAGGGAGGTGCATCTTTCAATTAAATATTAAAATACTACTTTGCAACACATTTCATAAGATTATTTTTATTCCAAGGAGCTCCTTAGTAAAGTGGTGAATTTTATTTTGGAGTGAGACATAGAGATTATGATTACAGAGATCTTTCTGTAATTTTTTTTCCCCTCTTTGAATTAGGTTGTATGTTTGCTCTCTGTTAGCACTTACCTTCATGTCAGTATGAGTGCAAGAGGTTATAGAAGTGCATGATGTTTCTCACATTGTAGCAGCTTTCTGCATACCAACCCCTTTGCCCTTTTGACTACATGAAAAACTATAAATGTGTCATGCAGGAAGATTTAAATGAGTGCTGCTACGGTCCCAGACGCTCATTCCAGAGCTGCAATTTCTTAAGAGCTGTCTGAGCTTTACCTTACGTGCAGCCATTGCAGTCATGCTGACTGAAATCCTGCTAATTATTTTGGAGACATTTTTGTATGACGTGTCTTGAGAAAAGAGTCTGAGCATCTGTGAAACAGATGAAGTGAAAATTCCTCTGGCGTCTATCAGCAAACATAAGCAGGTGGAGCACATCCAAGTTTCTGCAGCTGAGGGAGGGGCTCCAGAAAACATGGTCATTTGCAGCACAGAGGGAAAATTAAAAGAAAAATAATTACTTATATTTCTTAATTTGATGGTGCCATGTCATATAAGGCCAGTCCAGGAATAGCAGCTTTCTGCTTCGTTTCGAGGGCTATTGTAACTCAGTTGTCAGGTTTGTATAGGAAATGAACAGGACACTGCAGACCCGTTAAGATGCAAATTGCTTAATCTAGAGCTGTACACTGCAAATAGGGCTCATTTCTCAGTTTGAAGGGTGTTATAGTGTTTACACTTTTTGCCTGTGCAGGGTTGATCAAGGTAATCACTGAAATACATTGCTACATCAATCTCCTAATTGTAGTATTCCTGAAAATCAAATGGCTTGTATGTTTTAAGGCAAACCCAGGAATTTAGAAATAAAAAATATGCTGCTGGTGCCCACTGAAGGAAATGTGTGTGGTAAGAATCTGTTCTGTTGCCTGGGATGAAAGGCCAGCTGGCATCAATTAGCACTTTATGCATATGCACTTTTATAGAAATAATTTTTACTGAGCAGGTCTCAAAGCCTTTTAGTGTCACTTAGTTAATCCTCATAACAATCCTGTGCAGAGGTGCACCTTTATATACATGGGCAGGATGAAAACTAGGGAGGATGAAGTGACTAATATGTAGCTGCACAGTGAATGAGTTCCATTCTGTCCTATCTGTCTTTGCAAGGCAGCACTACCTTCACTCAGAAAGGAAACCAAAATACAACGTAAGTTATGGCAATGGTTATGTGGTATGTTTTAGAACATCCTTCATGAAGCAATGCCTTTAAACAGTGTATGGGATAGAAATAAGATTTGTTTATTACATGAAGGACAACTATAAAGGATTAAGTAATTTGTATATTAATTGACTTCTCTACTTCAAGTGAATTGTTGATGTACTTGGATAATTGCATAGACAAAGAATGACATTTCCCAGTACATGAAAGGAAGCCTTGCCTTCTCAAGAAAAGAGAGAGACTGGAATGTTGTTGGTTTGTGTGTTTGTTTTGTTTTGTTTTTAAATAAATGCTTTCTTCTTCTAAGAGCATGACTATGCAAAAAAGCAGGCGTGCCAAATTCAACCCTGTGTGTGCAGTGAGCAAATGTTCTTCACTACTCTCTCTGAAGTTTGTACCCACTTAAAACAGTCTGCAGTCTGTTTTCCACAGTAGTCTGTAAAGGCCAAGAAGGTGCAATTTGCAGACGACACCAGGTTGGGTGGAAGTGTTGATCTGCCTGAAAGTAGGAAGGCTCTACAGAGGGATCTGGACAGGCTGGATCAATGGGCTGAGGCCAGCTGTATGAGGTTCAACAAGGCTCGGTGCTGGGTCCTGCACTTGGGTCACAACAACCCCATGCAATGCTACAGGCTTGGGGAAGAGTGGCTGGAGAGCTGCCTGGTGGAAAAGGACCTGGGGGTGCTGATTGACAGCTGGCTGAACGTGAGCCATCAGTGTGCTCAGGTGGCCAAGAGGGCCAATGGCATCCTGGCTTGTATCAGAAATAGTGTGGCCAGCAGGACCAGGGAGGTGATAGTGCCCCTGTACTTGGCCCTGGTGAGGCCACAACTCGAATACTGTGTTCAGTTTTGAGCCCCTCACTACAAGAAGGACGTCGAGGTGCTGGAGCGTGTCCAAAGATGGGCAACAAAGCTGGTGAAGGGTCTGGAGGACAAGTCTTATGAGGAGCGGCTGAGGGAGCTGGGGTTTAGTTCAGATAAGAGGAGGCTGAGGGGAAACCTTATTGCTGTCTACAACTACCTGAAAGGAGGTTGTAGCGAGGTGGGGGTTGGTCTCTTCTGCCAAGTAACAAGTGATAGGACGAGAGGAAATGGCCTCAAGCTGCGGCAGGGGAGATTTAGATTAGATATTAGGAAAAATTTCTTCATGGAGAGAGTGGTTAGGCATTGGAACAGACTGCCCAGGGAAGTGGTGCAATCACAAGTCCCTGCAAGTATTCAGAAAACGTGTGGATGTGGTGCTTGAGGACATGGTTTAGAGGTGGACCGGGCAGTTAGGTTAATGGTAGAACTTGATGATCTCAGAGGTACTTTCCAACCTTAATGATTCTATGATAATTAAAACATGCAAATATGTGGCTAACTCAGTAGTTCCTCAGTGGCATGATCTGACCCTTGGATGAGACCTTGGTACCTTGCTTTACGACTTTACGGTACTCGGGTTGTCTGTGCCTGTCACATGTGGGGTGGGGAGGAAGTGTGAGAGACTGCAGGCTGTAGTTCAGAGGGAGGTGTCAAAATGTCATCCCTAAAGTACAGGGCCTTTCCCTATAAGATTCCAGCGTGATAAGGTGCACGCCCCCCGGAAGGTTGTTATAAAGGGAGCAGGGAATTAATAGAAAAAACTGCCTATTTCCCTAGTGTCTCATGCTTCTGTTGAAATCAGACAGTATTTAGACAAATTATCCTGTAGTCATGCCTGACTGTAGCCTCAAGATATGAACAGTGCTGCTTTATTTCTAGCTGACAGGAGGTATGACTGATGGTATAAATGAGGATCATCATTGTGAAATGAGCTGGAGATGCCCCGTGGTTTAACCCTTGAGTTTGGTTAAGCTGGTGTGTCGGTTCACGTCTCAGGGCTATCTTTCCAATTAATTCTCCCAAAGCTGATGTGCTGAATAACATGAAATGCATTAGGGTGCATATGGCAGGTGATGGTGAAAGTACTGCCTGGTTATACAGATATGAAAAGATGTTTTTAACAGAGTGCTGTATATTCATAAGCAAATTCCCTGTTCATTTTATAGCAGTATAACTCCACGGCAACTGCACTAAACTTGTGGAATTGCTCTGGTATCCCACCACTGCAATATAAAACACTGTTTTAAGTTCCTCCAAGATGAGAGGAGTGTTACATAAAAAAACTCCTACATATTGTGTAATATAGGAGACATATTGTTCATATTCTACCATGTGAAATCTGTTTCGTATTTCTTTTGCTGAGTGTCCAGATCATATAAATGATTGCGGCCATTGCTGTATAGCACAAAGTAAGCCATGATCTTTCCATGTCTGGAACAGTTTGACATAATCAACATGTATCTAAGATATTTAAGATGCTTATGCAGCATCTAAAAAAAGCAATGGCTCAGGCTGCTATTCCCAATTGTAAAATTCAGGGATCTTTAGTAGAAAATGAAACTCCTGAAAAAGCCATGCATTCCTCACAAATAAAATATATGTTACCATTAACTTAAACCAGTGTTTCATTCTCCCCCTTCTAAACATAAAAAAAGGGTAAGATAGCATTGGCCACTGTTGTCCTGATCCTCTTATAAAGTGTGAATAATGCCCAGATCCCTGGCTGATCCCCGTGTCTGGTTGCACACCCAATAAATGGATTCAGGCAGGAGATGGGGATGAGGGTGGTTTCAGGTTTCACATCATTAAAAAACTGTGTCCCTACAAACCTTCTGTTCTGCCCACTTCTTGGTAAGGGCAGGCAGCTTCAGTTTAGATTTCAGATTTTTGCATTGAGGATACAGACTCTGGCCATATGTTACTGTCCATCTCTGAACTATTTGGTAGAGGCTGTAGAGAAAAACTAGGACAATGGCTATGGTGGATATATAGCAGTGCACTCTGGTATTGGTACCATGACTTGGTACCAATATGGTACCATGACATGGTACCTCATGGTTTTCTTCTGGTAAGAAATGAGGTTGCTTCATTTTACCAAAGTTTCGGTGAATCAAAATTGATTTACGTGGTTTACTTCAACATGGAGGGATGACAGAAGTGGACATTGCCGCCTCCCCCCCCCTTTTTTTTTTGTAAGACAGACACTGGTATATGTACCTTTGCCTACATGTAAGCACAAAATTTAATCAGGTTTCTGTGTATTTCCTGGGGGTAAGTTATATGCGTCAAAGGTTGTGTGCACACAAGAATTCCAGTTTACTGTGTGATATTTTTAGCGTCCTTCAAGACAACTAAAACGGGTACCTGCCTCAAAGCAGATCAAGGCAGTTTTGCAGGACAGTGAGCAATATGGATTTGTCTTATACAAGTAGCATTGGTTGGAGATGTTACTTCTACATTTATGAACAGTCCTTTAACAAATTCTCCAAAAGATTGGTTCAAACAAACAATTTTCCAATTTATTCTGTTTTTTAAAAACAAAGAAAATAAATTACGAACATTATAAGGATAATTTTCCTTTTTTCATTTGAAGCCTACAGAAATAATACTATCTTGGGGCCCTTTTGTTCCTCTTTGCAGAGTGCCATGAAGAAAATCGGTTATTGCCTTTTTTCTCTGTCGTTTTCTTTAGATTGAATAGAGATTGATTGCTCTTCTAGGATGAGAAAAAACAGGCTGTGTCATTCTGTGATACTTTGTGCTAGTGGCAGTGGAGAGTATGAAGCAAGCAGTTTAGTGGTGATCTTGATTTCAATAAATGTACATTCAATTAAGTCAATTTACTTATTTCTTGTTCATACAGTCAGTTCTTCTGCTCTCTTATTGTTTGAAAGCTGCTTTTTATCATAGTTTTCAATACAATTTTTAGTTCTGTTTGAAGTTCACGATGAATCTTCCTTTGATATTGGTAGTAATTAGATCTGGCTGAAGGGTACTATTGCATTTTATGACTCCTGTTTGGTTGTTTTTTTTTTTTCCTTTTCTATCCATTAAATAGCATACCTTTGACAAGCAGATGCTGACCTTGGCACTTTGTAGATACACAGATACTAGAAGAAACAAAGATAAATTGCTCATTAAAGCTATAAACAGAAGAAGTTGCAAAGTAGAGAAAGACAATTTGAAAATTCACAGTGATCAGACACTTCTTGTGGTACTTGTTTATTTTTTTTTTTTTTATATTTGCATATGCAAAGAGGCCCAACAGGCACAGTAGTGGTTGCTTACTAGCAGAAATACTCCCTTGCAACCACAGTTGGGGTAATTGCATATGCAGGCAGAGTCCATTGATGTTCTGTGTATTGCATGTCCTGAGTAGTGTGTAGAACAGAAGTTATAAAAATTACTTCTTAGCAGTTTGTTTCCAACAGCTTTTCTCACTATAAGGAAATGTTTTTGTTCTTTTGTTATGTATTTTTATACTTATTTGCTTCTTGGCATTCAGTTCCCCATAAAATCAACATCTATGTTTAAAAATATTTTTTAAAGGCAGGCCATTGTAAAGCACATATGGATGTGATGGTATTAATTTAAAATTGTGTTCCAAAAAAACCACAGAGGTGAACGAACTCATTTGAGAAACAGTCCAACTCCATACAACACAACATATATTTACTTAAAGAATGTTACTAACCATCTCTAAGGATATTACCAATGACAGAGGCAGCAAAAGTGAAGGATCATTCACATGTTTGGAGGAATGGTTTTAGTTTCATGTAATCCTGTGGTACGTGTTTGAGATATACGGAGAAGTACAAGCATTTTGGCTAGTCCGGGCTTGCCTCCTCACTATCTGTATGTGCTGAGATATTTGTGTCTCATCCACACGTTGCTTATATGGGGTAAGACAAGTGAACCTGGATCATCTTGTTCTGTATTTGACCTCCAGCAGTGGATGCCTTGAAGAAGGAGAAACTGAAAAGTAAACAAGAAGATAGTGCCTGCACCTGGCTGATTGTTCAGTGTTTAAAAGGGTATGGGATGAAGTAGCTTGTGTCTGATCTCAGCTGGTGATCACCTTATGGATCCTCTTATCCTTCAAGCATGAGATTTGATTACCTCAGGTATTTCTGTTCGTACTCATATGGCTGTAAATATAACACCTGCTGTGTTACCTAACTTTGTAAAATTACCCAATTTTATAACCCTTTAACCAAGGAAGTACACTTGGTTAAAAGAGGGAGTGTCTTTGTCTCAGCCAGTAATATCAGGCCAGACAAAAGTGATTTTTTTCAGCTGTGACCTCTGCAAAAGCTGATAGACTACATCTGCTGTGCACCACTCCTCAGGTGGAGGTGTCCTGCTCTGCCCGTGCTGTTCCCAGTATAATACATGATGCACACATGGCAATACAAATATAGTCAAAGTCAAACAGACCAAAATGACTGCACCTGCTGGTGGTCTTATAAATGGCTCAGTCATGCAATCTGGAGGGTGAGTCTGAATGAGAGATGCATTCAGATCAGGGCTCAGATATTTGAAATACCTCTGAATCCTCCATGTTAAGCAGAACATTTAGAAGCATACTGTCAACCGTAGGAAATATCTCCAGTTTCTTACTGAGTGCTTAAATCATGGGTTACAAAACAAACATCAACTCCTGTGCACTTAAAACCTGATTCTCTGTATTTCTCCTTGGATGTAATATCTACAGAAAATGTCATTTGAGGTGCAAGGGCAATTAAAAAGTTTTGCTCACAGAAGGGAATATTGTCAATGATTGATAAACGACTGGGCCATAGGCATAGCAATCCTTATTTCCAGTGCCAGTCCTGAAATGCAGCAGCACAGTTCAATTGTATTCTGCAGTAAATTTATGCAAATGAATTGTCTTTCATACTGATGAAAGCTGTTTTCACTCTGGGCAGGATGAAATGACTCTGATGTCTCATCCTGTTTTTTCCTCCCCTTTTCCCTCCACCCTGATCTCTGGGAGCGTGCTCTCATTGTTTTTTCTTTTTTCCCCTGCAGTTCCTTTCTGTATTCCAGACGAGGAACCTGTTTTTAATTTTCATGTGTCATGTCTGTCTCATAAAACACACACACTGGATCATATGACTGTTGTGCAATATTAGAGCGCTGTTGAAATGAATATCACATAGAAGGACTTGGTACATTTTATTTCAAGATGACTTTACAAGTTTCAAATTTGAAAGGGGCAATAATTCCATACAGATGACAAAAGTAAAGATACATTGGCCACGAATAACAAGTACATTTAAAAACAGTCCTTGTGGCTTCGGCCCCAGACACTGTCACAAAAACTGCCCCACACGGCTCTGCCTCGAGCGGGGCATGGTGGGACTGTTTTCATGTGCTGCCGTGGGGCCGTATTCAGCATGGCGGTGGCCCCTGTGTTGTGCATGGAAGAAACTGGTCATCCAGCATTGACCAAAAGTGTCATCTTTGGATCACAGTCAGTGTCCAATTATGAAACAGCTACAAATAACTTAGTTATGTTCTTCTGCCCTGTCCTAAGGCTCTGTGTGACTAATGATTTAAAAAGGTTTTACTTTTTACATGCAGGCATGCCTATTTGTCCGGTGTACGAGTTCAGTAATGCAGTTTCAAGAAGTCTCTGGGAATTAGGCAAGGAAGAAGATCCTTCATGGATGTGGGCTGTAGACTTCAGTGACTGGTTTCTCTGTAAGGCTTGTGAACTAGGGACGTCGCTGTGTTAGTCATTCTTTTTTGCAGTCAATGCTGCATGTTTTTTAAGTATGTTGCAGTAGGAATAACTACAGGAGTTTTCAAGTAAGTAATCCAGATGAAAACACCTTTGTGCTCCCAGTCGTTCAGACGATAATACAGTTCCTAACATGAGACCTCAGATGGGGGTTGTACAGGTAGATATATCCCTCCTCATTAAGTGGAAAGATGTGGGGATTTTAATGATGCATGTTGCTGCTGAGTTGCTAAGCTTATCTGGAAAGAGTTTGTTTTCCTAGGATTCCTGCAGCGTCAACTCCACAGCATGCATTGCAGCTGGACCCAAACTGTTTTCTAGCTCTTTGCTCTGGGAAGCGTGAATTGGAGCCAAAACCAGACCCTCCTCCTCCACCCTCTTCCCCTCCCTTAGCTGAAGCAGCGCAGCAAAGAGCCAAGCTGATGATGATCTGAAGGGTGAAAGAACAAGGGAAACTGTAAAACATGTAGGATGTTATAGAAGCAAGTTAAGAGACTTTGCCAAAAAAAGCAATTTTTTTCCACATAAGTATGAACCTGTCATGCATGTGCTCTAGACACGAGGCAAAACAGGAGGAGAGAAGATTTTGAGTGCCCACATGGAGGGGAAAGGCTGTGCAGCCATGTGACGACTGACAGGACATCATCATTTTGGGATGACTTTTTCCTTCAGGATAATTTTGTATTCCTGTCTTACAGAAATATGAATTGGGGCAGGAAGGACTTCACAGAGAAGTCTGTTAACCTGGAGTACTTATAGTCTCCTCTTGTTACTGCTGTTGTTACACACATCTGTCTTATTTGAGAAAATGTCCTCTGCTTTTCTCTTGTGCTGTGTTTCTTGATTTGCTGTCATATGGGTGCGTTGAATTATAGATAGCTTTCATGAACAGAATAACAAGGGATGGCCAGCAAGGGCACCCACACTGTCACGTTGCTTCATTTTTTTCCTAAGTCGTGTTTTATGGGCATGGGTTGGGGTAAGGCATGAAGGGGCTGGAGCTGAGCAGAATATGCCCTTTATGTCTGACATGCCTGCTGCATTTTGGTTGGCCTCTGTACTCTTACAAACTACTTGTTTGTAAGAAAAACTTGTTTGATTAAAATGGCTGCTATACCATCCAAGGTTTTCCTTGCCCCTCTCCTTTGGAGCTTGTCCCGTATCCATAGTGTTGGTTTCAGATTGAGAGCAGAAGTGTGAAAGTGCCCTTTACTGCTTCTGGACATGCAAACCAGCAAGCAAGAGAAACATCACAGCCTTCCAAATTTGTATGAGAGATCACTCATTTACTGCAGAATCGCAGCCCTGTGATACCAGGGGGTGAGAGCATCCTGCAGTGACACAGCCCGGAGAGGCTGGGGCTGCCTGTCCTCAGTCCATGGCCAAGGGCTGCTGCTGCTGTGGGCTTTGCCGAGAACTTTGAGGTATTTCTTCCCGGCATGCGCCAGCTAGGAGGGCTGAGCTGTTTGTCTGTACATCTGTCCCTGCCCTCTGCCGAACCCTGCTGTTGCTAAGGCTGGCACCCAAACAGACTGCAGAGCCAGAGGCAGGAGGTTTTTAAGATCATATCTTGTGGTCCTGAAAACCTCTAGTTTTAAAACACTTAATTTTTGGTAGCTCTTGCAGGACAGTCTCCTAGGGGAAAACAGTGCTCAGTGAAAAATATTGTCTGGGCAGAAAATGCTCATTAAAATATAGCTTGCTTAATGGAGCTCCTTTAATAAATAAGAGGCAGTCTTCCATGCCATGGACTGGAAGCAATCGTTTGTCACGAACAGGAGTTTTCTGTTCTTGACATGCAGCTTTGTTTTTTAGAAAGACTGTAGTTGGTGTACTGCGCTCTGAAAAGCCAAAAGCAAACAGAAGGGTCATGGCTGTATCTTCTCCCTCCTCTCCAGGTTTAGGAGAGGAGGAGAGAGTGCAGCACGCAGGTTTCCAACCGACCAGAACAGGGTATGGCAGCAGCTGCAAACGCTTCGTTTTCGGGTGGAGAGGTAATTTCAGCACTTCCGTGTTCTGATGTTTTGCAAACTGCAGTTGTTTCAGAGGCACTTTTTCCACATGTGCATACTTGGACAAAGCAAAATATTTTTGCTTAGGATTCTTGGACTCCCCTTTGAGCCTCTCTTGTTGTACAGAGATTCTTGGAGTTCTTCAGGCTTTTTGTAGAGTTTCTTTGCACTGACTCAGAGGAAGATTTCACGTATATGGTGGCAAATTGTAGTCTGACAGGCTGGTGTAAACCTGGAGTTGTTCCAGGGCAGTAACTGAATCAAAATCTGGCACGGAATTGCATTGCTATTTCTAGATCCTGAACTTTCCATGATTTTGTTCTAATTTGCTTCATCTTGCACGGCATTATGTTTTAGCAATGCTCAGATAAAACAGATTTGTTTTTATAGTGAGTATTTTTAGAAAAATTATGACTTCGACTGACTATTTTTACATCTGTGTTGCGTATGTGCTTACTTTCTCCATGTTACTCCTGTGTATATCCAAGGATAGGAGTATGCCCATGGCACCATGGCCATGGTGAGAGCTGCCCATGAACAGAGCATCTGTGCCTGTTCTTGGGCCTATTCTTCCGTTTTCTCTTGGTGAGGATTTTTGCTTTGCAGGATAAATGGCCATCATATACCCAGAAGAGGTGGTATTTGCAGGCTGCGTGAATGTATGGTAATGCAAATCTGCAGAATATTTTCTTTTAGGGTGCCCTGTATTTCTATTTCAGCATGTTCTGGCTGCAGGGAAATGCAGGTTGCAAACATGAGCTGCCGGTTCTCTATGTTTTTTGGTGTCCAGTTTTGGATCATGGTAGTAACCAATTGCAACCACGTTTAGAAGTCTTCTTTGTTTTTTTCCCTTTTTCCCTTTTTCCCTTTTTCCCTTTTTCCCTTTTTCCCTTTTTCCCTTTTTCCCTTTTTCCCTTTTTTCCCTTTTTCCCTTTTTCCCTTTTTCCCTTTTTCCCTTTTTCCCTTTTTCCCTTTTTCCCTTTTTCCCTTTTTCCCTTTTTCCCTTTTTCCCTTTTTCCCTTTTTCCCTTTTTCCCTTTTTCCCTTTTTCCCTTTTTCCCTTTTTCCCTTTTTCCCTTTTTCCCTTTTTCCGTTTTTCCCTTTTTCCCTTTTTCTCTTTTTCCCTTTTTTCGTTTTTCCCTTTTTCCCTTTTTCCCTTTTTCCCTTTTTCCCTTTTTCCCTTTTTCCCTTTTTCCCTTTTTCCCTTTTTCCCTTTTTCCCTTTTTCCCTTTTTCCCTTTCCTCTTGTTTCATTTCCCTGTGTTGTGGCTTAAGTGTGGCCATGGATCACAATGGTGGAATTGCTTCATCCCAAAGCACTGGGACAATGCTATTGGGCTATCCAAATGAATAAACTCTTCTTGGTTTGACTGTAATTTTGCCTTATTTAAGGAGCAGTTCCTAAACAAAATACTGAGAGTAATTCATATTTAATTTTAACATTCTCTTGGTCTCAGAAAGTATCAAAACCCATCCACAGATTCAAAACTGCCATAACTAGAATGCCACAAATCTCTTCAGTCTCATTGCGGGCTGAGATGAACACTTCTTCCTGTGACCTTTGCAGTGGTAGGGCAGACAGGTCCTTCTTTGGGTCACTCTTTTGCTGAGGTGCCACGTAGAGACAGCTGTGCTCAGCCCCACTGGCTATCTTTCTTTCTAACAGGTTCAGGAAAAAGAAAAGTAGTAGAAATAGGAGTATTTAGCAGATAAGCTGAATTCTGGAAGACATTTTGAAGTGATTTTTAAAACAATATATTTACTTATTATTTTGTATTTCTAGAAAATTAGTTTTAGGTACCCTTTCTGATTCTCATGGTTGAGAAAATTTGTTGTAATACTTGGGTTTGAAGACTTTTTGAAAAAAATATATATGTATATGTGTATTTGTGTGTGTATATATATTTGTTTATATATAAATATTTTAAACCTATTTCAGTGGCATGAAAACACTTTTATGGAACCCTTTCCATTTTCTATTACCAAGTTTACTCTGGGTTTGTTTGGTCTCCCTTCTCCTTTCTCCACCAAATTAATTTGGTGTCAAATTTGTTATAAAAATGTCCTTGTACTTTACAACCAGTACATAAAATAATGAATTGGTTTTGATTAGAGGATTGCCCTCGTTAGGGTCATCCTTTAGTTAGTGATTCTTCCATACAAAAGTCTCCTGCTGAAGACAATAGAAATTCTGTGCGCAGACCCACTAGGGGCCTGGGCTGCAGTGGCCTCAAGGAAAAATCCTAAATTCTTTTATGATTACGTGTTTTGACTATAATGTTTCACTGTTGTCTTTGTAATTTAGCCATTCTTACAGCAAGTTAACAATGTTTTTTTTGCTTGGATAGCTGTAATGATTTCTGCAAAGCTCATTGAATTTGCTTTCCTATGTGGTTGGGTCCCATGTGGGGTTTTTAATTTTGCCCCAGGCTCAGCCTAAACTTCTTCATTTAAATGTATTTCACATCAAAGTCATGGCAAACGCAAATGTTTTCCTTGGTTTTTAATGACATTACAAAATTGGCAAAACATTATTTAACCCTGGGCCTGGGTTTCCCACCTAAGGAGAGTTGCTACCAAAGTTACCTGAATTTGCAAAACTTGGTGGATAAAATAATATTGTTTATGGACATGGAAATAAGCAAATGATGGAGACTTGGGAGAAGAAATTCATCAGGGAAAAGCTTCAAAGTGTTCTTGAGTCAACCCCTGGTTTTTTAATCCCTTCTACCAATAGAGGTTCTTTTGATGCACACTAAATGACGTTTATCAATTGAAATGGAAATCTGTTATTTACGTTAGGGACTGATGATTATCAAATAGGCATCAGTGATGAAAGACCTACACTTCAAGGAGCTCATCTCCAGCAGCTTAGGAGTTGAACCATCGATGATTTTGTCCCTGGAGCCAGAGAGGACCGAGGGTGTTCCTGGGGGCACCCCGTCTATGCTGTGTTAACCGCAGCCTAACATGTCCCTGAATTTTCTACCTTTGCCAGAGTGGAATCAATTACTCTTTCTGTCAATGCAAATCCAGTGCTGTTTGAAGGGCGCTTGGAAGATTTGTGAGGCATTCTGATAATTGCAAGGATAAATTGCTTTCCTGCTTAGCTGAGGAATCCTTCAATTATGCTGTTGCAGGCTTTGCGTGGCAAGAGCAGAGCATCAAAGGCGGGTAGAGCTTCAGCTGGCTGCTTGGGATGGGCAGCATCAGTTGGTGCTTGGAGGAGGAAGGGATATGCTTTCTTCTCTGTCCATATCTACCTCTGTGCAGTCAATGCTCTGGATAGGGAGTCACAGCAGGTGGTGGGGAAGTAGGTAACTACAGTCAAACCAAACCAGATTTTAAAATGTCAGGCAGTAGAGTGTAGGAAAGATCTTAATGCTAGCAGATTTCTATGTCAAACCTGCCTTCAATATTGTGTAGGGAGTAGGTGTGAATGAAGCATTCAGGAATGCAGTGCACATGGTCTGGCTGTGGTCCTTGCACGCCGACTTGTCCCAGCACCCTACCGCTTCATGCCGCCCTGGGCTCACCTCTGCAATGTATTTCCCAGAGCAGTTCATCAGGCCTGCAAATAAACAGGCTGGCAGTCTGCTGCTTCAGCCACAGTCCATGGCAGAGTATATTCCTATTTCTGTGCAATTCTTTCTGAAGGCATTATCTATTGAGCGCAGTTAGTTTCTCTCAGTGGGAGCCAGAGGTTTTTGGTGTGACTTCTGCAGTCTCATGAGGAAGATAGAAAACATGGAAAATACTTTCTACTGCTTTCTGCACGGTTTCTTTTGGCATGCAGTTGCTGGTATGCAGCTTTCTTTCCAGTTTTCCTGCAGGTTGCCACCTGGGAAATCTCCCTCTTCCCTGTTGCACATGGCAGGGGGAGCATAGAGGATGTGACCATATTGCGATCCGCCAGTGAGTACCTTGCAGCCAGATTTGCGGGTATCCAGCCAGTGCTGGTGGGACGCAGTGCTGTAGAGTGCGCATCGAAGGGCAGCGTGGTGAGGCACCCAGGCACGGGGCTGCAAGGGGGGTGCTGGTGGGCAGGAGGGTAGGATGCGACTGGCTCGTAGCAGTTTTCTTGGCTGGGTGTCAAAAGCTGTGCAGAGCTGGTCAGAGAGCACGAGCCAGGCTTATTTCAAAAAGAGTTTCTATTGTTAATTAGCTATAATGTATGTTTACTGAGTCATAGCAATGTTATGATCTAAATTAAGTCATCTGCCCACTTGGAAAATGCCCTAGTATTGGTTTTCCAATATCCTCAGGTTTTAAATTCTTAGCCATAACTCTCCAGGGAAATCCCTGAGGAATCTCTGCAGGCCTATTTGTGAAATCATGTGGGTTTTATTGATTTCTACAGGATAGATCTCTGATTTCCCATTTTATGTGCTGTATAAAACATCTTCACTTACCTGTGCTGTCAGGGTTGTTAGCCAGCAGTGAGATAATACACATTTGTGGAAACAGAGATTTATGATTTAAAGTTTTGAGATCAGGAGGCAACTATATTAGTTGCTATGATATAAAACAGCCCATACCAAAATGTTTAGGAGTGCTGTGGTTCTTTAGGAGTTGTATGGAAGTGAAGAGCTGGGCTTAATAGCAACTTTGTTCAGTAATTACAGTATGGCTCATATTTAGCCAAAGTGAATCAAATAACCTGTAATGATGAAACAGGGATAGGACTATTTGTGAGTTACAGCTTTAGTTTAACAGGTTATCGTGCATGAAATTAGTTAATAACTAATGGGTCTTTATGCTACGATAATATCTGGTTTTGTTTTTTCTGCCTACAGTTCTTGGCTTTATCCCAAAAGAAAATGCACCTTCTCTCTGACAACTTGGCTGTTGGATTTTCCAGCTGCCAAGTCACAGAGCAAGTTCATTTCAGATCTTAGATTTCTGGCTGTGAATCCAAAGTAATTCAGCTGATTTCAAAGAAGTTATTTCTTATATGTCTGCGTGCATATCTGATGGAAAGATTCATCCTATCATCCCATGTAAAGAGATACATCCATCTCCCCATGCATTGTACCGTATGAGCTAATCTTGGCAATGGAAGTTTTATCTGTTTCAGTGCAGACTTAGGAAATGACGACTCCCATGAATTTTTTGTAGTTATCTTTCTCTCTGACTTTCCCTCAGGCATCCAAGTACTATCTCTCTAGAGGAGAATTCAGCAGCAGACGTTAGGACTGGGGAAAGAGTCGCATGATATGAGTCATTAAATAGCAATAAAGAAAAAAGATTATAAACTACAGCTGTCTCAGAACAGGAACCACCTATTGTGAACTTTCAGGATTTTTGTTTGCTTTTGTTAAATGTCTCATCCTTTCTCTAAATGGAAAGCAGAAAAATGGGCTGGTGAATGGGCATTGTGCACTTTCACAATTAGTAAAAGCTTCAGTCATGTCACAGAAGTGACTCCAGTGTCCCTATTACATTCCTTCCCCATTTTCACTCATCTTAGGTTTCTTGCTCACCAAGATACTAATTGCATTTGGGAGGGGAGGAAGGGCTGTATTAGCAGCTTCTTTTGACAGCCAGCTTCAGTTCCTAGAGAAAAAAAAACAAAAAACCAAACCAAACAAAAACCCCTTAAGAATTATCTGTTGCAGTGAATTATTTCTGCTGATTCGGCAAGGCTGCGATGTGGAGGACAGAGTTGCATCCAGTCCCCAGTTGGGGCTGCTCAGAGGCATTTGAGATGGTGGCTGAGCTGTGTCCTGGGAGGAAAAAATACGGGTGGCTTATTTGCAAATGAACTTGAGGGGCAGTTTAGGCAGAAGCTGGACCATGGCAGCCTGTTCTCCAAACCTGAGCCCCTGCTGTGACAGATGCAGTACAGCCATGTGCTGTGTGTAAGCTCTCCATCTAGCATGGTTGGAGCAGCCTCGGCAGTAAACACTCCTTGCTGCACATCAGCCTGCAGAATGTAAATATTTAAGGGGTCCTGTTGGAGAGTAAGCTCTTTCAAGAGCCTTCTGTTTACAATCATTCACAAAAGTAAATGTTTCCTATTATACAAAGAGCATGTGGTAAGTTCCTGTGCTTAAGCACTTTGCTGAAGTTGTATGAAAAGCATAAGGAGCTGGTGAGCTCAGCTTGCTGCTACTCGTTGGGCACTCCACAAGTTCGGCACAGCTTTCTGTCCCCATGGCAGTGGGCTCTGTGTGCTTGTCCCAGCCCACCGCTGCCCTCTTCAAGCATGAAACTGGTTGGACTTCAGCCTCCCTGAAATGTGGTTGTGGCACATGTCACATCGTAGGTGTGTAGCTCACCTGCTCTCAGCAAATCACGTCCCTTTTTTTCATTTTCAAATGCTGAATAACACGGGATGCAGCTGCCTGCAGACGTTCACTGGTCGGACCGCATTTTTTCTTAGGACACAGGAATTTAAAGGTATTTGGAATATACTGCTTTTGATATCTTTGAGGGCAAAAACAGATGATGGCTTTGTAGCTGATTCGGTGGAAATGTTGGTATCTTTTTAGGGTTCTGCTAGCACCTCCTCTGCAGAAGGATGATGTGGTTTCAGCACACTGTCACTGTTCATTTCTAACCTTCCGGTTTAAGAAAATGGTGCTACAAAGAGCCTTCTGCGTTCCAGAGCTGCTGCTCGTGGCCCCTCATGCAATGAAATCACAGGGAACAGCGAACTCCCAGATTTCTTACAAAAATCATGTGGGTTTTTTTTCTGATGACTTTACCTTGTTCTTTTTTTTTTTTTTTTTTTTTTCTTTTTTGAAAGACAGACATTTGTGTTGCCACAGTGCAGGCACAGTTGTAGTGGTCTTACTTTGTATCACTGTAAATATTTCCAGCATCCCAGGCTCAGCTGAAGTGAGTGGTGTAAACGTGCCTTCCAGTAGGTCCTGAGCCCCTGAGGCTTTGGTTACAAGTCTCCCACGCAGCACCTTGTGGCTTTACAGGCATTTTCTTGTTCCTTTAGACCGATGCCCGTGTATTAGTCATGTCAGGGCAGGAGCCTTGCCCAGTGTTGTGGATTGATGCAGGATGAGTTAATGTCATGTTGAATTAAGAATTCATTGTCTTTTCCTGCCTTGTGTTGTATTTGACAGTTGTTTATGGTCTGATATCAAGTTATAATAAGATAGTATCTTTTCATCTCTTTAAACTGATGTGGAAGAAGGCTGAATATTCAGCTAATCTGATCTGATTGGGATTTATTCAGATAGTAATATTTATCATGAAAGCACACTCTGATTAGATTTGTTAAATGTTACCATGAGCCATTTACCCTTGAGAGAAAACGAGATAAAAACGTTCTGGGAGGCTGGCCAGCAATTTGGAAAGCTCATAGTAATAACATGAATAATAATGGATGTTTGACATTGTTTGATATAATAAAATCTCATTTCTATAGTTAATGTTCTTCATCCAAGATATTAAATTCTGCTCTCCTTTCCCATGTATTGTACTACCCAAGGGGAAAAGGAACAATGTAACTAACTCAGGTGAATGTAAGGAAGTTCCCAAATTTTTGTAGTGTAACTTGAAATTTTTCTCAATCTCTGAAGGATCAAAGGTATGGGTCCTGCATAAACTGATTTTCTCCATCTTTTCCTTTACCACCTGCCTGCTGCGTGGTGCCTGTGCTGAACGTGAGTGCTGCTGCTTCTGTAAAGAAGTAAGTAGGAACACAAAAATCCCTGTTGCATCTCAGTGTCTGGGAGGCAGCTGAGGAAGGGGAAGTGGAGGTTTTCTGATGGTACAGGGAGTACTTTGCCCTCAAGACTGGCCAGATCAGAGTGATTCAAGTTCAGCTCTGGCTTGGAGTTATGACGCACTGCAAGTCAATAAATAGTAATTTATTCTCCTGTGATGGCAGTGTACAAGTGGTACCATAATGAGATGCTCCCAGCTTTACAAGCTGCTGTTTGCCTGCCCTGTCTTAGTTTCTGATTACTCCTCTGTTTAAAATAGGTGTATTGGCTTATGTGAAGAAACTGATTGTTTAGGTTAAGATAAATAAATAAATAAATAAATACAAGCTCCCCAGTGTTACAAGATCCAAAGTTACCCGCTGGTGAGGATGGGTTACAGGTCCCTCTCTGTGCTTGGTGGACGTTTGTTACAGCCTGGCTCTGGAGCTGCTTTTTTTTGTGCGAGAGGTGGGAGATTTGGCTTTTAGAGTTGGAGGTTCTCTAGTTCACTGAGGGCGTGTTGACTGTCACCAGAGTCCCATGACCAGAGTTTATATGAGGAATAACAATGTTTGTTTTTGTGTTAGGCTGTCATGTAAGCCACTGCAGAACGATTGTTTCCAAATCCAGTATACCCTAAACTGTAGACTCTATGAGACCGCTTGACCTGGTGTTAGATGGGTGTCTACTACAACAAGAGTGTTTATATTTGGCCACCGAGTGGCACTCCAGACCCAGCAATCTAAGAGGGGAAGGGTCTATTTCTGCCGTCAGGTTGCAAGGATCTAAAATACAATTATTTGCAAGTGTGTAGACACCATTGAATCAAATTGAATTGCTGAAGGTTAAATTACTATCTTCAGAAATGTTTTTATAATATCCATCTTGACATTTCATTATCACAGTACAATATAAATATCAAATTTGATTAGCTGTCAAGCAGCAACAAAAATAAACCAACATCTTTCCATTGTTTTTACTCCAGAAAAATAGTAGGAGGAATTGTGAAAAATAGCTGGTTGACAAAGGTGGATTAAAGTTTAAAAATATCCATTGAAAATGTTATTTGGTTGGGTTGCTAGAATATTTGTTTCCCAGAAGGTGCTGTTATGAAGAGTATTGGTGTTGGAGGCAGATGTTCAAGCTGCTGCATCTATTGCTGGATGTAACCTATTGCGGTTTGGGCAGTGCTAGTTTTTCATCTAGCTTTAGTGTTGCTTCCAAGATTCATTTTGACACTTTGAGATTGTGTTGTGCTTACAGGACCAAAACCTCCCGGTAGCTTGCCCAAGATTTGTTTTTCAGTCAAGCAAAATTCAAATAAAACGTCACATTTAATTGACCTTGTTGGCAAAACCATTTGTGGGCAACTGGCTGTATCCGTATTTTTAAATTAAGATGCTATGGGTCAAGCAAACCTCTGGTGTGAATCAAATTCAAGTTACCCTAAATTTGAATATGGTCCTGTGTGTTGGAATTTAGGCAATGCAGTATTTAAAACATGATTCAGTGTCATAACAAATCATCCATCATACTCTGTGGATCTAGAATTGTTTATAACCATTTTTATTACCGTGAAGTTTCTAGCTCATATTATAATTACTATTCAAACTACGTGACATCAATCTAATTCTCTTTTGTGAGATTAATAGATAACTCCAGCCTACTATTTTACATATGTAACTGCGAAGGCAGCTGTTGGAAGAGGAACTTTAGCAATATTTCTGAATAAATGCACTTGATAGAGCTCCAGTTCCTAATGAAGATGGCATATCTCTGCAGCTAAGACAGAATTATGATTCCCTCTGGAGCGTGTCTGTCACAGAGCATGGTTAAGTTTAACAACTGTTTTTGAAAAAGAGGGAAAAGTTGGTCCCATCCACTGCAGATCACTCTCTTGTTTCACATCGTGCCTGGTGGTGATCACACAGCCCCACGTGGGATAAATGATTGCATCTTCATGGACATCTGTGTGGCTACGGATTTGCATTGGGCACAGACATCATCCAGCTTTCTCTAAACAGTCTTTTAAATGTCAGCTTCCCGTGATGGGAGGCCGTATCAGACCAGGACTGAAATTTAAGAGTTTCAGAATTCTTTCTTACAGTTTTTTTGGCTGCAAATGCCAGTTGTATTTTCTGTTGACTTGATATTTTTAGGAATCTTTGATTCTTTTAAAGTTATATAAATTCATCTCACAAGTGCCTGTGTACTGTATATGGGTACCCATGGGGGCTGTGTTCTTGTGACATTAAATACTCTAGGGATTAGCATGCAAACCCTTCAAGAACAAAATCTTTAAATGATTTCTGGTTTGTATTCAAGTTGCAAAGGAGGCCGTTACTTTCTAGGCTGTTGCTTAATTGAGAGAAAATTAAACATTATCAGCTGAAGTTATAATATTTTATAAGGGATTTGTACTGCATTATGACCTGCATCCTTAATGACTGATAATTGCAATCGATTTGGAAGTGTGATGTTCCTTTTTCATGGTAGTAGAAGTATAAAACAGGTTTAACAGCAGCGCAGCAGAAATAGTTTATCCTTTAAAGGCTTAAGATGGGAAGCCATTCTTCATTTTTATCTTAACAAACGAAGAAAACACTTTATATTTTCCTTCTAAGTAGCAATGGACCGTCATGGGAAAATGTATGATTAATTTCTCTTGAGTTTCTGTTCTTGAACCTGATTTCCAGTGATGATTTAGAGGTTGAAAGAGGCAGTCAGGAAGTTAAGCCAAACATTTGCGAACCTTTAGTGCTCCATCCATGTAACCTGGTAGACTCCTTCACTTCATCATGAGTTTCCATTGGTAGTGTCTGATAGTTACACAACAGAAACATACATTTATATATTAGCATTTAGCATATGTAGGTCATAGAATACTGAGCAGTTACATACTTTGATCACTCTGGATTGGGGTTTTTTGGTTTTTTTTGAACAAACAAACAAACAAACAAAGGGTCTGATTCCCTGCCCCTGAGCTGGTAGAGGTGCTCAGACCCCAGAAGCACCTCGGAAGGAGCAGGTGCTGCTCCAGCCCATGTCCCGGTGACTGAGGAGCTCTGCCAGCTGGTGCTGGGAGACAGGACAACAACGCCTGAACCGCATCTCTCGCTATCTGGGTGAGCACCCTGCTCACCACCCCAGGAGACAGGGTGGGTACGGGGCCACTCTTACGCCAGTCTAGTTTGGGTGAAGGTGGCAGCAGTCTGGGGTGTTAGGGAGGGTGTGAGTGGTCAGGATTGGGCTTCCCACTGCCATCTCTGCCTGGGGTAGTGCTCCCCACCCACACCATCCTCCCCGACAGGCCAGCCCGTGGTGGTTAGAAATGTTTTGTGGGGTGTGACTGGAAGCTGGGAAGGAGGTCACACTCACACTACAACTGTACCAATGCTATGGTGATGGTAAGCACTTTATCTGACCTCTTGGGATGTCCAGATGTTGGTTGCTCTGGTTTAGTATACAACACCCTTTTCCCTTCCTTCTCCGTCAGCCTAGAGAGATCATGCATGCCTTGCACAATAACTTCTCTTCACGTAACTCATGGATCTAACTCATCCAAGCAAGTGTGTCACCTCTGTATGACCATGAGCTTTCCTTCCTAATAGGAACGATCATGCTGGAAGACTTTATAAGCCAACAGAATGGATTTTGATCCCTTTCTGTTTTGCTTTTGGTGCAACATAGCTGTTACAAAGGTGCCTCAGCTACATTAGAAACAAGCACAGTATTTAGCTTGGCTCCTGGTTCTCGTTCACCATATGGCACCACGACTTCACTCTCATCTGTTATGGGAGATGCTGTAGTAGTCCCACATTTCCCTACGTGACATTGATGTACTACTGCACTGTGTATAAACCTGGTGTATCAGGCATCTAGCTGTATGTACTAAACACAGATTTCCACACTGAAAACACAGTTTATGAGGCCTTTTTTGGTTTTCTGTCTGGTTTCTGTGAGCTTTCCAGATTTGCATTTCAGTCCAAGTCCTTTAATGCGAGTGGCCATGGACTGTGCAGCTGAAGAAGGAGGTGAAGGAGTAGACATCAAAAAGGCTTCATCATTAAAAAACAGGGATTGCTTTAAATGACAGACATCAGTGCGCAAGAGACTGTGCTGGCCACCACGTTTCTGCTTTCTGCGTTCTGTGCCAGAGGTTAAAATCGTATTTGTTTCATCCACTTCACAAATGCTTGTGATCGAGTGCAGAGTGGGTCAAAGCCCAAGCAACTGTCCTGTTAGGCAATGGCTAGAAATAACTACGGGACAGTATGAAATGCTTCAGATATAGACATCCGTATGACAACTTGGTATTCAAGCCATGAACCTGAGCAAGGGCTTTGCAGCGTTGCTTCAAGTTGTTTTACTGGCTAGCTTATCTTGGTTATGATAGATCAAACAAGACCATATCATAAGACTCAAAGTTTTTGGAAAAGTTATTACTACTGCTGTTGCTGAGGAGAGGACTGTTTTTTCTCCCTCTGTGGCGTTCGCTAGCAGGAATTACCTCGTGTGTTACCAGGGCCCCCAGCTCTGCCCTTGGTTTTCTCCCTGGCCTGGGTATCCTGACCAGCTTTTACGCCTTTTCTTGTTCATGGGTGTCAAAATCACATTTTCCTTTCAGCTGTTCCTCTTTTGCATGAAGTCACTCTGAGGAGAGCGGGGAAGAGCACTGCTGTGCACTGCTGCCAAAACTCATGGCGAATTCATGTGGGCTGACATGGAGTGCTGGAAAGCCCAAGGTCATTTTTTCTCTGTGACCTTAGTAAGTTCCCGCTGTCTGTTGCTTTGCTATCAAAGAGTTGGACACCAGTCTATCTTTTTAATAATAATAAAAAAAAAATACAGTTGTTTCTTAGTAACTTCAAGCTGATCATCTGTTGGAAAAGAGCGATAGCTCCTTTTAACCAGGAATTCACTGGGTCTTCGGAATAGGATGTATTTCGTTTTCTGGCAGTGCTACATGTGATAATGTCCTTCAGGTGTGATTAGGACTTTGGTCATCTGAGAATCAGCTGCTGAGAAGTGCATATGAAATAGAAGAAACTGGGATTACAAGAGTTTACATTCTCTAATAGGTTACGTAGTGATCAAGGAGAGTGACTGTACACGTACCTAAGTCAAGGTCTTCAAATGTTATGAGAGCTGCTGTGTGTGGCTTTATCCATCTACGTGGAAGGATTTGTGTTGGTCTTTTGTTGATTCTTGCAGAACTCTTCCAGGCCTAAGATGATGCTTGTGTGGTCTGGCAAAGCCCAGAGCTTTATCTCCTTTTCCACACTTACAGGACACCCTTGGATACAAATTTCTGTTCTGTTCTTTTACAGTGTGCGTTTACTTAATTTCAAAAAAAGTAGGTGTCTGAAAGTGGCAGCTTAGTTGCTGGAATTAGAGAAGAATATAAGCAAGACGAAACCTGTTCTTGCCATTGCATCCTTGATTTAATTAGTTCAAATGCAAGATCTTGGTTATACCTGACACTGTGTTGTTTAAGAGTTTTAAGTGTTAGTCGGAAAGTGTGAAGGACGTTATGTCTCCTTTGCCTAAAGCATAAAAGGGAAAGGCTGTTTTCCTTTTAAAAAGAAATTCCAGAGCAGTTTGTGTTCTACATCAAAGAGAAATCTTTGGTTTCCTGATCTCTTTCAGACAGTTTTTAATACAAGTCCAAACCCAATCTATAAGTAGTAGCTAAAGTGATTTTTGCGTTCTCTCAAGTTCTTGCTTGCTAAACCTAATCGTGCTGGTTATACATTTTTCCAAAGTGCAGCAGCCTTATATAACGGAGAGTAGATTTTGCTTTGGCGTGTGGTGCCGTGCCGTCGTCATCTTGGACCACCTCCAGCAGAGTACAGGTGGCAGTTCTGCTGGGATCTCACAGCTTCTCTGTTTTTATTAGCCTTTCTGGCTGGTATCCTCTATGGTATGACCCACCCCTGAGATGCACTTTCTTTGGGCCACTCCATGGAATTTCTTCTGTTCACCTTCTAAAATTTCTTCCCAATATCTTAAATTAAAAATGTCTGGGTAAACCTTTCAGTCTTCATTGGTTTATGATCAGACTAACTCCATTTGGCTATA
This sequence comes from Nipponia nippon, assembly GCF_047370975.1. Taxonomy (NCBI): domain Eukaryota; kingdom Metazoa; phylum Chordata; class Aves; order Pelecaniformes; family Threskiornithidae; genus Nipponia; species Nipponia nippon. Next base: position 18,754,203 of record NW_028262391.1, read on the forward strand.
AGGAGTCTAGGAGTATCCTTATGGATCATCCAGGGAGATCCACATACTTCCCTGTGAAGGGTGTACTCTGGTTTGTGATCCGCCCTAGAAACAGCCGCATATCCAGCAAGAGCTTTCTCGGGGTCATGTTGTGGCTCTTTCCCACTTGCTGCGGTTTTCGTAGCTTCCACACTCTGTCCCAGCTCTGTCCCGAGCAGATGCAGCTCACACCTATTTCCATTGCCCGGCCTGTGCGGGCAGTGCTGGTGGGGCACTTGTCCATTGCCAGGATTGCACTTTGCTGGGAGAGAAGGAAGGAAGCGGAGCAAATGGCAGGTAGGAAAGAAGGCAGATGCAAGAAAGTAGTGAAGTTACCTTGCTTCATGAATACCTCTCCTTTGTATTTGCTGATTCTTGGGTGTTTCTGTAGCCAGGACCTGCTCTACAAAGTGAGTGGGAGTGTAGCAGACATGGTGGTGTAAAGTCAGTGCTCCCCCATGCTGTTGGGAGACACCTCTCCTAATGACACTGTGCTGTGAGTGAGACAGACAGTGTCCCGAGCACTGCAATCATTGGAAAACTGTGTCTCTTTTTGCAAGGGTAGCACTCTGAGCGTGGCTGCTAGAGCCCAATTTCCATTTCCGTTAATTACACTGCTCCCTCATAAATTGCCCTTGCAGTTTCCCTTGGTAATACTACCCATCACCTCCTCTTCTAAACTCTGGGTTTGGGGTATACAGGGACATATAGGCAGCTGCTGTTTATATTTTACTGATACAGATTGCTAAATGCTTCTTTGAGAAGAAAAGTGTTATAAATAATCAATGGAATTATTTTGTAGTACATATACATGTATATCATATCCTGTTAGAATAGCATAGTGTCACTTTATGCATGCAGATGGAGCGGTCTGTGTCCATTGCTGAACAATTTGGGATCTTAGGAACCTAAGGCTGTGACAGGCATTACGATATGATGCATTAATGCATTTCTGGGCGTTAGCAAGTTCATCTTCAGAAGGGCTGTGCTCCGATTCACTACTGCATATTGTGTGATCTTGCTGCCGTGGGAGGGACTGCCTTGTTCTTGCTGTGGTGGTTTTAAATGTGGATATTTTTATAATCTCTCTTTGGTGCTTTTGTGAGAAGGGAAATACAGTTTTTTTGTATCTACATTTTTTTAATGAAAATAAAAATCTTACCTTGCTAATGACAAAACATGATGACTAATTATAATCTATATTGTCTGCCATAGTACTTGGTTTTTCAGGTGGGGACTAACTTCTTTTTCAGCTTTTTCTCCTTGGAAAAGAAAAGGTACACAAGATCCTCCAAAGAAACCTCATGTGCTGGCTGCACTTGCCTGGAGTAAGAAAGACTGGGGTGGGGGCGGGGGGTGGTGGTGTTTCTGGAGTTCTTTTGGTGAGTTTCTTGTAGAAGCAGGATGTTTTCTTGTAAATAAGATTCCCTCACAGGAATAGCTACATTGGCCTGTTCAAATTTGATTTTTGCATACATGGCTTGAACTTTAATGCTGTTTGTGGGTTTGCACTGTAATTAAAGAATCTTCTACTTGGTTTTGGCCCAACAAGAGATACCAACTTGTTTTGATGAGGAGGCAGCAGAGGAAGAAAGTGGAAGGCTAGAGACAGATGACAGGGGACAAATAACATAGTGTGTGCTTTTACTGTAAATATCTACTTTTTTAGCATAAAGTAAATCTAAAGTAAATTCTATGTTAGCCAAAATGCTGTTTTCTCTCTATTGTGCTGTCCTATTTAAGCTCATGCATAATTAAACCTAAAATATATGTTATTTTCTATTTAAAAGTATTTAACCAAAATAGTAACAGCTTTGGTAGGAAACCAGACTGCTAGGAGAGACTTAGCAAGGGCTCTAATCCTGTGAGTGAAAGTACGACTGCATCTCATACCAGCATTGTATCGGGCTCCCTAGGAGCAGGAGTGCTTTGACTTTGCTTGCTTCAGCCTAGATGGGGAAAGCTACAGAATTTTAAAAGACAAGTAATTCCTCATTTGTTAATGCACACACCAATCTCTCTTGCCAAATTTCTGTCTGTATTTCTAGATAATGAAAGAGTGGTCAGCTTTTCTTAACATGCTTGACACGTGTTGCTGTCTGGGCTCTTTTGAAAATCTCTCTGTCAATATCTCAAAGCAAAGGGAGAGAGCACTCTATACCCATGGGCTTTCTTGAAACGCCTGGAAATATTTGGTTCCTGCTGTTTGGGGAAGAGAAACCTTCCCCTGTGGGCAGTTTATTCCAGTCTTAGCCATTGCTTTGTCAGTTCGGACCCTGCTTCTTTATGCTTCCCTTTCTGTCTGATACTGGAAAGAGATGGAGAAAGTAGTATGCACTGGTTGGACTCTTAGTTTGATATGATCAAGAACTATTAAGCTCTTAAAAAGATCTGCTTATTCTATTAAATAATTTTAAAACTATATGGAAAATTTTAAGTGTAGGGTGATGATAAATGGCTAAGACTAAGTATTTACTTGTTACAGAGCTGTGAAACACCTTGTTAGTGGAAAATGTTCCGAGTAATTGTTTATATAGAAAACAATTGTCACGCTTCTGAGATTTTTACCAGATACGCATTGCAGTCATAGTCAGCAATATGTTTACTTTTGGGTGGTGAGACCTCACTGAGCTTATTATGGTATGGAACGGCCTGTGCTTCATAGGATGGGTGTATTTTGCTTAGAGACAATGTCATGGGCAGCCTGTAATGTTCTTTGCTTTAAGAAGCTGTATTCTGTTGTCATGCTGGAGAGCGATTTCAGAGAGTTAGTGTTGCTTTATGCAGAACTGACCCTCCGTCCCCAGGTAGGCCAGGCAGAAACTGGAGTAAAGGTGTCTGAGCTTCAGTGGTGAAGCACCCGGTAGGCTCTCTGCTTCCTACCGCTTCGCCATGTAGTCCCAGTGACTGCCAGACTGTGAAGAGGAAGACAGAAAATAGGAATGAGTGGAGCTGCTGTTGTATTTCTTTTACCCTAACTTCTCCTAAAGCAGCACAGGGTATGGAGAGTACATGAATGTGATGCTCTGCAGGTTCAGCGGTTGCTCTGAATCAGTATTGAGCCCACTGTTGTGCTTTGCTACTCTATCTTTATATCCTGTCTTTCTTACTATTCATACAAATACAGAAATCCTCTGCAAATATAAATTGGAGCAATTTTTTAAAATCCAGATGGCAGTTTTGGTTGGCTGAGAACTGCAAGACTGGGGTCTTTCTATAATATTGATCATTGTATTTTTAAATGCAGGTATTTATTGTTGCACAAAGACAATAAGTGTCAGGAAAAACAGTGAAGGGTTTATTTATTTCCATCATAAATAGTTTCTTTTTTTCCTTCAATCCCTAAAATTTGCACCGGTTTGTCCTTTGTCAAACAGATCAACAGCAGGGCTATTCACTATGGATTTTGTCTTTGCAAAGTCAATTTCAGGGCCGCTGGAAACTATGAAAATTCATTTTCTGCCCTTTGTAAAAGCCATGACCTCTGTAATAGCAGAGAGATGAACTGTGGATATGAAGGGAGCTCCTAGGAGTTTGCTGTACAACTGGTGTGAATAGTGATTGGGTCTGACCTGCAGCTGTCTGAATTGTACTGGGGGCAAGCTGCTGTAATAGATAATCTAAATCGCAGCAGTGATAAGTAGAGCTGTCCTCAGAGAAGAGGACCTTTGCCCCGCTCCCCTTCTTTCCTCCAGACAGTCCTCCAGTTTGGAGTGCCGCCTTCCAGGCTCTCCAAACCAAGGCTTGGTCTTGCCTTTCATCTTGGCTGAAATTAGCACCATAGAAGTCTCCACGTCTCGGTTTTTGCTCCAGGTGGTTAAGGACTGTGCTTTCTGGCTGCTATGTAGGCTCATCGCCTTAGAGCTGAAATACATGCCAAGAGAATGGGTTGGAGGCAATGTAGCTTTTTTTGGAGAGGCATTCAGGTGATGCTGTGATTAAATTAGCCAGAAGAGGAGGGAGGCTCCCTCTTGTGTCACTGTAAAAGACCTCTCACTGCCTGGAAAAATTCAAACGAGATGAACCTCTCTGGAGCCCAGGTAATCTGCGTGAATACCCAATTCACTGGATGCTCATGGGGGCTAAGGATCACTTTCAGATCTTTCTGTACTGGTTGGAAAGACGTACAAATGGAAAGTGACTGTATCGAAGGCACAGGCAAGCACTAAATCCATTGTGAAAACAGGACCTTGGAGGCACTGTGAACCATAGCTTTGGAAATAAATTAAAAAATGTATGGCACCATTGTTTTCAATCATTATACTCTAATGGGACATATTTGTTCTTTTAAAATCTTTTGTTTAGTCTACTAACATACTGTTGCATTGTTGAGTGGGAAAATTCTGGTTAAATTGTATTATAGTGTCATAAACCTTAGAGGCAGCGACATTGTATTCTTTCTGTCTGTGCAGAGCCTGTGTTGCTATGGCCCTGATCCAGAATTTGATAACGCAAACAAACATAAATGATAAATCAGGCATATTTGTCTAAGGGCTCATTTAGGAATCAAAAGAGTTGTTTAACTATATTTTCTTTTTAATAATGTATTTAGTGCTTTTTATTAAGTTGAAATATGCAAGGTCTGGTTTTCATTGCTGCAGTGTAAGAGCTCCATCCCAGTATAGGCGCTGTATTTCTTCTCCAGCCTTCGAATAAGACTTTTCCTGGAGATGCTAAAACTTGTGATAGCTGGAAAAATCTCTAAGGGTTTTGCTAAGTCATGGAACTCATTTCACATAGTGATGCATGAAGGAGATGTAAAACTAATGACCGAGTACCTTAATGGGAGACTTTGCAGATGCGGGTATAGTTACATTTATATGGGGGGTGATATTTCTGTGTTCCCCTGTTCTCTTCAGGGAATGCGTTTCATTTGCAGTGTGGAGGATAGCAGGAGTAAGTGCTGCCATTTCTGGGAGTCTCTCATGTCTCTGGTTTGTTTCGTAATTTTTTCTTTTTTTGAAAGTTACTGGTCTTACGGCATTCAGGGGGAGGAAGAACTGTATTGGTTTAGTTGTTATTATTTTTCTTCTGTTCTTCCTGAGACGTAGACCCAGCACTTCTCTTGAAATACAAACCCAATTTGTAGTCATCTTCAGTGGTCCCTGAAGCTGGCTCCCTTTCCTTTTGCTCTTAATTTCAGGTGTTGTCAAGTCGTGCCAGGAAGCAAGTGCAGTTTAGATGTTTGGTCTCCAGAACTGAATGTCTTAGTAACATGGGCTTTGTTCAGTTTTATTACTTGGCATCTGCTTTTAAAAGGAAGAACTAAAGGGGAAGTACAAGGATCTCGTGGGGAATGCTGAAAGAAGGGAACCTTGAGGACAGATCTCAGCCATAAAAGATCCTGAAAAATGTGCACTCTGCATGGCTTTCTGGGAGTACTTTGTCCAAAGTCTTGGAGAGTATGTAAAATGCACATGCCTCGGTGGAAACGGTGGCTCGAGTTATATAGCCATTCCCGTACTCGCTCTTTGCATGCTCCATTAAGTACAATCGGAGAAGTTTTTGTAGGACTGGTGCCAAAGTGAGCTTTCTGTGGGTTGGAAAGGAAGGGGATCAAAGTAAAACCAAACAGCCTGTTACCGCCTCCTCCTGTGGGCTCCTTCCCTCTGCTGTGAGACAACAGCTGTGTGGAGCCCAGGACCGAAAAGCTTTCTGAAACATGATGAGTTGCTTAAGCAGATTTCCACGCTTGGTTTCAACCTCATGTAAATAAAGAATGTGTAGGGGAAAAAAGCTCGTGTGTAATTTGATCATAAATGTGAACGTTGATGTCTGTTTGAGGGGAGATCATGATCATACAAACTTACACCACTTTCTCCTGACAGAAGGGACATTCTCAAAGTGAAGGTTTTGAGGTGGCAGAGGAAAGGTTTTGGAAGGACTGTGTGTGAAGGAAACTCCAAGAAATTGCAGCTAGTGACTGCAGTGTGGGTTGGTTTTCTTCTCACTCCCCTGGTTGCCTCCACATCTCTTCTCACCCAGGGAACATACCTGAAGGACAGTGGGAAATGAGCTTGCTTATCCAAGAATTAATTTAAACCTAGTGGTAACTGGGCACAGAGAAAGGAAGTTATGTGAGGCAATGAAAGAAGACAAAGGAGGAAAGTGATCTAAATAGCAACATAAAGAAAATATTTGGGAATAAAAGTATTCATCAACTTGTACAGGAGGGTGTCCAGCAGCCCTGCTGAGGTTGTGTGTGGTCAATGTATTTGTTCATTCAGTTATGTCTTGCACTACAACATTTTTAAATTGCTGCTAGAATTAAATTGATTTCTTGAGTTTTAAGTAGTGCAGCGTAAATCTTCCACTCACACCAAGACCCAAGTGTCTCCAACTGCAAGCTAGCTGCAGTTTGCCAGTTCCACTTGATTTCATTTCAGACTCATCCCCGCAAGCCAAACCACAAAAAGAGCTTCCTGTCCAGTGGAAAATGAAATGCAAGAGGCGATCCTTTTTTTGCTAACGGGAGGTTGCAGGGAGCAGAGCTGGCTCTTGCTGAGGTTGTGATTAGGCTTGGTTAACCATTTTGCCAATTAGGCAGAGACTCCTGGTCGCTGGATATAAGTTAGATGTTCTTAGGTCTAACTGAGGACGGTAGTTTAATACCCAGGGCAGTTTATAAAGAGGCTTGTTGAGCAGTAGCCTGATGTAATGAAAGGTGAAAAGCTTGGACCGTTGTGTTTCTGATGGAGAGATCTGCTTGCTGCCTTATTTATTCCGCCCTGGCTATTTGGCCTGTGGAGCCAGTGGGCTTTTTCTTGTTTGCTTTTGTTCCTCCCAGAGCTTACAAATTAAGCCATCAAGGGTAATTTTTTTCTCCTCCACTACATTTATTTACTAAATCTTAAGCTTGCCAAATGTCAATGTTTTTTCCCCTCTCTCCCCCAGGCAGTGTGGGTTGGTGTTGGTGATGGGGCTGGTCGCGTGGGATAAGGAGGGCTCTGCTCTTGTGGGCACTCTACAGAGGTTTTTGTCTTCTGCTCCCCTCCCTGTGCACTGTCAGTGGGAGGCCTGGCAGAGCTCTGCTCTGGGAGGACTGGGGTTTTATTTGGCTGGGAAGAGGGGCTCTGGGAGGTCTGTGTGCTCTTGGGTGTCTTGCTCAGAGCTGGGACAGGTTCTCAGAGATGTGCCCTGTGTTTGATGTCCGTTGTCCTCAGTCCCTGAAGTGTTTGTCCTGCTCAGTGTCTGAGGAATGAGGGGTCCTTCGTGGGTGAGCTCTGCCCTGTGTCAGAAAAGTCCCAGGCCTGAGATGCTGCCCTGGCAGATGCAGCACTGGGCGTTGGGACACCCACCCCGGACCATGGTAACTCATCTGCTATGCCTGCTGCCACATTAAAGGGCTTTCCTAGGCTAGCTCAGAAGCAGCAGTGAAATTGGTAATGTGTTTTCCTTTCTACTGGGGATGAGCATTTTTCAAGAAAAGGCATTTTCACAGTGCCCCAGCTCTTCCTTCTCCTTCACCTGCTAACAGCTGGAAGCACAGAGGCTGTAAAACCTGGAAGAGTAACGATGGGTTAAAATTAACCAGAGCTCTTCTGTCCTTTAAAGGGATTCAGTTGGAGGATTGAGTTATGTCCAAAGTGACTGCCCTGCGCTATCGCTTTACACCTTACTTGTGTGGGGAACCTTTCCTGCGACTGAGCTAAGGCAGGATCTGCCGCACGGTCACAGCTGAGAACCACATGGGAAAATAAAGGCACCTGTGAAGGGCTGCTGTGAGCGTGGCTGTGGGGACAGACTGAGAGAGGGAAGGAGCAGCTGCTGCCCAGCGGTTGTTTTTCTGAAGGAGTTCTGAAGATGTAAAGAGTTGAATGCATTTCTTGCTGGGCTTGTTTATTATTTTTGTTTTCGAGGGGGAATTTTAGCATTTTTTTAAGTCTTAGGTTCAGCTTTGTTCCCACTAAAGGAGTCAGATGCTGGCTGTTGACCTAACTGCTGAAGAGGTGCTGACACTTCCAGCTTTTTCTGGAGCTACTCTTTGATTCCTTGGAATAAATCAGACATTAACTACTGATATTTTTTTTCTCTCCCTCCTAAACTGAAGAGCAGCTGTCAGAGTCGATGGTTATTTTCCATTAAATGGTTGCCCAGCTCAGTCTGTTCTCCCTCTGAATTTCATCTCCAAAATAAAACAGTCCTTCATGTATTTCTATAAGCCATGTTACTGCATTTACTGAGTATTTCTGTGTGCTGAGGACCCCTGCGGTTCCCACAAAGACCCTCGTGTTTGTGCTGCAAAGGCTTTGCCTGGATGGCAGGCAGTGTGGGCGAGGAAGCAGTTGACAGGCAGAGGGAAACTGTGCAGCCTTTTTCCTTAACTGAGTTAGTTTGTTGGGTCTTACTTAGGCAAACGTTACTTGAATGCAGTTCACAGTATTTGCTCAGTGATCCAGTGGAATGTCTGGGATATTTTTGTTTTTCCTCCAGAGCCAAAAAGCAGTTTTTGGCTCTAAATCCCAAAGCCACCAGCCTGAGGCAGAGTCACTGCGCCTGAGGGCGACGAGAGCCAAGCTGCTGCGGTGGTGTGGCGAGACGGGCACCCTGGCTGGCACGGGGCGCTCCCTATGCGCCAGGAGCCGGGTGTGTTAATTAAAGATGTTACAAATGACTCTACAGCTAGATTTGCTTTTACTGAAATGAAAGATGTGCCATGACTGACTGAGCTGCCGGGCAGCCTGCTGCAGGCCTGCTCTGCTCGTATCTGAGCTCCACTGTGGATAAAAAAAATCCAGTTTCAGCACTCGAAGCTACGCAACGGTCCGGTGAGCCCTGACTCTCCCCGGCCACCCAGCATGAGAGGCACTGTGGGCTTTGTGCACACTGCCATTGCAATGAAGCTCCTGGCCAGCCACCTTGTCTCCTGGCCGGCTTTCCAAATGATGCACTGCATCCCCTGGCCCCGAGGGACCAGCAGACGTCCTGGTGGATCCTGCCAGGCTGCCCAGGGCTCCTCTCAGAGAGTATCTCCAAAGCGTTGTGACCAGGGACGGGAGGGTAACATGCTGCACCAAGGGAAGGTATTCCACGTGGCAGTGACCATGGGGAAACATGCCCTTCTAATCTTATTTTTTTCTTATATTTATTTTTGGCTCTGAACTAAAAAAGGTGGTGTTTGGGATCCACCAGCACCATATCTAATGCAATCTTCTGATGCCTTTTGGAGGCACTGGAGGATATGGGGCTGTATCCAGAAGCTTTGGACTTCACCAATCCTGGTGCCTGGTGGTGTGGCCGGCTGCTGGGGCACAGGGATGCCCAAGCGCAGGTTTTCTGAGCAGCAGCTTCTCACAGTGTTTTCTAGACCTGGTAATGATGTGGAGATCGAGCTTGCTTTGTTCTGGCCTCAGCAATACATGCGTGGAGGCTGGGTGAAGCTTGGGCTTTCTCATCCTGTGTGTGCTTTTGTATTGCTAACCCAGAGAATGTCTGCATGTTTATTTGTGTTCCAGCAGCAATTCATAACAAGACATGCATGCATCCTTCAAAACCTGCTTTTGGCTGCTGCTTTCTTCAACTCTCCTCTGTATTCCTCTTAAATATTTTTATGAGTTTACCTAATATTTAGGCTGGTGCTTCTTCCTTGGCCAGGACAAGCTGACGGTTTACTTGCTGACTGGGGGGGTCTGTACCTGTGCATCCTGACACATACCTTTCCAATTGTTTTTTCCACATGCCCTGAAACTGCCACAGGAGAAATTCTTCTGATTTCAGGAAGAAAATGTCTCATTGCCTCTGCTTGCCTCACCTTTAAGTGAGGAATATCTTACTGTCTCGCATCAAAGATAATCAGTTGCAACTAGACCATATTTGAAGCTAAAAGAATGTTTATTTTAAAACACAGATCAACAAAAGAAACAGTCACCTATTACTAAGGTTTGCATAAGATTCAAGATCCTCTAGGGCATCTGCTGATGACTGCAAATATGCAGAGTAAATACCTGCTGACTCAAGTTCAGTACTCTATTTGTTTTAAATTTTTCATTTTCTTTGTTAGTTTTGTTGTGACAAAGACCCTCATTATCTGGTGTGGAAGAAATACTTAGTTATTTCTTTAATATAAGTAGTTCATTTTTCATATGGTCCTTTGATCGTGGTTTTGAATAGTGAGAGAGCCCAGAGTCCTGTGTGCATATGTGTTCCTGTGCCAGATTCCTGTGCCAAGAGAGCATCTGCCCTTGTGTAATGTAATAATTATGGATCTTTACAACTTGAATCTGCTTTCTTGGAGCAATGATAGTCTATGGACTGGGGATAGGGAACAGAGGGAGAAAAAGAAATTGGCCTGCCTAACTTCAGGTGCCCAACTGGGTCTTGTGAGTTAGGAGCAGTATGGACTTAGGGTCCATAGGGGAGTCAGATCGATGCATGCAGGAGCCAAGCTGTTCTTTATCTCATATCAGCTGCAAGTAAACAATGTGAGGTCAGTGATAAAGAAAACAATTGAGTATGGAAAGTAAACCCCCCTTATTACTTCTGACAGATCATGCTGTGCTAGAAGTGAAAATATCTATGGCAGCTGCTGTATTGGTCTTTTCAAAGTTGGTAAGCTCTTGAGCCTAGTTATTAAAAGATATTTTCACTATACATTACTGGGCTGAAGGGGTTAAAAACAACAATGTCAAAGTACTCGGATGTTTTTGTGTGTCCAGGACAGTGCATGAAAAATGATATCGATTAATCTTCATGTCCTTTGACCTGAGACATCTCTACATGTCAGATGGCTGTAGCTGTGTTATGAAAGGGCAAAGGCACAACATTTTTCTGTTGAGGACAGTTTTGTCAGATGCTGACACTGTTGTTGGCAAGTCTCTAGGGTGAAATAAGGAGCTCTTCAGAGCATCTTGGCTTTTGCTAAAGGTTTGAATGTTTGCAAGCATAGAAGTGCTGAAACCACAAGTGTATTTTATGTCATGTTGGGTGACAGTGGCTTGCCAGGGAGTGAAGGATCAGATGGAAAATGCCAGTTTGCCATAGAACGGCTGGAAAGAACGTGGATAATTTTTAACATGCACAAGGAGTTGTTGTGAGTTGTATCTTCCAGAAATCCATGGGAAAGATGGAACACACAAACCAAAGGACTGAAAGTGCCATGAAGAAATATATTCTTACCCCTGGAAGAAGATACAATATGAAATACCTTTATTGCTTAAGGTTAACACAGTGATATTGAGCTGGCTTTTCCATTCCTTTTCTCACTTAAAATACAGTGTCCAAAACAACTAAAGGCTGCAACATCTTGATCGTAATTTACATGTTACAACCAACCTGTGGCTACTCTGCCTTGCACTGAGGCTAGAGGGGAGGGAATGCAGCTACTGGCCTCGGTGTGTATAGGATGACACTTGCTACAGGACGTGCCATGCTGTCACAAATAAGTCATCTTCCTGGACGGGTGTTTGCTGCCAAGTGACCTCTGTCCAGTGTTTTGGAGGAAGGAAAAGTATTATTCAGTCCTGATGAATTTTGGCTGGTGGTCAGAGCTGTATTATCACAAATGCGACTTTCAGCCTGAGCTGTGGCTATTGCCAGTCCTTGTCAATGATTACGCTCTAGTTACTAAGGCTATACTGTTGATTCTGTTCAGGCACTTCTTCAGTGTGTGTTTGCACACGCACACATAATAATAATTATGGTGATGATGGTGTCTTTCTGTGCCCTTCACATCTGGTTCTTACAAGTATTAAAGATTAAATTCTTTTTTTTTTATACTTCCTGCTGGCTGATGAGACACCATTGATTTTAATGGAAAAGACCACCAGTGGGAATTTTTGCCTCCATCTGATAATTTTCTCCTCCATCTGATAATGGAAGGAATAATCTGTTCTTTGATCTTTGGTTGGCAAACTTGGAAATCAAAAAGGAGGATGGTTGTACTGTAGTAGCTTTACTCTAATGATGTGTGTGGTCAGTGGTTTCTGGGCATTTGAATAAAAGTGGGTGTGCTGTGAGGCGTGATGAAGTAGGAGCTGAAATGCAGGGAGCGTTGCTCATGGAATAATCTTGTAACTGAGAGCTCAGGGAGAAGTGCCCTATAAATCCATCTTTTGCCTGTTTTAGTTCATACTGGTGCCACCCCCGCAATTATGAAAATGTTAATGTCTAAGTTACTCAATTGGCCAGCTCCAGATGGATTAACGGATAACATGTAGATGATATTTAATCATGAAGAAAACTTTGTTCTGAACAGGATGCTGCCTTTTTTGTGTCAGATATTCGAGGTGTTTCGCCAGCCCCTGAAGCCCTGTTCTGTGTTTAGCAGGGGACCGTGAAACGATGAAATGTTAGACATCTGTCTTCACTAAGAGCCTTGGTAATGCTGCTCTTGTGAAATGCTTGTATCTCAATTAGGAAAAAAATGATCATTTGTTAAAAAGAAACAAAAAATAACAACATTAGTAGGTGTTGATGTTTCTATGTAAGACACAGTACAGGAGAGACTCTAAACCACAGGTTTTGTTTATTCTCTCTCCCCTGAACTCCTTGTTGTAATGTCTAAGCACCTTATAAATATTTATGAATGTGTCCTCAAAGGAAAATGAAATTTATATAATGGAGATGCAAAGTGGTGTTAAAGGAAGCAACTTTCCAAAGGTTCCTACACAGTTATAATGTGACAGAACTGGGACAGTAAATCAGATCATTACGTCCCATTTTGGTAAACATGCCATCATCCCATCCTTATTAGCTACTTTTGCCTTGGCTGCTTTCAGAGTAATTCACTGCTTTTCTTCATAATACAAATACTTTATTTGTAACTTCACACTTAGGCAGGCCACACATGGATTGATGACCAACGGGGGGTTGCAATTAGTGGCAGGGAAGGAAGAGAGAGAACATTAAACTCAATTTACACTCCTGTGTGTCAGCCCACTCCAGTCTTGCTCCTCAGCTGCCGGAGGTGTCCTGAGCATCACTTGGGAGTCATCTGTGCTGAGAAGCTGATGCTCTGTGTGCTGGGAGTGAGTTTGCAGCACCAAGCTCAGCAGCACTAACTGCTTGGGAAGACCCATAACAATGCTTCCTAAGTGGGATGTAGCTGCCTTTGCTTTCCTCTCTCCTCCCATTCCTCATGCCGTTGCGGCAGGGCAGCTCACGTGCTGTCAACAGCTTCGTCTTGCAGACAAACCCATAATGAAACAATTCCCTGCATTTACTGTTGTGCACTAAACGGAGGTGCTTATTTCTGTGTGCTCCAAGTGATACCGGTCTTCTCCAAACAGCGTCTGGGGGGACAAAATGTTGTGGTAGTGGCAGCATCTCTTCTGCGACTGGGGATTCAAAACTGTGTTTGGGCAGTGACAAAGTGCGTGAGCGTTTCCTCAGCGTTTAAAGGCTTTGTGCAAATCTCTTTGAAGTTGACTGAAGGACTTTTGTTACTGCAGTGGGCTTTGAATCGAACCCCAAATGCTGAGTTAATTTACAGTGTGTGTTAGTCTTTTTTTTGCTGGCTTGTGAAAATGAAATGGTGCTGAGCGAACCTTCGGAGAATATATTTAATGTGCAAATTTGCACGCTGATCTTGATCTTTTCAAAGCAATATGACTGTGGATATATGTTGAACATCCCCCTACCCCCCCCACCCCCAGTATATTGCAGACACATTCTTCTTTGGTCTTGTATGTGCTGTTTGTATGTGTTTAGTTGGCACTATGAGCTCTGAGGTTTTCTTTTAAGTTATTCCATGGTATTTAGGGAAGTCAACTCTCATCACTAATAAAATAAAATAAAGCAAAACACTGGTAGGTCTTGCCTTGTTAACTGTTCTAGCTGTCGTGTTTCCTACTGTTCCAAAAAATATAAAGCTTTATAAGATTTAACATATTCCCAGTGCAAAGCATGAATATTTATAGGCAAAGAATAAGACTTCCCATTTTGAAATGTCAATGCTATGAAACTGCTTTTTTGGCAGGCGTGATTAAGCCACACAGACTTCCAATAATGTTTTGTGAGCTTTTTCCTTAATTATGGCTTAATTTAGGTCTCTGAGTTTAACAAAACCTATGAAGCTTGCAGCAAAATATTTTTCTTGTGGAAAATCTTGTTTGCATGGAATACAAATCCTGTATTCCTTGTGGGTATGATTTTTTTTAATGCGTTTAATTGTGGAAATCCCATATTTTTTCTTTCCATTTCTTAAAGCATATGCAAAATAAAAATAGCTGATACTGTGTGTTTAATGCAGAATTTTGAAGAAATTAGTTTGGAAAATGCATGTGATTACTTTTTTTTCTCCAAACGCCTTGAGTAAAATGCACATAAGGTTGTAAGACATTAAGCAAGAGGCACAAGATTCTGTCTGAAGCAGTTACTGCTGCACGAGACAAATTAGAAGCAATTTTGCTTTCATGTAGTTGTTCTTAAATGCACCGTTCTGACAACAGCAATAAATAGAATAATCTGCATAATTGTATTTATATGCGTTGATCTGTCTTTTCTAGAAAAAATCCCTTTTCCCAGATAAAATAATCTTCCATTCAGCTGTAAGTGGAAGAAAGCCTCTTTAGCAGCTGCACAGATTTAGGGGGATGTTTCTGCACAGGCTTAAGACAGAATTTTGATATGGACCTCTCAGTGAATTTGATTTTTGTTGAACAAAATACAGTAAGGGCACTAAACCCACCTTGCTTTCCTGTGCAGACTGGATAACAGGTTATTTACTCAAGAGCTAGATGGAAAAGCACAGAGATGATGTGATTGAACTAAGGTAGATTTATTACTAGATTCTTTTAACAGCATATTTTCTTAAATTGATGTAATAAATGTCTCAGCCCTGCTCAAAGATAGAGTTTTGAAAGCTTTGAGCTATTCCTGGCTTAATACTTAAGTAGAAACAGCAGAAGTGGTGGAAAAACAGGATCATTTTGGAAAAAAAACATTCAAACAGTTTAAAATCCTCTGCTGTGATCATGCTTTTCTGACCTTCTGCAGCCTTTCGTTATCAGACTGAGAATGTCTCAGTCTCCCTTATATTAATGTTTGAAATATGATACAAATAAATCTTCTGAATAAAGTAGAAAGAAAAAAAAGCGGTTAGCATCACAGCTACCTGGGGGCCTGCTCCACTGGCACTTAGGCTTGCTAACATGAGCTTAGAGGTACAGTCATGGGCTGTAAAGCTGGGCTGTCCAGGGAAGCTGAGGAGAGTGAAATCCCTTGAAACTCAGATGCTGAACATTTTTAACATCTGGGTTGGAATGGTGAAGTCAGCATGTGACAAAGCAAATATCTGGAAAGCAGTTTGAAAACTGTTTTACTGAAGACGATGGGGAAATTGGGGAGTTTTCTGGGGGGGGGTACTTTTGTTTTCCAGATAAAGGAAAGTTCCCTAGGATGGCAGAAAGCAACTCCAGAGTCTTCTGTCTGTGTTTCACCTATCTTTGCTTTTCTTTGCAGGTTACATATTTGGGTAAGGTTTCCACAACAGGGATGCAATTTTTGTCAGGCTGCACAGAGAAACCAGTCATTGAATTATGGAAGAAGCACACGCTCGCCAGGGAGGATATTTACCCAGCTAACGCCCTTCTGGAAATTCGCCCTTTCCAAGTCTGGCTGCATCATCTGGACCTCAAAGGCGAGGCAACAGTCCACATGGATACCTTTCAGGTAGCACGTATAGCCTACTGCACTGCTGACCACAACGTCAGCCCAAATATCTTTGCTTGGGTCTATCGGGAGATCAACGATGACTTGTCCTACCAGATGGACTGCCATGCTGTAGAGTGTGAGAGCAAGCTGGAGGCCAAGAAGCTGGCCCATGCCATGATGGAGGCCTTTAAGAAGACTTTTCACAGCATGAAAAGCGATGGCCGGATCCACAGGAACAGCTCGTCAGAGGAAGTGTCTCATGAATTTGAATCTGACGATGGCTGACTGAACTCATTCACGGTTCAGTAAAGGCAGAAATGGCCTAGGGAATGAGAGCTGATAGATGAATAAGCAACAATTGAAATTGGGGAATGAAAGGACTGCCAAACACTTGTCTGACCAGCTTTTAAAATCAAAAGAGCAATTCAGTACCTACAGATATGCGTCATTAAAGTAATTATGTTACATTGAAATCTGCTGCTGTTGTAAAAGTGAGAAAAAAGCTCCCTCCCCCATCTCTCTCACCCACCCATCACTGTCCCTTTCTTGTCTCTGTAGTTCAGGTGCATACCATGAAGTAAAGTCATTCCTGTTTGTCTTATAAGACTGGTCAGACAATTTTATTAGTTGCTCCTCTGGCATTCCTAGCTGGGGGCTGATGCTGATGCATAAGAGCAAGTAGACCTGGAAAGCCCTAATGGTTCCTGAAGAATCTTTCTCCATGACGCATCACAAAAGTCCTTTGATCGTACGTAGGCTAAGACAGCCATACATAGCCTTTTAGACTAATGGCCTGGCATTCTGCAGTTAATTCACATTTCACAGATAAAAAATGAAAGAAGATGCTTGTATGTACACATTATATCATATGCTATCCTTTATTTTATTCATTGTACCTATTTTCTTAATATACCTGCTGCCACATCTTTCACCCAACACCAGTAGTTGCAGTTTCAGACTATATACTGCAGGATACCAAAAAGGGGTGGGCAGAAATACTCCGCGACGCCCAGGGGTACAGCGAGCCAGCACCCCTATCTGTGCATTTTCCAACCCTGATGTGCTCCGCAGGAGGGGGACCCGCTGGTAAGAGTTGAGGGACACTTGGGTCTGTCACTGTTTGAACTGTGACTTCTCATTAACCTCAGGTCTGAAGTGATATGAGCATGGTAGCCTCAACTCCGTGTTACTGGTCTCCGCATTGCTGGTCGAGTGGCCTTGGTGGGATGGAGCTGGTAGTGCCTCGTCACACAGCCAGGGCTGCGTTACTGTAAAGATCAAAGGAAACGGTCCCTTAGGAGTCAGGTTTGAACATCTGTCTGGTTGAGAAGCTCATATTAAGATTCCCGTATATTTCCTTGTTCACAGATATAGAGAGTCATGCCTTTCTTAAATGCAGATGTTTAATAAAACTCAAATAAAAGGAAAAACTTGTTTCACTTGATATTTTTTAAAGCTGAGAGCAGATCAATAGTTTGCAAGTAATGCTGCTCCTTTATACAATTTTGTTCGTAATTATGGTAATGTTAGGGGCACTAGGGCACCTTACAGAAGCCTTAAAAGAAAGCTAATCAAAGCAGAGAGCTCTGTGTCTGAGTTTTGTGGGTCTATATGTTTGTATGTGAGAGTGTATGTGTGAGTCTAGTGTTAAAGCATGTAGATGGAGCATGGAGACATACTGAGCAGGGCCCACACCTCTTGAAAATACGCTTGTTGCTTTACAATGTATGTAAACTATTCTCCAGCATAAATGCATTCATACTTTAATAAAAAAAAATGTTTTGAGTTAAAGCTTGGGAGTTTTAAGCTGTCTTTCCAATGCAAACTCTGTGGTTTTGTTTTGTGTGTGGATTCTGTGTTCATTTTGTTTATTGGAATGAAAATGTTAATTTATTTCCGATTAGTGTTACATCAGTCTCTATGAGAATTACCTTTAATATTTTAAAATTATTTTCTTTTAAATATTTTAGGTATACTTTTGCTGTGAGATTTTTTTTTTTTAACTTAGCTGTGTGTGGACATGATTTATAATTTCTGCTTTGCAGGAGATGACAGAGGTACCCCCCCACACACACCTGGCCAGTTGAAATGAGCTCTGCTGAGTGGGAGTGGTATCTTGCCCTGCTTACAGAAATCAGAGTGGCTCAGGTGTGGCATTAGATGGTGGGATAGGGAATAAAACACCAGGCCGGCAGCTTCCAGAACTGTTTCTCTCTGAATCATTGCATGGTCCAGTGTTTCCAAATATGGCTCCCCACAATGCTCATTTGGAAGTGAAGGGTCATGTATGGGCTATATGCTGGTCAAAAAAACAAACAAACAAACAAACAAAAAAAAAACCCACCAAAAAAAGCCAACACCCAAACAAAAAAAAAAAACAAACAACCAAAACCAACCCCAAGTCCTGCCATGTATGTATCTGTCTTTTTGACCAAAGGCAAAATTAGGCAAAACTTCCTTCAGCTTTTAACAAATTATTTTCTTTTGCTCAGAGCTGTAATCACGTGTTAGTTTCTTTGGTGCTCTGCCACCAAAGCTGCTGTGAATCAGCATGTGAAATACCCTGTTTCATCCTCTCAGCCAGATGTCCCTGCTGACAATGGAGAGGTTTGACTGTGAGCCCCAGCTCTTAACCGAGGGCTGCTCCAGTGTGGGAGGGGGAGAAGGAAAATACCAGCCCTCCTCACACACAGGATCCGAGATGCCTCCTGCTTGCCCCACAGAGGACTATGGCAGATGATTTGGGTTTGGGATTTCCACTTCTGGAGCAAATACTAAGAAGCATGGGATGTGTTCCTGCCGTGGGGGTGGGTGTGATCCTTCTGACTGAGACAGCCTCCCCTTCTCACCAAGCAGTCCAGACCAGCCAGAGCACAGCTGGACAGAAATGTTGTCATCATTTTATTTTTAATCACGGGCTTTCCTCTAATGTGCTAGGGTCTGCTGAAAAGATCCTATCTCCCGAAGTTACCTGCAGGTGTGGGTTATGCAAAGAATACCTTTTTTGGGGGTTTTGTTGTTGTCTTTTTATTTATTTATTTAGGACAGTCTAAATTTCTGCAAATGGTGCTGACTTTATTTGGGAGCAACACACAGAAACCATAGACAGAAATGCAAAGGGTTTTTCCAATGTGCTTTTACTCTACACCCTGAAGCGGTGTCTTGCTGCTCCCCTTGTCACGCCTGTGACAGGCAGCATTGGCAAGCAAGAGCCCTGGGCTATGGTGTTACTCCCCCCTGTAGCCCACAGCCACGTGGTGTTACCGAGAACAGGAATAATCTGGGAGTGTGATTTTAAGCTGGTTTGTCTGCAGGTCGTTGTCTACAGTGATGCTCCATGCGTTGATGTTAACAGCCTTGTGGTGCACTCACTCAGTGATGGGGATGCAGGTTACTCAGTTGTGGTTTTGGACTGTTGTATTTCATGGCTTGGTGTCAGACAACTTGATGCTTTCGGGAACACAGAGCTTGTCTGTTTGCTAGTTGCCTATGTGCATTTGGAAATGTGTTCCTAGGTGCTGATTAGGGTACCCTGAACGGACCGTTATGCGAGGCGGATGGTGTGTGTGCACTGTGGTGCTGTGACCTTGCACTGATTTATGGTGGGTTGGGGAGTTCTCGCAAAGGTATTTGATGTTGTGTCATATGCAATAATTCCTCAGCACTTAGAGGCTGTGGATTACATGAGAATTTTGAATGATAAAGTACAAAGGAGAAAATTCTAGTCCTTGTGAGTAGAAAATCAGACCCTTTGAAACACGAACCAGCTATTTTCTAAGGGTTCAAACATGCAAGGGAATATGAGGGAATGTGAATTCCAGTTTGTCTTAAAAAACATGAGATTTGAAAAATAATCAGTATCATGAGTTTGGATCCTTAGATAATTTGGAATTCAGGCCAAATCCCTCTGTATTATCAATACCAAATGTGTGATGCCATTTGCATGAAGGAGAAAAGCTTTTACTTCTAAATTGCGAGCATATCAATTGTCACTGAATATCAGTTGCCAATAGATACTGGAATGAAACATCAAGTTAAACTTTTCCTTCAATTAATCTGTTGGAAAAGAAAAATCATAAAGTTTCCATCAGAAGTCACTTCCAGTTGGCTAAAGACTTTCCTTTTCAACTACAAAGAGCCCAGTTTTGGATCTCACTGCATCCCGCTGTGGGTTGACGAGTTCCTTCGGCGTCAGCCAGGAAAACACGTAAGGGATTTCTTTCTCTCTTCTGTTTGTAGGGGAGAGTAGAAAAGGGTCGAATATCTAAGTGTGTTATTAGAACTGCAGAAAAAGTAGAGAGCATTTAGGTCATTACACTTCAGCATCAATATGCACCATCACCTGTGTTTTGTCAAGGTGATTTTCATAATGTTTCTACCTACCTTAAGAAAACAAGAAAGTAAGTGTTATTCTATATAGAGTAAGTTTGCTCAGTTTTCAAGCTCTGAAGTCTAAATATCTTCTGTTCATACCTAGTCTTCTGTGGAGCTGTGGGTGAATGATTGTAGCTCAGGAGCAGTTGTGCTATGGGGAGAGCACCGCACTGCACTAGCGAGCACAGGTTGCTCGAGAATTGCTTAGATGTGGATGGGGTTTTTTGCCTGTGGGAAGAAGAAAAGCAGAGAGTCATTTCTTTCATGTTTTAAACTGAAAGGCCCCTAAGAACCTCTTAATGTTTTGTTTTATTTGAAAAAAAAAAAAAACCAACAAACCACCACCCAAAACACAACCAAACAAAAAAAAACCCTCTGCAGTTGATTCCACTCCCTAACTTTCCAGTAGCGAGTGGCTTCATTTTTACATGAAAAAGCAGTTGGACGTTGCCAATGAATTGCATTTAATTTTCCTAAAACCTGCAAATAAATGGCACGTGATTGAGAAGACTTTGATACAGAGGCAACCCCATATCAGTTTTTTAGAAAGCTACATATATATGTGGTTCTTGGAAGCTTTGAGACTTCAACATCTGTGTATTCACAGTGAATTTTATTTGAATTGTAAGGTTCCCTGTGTGTCTGTAGACACATACACGTGCATATATATGCATACACATGTACACACACACATCTTGAAACGTGATGCTTGTTAATAAATGTTTTCTGTATGATGGGCACATACTAGGTGTATGTGGGAAGGCAATCTTGCATGTTAGTGTTGAGATAAATGGTTTACTTCTTAAAAAGTTCTTTTTCTTTAGTGGGAAGTAAATTAACGTGTCTGTCTACATGCAAAATTTGATATACTGTATGCATTATTTACCATTTAGCACCAGAGCTGGCCCACTCCATGCCCAATTAGCTGCTGTAAGAATGATGTATGATTGGGCTCATTTTTCCCTGTGGTAGTGAATTATTAATTTGTGTATAATTGGGAAGTGATAGCTTAAATGTGTGGTTGTTATCCTGTAGACTAGAGTGTTCAGTCTGCCAGGAGTTTATAGTAAGAGAATATATCCTTTTGTGAAAACAGGGACATTCATTATACCTTTCTTCTAATGTAATTTTAAACAGATACAGGGTGTTTTTTAAAACGTCCTTTTTTGTTGAAGTCCATGGGCCAGATGCTCGTGTCCCTGTTGCTGCAGCCGCAGGGAGTCTGTGTGCCTGCGCCAGGGGCACGGCGTTTGCAGGAGGAGTCGCAGGGTAGCTGCAGGACGCTTTAAGAAAGTTGGGTCAGGCTGCTGGTTTGAATTTTTGTAGCTAAGTTGCACAGGCTAAGCTTGAAGTTTGGGAAGACCTCTCTTGTATGGCAGTAATTCATTGTACATGCCGTGACAATTTCTTGAGTTAGGATTGTAATTAATTTTGATCAGGGCTGTTAAAGCAGATATAATGATTTATTGAAAATAGTTGTATGTTTGGAGAGATGTTATCCTGTCTTCTGCAGTGCCTTCCCTGAAAAGTGTTGTGAAATATGTCGGAAGCACAGACATGACGCACGTGCTGACCACGTGCTGCAAATGGGATGGAAGCTGCAGGCTGTTGAAGCTGCGTGGGGGGTGGAAGGGCACGGCAGGCCCCCGCAGGGACGTGTGTGTCTACAGGATAATGGAGGTGGCCAGGCTGAGATTTTTGCTGTCTGAGCATGAACTGGATATGTGAAAACCTGGGCAGTTCATCGTTCTTCAAAGGGCTTCCCCAAACGGAACAGTTCAGTGAAGACTGAAGAGTGAGGATAAGCTGTTGGAGAGCTTTCTGTGATCAGTTCAGCGGAGATCCCCGGTACAGCTGAGTGATAGGAAAGTCTTCACCAGAATAAATGTGATATGCTCAGCTTCCACAGCAGCGACAGGGTTAGGGATGCTCTGGTATGGCCAGTGCCTGGAGGTAGCTGGATTTGTGTGAGTTGGACTCCTGCCTAGTGCCGGGACTTCCCGGGGTGTGCACAGCAGCAGCGAGTTACTGTGTTCTGGCAGGACATGCCTGTGGCAGGGTGCCCCGTGGGCTCCTCGGGTGGCACCGTCTCTGTCCGTTCTCCCTTTCCATCTGTTGGTTGATTTCAAATAGTTGCATACCTGATTTACCCTGCTGAGAGAGAGAGGAGCTTCAAAGAGTGTATTGCAAGAGATGTGGGTTGTTGCAAGCTCTTTTCAGAAAAACTGGAAGTGAGAAAGTAGGTTGCTAATGTACAACTGAGGAAGCGTTAAAAATACTTGAAGTAACTATCTATTGAGCAGGTCCTGGTAGTGCATTTGAAGATAATCCTAATGTTGTGCTGACAGCCTAAGGAGATGAAGCCCGAGCCTGGCACAGGAACATTTTAGCAATAGGTCATGTAGGCAGTAGGCATGATTTCCAGTTATTGCTAGAAAGATGGGAGGGGGTGTCAGGGGGGTGTTTGTTTTGTGTGGGGTTTTTTTTGTTTTGTTTTTTGGTTTGTTTTTTTTTTTTAATGTCTGTGGTGGGAAGTGTACGTGAAAAGGCTATTAATGTTTTCTCATTGGGAGAAAACTGCTCACGTGTTAACGCAGTGACTTGTTTGCGCGCTTACATTGGCAAGGTGAAAACACTTATTGAAAACATGCCACTAAAAGTAGCCCAGCTCTGATGGCAAAGGAGTGCCTTTTAATTACTGTGCACATCGCGTGGTACAGAATCCATGTGTCCCTTCATGAGGGGGCTATTACTGTGCAGACCGGAGCATCCCTCTCCATTCCCAACTTCAACCATCAGAGTGGGAAGGCAGTACTAGATAACTTTTATCTCTTATGCTTTTATTTGCGTTGTGCGTTACATTCTCTGTTATTTTCCTGTAAATAGCATTGCTCTTGGAAGGAGAAGAAACATTATAATCCTATGAATAATGCATAATGTGGCTGGTATGTTTTTCTGTGGGCAGTATAGATTTTCTGAGAACGACAGACAGGAGTGGATTTCATTCTTGGAAAGCGAGTAATTTTTCAAAGTTGATATGGGTCATATGTGCATGTGAAAAAGTAAGATATTGCTATCTCAAATTAGTTACCTCTCATTTAGAGATAGTAGAAATAGTTTTAGACATAATTGCTGAGGATATAATTAATCAAGGTTTTCTTGCACAGTTGGGTTAAATTGTTGTGGCTGAATGCTTAGTACCATGCTGGTGCTCCCTGGCTTGGTCTCATCTTTAATGGATTCCAGATCTGGTGGTTTCAAGTAACAACAGCTTTTCCATATCCCAAGACAATAACGAAATACGCAGAGGAACTTCAAAAGAAACTCCTCTAGAAAGGAAAAATGAGGTTAAATGATGATCTAGTCAACTGTGGGTTATTTTTATACCCATAAAAGATGTCAGGCCTATCCCAATGCAGAAACAGGTGAAATCTGAAACTGTGCTTGACTAATAGACCATGCTTCACATCTACCCAGGCTCTCCTAAATGGTTTGGGTCCTGATTCTCTCTGGGATTTCCAGGTGGATTTCTTGGTGTTTTTTCAAGTCAACTCTGGCCACACAAAGAAAAGGCATTTGTGTCTCCCTTCCCTGTTTCTAATAGTCTTTGCTATTCAGTAGCAAAGGAATGGCCTGGGACGAGCTGGAGCTAGGTCTACTGTGAGAGGAGCTGCATAATCCCTGCACCCACTCCTCTGCTGTGGCTTGGCCATCCTGCTTTGCCTGTCCTCGGCATCCCTGGGAGGAGGTCACTGTCACTTCCAATGAATGCTGCTCTGCTCCCTGGGCCATCACAGTGTCTTCTGCAGGTAGCGTGCTCTGATTAAATTTGTGTGACCTGTCAGAAAAATACATCTTTTCCTACCAGTGTTGTGGAAGTATTTATATGGTAACGCGTTAGTCTGTGCTGAGCAGAGGAGGAAAGGCCACAGTCTCCTTCCTGCAGTTTGCAGAAGGATGACCAACAATAATTGCCCAGCATTTACTAATTGACTCATTACAGGTCTCTGCTGGTGTGCCTGCAGTAGGGGACGCATGTCTGTACCGCCTCAGGTCATTCAGGTCTTGATGTCAGGATGGTGACATGGAACAGGACTGGTGGTCTCAGTTGGCGCACGTGTCTCTGGGGCAGCAGCCATCGGTGGGCGCGTGGGAAGGCATGTGAGACCAGGACAGCCGCGCCGACACTGGCTGTGGGGTGCTCTCGCAGCTCAGCCGAGACACGGGCTGGGGTGCCCGGCAGGCTGAAGGCGCTTCATCTGTTTGCAGGATGAAGTGATGATGAATTGTGCTGAGCTTTCCTAAGGCAGCAAGGTCTTGTGCAGCAGGTCGCTGCATTCCCTGTGCCTTACTTACAGAAATCCTGATTTATGCCATTAGAAACATTAAGAACAAAGAGTTTCAGCGTGGTTCACATTTTGCCTGCGCGCTGCAGTGGGTCTCAGCTAATTCATCAGCAGCGGTTTGTTCTGCTTGAAATCCTAGAGAATGGCTCCTCTCCCGAGGTATTTCTTCCGACTTAATTGCCAAGTTATAGTGAAATATGAGGTTCGTTGTTGTCTGCTGGAGCACTGGGGATTCTGTTTTGTTGGCACATTTTTCATGACCTCGTGTCAGCAGCATAACTAGGCTATGAGATAATTTGTATGCTTTAGATGAGCAGCTGCATGCATCTTAGCCAGAGAGAGAAGTAAGTGTGATCAGTCCAGCGGAGTTAATTAGGTAAAACAGAGAATTAACTCTAATCTTGTGGATTAACTGATGTCAGCCCATGCAAGATGTACGTTACTTTCATGCAGGTGGAAATCAAAATGGTCTGAACTGGTATACACTAAGATTTAATAAAAATGAGAGAAACAATAGCTGCAGATGTGGAAAAAATGTCTACAGCCATTTAACGGCTGAAAAGGAAAGTGTTGTACCCTTATTTTCCTGTGATGCATTGGTTCTGCAATGGCTTTCCACTCATTTCCTAATTAAGCAGTTTTGAGGTTGTAAGGAAGGAGGAGTGCTCTGCAAGCCCCATTCCTCGTCCTTGTGCTGTTGCAGGTGTCGCAGGTTATCACAGGCTTTTGGAAGCTATTGCATTTACTGACACTTTGTTGGCAACAGGGATGAGGGTTATATAGTACAGGAAAAACAGAAGAAGCAGACTTGTAACGGTGTCTGGTAATCCTTAAACTGCCTCTCCTGTGGAAACTGTGTGAGTTGCTTTGAGGAACGATGGAGGACAGATTCTGCACCGGCTTTTGCCCTGCAGAAACCTCCCTGCATGGGAAGTAACTGATGCTTTGACTGAGATGTCACCCTGAGGAGACAATGGTTAGACATTAGCTCTGTACTGATAGTCACAGCATTCTTCTTATTTGTTTCTGATAAAACTCAATGTGTTGAGTGTGTTTTCAGTGTGTAATATTTGGGTGGAGGAGTCTCAGCTGTCTTTTGGAAATCTGGGAATTACCTTGAGAAAAAAGATTTAGGACTATTTAGTATTTGTAGTTTGGAAAAGCAGCAAAAGCATGTTATTAAACCTGCTTTTATTGAGTTTTATTGAGCTACAATATCTGTCATCATGGGCATCCTTGACAGCTTACATAGTTTGGGTGCTTCTGTGGAGGCGGATGAAAACTACAGGAAAAAGCCCCTGTAGTTTATTATAACAATGTAATTATCATAACTTATAGTGTGTGATGAGATGTCACCTCATGAGGTCTTTCTACCGTGTACTCCCAGGGGAGAGCGACGTGGTGGGGGAGGCCAGCTCCCCATCCACCTGCCAGAGATAATGCGATCGGAGGTGGCTCCGCTGTCAAAACTACGTCATGGTACAGGTAAACGTAAGCATAAAAATTAGGTGGGAGACTTGTGGAAAAACCTTACCTTGGTGCCTACCGCATGGAGCCTGGTGGTGACAGCGGAGCTCCACCTCCTTATGTTAACACCCTGTGTCAGCGTGAGGTACCAGATGTTGTAAACCCCAGTCCCTTGTCTGACTGATAGTTTCTGGGATGCTGTACTGTGGCACATCACCTAAAAGGAAAAGGAGGGTGATCATTGCATTAGTATGTCACTGCCTACTTGAAAATTTACATGGGATTGTCACATCATGAACATTGTTAAACCAAGTACGGATTGTAAGATTTTGTCCAACACAGTAATAAATGAACATGCAGTAGCAGCGTAGCTCAGGAGAAAAACAGCAGAAGTTAAAGGCTTCATTCCTCAAACTCTCGTTACCCCATTCACGTTTGTTGGTACCTGTTTCTAAATTCAAGGAGTCCCACAGTGAAGTGCCAAGATAGAAAATCTCATGCTGCAAGCAAAAGAAAATGAGTTTAATGAGTGCTGTGTGTTCTACATCCCATAATTTTCTCAGTAAGCTCTCAGACTTCTAGAAATTGCTCTGAAATTGGCAGCCCAGACTTAATATCTTCTACCATTTTGCCATCACATGCAATTTTAGTTCTCAAGTGACTCCAATTTTAAACTCTCAGTGATTTAAACAGCTGCATTGTGCAAAGGCTGGAGTGAGGACATGCTTTTGTAATCAAGCAGCCCAACTCTAAATTTTATGGCGTGATGGTTACTGTGCCGTTCAAACTATGCCCCATTACACAGAAGTGCATTCCTTTGATTTTACCAAAGAGACCATAAATATAGCAAAAAGCATAGCTGGAAAACATGATTTCATGCCTGGATTTTTCAGCTCCTTGCTACTACAAAGAATAAATGAAGTGGTCTCTGAAAGGGGCATATCTTTGCAGTGAATTATGTTTGTATTATTTGTATGGCTAGCGGAGCTCATCATTAAGCTTACCAGAAAATATATGCCTGTTACAACATTTAGAGAAACAGGGAACTCAGTTTTCAA
Source organism: Nipponia nippon (assembly GCF_047370975.1). Taxonomy (NCBI): domain Eukaryota; kingdom Metazoa; phylum Chordata; class Aves; order Pelecaniformes; family Threskiornithidae; genus Nipponia; species Nipponia nippon. The sequence goes on from NW_028262391.1 coordinate 18,781,057, forward strand.
ATCAAAAGAGTAAGAATGTAACTTCCTATTTCAGTAGTTTAGTACAGTGGAGGCTCAGGGCGTGGGGGGAGGAGGTTATTATGCTTGATATAAAAATGTAAAAGATGTTTCATAAATGCATAAATAAAATTAATCATCAGCAGTCATATGCTTGGCAAACTATAAGGCTTATTTGCCTTAAAATTTCTTATTGTATCCTTTCCCTGTCCCCCCAAGGTGATGTAATGTTTTCATCTCTGAAAACCTGGTTTCAAGAAAGATTTGGCTCCGAAATGGAAATCTGCTTTTGATTCAACATTAGGTCCTAGCAGACAGTACTTTTCAGTCCCATTTGTTTGATCACTGCAGCCTTTCTTCAAAAAAAGTCCCACTGCATGTTGCCAGCCATGATTGGCAGTATATAGTCTGCACGGTCTCTGTCAGTAATACTAAAGCTTAACCAGGTTCTATCATTAGCCTACCACCAACATGAAATAACTGAATAAATGCAATCAAAATCTCAAAATAAAAATGAATAGCTATACCATCTGGCATTAGTGAAGCAAAAAAATAAAACAGCATGCACAGGTACAATAATTGAGAATTTAATTTGGGTAATTAAGTTTAATACATAATAAAATTTTATAGTAAACATTTGAAATGCTCCTAAAAATATAAGGGCTTATTTGCTCAACGTTTTATAGAAAGGTACTTATTACAAATAGATCTATTGGGTAATTTTGCACTGTGAGTTTTTATGCGCAGTATTGACTTACATGAAAGCCCAAGTGCAAGCCATTGACAAGTGATTTCAGCTGGTGTTGGATTAGATCCAGTGGGGCAAAGGGCGAGCTTTGTACCAGCTTTAAAAATATAATTGCTCTCTTGCAGACCTCAAATCAAGTATTTTTCCTTGCCAACACTCATGATTCTTTTTTTTTTTTTTTTAAATATCCTCAAGCACCACGTCTACCTGGCAGTGCTGGTATCAAAGGACATTTGCTAAGGAGGTCAGGAGAAAGATTTAATTAGGTTAGTCTTACCTCTGATTTTCAGTCCTTGGGTTGATAGCCCATGGGCCCCACTGAAAGCATGTGAATAAATGGGCTTTAAGGCACTGGATTTTGGACGCTATCAGAGATAAGGTAATAACAACAATGCTGGGCTGCAGATTAATGCCTTTGGAAATGTTGAGATAGTGGTAGCAATTTGCTGAATTGTTTATGGGTTAACCACAGCTTCAAGGCTCAGTGTGCTGTGCTTCACCATCAGCTCACTCCAGAGAATCAGGAATTCTTGTCTGGAAGCAGCTCAGAGGCGCCGGACATGGGCAGGATAATGCCAGTAGAAAACCCAAGCCAAATTGTGCAATTTTACATTTATGTGGGTAAGCAGCCAAAAATTCTTGTGTGCACTTCAAGGATAGCAAATACTACTTTTTCTCAGATGTAAATGTAAGAAGATACAGCAAAATGTTATATGAGTCCCTTCAGGAACTGGGAATTACCATACCAGGCAGAGCAGTGGTCGGTTTTGTGCATTGTCAGGTCCTTGAAAGTGGCTTGTGCTCCAGGCTCCAGATGATGGTCCTGTAATTCTATACCTGCCCACTGGAGGACTTCTTTTTTCCAGTCTCATGAGTCTGCCCTGAAATATGAGTGTTTACATCTTTTTAAACCTATTTACCGCATTCAGGACCGTCTGATGTTCTCATTTTCTGTGGAAATGCCTAATTTGTATGTGAACCCTATTAAGCTATTGAATGTAATGACATGTGGCAATGAGTTAATAGGTTATGCACATGCTGTGCAACTTTTTTTAAATCAGTAGTAAATCTTTAAAGCTGTTTAAAATCTGTTTGCTCTCCCGTGCACAATTCTTCGCTCAGATACAGTGATAATGGGTAAAATCACCCCATTCTTTCCTGTTCTGCCATTATTTATGCAACTGAATATGTGTCCTTGTGCTCGTGTCTGCCCTAAACTGAAAACTTAGCATGTCATGGCTGATTTTTATTTCCTTCCTATAGGTCTCCAACTTCTGCTCTTTACTGTCTCTAATAGGGACCGACCACTCAATCTGAGTTGCAGTAAAACTCTCAATATTTCTCTTAGAGTGGTGCTTCCATTCTGGGCAGATCCTCTGCCTTGGTACTGGAGAGACTGCTATAGACTTGCACCAGTGGAAACATTTAAAATCATCAAGAGCATTTGAAAACCTGGTGGTTTGTTAGCAGTTTCTCATGCTCAGCAAGCATCAGTAGAAGAAATATGGCCACAAGCACCTGGAGACTGGTGGGCAGCGCATTTTGGGGCAGTGCTGGTTCCTGAGGCTGGCCAGGGATTCTTCCTAAAAATCTCCCCTTGGTGACAAATATTCTTGTCCTTCAAGTTTTTTTTACATTGACTTTAGAAAGTCAAGCACTCCAAAGTTCAGAAATGTCAAACATAAGGCTATTTGAACAGCTCCAACTCAGCTTTATTTTGCCAGTGAGTGGCAGACACATTGATTTGCACACATCTGTTTGGTGAGTGTGTGGTATTACAGCACTCAAGGAATGCTAGAGGGCTTTGTATGAAGGCTCCTGCTGTCTCTGTAAGCCTTGCTCCTATTTGTAACAGCTGAAGGCAGGTAACAAATAAGGGAATCAAGATGTGGCTGGGAAAGAGAGACCAGATTGACGGTGGCAACATTTGAATACCAGCCAAAAAATAATGTAAAAGTAGACCTGGCTTGAATAGGTTTATGTCAGGGGCAGGAAACCCTAAAATTGAGATAATGTAATAATGAGTTGAGCTGGGGTAGATGTCCATGTCTTTGCAGGAAGCTGCTTTCTGTTGATGCTGTTACTTGGCCTGTTGACTCCTCCATGGTTTTCTCACTCGAGTTTTCTGCTTTCAGGATTGTGGAGCTTGTTCAGTTTTCTTGCTCAAACGCAGGTGTCAGCAGCCTCTACAACTGCTGTGTCCACTCACATCCTCTGTTTTTTCTCCCCCTTAAGCTGACCTTTCCTATCAAATAAACCAACTCCCCCAAACCAGATTTTCTTTCATTGGACTGCTTGCTTTTCCCATATGCTCTGCTTGCTGTCCCACACAAGGTCTGGGCTCTCCGTTTTGATCATGGGAGTGTGGCCAAGAGGCCGTTGGTGTTCACTGTGGGACACACGGCAGTGGGACTGTGCTTTTCACTCCTTGGGCATCACTGGACATTAGCAGCACCTGATGTAAGTGTTGTTTGAACATCACCTCTATGCCTCAAGAGAAAACCTCTTAAAATCTCTACGACAGCAGGAAATGGGGAGAATTTTATCCCCTGTGTTGGTGTGCTCTGGGGTGCTAGCTTTTGACGCACCAGCAACTACAGCCGAGATCATGGAGCCCTTGGTTGTGGCCAGTTCTGAGGATGGTATGACCTGCTCCCGAGAATGTGTTGTGGAGAAGGTGCAGGTGAGCGTTTTCCTATGGGTTATGATGGAAAAGACTTTTTAAAGCAAAAGGTCTTACAGGAGAAGGTACGAACAGCTGGAACCCTGGTTTGTCTGGTCTCGGTGCTTCGTTCGACAGCTGGATCCTTTCAGCCAGGAACGTCTCATCTTTGACTTTCATCCGGTTGTGTGAAACCTTATCAAAGCCATAAATATTACCTCAGCCCTTGAACTGGACCTGAAGGGGAAGTGAAAATCCCTCCATCCATAGGCATCAGAAAGGTAGGATTTGCAAGTAGGTCTTTTCTTTATGACTGTGAAACAAGACCCTTTTACCAACAACAAACCTGGGTACACCTAAAATACAAATCCCAAATAGCCCTGGTCCTAGCTGATGGAAATAATGCATATGTGACGTATTGGTAAGTCTTGTCTAGGGTGCGGTAAATCTGTCTAAAATTTTGTAGGAGTTCCCCTACAGTGCACTATCTTGGCAATGAATCATCTCAAGTCATAGAAAGAGGACAAAGCAATGAAGATGCCATAACTAAACTGTGGAGCAGAAGCTAAATAATTTCCAACAAGTATTCATTTTATATAAATATGCATAGTACACATAAAAAATACATATAAAATATATATTTGTATAAAATCTCATTACAGGCATGTCAGGTATGCAGGTTTATGAGTACGGCTTCTTTATACAACAACAAAAATGATCTGCAGTGCTTTGTTGCTTTTAACAAGTCTGCTCTTAAAACCACAGTTCATAACCTTGAATATCCACATTTTGAACTGGAATGTTTTATAGCAGGTTTTTTATGGTAGTTTTCTCACTCATAAAAATATCTCTATGTTTGACATAACTACGAAAAATATTTTTATCCATTGCAATTGATAGTAGGTATTTTTTCACTAATTGGCAGGAGAGCTGTTAATCTGGAATATATTAGTTTCAACTGATGTGGCAATTGTTTGTGATTTTGCACTCTGATAGAACAGTTGTGTATATGTATTTTGCATAGCACTATAGATACAAAACCTCTGCCAACTTGGCTGACAAAAGTATTCTCCCTGTTTTGGTCTTCAGTTGCAGCACTGGTATTAACATGGGCAAGTTTGATAAAAACAAGCCACGAAGAGATAAAATTGCCTTGAAAAGGAAATATGGCATTCACTTAAGCAATTCTTTTGTCTACAAAATATTCTATGTAGATTCCTGTATAGCTTTGCTGGACTGGGTTGCTGGGTGTGTACAGGACAGTTTGACAACCACAGAGGTACCAGAAGGAAATGTCTTGATGCTCAGTATCACAGAAGCATTTCCAGGCCGTGCCTGTTAAGCAAACACATAGATCTGCAGTGAAATCTAAATGAGGCTTATTTGGGAGATTTAGAAATCTGTTAAAATAACATCATGTTGTCAATACAAGTCTTAACCCGTCTGTTAGGGTTTCCGGTTGATGTTAAGTGTGGTGTTTGAGATACGAAGTCCTCTCCAATGCGAGAGGGTGGAAACTTTCAACTCATTTCATAGCTCTGTAGGAGCTAGTAGATGATATTAATTTTATTCGTTGTTGCAAAAGCTGCAGCTACATTTTACCTGCTTGGTGTCCTATTTATGGCCTCTGGTCCGCCTCTGTGGTCAGTTTCCATATGTAATGCTACTGACAAGTAGAGTGGCTGCCTCAGCCCACAACATGGGAGCAAATGCTTGCAGTGTTAGGCTTTGCAAAGCATTGAGAAAAGGCAGGTTTGCCATTAGTGGCAACCCAGTATTTGTGAGTAAAGAAAACCCTCACTTTCTCCGGTAATTAACAAGTGGCATAACATCTCACCAGTGAGCCTTCCTGGGACTCAGTGGGCAGCTGCTCAGCTGACTGGCCCTGCTTTGTTCACGTGGACTGATAACCACGTTATTTAGCAATGTACGGCCAAGCAAATCCTTCACTGCTGCTGCATACTCCAGCAGAAGCATTTGCTACGTAGATCCATTAATTACAAATTGAAGGCATCCACATATTCAGGATAACTGCAACATTTTCCCCAGGAATGTGGGAGATATTTGGCATTACCAACTTCAAAGAGGGGGAGAGAAGGAATTTAATTCTGCTTGTGTATGAGGTAATGTCAATTCCTTGCAGTCAGGAGACTTGGGCTTAATTGATATCATATGGCTAACAAATGTACTCTAAAGCCAGCCTCATTTGATTGCTTTTTAATAACTAATAACTCCCAGTGGGAGCCCAAAATATGTATGTATGAAAAAGTATGCTGGAGCTGTCTCTCTTGCCTGCCAAGATCACTGTTACTGAAACAAATTTGTACCTTTTGCAGTCCTGGAATAGATACCAGCAGTGGCTGGACACGTACTCTCTCCACCAACCCTGTCCAGGAGCGTCTGGAGGAGCTGCAGCGAAGTTGCAGGGTACGTCCCCACTGGCGGCAGCGGTTGTCCGCTTTCGCTGGGGTTTGCGTTGAGCTGTGGCTGGAAGGGGGATTGAATCCCTCCTGGTATTCTCCACTGCCTGCCCACAGCTGCAGAGCTCACAAGGGTAATAAAGAGCCACTGAGTAATATTTCTGTCATGAATCGTTTTTCCCGTGGAGTACATTGCCTTCCCAAGTTGCAGATCTCAGGGCAAGGAATTGTCCTCTGTGATGGGGCAGGAGACTCAAAGGGTTCAGCTCCCCAGTCCCCTTTGGTAGCCCCTGCGCCGCCCTCCCCAGGTGCTCAGAGCCTCCCTGCTCGCTCCCGAGCCCGCGGGCAGCCACTGGGGTGGCGTGAGCTGTGCTGAGCACAGGCACCGGCAGTGTCCCTTGGCCCCAGCGCCAGCACACCTGCCTACAGTTGGATTTCCCTAAACGACCGATTATACAAAAGCCCTGCCCGTAGAGCAGGGTCTGGGCGCAAGCAGACTTTTGCAGAGCAGCGTACCTGTTAAAACATGACGTATTGATTACAGCTGACAAAACCAGAGGCTGAGTCCCACTTTCTTCCCTTCTTTCCGTGCCCCAGCATGGCGGCTGAAGGGAACAAGAGGATTTGACAGTGCCACTGTTGTGTCACACAGTGCCACATGCCTCCCTCCCACCCGTCCTCCCAGCAGGTTTCCCCCTCGCTTATTTAGCGGGTGAGTGGCCAGGGCAGGGCCATGGGGGACCAGAAGTCACGACCGCTGGCTGGCTTTTCAGGGCATCTCAGTCACTGGAAGTGGGTTGCAAAGCAGCTGCTGTTCTAACTCTTGGCAGTTAAAATACAGGTAGGGGAGTTACCTGGATGCGCTATGACTCAGAGCAGTGCCAGGGAGCCTGCTGTGAGAGCCTGTGGGAGCTGAGCAGCTGCAAAGGGCCCCCGCTGCCAGGGCAGTGCCTGGGAGGAGCTCCCACGCTGGACATCAGACCTTCTGCTTTATGGCATTTATGAAACTTCTCAGGGGAGGTTTTCAGGCTTCAGTTTGCATTTTGAGCTAGAAGTGACTGTGGGGAGGACGGCTGATATTACTTTCTTTTTCCTGAGGTGCTCTATATGCAATTTAAAGAACTTACAGTACTTTTCTGCCTTAGATAGTTTTAATATCTATCTAGGCAGTGTTCAGTGCAACCAAAGTTAAGAAATAACAGAGTAAAGTTTCCAAGAACATAAATTTCTCTTTGATGCCTTTGTTTATGACCTTTTAAGTTAAACATTTAACTAGGAAAGAAGAAAAGCAAATGCCATGTTATATACATGCAGCACAGCTGAGTAGAAGATGTAACAGTGTATTTCGTTTACCTAGTGAACTGGGAGGTGTCAAGAGTGGGGAAGGGACCGTTTCCTCTCTGATTTGGCAGATAACCATACTTCTAAGGGCACTTAGTGTATGAACTTAAATTAAATTTGTAAGACTATATTATTTATTATTGGAAAACTGCAATTCAAGTAATACAGAGGGAGATAATTTACAGTAGCATGACATGTCTCGGCAAATTTTGAGGTGGGCTGTTTTGGCTGCTGTCTTAGACCTCAGTCTAATTTTGGATAAGTTTTGTACTCTGCGTGTTAAGATGCCAATGCCTGACAACAGCAGTGTACCTACTGACGCTGCCCTAATACCGCGTTAATGGAGTGGAGGCAATGTGATTGAAGAAACTCTTATACTAAACTTTCAGCCTAATATTTCAGTGTAGGCTAGGTGTAGGCTACAATGATTTGCTTTTCAACACTACAGATGCAAGATGAGCATTACTTTTGTTTCCAACATTGGGAAAAACAGGATAGCAGTGGATGGTTGATGATGCAACCTGACTTTTTAATAATTACCCCCATAAACGCAAAGAGCTAGGCAAGTAGGTGATATGTAGGGAAATGCAAAGTCACTTGTACTTGAGTCATATGTAAAGATTAAGATGATGTAAGATACCTCATTCTTTTCTAGTATTGAAATATCTCTCCTGATGGAAGCTACTCCAGATTGATGTCCCTGTGAGAAGAGAGTCAGGACCACAGAAGGTGCACATCACAGGTGCTTTGTAAGGTCCATCTCCTGAATGGTTGCAGGGACCATTTCCATGTGAGAACCTGTGATTACAAGCACTGCTGATGTGGATCTGTTCAGCAGAGTTACGTAGGCAGGGTTCAGCTGGGAGTTCTCTGTGCGAGGGAATTGGACTCAACAGGAGTTGTGCCTATTAGCTCATTACAGTGCGCTGAGAAACAGTGTTGTGGAAGGCTGGGGAGCCTGCTCACTGCAAGTCGGGGATAGGACGCTGTTATCCATACATCTTGCAGAGGTCTGGAGTCATCAGGAGAGTGCGGATAAATGCAGAAGAGTTTTTTGTTTCTTTGCACTTGGTTTTGTTTAGTGTTGGTTGGTTGGTTGGTTGGGTTTTTTGTTTGTGGTTGATTTGGGGTTTTTTGTCCAGTGGCCTCAACCTTGAAAAAATGCTGATCCTGTGTGCATTTCATTCTGCCTATGGGCAAAGACTCTCCTCGCTGTGGTTGCATCTGGGTTGGTGTCCAAAGGAATTCAGATGGCTTGTGTCTGTAATCAGAGCTAAAACTGGGCAAATTATGCTTGGGGTAATTGATATGTATTTGATCGCTATTGCTTAACAAGAGGATGCAGGAGCAGGATTAATTCAAAGACGTTTGCAGGAAGGGTATCAAAATCCATACACTGAAAGCAATTAATGAGGGACCTCTCCTGGGATTATTAGGAAGACTACCAGGAAGATAGAAAATTATGGAAAATTAAAGATACTTGATGCAGGGCAGAAAAAGGAAAACAAAAACCAGGCTGGATAATTAATGATGAAAACAAAATTATATTCTATTTGGGAAGAAAATGAACACATTGAAAGAGTCCAGGGATACTTCTGTGAATAGAGACTGATGAGTGGGACACTTCCACTGTTTCTGTGAAGCACAGGCAATGTTTTAAAATTAGTAGAAATATGATGAGCTTTTAAAATTATTCCTCAGAAAGGCAGAGGTGAAATGCTAAAAATGGCTATTTTGTGTTGCAAAAGGGAAGAAGAATTGCTGCAATGTTTGTTCCCTTGCTATTCCCCCTTCTCCAAACCAGCGGAGGTAACAGGCACATCAGAGCACGTCTGCCCTTCTTCCCCTTCCTACAGACAGAAAATGGGGCCAGTTTATAAATAACATTCCTGGAAGCAATGTCAGGAGAGGTTGTGGACTGTTACCATTAAAACAACTGATGACTTTATTTTACATATAAGTGTGCTGATTTCACTTCACCTCTGTAAAGCTGCCTTTGATTAGATTTTTGTTAGGACTCACACTAAATCGCACAATACAAAAGCAGTTATTTATGCGGAGATCTTTCCTTTGGCCTTCCACTTTGCCTGTTTCTCTCTGTCCATCATAGCTCAAAATGACTACATTTTTCATTTTGGAATATTAGATAATCAAAGGCCACTGTTATTTCATAAAAGTCCGTTAAGAAAACCCCTCAAACAACAGAAGGCAACACTTATTGCAATGGAATATTAGCATGTTGTTCTGAAAATGGATACTTTAGTTTTCAGTTTCAGTAAATACTCAAAGCTCACAAGAGCTAGCTTACAGCTCTTAAAAACAAGAGTGATTTTATGCAAGTTAATGATGAAACAACATGGTTGGTAATTGTAGCAGATGATTCTGACCTGCTTCTAGGTAAGATTTGGTATACCTTTATACAGTATTGATAGACATAAAAAAACCCAACCAAACAAAAAAACCCCACCAAACCCAAGCAAGCCAACGCTGGTCCCCTGTTACAGGAATGGTGCTGCTGTAGGAAAGAATGATAAGAAATGGGGTTGATCTTCAGGCCTTTTCCATAAGGTTTTGGCTTTACTGGAGACTGAAGATGATCAGCACTACATGTGACTAGGTCCTTTGCTATTTAAAATGCAGATCTCCCAGCCTCCTCTTCTTGATACAAGTGAGTTGTTTAACCACTATCATTTTATTTTGTCACTTGGGCATGATATAGGTAATAGGAATAGTTTACAGACTCGTGGGGACCTAAAGACTCAATTATTGGGGTTTATATAATTAGAGGTTTCATCCTGCCCTGTTTGTTGTTACTTCCCATCCCCCAAAAATGCAACACATCCTAATAATTTGTTTTCTCCCTACCCCATCTCTGCACTCTCTTAACACCACCACAGCTGCTGCAGACCTAGATCCTACCCTTGGAAAACTGAGGTGGTTCCTTAGCCAGTGCCTCGTACCAGCTTACGGAGCTGCTCCGCTAATGGTCACCATGGGCAGGTAAAGCCACCTTTAGGTCTGGTGAAAGCCACCTTTACCTTTGGTGGAAGCTGTGCCTGGCTCCAAGTGCAGGGTCAGATCCATGGGGAGTTCCCTTGCCACACCCCTGTCCTCAGTGAGCCATAGTAAGTGTTCAGATGTGGTACCACTTCACTTAATTGTTTCCATTTCTACAATAAGATGATATAAAAGTTCTTGTGACTGAGCATGCAAAGGCGCTCATAAAAAAGTCTATTAATTTTTATGCCTCATAAATGTAAACCACAATTCACTTTAAGTTTGCTGTGAAAACATTCCTCTTAAAATCTGACTTTATAAGACACAAAACAAATAGGACTTCAGAACAAAAGTCTGGTTTCTGTTCTCTTGAGAATTCTATTATTGTTAATTAATAATTCTGTTTTGCCTTTCTTTGTTTGCAAGGCTTTGCAATGAAAATATTTCTGAAACTGCTGTTTTACTGCTTTTCTTTGATGAATATTTGATCAAATAGTAATCAACATCTTGTAATGCAATTGTACAGTTTACAACTGTTATACACTGAAACCTAAAGCAACTGAGAAGCAAAAGCAGAACACAAAATTATCAAACCTTTAAACTTTCAGAAAAGCTGGAGTGCCATAATATTAATTTATCCTAAAGCCAAGCAGCGTGTTGCCATTTTGCTACTGCCTGCCACTTCCATGAGTGGCGGGATTTGGCTGCTAGCATTTAATCATACCTTTAGTCCTACTTTTGGAAACGCGGGCATAGGAAGCGGTGGTGCTAGCGAGGCCACCAGCTGTTGTCTGAGCTGTAAAGCAGAGTCCTGGCAGGCACTGACGTGTGCTTGTACCTCTCACAAGGTGGGTCAGTGGTCTTGACATTGCAGCCTTCTACCTGCCTGACAATTATGGCAGCTGATGAAATAGTAGACTTTTTTTGCTTATGTAATGAAGAGCTATTTGAAAACAATGCGGTGGTTTTATGGTCTGAGCGTGTGGCCATTTCCCCTCAGCGGCTGTGCTGGGTGCTGTACCACCAGCTCAGTGCACAGACCCGCTTCTGATACAGAACATCGCTGCTGGGTGAGAGCATTTCTAACATACATGATTTATTTACAGGCTGACAAAATATAAGCCTTAAGGCTGAAGATTAATGTAATAACCCTAACTGCAATAAAGCAGCAGTTTTTCAGAAGTGCTGATCTCCCACAGCTTTCAATGGCCCTAATTCTCCCCCCCCCCCCCCCCCCCCCGTATTCTTCAGTGCTCTAAAAATCAGAGCACTTTATTTCACTCTCTAAATACAGTCTTGTGTCAAGCAGCCTTCAGCGTTACCATTTTGTTTCAGGATTGATTCCTGTGTTCTGCTAAAGCAGTGTTCTGCTTGTAAGCAAGAGGCTTGCAAACTGTTTGGGGGACTGTTTTGAAGGTTGGTTTTGTTTTTTTTTTTTCCTTAAATATTCAGAAGAATAGCACTATATACAGCACTCCCCTAAACAGTACACAGGAACCACAGATATGCTGTCACCATTAAAAACACCCCAGGGAAGCTTCAAACAGCTTAAACACAGGAAATCTTTCTGGTGGAGGAGCGCTGGCATGTTTCTGTGGTGCATGTTACAAAGTATTTAGACCATTGCTGTCATTCGTGTATTAAGTTATCAGGTGCAGAGGAAGTGCTAGGAAAGCCTGTGCCCACCCTGACAGAAAAGGTTCCTTTTGCTCCTGCCATCACGCATCTTCGTTCAGCCCCTGTATGGGCAGCACCAGCTTTCACCATCCTTCCTCAGTTTGCAAGCTGATTTCTAATTGTTTTACTTTTCTGAGAAATGGATGCAAAACCGAAGGCCACTCTGCTGGGGGGAGGCAGAGCCCTGCTCAGTGGGAAGCACCATCGGGAGGGGAGGCTGAGGCTGGCAGCCACGGCGCTCGGGGCAGGGTGTGAAACAACAGCACGTAGTGAGGTCTGGAGACTTGACCTCACTGCACTGCTATTCCTTAGACTTTTTTTTTTTAAAATGTATTTAAACCTGTGAGAGCTGTATGTCTTGCATTGGTATCCCTCCAAAGCCCTGCCAAACTTTCCTGTTCTCGTGTGGTCTTGGGTTGCTGATAAACTATTCAGTAGGAAACAGAAAGCCTAAACCCATTACTTTGTGGAAAGATGATCAAAAGAAGGTGATCAGGACTGTTTCTTGCTCCGAAGGAGATGACAGAGGCAATGGCATGAGGAACCTTTGCTTTTCTATGGTTCTTTTCATGTCTGTTTCTACAAGTACGAAGCAGGAGGAGCTGCAATGAACATTTCACAGGAGCAAATCCTGTGTGAGATCAATAAACTAACTTCCATAAGCTTTGGCCCAAGTTTATGTACTTTGGAGTGGAATTTTTAAAAAATTAAAATGCCAGAACCAATATACATCTCTGAGCAGACAGAGGGTTTATCATATTCCTATTTTATGATTCTTTTGCCAGAGGGAACCTTTTATCATAACTGTGCTAGTAATGTTGCATTCATTAAAAAAAAAAAAAAAAAGGAGGGAAATTATGTTGCTCACCCAGTGTTTCATTTCTGATGAGTGGTCCTGTACATCACAGGAGCTCAGAGCCAGGCACGCATGGGAAAGCCCTCTGAGCTCCCCACGGCCTCAACAGCACGAGGGTGATACTCCCCATTTAGCTGTCACATGTGTGTTTGAATGGCAAAGCCGGGTGGTGGCTCTGTGCTGCTCTCTGAGGGGTTTTTGGGGGTTCAGGAAAGAGGCGGCAGCGGGAGCGGAGTTCAACTCGCTACCCAGAGCCTGAATGGCTGCAGATGGTGAGCCGCCATGACTCGGCGGCTCCACTTCACGATGAGCCTAGGGGGGTGGTGAGAAAGAAAATGCAGCGTTTTTTCTCAGAACAACAACTGCTTTTCTTCCTCAGCCAGGCTGTGGGCACAGAGGAGTTGCTCACCTGAGTACATTGGGCCAATACAAATTGCTCAGTGGTGGTTTTTACCCCAGCTGATGAACCAAAGTTTAGGATTCTTTGACCATTTCTTTAGCCTGAGTGTCTCCCCACCTGTCTCTGCTGTGGGTTGCTTTAGGCACAGCTGGCTTAACCAGCAGGAGCTGTAGCACATCTTTCAGACTAAATCATGCTAGTGTTTATATGAAGTAACAGGAGGATTTAAGGCAAATTCACAATACGAGTAAAACATCCTGGCTGTGTGTAAATCCCCATCAGATGGCATGTAGTTTCCAAAGTAATATATGATACATAGAGGAAACACATCCTTGCATCCCCCGAGGCAGTAAGCAAGAGCAGACTGTAGCTGTGTTCCCTCAAATCCCTTCGAATAGCTCTTGCACCCACAGGGAACTCGAAGGCACGGGAAGTCCAGGAGCACATGGGGACAGCAGGTCACTCTGCAGCCGCGAGGATGGGCACATCGGCACTTGGGCACCAAGACCTTCATTGGGTGGGGAATCTTTACAGGGAGAGGAAAGATATTTGTATTTTTTACTTTTTTTTTTTTTTTTAAAGTTGGAAGGATGACTGAAGAATTTTATAACTGTTTCATCTAAATGCTGAGCTCTCAAGAAACTGCAGCCAGCCTCCTGCCCACTCTGTGTGTGCACTTATGCTCTACGGATGTCAGACAGTTGGGAAGAAATATGGATGGAAAGAATCTTTTGGAGCATATTGGCTTTTAATGAAACAAACTGTTTCTGGGATAATCTTTAATCATCTCTGTGTCCTCAGGGTGATCAGGAACCAGCCTTTTTATGCATTGCTAAATATTCAGAGAAGAGTATTGCTACACCCTGCAGCTGAAGCCAGATTTTAAAAAATGTTTAGATACCTAATTCCCTCTAAAATCAATACTTGCTAATTAGCACAGGTATTTAGCTTCACACACATACATATAAATTGCATATTACTGATGCCCTGCACAAATACATGCCTTGGTCTCCAGACATTATTTAGAAAGATATGTTAGAGAAGCTGAGAAGGTACCTGGAGATCAATTAGTATCCCAAATTACTACTCTTGGATGCTGGTTGTTCTAGGTCCACACACAGCTGGACTATTCCAGGTGTAGGTTTGCCCCTGCTGTAAGGTGGGTAGGTGACCTGTCTGTGCCCTTTCCCTCTTCAAATTTAATCTTTACAGGGTTAAAGACATGTTTATGGGACTGGGGGGCTTGAGAGTACTTTTTTGCCTGGAATTTGTTGTGGCGTGTAAGGGGAAATGGTAGCAGAAAAGGCAAAGAGAGCAATTGTCCTTCCAAGTTTCCACCCACCCCTGGGTATTTCTAAGGGAAGAGGCAATCAGCCCCACATCGTGCCACTTTTCCCTTTTCTAGTGCAGAGATGAGTAGGGGCTGAAGCCCTCCCTCTCCCCAGCTGAAAGGAGGTGACCTGGGTGTAGTTAAACATCAATGTATAAAGCCTTGAATTATGTGCTAAATTGAAAAACAAAGCCTGAAAGCAGCTGGTGATTGCTCATAGTAATGCAGAATGGAAAAAAAAAAAATGCAAAATGAGCAAAATGCCAAAAGATGTAATTCCCTTCAAAACATGAGCCTGAGATCACGGGGAGGGGGTTGGAGGAAGGAGCAGGCAGGTGCCTGTGCCTGTGGTGGTGTCGCAGGAGGTCACAGCTCACTTTGCTGCTTTGGATGTTCACATCGCCACATGCCAGAGGGCTAAGATGTATACTCTCGCTGAGCATAAAAACCCAATCCAGCACAAAACTGCTCGAACTCCTTTTTTTGGATTTAGGTGGAAAGCCCTTTCTGCCTCCCATGTTTGGCAGGTCTTGGCCCTGTTTCCCGGCTTCAGCTGGTACATCCTTCTTAGAAGGCCTTGTGCTAACTCTGGGTGCTGCTTCTTGGGGCTTTGCTTTCCAACCGGAGCACTCTGTTTTGGAGTAAAATGAGGGCAGAAGAGATGTTCAGGAAGGTGTGGGATGACATATGATTCTCCCTGCTCCTTAGCTGGGCAGTAAATATTCATATTCTTAATATTACCTATTTTAATGCAGCTTTGTTGACCAAGCACACAACATGCATATGTTTACTCTTTTTTCTTTTTTTTTTTTTTCCTCTTTTCTGATGAGAGAAAAAAGATATATGCATACTCCTGAGAGGTACCAACTGCTTTTGGCTAACAGATTGATGCTGCTATACTGCAGCTGGTCTTTTTTCAAGAAATACTGAAGAGCCCTCAACCCCGCAATGAACTGAACTAAGATGCCAGGAAAGGAAACCTGGGGCATCTGTGGGTGATCGTGCAAACTGCAGGCACCCAAAATCAGGACTGTGTTGGTAAAGGTTGGTCTTTCTATTACCTCCTTTTCTCTTCCCAGCAGGCACTTTACACTGTGAGTTCAGGGCGTTTATGAAGGAGGTGAATTCGTTGTGTATTAGCAGTAAGGGCAGGGCTTGTCAGAAGGCATTTGGCCACTAAGCAGGCACCTGCTCTTGTCTGGCAAGCCTGTGCCTGTGAATAATGCTGATCGCCTTTTCCCTACATATGTATGTATGTATAGCAATCCTGGTGCAGTGGATTTCTGAGCAGTATATATCTGAATTCATTACGATAAAATGTTCTTGTTAAATTTTCTTGTAATTTTTGTGAGATAATAGATTAATAGTTTTAATTTTTTACTCTCTACAGTAAAAATCTAATAGAGTTCTTTATGTGTTCTTTCAAAGTAAGTAGACATAATTACAATTGACAATTCAATTTTCTAGTGCTCTTTGTGCATTTTCTGTTCCCTCATCAATAAAGGAAAATAGTGAGGAGGCTGTTTGTAAGCAGCAGTTCTTGAGGACTGTGGTTTTATAAGGTTTTTACACCTCTTTCATGTCAAAAAAAGGAACAAAATTAGGATGAAACTAATGCAAACGGACTCTTCAAAAATGTGTATTTTAGTGGTGTATAGAGAATAAGAAGAAAGATGTGAGCTTTTGCCCTTCTTTTCTTCATTGCAGATTTCAGATCAAATCCAGCACTGGACTCATCTTTGGAAGATCCCAGGTGTTTTAAATCTGGGATTTCAACATATTTCCAGCAAGGTAAGTGGCTTTTTATGTGCAAGGGAAAGGGATGGATGATGAAAATAGCCAGATTTTCTCCTTTCATTCAAGCTAATGTAGATTAAGCATGACTATTCTGAAGCTGGTGCAGGACCTCCACAGGGGGATATGGGTAGATGTAAGGGCTGATTCTTCTCCAGTGGGTTACATCTGAGCAATCGGTTTCGACTCGGAGAGAACTGGGTGGGTGCAGGGTTTTGGAAAGGGGAAGAAAGGAGGCAATTCTGGCTCAGCAGGTAGGGAGTGGTGGGATGCTCAGAAGCTGTGTGCTGGGCACTTTGGCTGTTGCCCTGTGAAGCTTTCCCGAACCTGCTGAGGTTTTGTGTGTTGCTCATGTCCGCAGCACAGGAAGCTGTATTTGCCAGCTGAGCTCACACAAAGCAGTGAGGATTGACTGTGGCTAACGTAAGCTCTTATGGTTGCTTGCTAGGCTAGAGCTTCGTTTTGCTGCTTGGCAGCAAACACTGTCGCTGGTGATGGATGGCCTGGCCGAAAAGCACAGCAAGGACCAGATTGGATTGCCCAGGCAACTCAGACTTGCTCCACAGGGATGGAGCTACCATTCACTCTGATTTCTTTTCTGCTGACGTTGTGCTCTGCAAATTATGAGATGCAAAAAATAGGTGGGGAAGTTTTAATTGTAAGGCCAATTAAATGAGAGCATGACTGTGTTAAATCCATGGACCTGTTTCCCAGGAACAGCAGGAATACAGGACAGCAGAGTGGAGTCCTTGCATGGTTGCATCCACATATTTCCATCAAAGGCAGTCATTTGTCATTTTATGCTTGTGCAGGATTTTGCCCTAAATATCCTGTAAAAATGTCTCTTTTTAGGGTGATTTTTTTTTTTTTCTATTGAAAGTTGGACTGCTCCAAAAGATGGCTATGCTTGTGACAGCTGGGAAGAATTTGGGGTAATTGCCTACCCTTACCAATTTTATGGACAAAGCATAAAACAGAGCAGTGACTAGGGGCACACCTTGGGTCTCTCTGTTCCAGAAAGGCCAAGTCTGCTGTTGGGGTACAGCCCTGGGAGAAAACCTGCAGGTATGAAGAAATACATGAAAGGCCATCAAAATGGTGTTCACCCTCCAGCCTCCCTGAGGACAGCCCTGCAAGGAGCCAGTGAGGCATCCTGAAAGCTCACCATGCTTCAGCCACATGCTGAAATACAATTGATCTTGTCCTAAAGCTAACCAATTCGACAAAAGCTGTGTCAGTAATATTTTGATGGGCTGTCACCTGGCTATGGCATGCTGCAGTCTGGCCATGCCAGGGCTGTGAGCCTGGGCTTGTCTGTGCACTTCATGGGCTTGAGAGTTGACTGCCTTCACCTTTGTGACTGGCATCCAGAGAGGAGGTTGTTGTTGCAGTCAGGTCTTGCATCTTTGCACAATATTAAAGAGCTGTCATGTGTGTCACTGGAGAAGACCAAGAGAGCTTTGGGTCTTCTCATTAAGATGCTACTAAAACCAAGTTTTCTAACAGGATGCTCCCACTTTATGCTCAATCATCATCTTCTTGTACAGGTGCCTCTTTCATCTTTAGTTTCAGAGCAGAAGATGCCCAGTGACAGGAAGGACCATACTGTGCCCTTAAAAAAAAAAAAAAAAAAAAAAAAAAGAGCAAATTATAGGTCTGTGATTTCAGTGCTATGAATATCGCCTGTCGTCAAGGTGGGAGTTTGGAGTCAGAGAGCAGTGCAGGGAATAATGTGCCAGCCAGCCTGCTTGAACTTTGGTCTTCTGAACCAAGAAATACTTTAATTATTTTATGCAACACGTGGCCCTTTGATTCTGGCAAGCAGAGGCAGAAGAGAAAGTTGCTATGCAACCGAGCAAGCAGCTGCTGAGCTGAGGAGCCCAGGAACTGGGACCTTTTACAAACAGGAATTGTCTTGAAAAATACAAACAGGCAGAATTTTATGGCCGCTTCCAATTTTCATGTTTGTCGTCATCTTGCTTCTGAATTTATTTAGCCAATCTTGGCGAAGGGTCATAGAAATGTTGCCTCAGGTGCAGTCTGGCAGCCTGTTTTGGGGACTATAAAGCTATGGGAATTTGGCTTTGGTGACAGTGACATTCTGTACATGCAGCTGACAAGGGACTTTAATTATTTTAGTCTAGGCTTGCACTGAATCCAGAAAGCTCCCCCTGTAACCGTAGTGCTAGTTCGGGCCTGCCTTCCCTCTGGCAGCAGTGCAGATTCGATGTGAGGTTGAGCCCAAAGCCAGAGGCTTGCAGGGACGGGCTGTGAGGAGGGGCAACACGCACTTCATTTGGTCCTAAACCAAAACAGGATACAGGGTCAGTGCAGGGACCTTCACTACGTGGTGAACATTTGTTAAGATGAATGGCTGAATTTTGCTTGTGTTGCCTCCAAATATAAATGTGGCTATCTTCTTAAAGACTGGGCGAACAGAAAACTCTGGTGCTACTCCTCTGCTCAGTTATAGTTCTGATACGTGTCGCTAGCAGAGATGCCTGTCTACCGTTAGCCTTTTATTAAATAAATAAATGAATAAATTGTAGTGAAAAACAAGCTCCCTTTTTTTCCCTCAGATGTACACTATGAACTAGCAAAGGTTGCTGACAACCTTTTTAGTGGAGTTACAACTGAATTACATCAGGACATAAAACACAAGCTCTGACCACCACTTGTGCCATTTAACTACTTAATAAATTCCAAGGGAAGTGGGCATTCAGGGCTGTAAACAAGTCCTTTGCCACTATCCGTTCCCATACAGGCTGTAGACAGTGTTTAGACACTCTGACTTAGAAGTAATGTTTTAGAATGATCACTTCTCCTCCTGCGCCACAATGTAATTCGTGGGCGGGTTAGGCGAAGCCCCTGCATGGGCAGATCAATGACAAGGAGAGCCACAAATCCTTCATCAAATTACAGCCAGGGTGTTGAGGCTGCCTCCTCCTGCTCTTATTGATAATAGCTAGACAGTAAATTATCATATCAAAGTATACATCCAAAGCAACAAAGTGATAATCGTCTCCAATTCCTGGTGGATAAGCAACTAATGAGAGATTTAATGTACTACAAATGCAGGAGATAACAAACCAATTACAAAATGGCAAACTGTTGAAGACTTTTAGGAAGAAAGAGAAGGAGAAAAATGTTTTTCAAGTAGCGCTTGTTATAAGGAAAACACATATCAACAGCCCATCTTTGAACAGATGCATTAGGAAATTATATCCAAGCATGTCCGCTTGGTGTGTTTCCTTGTTCTGCATGTTCCTTAAATTGTGTTCTAGCAAGAGACCATCATCTTTTTTTTTAATAGTAAGGTTCATTTCCCTGGTTGCAGGAAATGAGAGTCTAATTTGTCTGTTGATGGTTTGGGATATTTAGAGTGCATACAGTGAATGGGTAACGGTGGAGGCACCCAGGAAGCCTTTCAGCCTAAAAGGCTGTTCAAAAATATCTATTATAAGATGTTAAATCAAACCAAAGGAGCTGAATGGGAAAAATCACTGAGGTTTCTATCTGTGAAGCTGCAATATGTCTGCCTGGACATGGGAATCGGTGAGTGACGAGGCAGTGGGGGATCGCTGGGTTTGCGGGTGGGTGGTACATGCCATGCAGCAGTCCACAAAAGGTTTCTGAAAGGGGATGAGCGACAGGATTGAGTTTGTGAGGCAAGATTGTATCAGATGGGAGATGTATTGCTGGTAAAATTTTTTTACGGCTGAATATATAAGAAAATTGCATCTTACAGATATTATACAGCAAATCTGCAAAATTAAGCCATGCCCTGAACCTGGAGGGGGAAGATGGAGACTGTGCTCAGGTCCTAGGTCTGTCTGCCAGAGAGGACCGTGCTGAGGCAGGTAAGGGAGATTTGGAAAGGGGGTGGAAGGTGGACTTGGGCTCTGCTTGGCAGGGTTGTACCTGTAGTGAGAAGAAGGCACCAGGAACCACCAGAGTAGCTGAGAGTTTGATCTGGACAGAAATGCAACAGTTGAGGAATGGCAGAAATGCAGTTAAGAGTTGAGTTGTGCTGTAGGAGTGAATGAGGGACCTTATGGTGGGTGACAGCTTGAGAGCAACAAACCGCTCCTTGGGGAGAAGAAAGCACCGTTGTCACATGTCTGTGAAGCCATCATTTGTCTCCTGGTGAGTGCAGGAGTGAAGGCTGATCTGCGGAGATTCTGGCCTTTTTCCAAACACTGAAAATAATGATCCTTGTTCCAAAGAGCTTACAGTCAAAACCAAAAGAAGACAAAGACTAGTTCAAAAGAAACAAGGACAAGAGAAATTTAAGAGTGTACAATCTTCAAAATGTCATTAATTGTAAATAATGATTTGCCTGACCTTGGCACTGCTCCCAGGAAGTCACACCAGGCTCAAGAATGCAACACTATGACGCACAACTTGGAAATATTCTGTCAAGTACCACCTGGTTCCTGTTAGCTGAATGCCTTGTTGACATGAAAACTCGTGGACTCATTGATGGATGAAGCTTGATGGAACTGCTTGGCAAAACTTAATGGTTTTAAAATGTTTAATAAATTACCAATTAAAGGAGGGGAAAAAACTGCTCAAAAAAGTCTGCAAAAATTTGTTTTTTTTTTTTTTTTTCCCCAACATCTTGTAAATTAAGTATTTTAAATGGTTTGACAAAAACTTTTTTTTTTCTTAATCTGCCTTTTTGTTTGCCAGATGTTTATGGAAGCTACTTTGAGAGGTATACCCAAATACTGACAGTGCTCCTTGTCTCTTCCTCAAGGACCTTGATATTGCTTGTGAAGATATGATTTCTATGAAACCTGTAAGTGAATCAGACCTATTTGTTTTTTGAACCAGAGATTCAAGGGGGTGCCCTTTCAAAGCCCAGCTGATAAGAGAGAGATACAACTAATTTAGTTCATGAAGCATTAAATATCCATAATGGTTTTTGGAAGGAGTATGCATTGAATAGCTTTTCATACCTCTAAAACAAATACAGAGAAGTAGTTTAACTGCTGGCATCCCTCTTAGCCTCCTGTAGACTAGCTGACCCATCTGCTTTGCTTGCTATTGCTGCAAAACTGGATTTTAACTTTGTGGATGAGAAACTTTGAGGAGACTGTAGGGAAGGTGCTCAAGTGGAAGACTTCACCTCATGAATTCGTGTGCCGTTTTGTCCCCTTTTGAAAATGTAGTGTTATTTTCCTAATTAATAGTGGGATGATGTTTGTTCTTATTTCCTTTCCCTGTGGGGAGAGGTTTTGGACTTTTATCATATTGTGTGTGTGTGTGTGTGTGTGTCTGGTGTATCTGTGCTCATACAAGTCATGCATGTGGATATTTATGTCTACATATCTGCCTTTCTGTCACACATTGCTATGATTGCTATATACTCACAGTTGAGAAAGCACGGCTAAAATGCATCTTGAACAGATACAGGAAGATGGAGAGCCTGGTGGTAATAATTAGCGTCTCTTGAGGAGTCACTCCATGTTCCTGAGCTGACCCCTGAGGAGAAAATCTCTATTGTTAGTGGCACGTGTTCTTCTAGAAATCCTCTGATTCAAGCTTGTCTCCTCCTGTTGTGCAAATGAACTTTGATAATAAAGCAGCTGTAATTTTTAAGATTGAGATTAACGTGTCTAATGAACCTCTGCTCATTCAGATTTGTACTAACAGCTTCTCCATGTAACAAGTGAATAAAAGGAACATGGTTCATCAAGTATCTTCCCCCCATCCTATTTCCTGATAATATAAATAAATCTTGCCAAGTTAATTTTTCGAGAGGAAAACACAATACTCTCTGGCTCTCAATGAGCAATTGTGAAATCAACTGTTTCCTCTATTCCTTAAAAATACCATTTGTATCTAATTATTCAAATCAGAAATATAAGGAGGACCACATAGTTCCTTCCGAGGCCTGAAGAGATCTTGCTGTGACTTCAAAACCCCAGCAAACCTAGCAAAATCAAAACAATCCTAAATAATGGCAGATGAATGGAAAGGCGTTTTCTTCTCCTGAAAGTCTGCAGTTCTACAGGAATTGGTGTTTCTTAGTCATCTAAGATCCCATATTGGTAAACGAAATAACAAAATGGAGAAAATGTCGAGAATTCCATCCACAAGAAAACAAATCATCAGGAACTTTGCCAAGACGTAACTCAGACGGGTGATTAAACAGGGAAAGCATTCCTGCCTTAATCTTGCTGTGTGTTTATTTGTTGGCCTTAAGCTAGAATTAGAACTTGTAGATTTATGTACTGTATATAAAATAAAATAAAAAATCTCTGCTAGAACACTTCTTTTTGCATAAAAAGTAATGTTTGACAGAGGTGACTCTACAGTAGAATATTTGACTTTCAAATATTCTCACATACTAAAGCAATTTCTTGATGAACCAGTTTAACTATTCTGAGCACTGAAGAAAAGCATCCACAGGCGATAAAAACTGAAGCTCTAACCTGAACATCTACAGCCAAAGTCCTATTTCTGTTGATAATTGGAATGCCTTGAGCCAGGCCAAGCATGGTAATGGTAGCAAGGATGTCTAGAAATTATAAATACTTTAAAACCAAGCCCAACCCTTCCATCCTCCAGCTTTTAGGAGACCCTTCCCTCTAAATTAGTGTTTCTCCTTTAGGTTCAAAACTCTCCATTATCTGTAGAATTTCTCCTGAACCAGCTCCTACCCCAAATTTTTTACATTTTATGAGCTTGATTCACCTTTCGCTACTGAAACTCTGCCGTTCTCCCAGGGAGAGACTGGCAAAGTCTGGATCGTGTAGATTTTTGTTCAGTTCATAGAATTTACTAACTTTTCACAGGTGCTTTGCACCTGGGTGAGGGTAGTTCAATCTGCTGGACAAGCCAGAACCTTCTCATGAAAGAAAAGGCCGGGTGGCAAAGGGGAAGGGCATTGCTGGTGCCTCTGTGCCGCTCTGCTGTGTTTGACATTGGGAAGTTTTTCTGGAATTGGTTTCTGTATTGATGGAGGTGTGCAGAGACAGAAGGGCAAGGGCTTTTCACAGTGTGAGATAGCAATGCACGGTTGTAGATGGCTCTTGTTTCAGTTCTGCATGCCATGAACTACTGCTAAGCCAAAGATAATATTGCTGCTGGTAGAGAGGAGGCTTCTCCAGTTTTGGTAAGCCCTAACTATATGCCATTAAGAGAGGGAATCAGAAATGTTGAACACTACAGTGAGTGCCTCTGATGCCTCTGCTCACTCCTAAAGCATGGGGGCTTAGCAGAGATGTGGACTGAAGGAAATCTGGGCTGGTAAATGACGTTTTACTTCCAAATTTCTTCTATTTCATGTGAAAATAGCAAAAAACACAGTAAATATGGGATCATACAAAGCTCTGTTTCTAAAGGCACTTTTCGAAAGAACCTCATTTTAAGGCAACACTAGCCCTGGAAATAACTTATTACACTTATTTATAAGATGCTCATGAATAATTTACGCTACATTAACTTGTAAATGTGATAGCTTTTGAAATCATTAAGCTCCAGTAGCTTGCTTTGTAAATCCATTGGCTGGGTCTCATTATTAAAAGCTAATTAACTCGTTCAACTGGAACATATTTCGTAAAATAGCTATGCTAGTATTCTTCTTTATATTACAACAGATTATATTAATTCTAAAAATATTCCAGCAATGGCATAATGGAAATATTTAATAATAAGGGTATAAAATTCTATACAAACAGATAATTGCGTTACATCTTTAACAAGTTTTCCAAAACCTGGTAAGTGAGGTATCAGGATTATGACTGTTTTTATGAACATATGATATTAGAAATCTCTGATATATACATTATTTATTTAAATATTAACAATTACAGTTTATACATGGGAAGGATATTTTCAAAGTACTAATTTGGATGTGTGAGAAGCTTGGGTCTTTGCTTAAAAAGTTATACTCCTAAAGCTAAATTTCTAAGCCATGCTTGGCACTAGAAAGGATGCAGACCACGACTGAGTGTGAGCAGCACGCCCATGATGGCAGGGGTGAGAGGTGGGGTGAGGTGCGAGGCTGCTCTTGCCCCCACTCACAGGGAAATACTGTGGCCATCAGTCAGTTGCAATTAAATTTTCATATTGAGAGAACACTGCATTTTACTTCTGCATTGTTCTTCCTATAGGTGTTATTCCTCCCACTGTGAAAACAAATAAGAGGAGGAGAAGAAAAACAGGCACCCACTGAGCACATTGCACCTCCAGTGCTGGACCAAGAGTCGCACGCAGCACAGCTCCACAACACATGCCAAACCCAGGGGTCATAAACACCCCACTGAGCCCCCAAGCACCCGCCTGGGCCTTACCACAGGGAAGTTTATCTTTGCAAGAATGACTTGTTCCTAAGTCATCCCCTCCCACCCTCTGTATCAAAATAGTCACAGTATACCCGTCCAGCACAATACCAGAGGAGCTGTTTTGTAGAACGTTTTTACTTCAGTATAAAGCAAAACGTTATTTAGGTTCATTTGTGCTAAGGCCCTGGTTTTGGGAGAAGAGGCTCTGTAGGAAAATCAGTAGCCACTGGGCATTTAAAAAAAAAAAAAAAGCAGCTGGTTTGATTGTAATCATCTGTGTTGCATTTAAAAAGTGTTTTCTATGTAAAATATGCAAACATTCTTTTTTTTCCAAATATTTTGGGTTTATGTTTGTCTCTCCTTCAAATTTAAACATTTTTTAAACTTCAGTACATTTAAATCCCTATTACCAGCTTTTAAAGGGATTAGGGTAAATGGCTTTTATTCTGCAGTCACAATACTATTGCTTTCAAATACATCTTCTTGGATTTCCTGTTCAGAAGAAAAAAAAAGGAGGAATTTAAGTAATTCACAGCATAGCTACAACGTCTGCTTCTGCACTGATGAATGTTTCCCTTTAGGAAAGGCAGCTCTCATTATGTAACATCTGGCTTTCCTCTTGAATAAATACAACAACTCAAAAACAGGAGAAAGAGAGTAGAAAAATGTGAATTTTCCAGCATATCAAGCAGCCAAAAGGCCTAATTAACAGAAATAATATCTGGCAAGCAATGCTGCTCGAGAAACTGCCATAAATGAATGTTCTGGGACAAGACGTTTCAGAGGGACCGCTTGGTCACCCGGAGAGCCACTCCAAGAGGAGTGGGATGGCGAGAAGAACAGAAAACAGCACGGATTTATGATTCTGCACTTCAAAACGGCCGTTATCATTGGGCCCTTCAGGGAGCCTTTGCTGTATTAACAACAGCAAGAAAGCTCTATAGTCTCGCTAACTGCTTTGTATCCTAGCCATATGCGATTTGGTGGTGTGCAGCCACCCTTTGCTGCCCTTTCCCCTTGTCAGGCAACGTGCCTCACTCCTGCAAGACTCATCTCGAGGTTCTCATGCCTTTTAAACAGCAGATTTTGCAAATTAATCTTAGTGTTTAGAGAAAAAATAAAGGACGTATTTAGTCATTTTAGACTTTTATAATTAAAAAATGAAAAAAAAGCCAAACCTGAAAAAACCCACCAAAAAAGTCCTCCAGAAAACCAGTGAGGAGGGCAGAGATTTGACAGGCGTCCCAGAGACGTTTTGTTTCTGTAGCTGCAGAGTGGGGCTGTGGATGTATGCACATGCTCCTGATGGAGGTATGAGCCCAAATCAACATCTGCCAGTGAGGAAAGTCTCTCTGGATCGAACCCAGTTCATAATTTCTTGTCCCTCTCCTTTCCTGTTGGGAGCGCATTGATTTGCCCTTGTCCATCAATGAGCAGACCAGCCTGGCGAAAGGGATGTGGTTGGTTATTTATGTGCTGACAGTTACCAGTCGTTATTCCTGCAGGATGCGAGTGGTCCAGGGATGCCATGCATGGGGCAGAGACTGCTGCTCTGCTGGGATGGTGGCACAGCTGCAGCATGGGGGCAATGCCACAGTGACCTTCTCAGGTGCTGGGAGGTTCCTGAGCAGAGTTTGCTGAAACTTAGAAAATCATTGCGTTCACTGCAGCTGTTAACTGGAAGCTGAGCCCATCCTGCAAAGTATTTGTCAGGAGGGCAGTTGGTTATAAATACTTTTTTATTTCTGTTCTATTTGAGCTACTGTGTAGCATTTTGATCTGAAAGGTCTTATAATTTAGAAGTTTTGAATTTAATTTTATGACTTTGAGCGGCAGATATTCTCATGTTTAATTTTTACTAAGAACTAACTTCCTTCCTTCCTTCCTTCCTTCCTTCCTTCCTTCCTTCCTTCCTTCCTTCCTTCCTTCCTTCCTTCCTTCCTTCCTTCCTTCCTTCCTTCCTTCCTTCCTTCCTTCCTTCCTTCCTTCCTTCCTTCCTTCCTTCCTTCCTTCCTTCCTTCCTTCCTTCCTTCCTTCCTTCCTTCCTTCCTTCCTTCCTTCCTTCCTTCCTTCCTTCCTTCCTTCCTTCCTTCCTTCCTTCCTTCCTTCCTTCCTTCCTTCCTTCCTTCCTTCCTTCCTTCCTTCCTTCCTTCCTTCCTTCCTTCCTTCCTTCCTTCCTTCCTTCCTTCCTTCCTTCCTTCCTTCCTTCCTTCCTTCCTTCCTTCCTTCCTTCCTTTTTTTATTAAATCCTTCTGGTCTTGTTTGTAAAATGCACTGTAAGGGCAAAGTCCTGGGAAATGTACCTAAGAGCTGCGTCTGCCTCAGGGACTTGTATCTTCTCCCTTTATTAGGTCTGCTCCTGTCAGCCTTAAAACTCTGCAGCTTCACAGCATGCCCCTATAAGGTAAAATTCAATTCCCCCTTTCCATAGAAGGGAAAACTGATGCATAGACCAGATAAATTACCTGCCCAAGGTCAGAGCATGGTTGAGGAAGCAGTAGCACGCTGATGAAACCATCTCTATCCCATTTTGATAAGGCTGAAAGTGGCTCTTGATAGGAAGCACTAGCATGGGATATTTGTAGCAATGGAAAAAAACATCTTTTTTCCCCTTTCCCATGTTATCTTTTTTTTTTTTTCCCTTTAGCTTTCTGCAGCAAACCTTCACATAAGTCTGGGTGGTGAATTTTGTGGTTGAGGGATGACTAGACTACTAGTGGGCGAGCGTGAATGAGCAAAAGTAAGTTTATGGGGAGCAGGCAAAATGTTACAAATAAATTTGCAAGAATGCACTATCTTCTGTACTGCAAAACCACAGGGACCATGTCTGGACCCAGACAGCCATACTCAATTCCCACTGACCCTGATTACTGTTTTTCAGCAGTTTCTGACGTGGATTAGACCAGGAGGGTACAGTTGAGTTCTCTTGTGATGGGCTGTTTCTATTAACTGAATGCAAAGACCTTACATGTCAAGTCCTTATGTTTTTAAGAAGCTATTAGCTATTGACTTGACTTTTGCTTGACAAGTACAATATTGTCAATGAAAAGAAAGGAGTAATTTTTTCACTACAGTGAAAATATAAAGAAAGCTTTCTGTTGTGGGGTAGACTTCTGTTTCCTGCTGAGAAAAATCAGTATTTTAGTTCTTTTATGTCTCTTCTGTTCCTAAACATATAAACACCGGTTGCCCAGAAAAATGGCATCAAAATGAATGAAGACATTTTACTCATCCTTGCCCATATGTCGAGGCAGTTGAATTTTCAGTACTCTCTTTTATTCCCCCAGCACCTGATTGCTGGTGGTTTTACCCCTAGCCCCTGAGAGCCAGTTAAGTCACTCACTCAGCCACATTTTCACAAGCACTTTCCTTTCCCCTCAACTCTTAAAGCAACTTAGTGGGCTGGCTCTGGCACTTCAGTGACTTTTTCTGATAATTTTTATCTGGTGATATGTTTCAGTGCACTAGATTGCTACAAAGAACACTTGGTGAAATATCACATGATTAAAACAGTGATTATTTGAAAACTCTGTAGAGAAGGAAATTAGCTTAACAGAGATTCATGACTCCTTCCAGAGCCTGTTCCAGTTCCCACCGACATCTAGGGGGATGCTATCACTGAACCGAAAGGGAAAATGGTGAGATGCTAAATGTGCATTGATATCGAATGCTGCTGAATACTTAGGTGGGACTAAGGAAAGACAGATGGTCTCAATAGCTAATTGTAGCTATGGAGGTCTAGTGAAATTAGAAGGAAAATGCATTCCCGGATTCAGATACAGATACTCTGAGATTTATTTTTTCATCTTGAAAGGCATAAAGGTCAGGACAGTGGTTTTAAGTGAAACACATATAAGTTGTTTTTTCCCACTCTTCGTATAAGTCTGTGGGAAATTGCAACCTGGAAATAGCCAAGCTGTGATAACTCCATCACTGCAAGTGTTCATCTCTTGCTGCCTTTAGCTCTCTGTTCTGATGGGTTTGTCTTAACCTGCTCTTCTCTTTCCAATTATGGCGCTGGACCTGGAGATGGGAGCATCAGATCTGGCCCCTGCGGCACCAACCGGCCCTGCAGGCACTACTGCGAGATCAAATAGTCCGAATGATGATGGTGAAAGCAGCAGCAGGAGATGTGAGGAATTTTCCCCAGTCACGGGATTTTCTCAGCAGCACGTGTTATTCAGTCTTTCCATTTGTAATCATCATAGAGTGAGTCTTTCCTTACAAGTAAGAGAAGCACGGTCCTGCTGACATTGAAAGCACTGGCAAAGGGCTGTAGATAACAGTGGGAAAAAGACCAGGCCTTAATGGGTTTTGCCTCTTAAGTAAAACCTCAAATTGAATTCTTTTCTTCTTGTGTATAACCCTCTCAGTAATCTGAAAACGTTTATTTCTGTCACCATCGTTCTGGACAATAAATCATTTGTCCCTTTGACGGGGAGAGAATCGATGTTCATAGTCTATAGAGGTACCATTCTTTTTGGAAAAAGAAAGTCTCAAAGGTATTTTTCTAAGTGGTTTGCGCAATCTTTCCAGATGCTAACTCCTGGGCAGCCCAACTGCACTCAGGTGTCACCTCACTCAGGGGCTGCTCTGCCACTGTTCCTAGGTGGTCATTAAAAAACAGCTCAGCATTTATGCGTAGCTTGGTTAAAACTCATCTGTTGTGAAATAGTGTGGTTTGCTTGTTTTGCATGATGCTCCTCTGTGGGTTTTGAGGCTTTGCAGTAAAATATAGACTCAGATATTCTCACGGCATATTAAATACTGTTGTAATGTACCCAAGAGACTCCCCCACCACCATCCTGGTGTGATGGACTCTAAAACGAGTTGATTGCAGATTCCCTTCACCAGGTCTCTATAGGCAAACCCTGTGTAGGTAGTACAAGTATTGCAGCTCCATCAGCAGCAAAAAGGAGGAGAAAAGCTGCAAAGAAAGAGTCTGACCCTCCAGCTCTGGCACCAGCTGATGTTTTCAGTAATGTCAGGTGTGGTAGAGGAGGAGGCCCAGCCTTGTGCACTGCTTCATCATCGTTCCTTGCCCATGTGTGGTGACTCTGTGCTTACCATTACAGGTCAGCCCTGAAGGTTTCCAGGTTGTTATGAACTCTAGGCTGAAAGAACTCATGTCTCCAAGGAAATAATCTACAGGTGTGTTATCTGGTGAAAAATACCACTGCCCTTTAAATAATTTAAAGAATAATTAAATTTTCTGTATGTGACCAGATCTGTAGCTCTCGAAAAACTGGTCACCGCATGCATTATTAAGAAAAAAACAACACAGCATCACTCCTGAAATTAATTATGCAATAGGCTTTGTGATTTTTTTTTTTTATTTTTTTTTGACTGTGTAATTTACTGTACATAAATAAAGAGAGGTAGGTGGGCAAAGAGAAATCTTTGACGGTCTCCTTTGCTGCAGTAGTGGAAACCAGTTTGTATAGTGATTGCCTTGTGCTTGGTTAGTGGTTCTGTATTCACATGGAAAAGGGTTATAAAAAACTTTTTTTAAAAACAGGTTGTAATACTCTTAATTTTATTGCCAAATTTCTTGGGACAGGAGGCACTATTGATAGTCTCTTGATCTTTGCAGTAATTTTCTCTTCAGCCTTCTGGGGAAGGTAGAGAGCAGAGGATGGAGCAAATTGAAGAGCTGAAAATTTTCAAATGAAGATGAGCTGCAGTCATGGGCAGCGGGACCGCTACTGCCTCAGCTATTTTTTCCATCTCCGAAGGCATCCCTTACATAAAATCTCTTGCTCTTGCTTTGTGCATGGTTTGGAATACCATGGAATCACTTTCCACTTAACAGGAACAGATGTATTTTATCAGTGCTTGTGTCCTCATTGGAATTAATTTTGTTTCAGGTATCTTTAAATGGGAGTGCAAATGATAAAGGTGAGACCAATCAATGCAATGAAACTGTTTTCAGTGAACAGGCAGACACTGGATGTTTAGTATTTTTCCCAATCTGCTTAATAACAATCCCTTGTATAACATGGTCTACTTCAGTCATTTATTAAAATCTGTGATTTGGGGCAGGGAGGAGGGGGCACAGGAAAGCAATATATTTGAGCCTCAAAGGGTTTCAGCAGGGTTCAGTTTGTTTAAATTGTCAAATGCTTATTATTTTCTTTCAGAAGAAAATCCTTACGCTTTGTTGCAGAGGGGTATTTTATTAAGTTCAGACAAACTGAACTGGCTTTCAGCAAATAACATTTGGCTCTTGAATCAGGAGGAAATAAAATAACTTGGTATAGTGTCATCATATTACAAAAGTGATATTATGGCTACAGGTCAGAAATTCTGGTGTTTGTTCATTTGTATTGAGTATATTGAATTTGTGATCCATTATTTGAGCTCCTGTCAGTGTTTTTCTTAGTCAGAATTTCACCCTAGTCCAGAACGAAATGCAACCAGTGTGTGGTCTATATTCCTAGAAACAAACGACTTCGGAAAATGTCCATATCACGGTGTGTGGGTGCTGGACACGCAAGCTGCTCCAGGTGTGCTGAGCACATGGCCAGCCCCATGCCTGCCCCTGGGGACAGAGCTTTGTGTGTCGTAAATACAGGCAGCTGCTGCCCACTTCCAAATGGGTGAGAGACACAACCTGCAGGAATTAGACATGTCACTTTGGGAAAGCCTGTTGCACAGCCTCCCAGGAAAGACTCTTTTTCCCTATGGTTAGCATTTGCCTATACAAAACTAGACCTCCATTCAGCTGCACTGGTTAACGTGCCGGTTAGCTTTTCCTCGTTGTGGCTGTTGGGTTGCTGAATTTCTTGATGCTGCCACTGCGTGTCCCACTAAGGCCATTTTGTTGCTGCTTATCTTCCTGACTCATTTAGCTTTGGAGATTGTGGGTGGCCTTCGTGTGTGGCCCTGGCTGTGTGTCGCACGGCAGGAGGGCAGAGGCTGCTGCATGTGCAATAATTAATGGCTTTTCTGTCAATGACTTCTTCCAGGTCAAGGACAGCACGGCACGCACTTGCTTCCTGCAAAATGGTGTCACTAGCCCACAAAATTCAAATAACCTGCTCACCTTTGCAAGCCTGAAATTGTTTCTCCTCGTGTGGTGGAAAGGTTCTTGTGTCATGTCTCCCTGCAGGTTTGCTGGCAGAGGTGAGAACATCTGCTTCTGCTTCCCATTCCTAAACACCAGCATACGATGAGGCAGGCTCAGCCAGCGGTATTTCCATGCATTTATGCTTATCCCTTCATTAATGACAGAACAATCTCATGGGCAGGGACGAAGCAAGGGGAAGGAGGAGATAACCGTATAATTCTGATTGGTAATATTCTATTTTCTTATATAAATATTAATCATTTCACTAGAAGTTGCAACCGAGTGCAAACAGTTTATTGGATTTATTTTTTTTTTTTTTTTTTTTAAACCGTATTAGCAGAGGCACAAGCGAGGGAATCTCTGTGACAACTGTGACCAACAGAAAATTAATTAGGATTCTGAATCTCTAGTGCTGGTGTCTTAGGGCTCTTTGCTTCTTTGGATTAAATTGCATTAAACTCTTTATTAAACAGAGCAGGCAGCTTGGCACTGGAATCAAGCCCACATCTGCACCTGGATTTTCCCATTAAAAGTGGATAGAGTAGAAAGATTGTTAAATCCTTTTATCCATGATTCAAAACATACTAGGCAGGACATAGAAAACATATTTTCTTTTTTAAGGTTTATAATTTTGGGTATTTACCTACCCTGAGTTTACAGGCAGGTTTTTTCCTGTTTGTTTTGAAGTGTTTTGGGTGTTTTTTTAATGCTTAGAACACATCCTTTTGTACCAATTGCCTGTCTGGGATCCCAGGATGAATGTTTTTCTTGTATTTTTAATGAGGCTGAAGTTAACATGGGCATGTTTGTTTAACAACAACATACACAACTCTTTGCATGTGAAGGCGCCTTTGTGTACCACTGTCATCAGCTCTTTCAGCAGGATCAGGGAATAAAGCTGTTTGTTAGTTAACTTCTGACGTGGATGGAAAATGAAGCATTGAACCTGAATCTCCTCTCATTTATGTCGCTATAAAGTGTGAGTTACTCCCTCTAAGTCAGCTGAATTATATCAGAAAGAAGGAATTTGGCTAACGTTATTCAAGGTCTTGCACAAATAAGAGAGATATTCGAGTCTGGTCTAGGGATCAGGTCTTGACCATTGAGATTAATGAACATTTAGCAGTAAGTCTTCAAGGAGCAATAATGACAGGGTAATTTAAAAAAGAAAAAAAAAGGAAAAAAGAAAAAAAGAAAGTGTTCTTCAGGTTCCAGAAGGTGTTGGAGGGCACATCATCCTTTCTCTCTATTCAATAGCTAATTTCTTCCTGATAGCAATTTAGGTTTTTGAAAATAAATGAAGTGGTTTATCAAAACCATTGGCAGCTCTGAACGATGAGCTGTGATTTCTGTCCCTTCACGCTCGTTTGTGAAAGTCAAACCTTGAGGTTGGCTACTTCAGTCTCAGGATTGAGATTTCAGAGATGGGGTTATGATTTTAAGCTCTGTCACAGATTTCTCCCTGCAAGCCTCAGTAGCTCACTCTGCTCTGATTTTCCACGTAGGAAAGAAGAGTTTGCCATCACCTTCTCCCTGTCTCAGTTCCTCACCTGTTGGTGAAGGACGGTGATACTTTGACTCGTACTGCCTGCTTCCACTGCTGCCTAATCTGGCAACATTTCAGGGCAGGAATTACCCCTTGGTTTGCATCATGTCTGCTGTGCTGGCTCTTGATCTCACCTGGGGTTTCGGGGCACTACCTTGACACAGATGAATTTAATGGCAACAACTGTGTTACGTATAACTCAGCAGAGCCTAAGCATCCTCCAGCCCTGCCCAGAACCACCGGGGAATGTCCCTGTGTGTTAGAGTACGTGTTTCTGGATGCTGTGTGCACTTCTGAAAAATGTTGTTTCTGTGACAGAAAGACCATCATCTTTTCTTTTAAAACATTAATTTCAAAATAGTATTTCTGAGACACACGCTTAAGAAGTTGTTATGTGGTTGTTGCTAATATTTGGGTGTTAAAATTTGGGTGTGAGAACTGTCTTCATTCTTCTGCAAAAGTAGCTGGATGAATGTCCTGCTTTCTCACTGCACAACTATGCATCCTGCCGTAAAACAGAAAGGGGAAAGAGCCCTGGCAACTCCTGTGCCTGCTGAAGCTTTGCAGCTGCTGTAGGCTGCTCTTCCTCAAGTGTTGCCACAGAGCCAGGACAGCCCGAGAGACACAGGGTGTGAGAACAGAGAGCTAAAACTGCTGTACTCCTGTGGTGTTCAATAATGTCTCTTTTCTCTTTGGATTAATGTCTTCCAAGCATAACCCATGGTTTTATATCGCCATGTAGGGTGGTGTCAAGGAGCTATGTGGTACTGAGTGCATCAAGCAGTCTGCTTAGCAGAAAGCAGGGACAGTGCCTCCAGTTGACTACTTCTAAATATTAAGGGGAATAACATATGGGTTTGCTGGATTTGAGGAAGTTTGTAGCCCATTTTGTAGATAAAGGTTATGCAGAGGCTTCCAAACCTTGTAAAATCATTTCAACCAGTGCAGGGACAGACACAAGACAACAGCCTCCAAATGTATCTATACAGTCAACGAGCCTCTTGGAGCCCAGACTCGGGAGGTGCCAGTCCCCCACCTGGGAGCAGCCCCTGCAGAGCCATCACGCACACGTGCCAGTGCCCACGGTGTCCTCTGCAGGACTCCAGCCGATTTTAGAAATGGTTTTACCTTCAGAAAAACATCAATATTTTTGCGTCTCATTGGCGAGCTCTGCCTTCTTATGGAGCTGGGCTTTTGCTCCCAACACAGCAAAAAGACATGAGGAAAGGTGAGTGTTCACAGCTGCTTCTGGCCTCCTTCATATTTTCTTTCCTGCTGCTATTTATTCTGCTCCACAGCAGAGGAGTGTGCTGACTCTCACCTCTCCTGTTTAGGGAGGTGCACACTCAGCACCCACGTGCATGTCACAGGGCCTGACCTGGTCTGGCACTTGCTGCCGCAGCAGAGACTATAGCTGGAGGTCGGTCTCTGGCGTATGCTCCCACCTAGCCCGCATCAGCAAAGCATGGAGAAGACCATGCATATGCTGATCACATATCTTGCACTTGACAACAGAGAAGGTGAAGTAACAAAACTATTTGAATTTGGGGCCACTTTGTAGTCTCCCTGAAAATACTTCTCAAAGGTGTAAGTGACTCCATAAACACACAGCAGTGGGAAGCCTGCATTAAGATTTAAACCCCACAGATCTGAATATCACAATGAATTAAAGCCAACAAAACATGCTGTGCAGTTAATCAAATGAGGACTTTGTCAAGGAAAGCTTTGATTTTTTCCTCTACGGCTTTTTCTGCATTTTGTTTAAATATGCTCTGGCCACAATCTGCCTCTGGTTGCTACTGTGTGATACACCCTTTGGAAAGACTTTTGATGGTTTTTGGAAGCATTTATATATTTCTACTTTCTGGTTCTACAATTCAATAAATATTTTAATTTCTGATTATGCTGGTTTTGGCTGCTAATTTTCCTCATAGTAGCTAGCATGGGGATTTTGGATTTGTGCTGGAAATAGTGTTGATAACACAGGGATTTTTTCATTACTGCTGAGCAGGGCTTACACAGAGTCAAGGCCTTTCCTGCCTCCCACCCACCCCACCAGTGAGGAGGCTGGGGGTGCACAAGAAGCTGGGAGGGGACACGGCTGGGACAGCTGACCCCAACTGACCAAAGGGCTGTTCCATACCATATGGCGTCGTGCTCAGCATATAAAACTGGGGGAAGAAGAAGGAAGGGGTGGACGTTCAGAGTGATGGCATTTGTCTTCCCAAGTAACCATCACACATGATGGAACCCTGCTTTCCTGGAGATGGCTGAACACCTGCCTGCCAATGGGAAGCAGTGAATGAATTCCCTGTCTTGCTTTGCTTGCGTGCGCAGCTTTTGCTTTACCTATTAAACTGTCTTTGTCTCAACCCACCAGTTTTCTCCCTTTTACTTTTCCGATTCTCTCCCCCATCCCACCCGGGGGGATTGAGTGAGCGGCTGTGTGGTGCTTAGTTGCTGGCTGAGGTTAAACCACGACACTGATTCACTTAGGTCTGGCTCTAACCCAGCCTGAAAGTCTCTAGGCCTCAGGAATGACATTTCATTTTGAAAGCATCCCACACTTGGCAAGGTAAGAAAAATGAAGCTCTCATTAAACATATGAAGGCAACATGTTGTTTGGTTTGTAGTTTAATCTTATTTTTTCTGAACAGCTTCCCAACGAGCAGCTTTGGTCTTGTACATCAAAATCATTCCTGGTTCTAAGCATAGTAAAGCTTTGCTTGAGTAAAGCAAGAAATGTCATTTACAGTAAGCTGGAAGTCCCTGGACTCTATACAGAAGAATTGTGCATAGTTTACTGAAATGATGTGAATTTCTCAAGGTGGTCAAGGAACTTTACTCACTTGTCACACTCTCAGCAGTCCATCAAGGCATGGAAAGAGCAGAAAGACAAAATGAAAATAAAAATTGGAAGGAAAAAGACTGAAAGGCAACAGGAAAGATATGTATGAAATAAGGCAGAAATAAACCACTACATTAATTCTCTTGGAATACCCCTTTCACCCCTGTGCCTGGTTTGTTGGGTACCTGCCCCAGAATTACCTGCATTCATCATCAATAGCATTTGGCTGGTCATGGGAATTCTTGCTTTTCCTTCATTACTGTACATAAAATAAACTCTTTGCTTTGTCTCCTGCTGCTCATTATCTGATTTGACAGGGTCATTTATGAACACTTCTCTTTTTTTTTTTTTAAGATAAAATATAATGCTTGTAAATGCTGTAACTAGAACACTAAGCACACGTTTATGCGATTTTATGTCTTAAAGTAATGCCATTCTGCTCTGAGAAATGTGACTGCATAGCACAGCCAGTGTTACTTTCTTCTGTGATAGTTTAATGATTACATGAACTATCTGTACGGTATCCTGGGAATTTGATCATTTATAGATGATAATGCTGAAAACAGAGGTAATAACTAAAACCAGTGGGTCAAACCAAGCAACTTGAATCTCTGTTCTTCCTGGGTGCATTTTAATTTTTTATTTTTGTAGCAAGGTGTGGGTACACATAAACAATATTGTCTTGATATAAGCAGTTTAAATATTGCACAGGTAATTTCTTCTGAAGGATTTCCTGGCCAATGCCTTCTGAGCTCGGGCTCTCCCTTGCCACTAGTGCAGCACGCTCCCGCTAGGATTTTGGCTGTTGCTGGGAGGCAAGGACGACACTGGCTGGTTGAAGCCCAGCTCATGAAGGCTCCTTCCCAGTCTGCAGACCTCATCCTTCTCCTTGCTGATGCTGCATCACACCAGGTTCGTATAAATCATTTTCTCATGATAAAAGCAAGGTTGTGACAGCTCCCTGAAAGGATGTAGTGCACATTTTATGAGTGTGTACCCAAAATTAGTCGATGGAGAGTTTTCTTCCAAGAAAAGAAGAGGACAGACTGTTGAAATGGTTTTAGGTTCTTAAACAGAGAGAGGCCTTGTGGGATTTTTTGAGCTGTTGCTGGGAGCTGTGATAATATGGTCTGAACACCTTCAGAGATCTGGTTGTACTGTTGTTCCCCCTGAGTCCCAGCTAGCCCCTCGGGCACTCCGGGCATCCTGGGGTAGCACTGAGATCGTTCTTTATCCTGCTGGGAGGTGGTGTGATCAGCTCACACTGATCTGTCTTGCCTGAGGTTTCCTGCCACCTGCCAAATGACCAAGTCTGCTTTGAACAAAAAGTCATTATTTGCCAGGTTGGAGGAGTCTAAGGTTGTTACATACAGAGAATTTTGTGTCAGTATTGAGTATTTCACTCATCACATACACCCGGAAACATGATTTCATGGACTTTAATGTACAAAGTAGCCAATGCAAATATTATCAAAGAAATGATACTGAAAAGCTTGCAGGCTGGGAGCCTGTGGGTTTCCACAGGGCCCATATGGCACAGAAATCTTGGCTAAAGACTCTGCCAGAGAGAGGGAAGCCCACTGCAGAGGTGAGTGACTCTTCTCCGTGGGCTTAGTTGTGTTTGTTGGCCAGCACTGATGCTAAATAGGGCTTTGGGAGTCAAAGGGGATATTTTGCAAAAATGTAATGGAGATGACCATAAGAAACTACAGTGACATCTGACATTACCTCGTGGCACAGATTGCAATTGGTGTTAGGTCCTGTTTTCCAGTGCCATTCCAGCTGTGTCCTCATTCACTGCTACCACAATTTGCCCTAACAAGTCCTTCGCTCACTGTGCTTCACCTCTTGACAGTGAAGTGATGTTTCATTAACTCTACTCTGTTTGCCTAACAGTCTCACCCAGTGACACTGACATACTGTAGAGCTACCTCAAAACTATTTTAACTATATTGCTTTAGGCAATTTACACTGCTAATCCTCTTCAGGTACTTTCTATTATTTAAATATGTATGGCTTAATGAATGACAGCAGGCAATAAATTCTGCATTGCTGCTGGTACCAAAACAGTCACCTAAGAATTCAGTGTATCCTTCAGCTGCTGATGCACTGCTGAAATGCGCACAAAGAGATCAAACCACTGCAACTCAGTCTATTGTCATAGAGCTCAACCTTTCCAATCCATTTCTCAGCAAATCGTTATTAATTATGTGAAACGGGCAATCTTTCGTGAACATTGCATAGAAAATAGAGTAAGATACAGCAAATCCCTGACATTTCATTTTCTGTCGGGAAGTATTATTTATTGTAAATATTACCAACTTAATGAGAGCAGATGCGTTTACTCATTTAGCTGCATAATCCCAATGCCAATACTCTCCAGTTCCACAGTGGTTTCAAACCCATCCCAGAGAGTGACCTCCTGTAAACGAGCAGGATTGGTGCAGGGTTCTTTTTTCCAGTAGTATCAGTAAGGTACCTTCAAATTTGATGGACCATGAAGAGAGACAGTGAGCCTTTGTATTACAACAGATCAGTGACACAAGCTCAGGAGTGTTTGTGACGGGTAGGGATTTAAGCATTCACAGCTAGTGAGCAGGTTGAATGCTGTGAGACAAAAATCTGTCAAGCTGCCTAACTGACCACATGGCCAGTATTTCTGGAGTTCAACTATATGCATAAATTATACTTCTGCTGACTAAAATTCTTATTCAAATGGAATAACCTTTTTTTTTTTTTTTTTTTTTTTTTTTAATAAAAGAAGTTAAGAACAAAAAGACATGCAAATATGCAGGTCTTATAATGTACACGTATCCCTGGGTAGAACATCTTAGTCTTTGGATGCCTCTGCAAAGAAAAAAAACAAACCAACTTTTAATTGGATTAAATCCTGCAAGATGAATATTTCTATATAAGTGTGGAAAAAAAAAAGTTGTTACATTTAGTTACAACTCCTTCCTAAGAATGGATTGTGGTACGGACAAGAAACTGGTGCTGTCATTATTAGTAGGATTATTTGTTCTTTGCTGATGGCCATTAACATCGTCAGCAATTTGCATACAGAAGAAGACTCAGTTTCCTCTCCTGCAGAGATTATAACCTGAATCCATCATTGGCAGCACACCTCAGACATTACACACTAAATTCAACACCACAGTAGAGAAACATCCGAAGAGTGAAGAGGTTTAGTTAGGATTTTATCTGCAGCACATATTAACCTTTTTAACAAGGTGCCTTTTAATGTAAACAGACAGACCTGAATACTGGCCCATTAGAGGTAATATCTCAGAAATATCCTCAGAGTGGGCTTGTTTCCCCTCCTGCAGACAGCTCAAAACAGCTAGAGGAACAAAAAAAAATGCAAAAGAAAACACAAATTACTGACAACAGAAGAAATTTCACAAGGCTGCAGTCCCAGCTTGGGTATTCAAATCAGGTCTTGTTTTCTTTTAATTAGTTTGACATTTGTGGCTGAAATGACCTAGAGCAGGATGAAAAATGCTGGGGGACAGGATGCAAACATGCGTTTCCCTTCTCTCTCCTGGGTTAGCCACTCCATGAAGGCTTTTGCTCCCCCACTGGGAATGACGTGAGCATGTCGGCTGGGCCAGCAGCTGTGTCCTTGCACCCTGGGGCTGCAGCTGGGGACAACCGGCACCAACTCACCCACCAGACGGGGACCGGGCACCAGAGCATCACCGAGAGGAGGATGAGGGAGGGGGCTCACACCACACTGTCCACTCTTGCACCTCACCTTTTCAGAAGCTGTTTCTTGGCAAACTTTTAGTGATTCTCTGCTCTTTTAAGCTTCATCACAATTATTCATGGACCCACTCCTCAGTCATACACCTTGTGTTCTGTGTGATAAATCTGGACCATTACGCCTCAGGCTAGGAGTTTAGTACTTAGATACCTAGTGTATCAAGAGTCTGCTCTTGCTGTATTGCTGCCCTCGCTGATCCTACGGTATTTCTACCCTCTATTGCCCATTTTTTTCCTATATTTTCTTCAACTCCATTTCACTTTTTAATCCCATTCAACGAATTACCTACTTAACCTAGGAGTCACCCACCTTCCATAGCATTTCTTTGGTACCATCATGACATCCACATACAAAGCCTACCTCACCCCAGTGCCTGCCTGTAAGGTTGAAACAATTTTTCTGTGTGAAAACATTATTTTTTATGTTGTAATATATTTCACTTTTTAAAATTGTCCTTTATTAACAGGCATTCATAAGGACAGGAAAATATCTTTGGT
Organism: Nipponia nippon; assembly: GCF_047370975.1. Taxonomy (NCBI): domain Eukaryota; kingdom Metazoa; phylum Chordata; class Aves; order Pelecaniformes; family Threskiornithidae; genus Nipponia; species Nipponia nippon. The sequence continues at coordinate 18,821,296 of NW_028262391.1, forward strand.
ACTCATCTGTCCACTTTCCTAACACAGTGTTGGAGCTACCTTTTAATAATAATTTCAAAATAGGCATGAGCTCGGGAAAACTTTTTTATTTTTCGTCTCAGCTCATCTTCGATTGTGAAAACCAGCTGGCATTTGCAGCAGCATATCAGTTGTGACTTCATTAAACTCTGCAGCCACTCTGGTGAGTGAGTTTTGAATGTCTAATCCATTTTTCATAGCATAACACAGATAAACAATACAAATTAGAAATATAAATAATTTAAATTCTTACAGAAGTTGTGATCTTATTTCTAAAAAAAAAAAAAAAAATAGTCAGAATAACATCTGCAGACTCAGTAGAAGATAACTAAGTCTGGATTTTTCCAAGAATTGTATGTCCCAGATGAGTAGCATTTTCCCGTCTTTAACTTTGAGCACATAAATGCTTTCCAAAATCTCTCTTGGCTTCTCTCCCTCCCCCAGCAATGTTCAAGCTTTTAAGTTCTTTGTTTAGCACCTAAATCTGAAATGCCTCATTTCTGAGAGTACAGCTGTGCTGGTACAAAGGCCACTGCCAGTGCTCCAGGAAAACAGTTGCCATTGAAATGCTTGGGCTTGGCTTTTGAGAGCTATCTTTGACTATGTTGCTCCTTGCGTTTATCTGAACGGAGGCTCCATGGTCTCGGATATTTTCTACCATGAGAAGGAGGAAATTCTGCAGAACACTCCAGCAGGCAGCATGTGTTCCCCAGAGACGGGGCTGTCTCAGAAACATCTTACGCATGCCAGCAGCTCGCAGAGGCTCTGGTGTCCCACGGGCAGCCCCGTGCTTCCCCCAGTGAAGGCTGGTGCTCGCCTGGGGTCGGGCGTGGCTGGCTGTTCTCAGGCGTCAGCGCCTCAGGTGATTTCTTATGACAAGTTCTTGCGGTGTGAAGGAGACCCTGCTACTGCAAACAGATTTTTACTCTTGTTCGGTAATGGCTGCTCGTAGAAAGGTCTTGTGGAGACATTTAGGAACTGGAGAGGACTCTGCCTTGGAGGCTGGCCCTGCCCCTCCACCCTCAGCACTGGCTCCTTGCCTGCTTGCAGGGAGAGGAGACAATGCTAAATTCCTTCAATTTCTACAGTATATGAAGGACTGGCTTTGGACAGAAAGACTCGAGCTCTTTATACTGAAAAATAGCGGTGGGCAGTGTGTTGAGGATGATGACTGTCGGCATTGGTGCAAGGCAGCAGGAAATGTGCCCTAGCACGTGAGTTCTCCCATTTGCTTTGCTTCATTTTGCCAGATGGGACAAAATGGGAGTGGGATTAAAGTAACGATTTCATGACTTCATTACTATAGGTGATATGAAGAAAAAAGAAAGAAACAATAAAACTACTTTCTGCAAATCTTGCAGAATCTCATGTGATAACTCAATATTTATTGCCCCAGTGTGTGTCGAGGTAAACAGCAAATGCAGAGGTCCGCAGTCACTGGACAGTAATGGAGGTGGGAGGACTTTAATTAACTCATTCAGATATGTTGCCAAAGTCCTACACCCATCCTATGGCTTTATTTCCATAATCACGGATGCAGCTTTGTATGCTGGGAGCCCTGTATCAAAACTGTGATGGAAGCAGTTGTACATCAAAAGGCAACCTCCACTGCTCTCCAAAAGCAAAACCGAAGTGCTCTGTGCTCCCCAGCCCAGAGCCCTTTCTTTACAACCTTTGTCAGAAACAAACCAGCCAGTGTTTCCACTGTTGGCCCAGATCAGGACATTAACAAGTAAACTGCTGATTAATACTTCAGCTGTAACAGCATCAGAGGTTTTCAAAGCAACAGTAAAGTTATTTGAGAAGTAAAGTAGAAAACCGGCAGCAAACCCCAAAGGACAGTCACTTGGAAGTTTGCATTCGCCTCTACCCCTAGCTGCGTTTTATTTGGAGTTGCTTTCTCGTCAGCCCTGCCTAGAATGGCTGGTTATATGATTAGTGCAGCCTGCCAAGAGTAGCACAGGGTATAAATGTATAGATGAGTTTGTGGCATTTTCCTCTTAGTTCTGCCATTTTCTTGGTGGCTTCAGGTGGCAGTGCTGTTGATATTTAATAGAAGAATTGGCATGTGCCCAGCAGCTGCTGCTTTCCTGTATGCTAAACAAGTAACTGCTTAGCGTTGGCAAGCTCGCAAGCAGTACTGTTTTGGGAAATGCAATAAGGGAAATACTCGAACATGCACAGTCTGCCATTCCCTTGACTTCAAAGGGAGATGGAAGCTGAGTTCAGCCATGCACAACCCTGCTATACTTCCACATCACTCCTGAAAAAGCAAGACAAGTATCATGCCAACGGGAGTGGATGTCTTTGGAGACAGCAAGAAGGAGGAATGAAAGCCAGGACCTGATTATGAAAAAGTTGTACAGGGCTGGCAAGGCTATAACACCGCATTCAATTGTGACTTTTCCAGGTTCAAGTATCTCTAAGGGTTGATCAGCCTGGGGTGTGCAGAAAAAAGTCTGTGATTCATCCACCGTTAGCTAGTTTATTTCTGGAAGCTAATTACAGAACATTTTTAAAGTATTCTGTAATATTATGATGGGCTTCTATTTAAGTAAAAGGAGTTTAAGCAGTCTGGTGAATGATGGAATATAATTCTGCATTGCTTTTCTTTGTCCTGAGCAAAGTATGGCTGGCAGTTGTCCGCAAATCTATATTACTTTTAATGACATGGCACTTTTCAGACTGGGGAAAATTCATTCAAGTAGTTTCATGCTAAGGACCACATTCATCAAAGTGTCTTCCCCCCCCACCCCCAATTTCCTGTTTTGAAATGCAGTTCCTAGGTTTTGCTTTTAGTTGCTGCATGGATTGACATTCCTACAACTCAGGCTTGTTTTAGGATAGATAATATTACGCAGCATCTGCTGTACTTTCTAATAGTCACTCAGTTCAACCTCTTATCAAATATATACTTCACACAATTTAGAGCTTTCCTTTCCTAAAGTCTGTTTCAATAAGCAGAGAAATGAACAATAATATTGTGTTGAATTTAGCTCAGCATTTTTCCTCAGTCTGGCCATCTCCTAGATTTCTTCCAGAAAGAGCCTGTGCTATGTGTTACCTTGCTGTGGACAGATATTCTAGGCTGCCTTAAATCTGTGACGGCTCAGTGAGCTGGAAGAAAATACTTAATATTCCTTGATATCAGCACATGCCAAGGGGGTAATTTTTTTTTTCAGCCAAACCCTGTCTCTTACATTCTCTGATATAGCACAGAAATATCACAGTTAATATACAGGGTTTTATCTCAGCTGAAGGCCTCTTAAAAATGACACTGTTATCTATTATCCATCAAGGAGTGTCAGAAGCCAGATCCAAAGTAAGCAGATTTCTAGGGTTTGCCTTCTTTCTGTCCAAAAGTGATCCAGGGCTTGAGGACATGCCAGACAATACATTAGTACTTAGTTTTAAAAATGTATGGTTTTCATATATGCATACAGATACATAAAATGCAAACATAATGTGTATATATTATATAGTTGCTACATAAACACGTATGAAAAACCTAGACATGAAAGCATTTTTTAATGCTATAAACAAATATAATCTTACAATTTTTTGGAATATGTATTTTTTTTATCAGTGTACTGAAGAACTCTTTTTTCCACTATATATTTCTTTCTCCTAACGGAAGGACATTTTTCTTATTTGTCCAGCCATTGTCTGGTACAGTAATATGAATCATCCCCAAAATCCTGGGATATAAAGTAAATCATCTGCAATCCACATTTATAGCCATTCATTCTCAATAACACAGTCCCAAAGAGAGCTAATACTTTTTTTCTCGGGTGAAAGTGAGTGTTTTCTTTTGGACATGTCTTCACTGGTCATTGAATGCCTTTCCTGTTCACTTTTGAAAGAACACTATTAAGTATCTGATTAGATCTGTCAGTGCAGTCAGGAGAGTAGGATGAGAATGGCAGGGCAGAAATGCCTTTCTACAGCAGCAAATGGCTCATTTACTCCAAGGATCCATCAGCTACACGATGCTGTTATAACAATCAACGCAAACAAATGCTGAATGATATTTTAAATATTCTTTAATTAATGGTATTTTATTTTTTTCCTCAAAAGGAAAAAAAAAGTTTGCCAGCTGGGATAGTTGAGATACTTTCCTCTGCCTGTGGGTCTGGCTTCAGTTAGAGCAGTTCGAGGAACAGAGTTTGCTGGCCTGGACAAATACTCCTGGCTTTTCCCTGCCTCCAGACCAGCTGTGAGCCCTCAGTACAGCCTTAAATGGTGGTAATGGATGTCCAAGGACTGTAGCATGAAATCCCATGTGTGGCTGCTGCACTGGTCTCTTTAGCTCAGTGCCATGTTTTAGGACTGAGCTGAAAGTGGTGGGTTGGTTTTGTCTGACCTCCCTTGGCTTACATGCCAGTGAATTTGGCCCATCTCTTCCTCCCCAGACCAACAACAACTATAAGTCAATCATACTGAAATTGATATCAGCAGTGGCTACCTCCAGGGAGCTCTGGAAGGAATGAAGGCCGTGAGTACCAGGGGGATAGTAACCAGCATTGTTCCCAGTGTCCAACTGGGGTTGCTGGCTGCAGCTTCCAAGCCAGCTGGTGAGGACGTGAGGCTTGGTAAGGAAAGAGGCCTAAAGGAGCCTTTAATTATGCTAGAATACATTGCTGAATAACAAAACTAATAAGCTGCTTTGCAGCATTGAGGTCCTACATGAATCCATTAGAAAAACCCCACTCATTTTCCTTAGTGTCAGGATGGAAACATGACTCCACAGCAAATCCCATACTGAAACCCTGTTTATTTAATTACTGCAACTCAGCCTTAAGGCTGAGATTTTTGTCCAAAAACGTGCTAATGCCCACTGTTATTTCCAGGTTCTTTCTTTCTCTTCATAGCACAATGACATTCACATCCATCACAGCCCAAAACAAAGGCAAAACTTTGTATGAGGTTACTTTCTGCCATTTGTTGCAGAAGACAACAAAGCAGTCTTATCATCCATGTTTTGGAGTTTGCTGGGGTTTGGTTTTTTTGTTTGTTTGCTTGCTTTTGGAGGCAGTGATCTATAACAGCTTGAGAACTATTGATATATATAGTCACACTACAGCAATCTTGTCAATACAAATTCATTGTACCAGGCCTGTGGATAAAAGTGCCTTTGGTAAATAAGGAACTGAAGAAATAATACCCTGTCCATTCTGTTAGATTCAGTAATATACAGAGTTTCTTCCCAAGAAAAGTTATACGAACAGGCAAGTGTCTATTGATTTTCTGATGATGCTGAAGGAAGGAGGGTGACAATAAATCTGTATAACAGAGCTGCAGAGTGGCTTTCTAAGTGGTTTGGAACTTGTAGCAAACCATTACTAGTATTTAATATCTATAAATATCCTTATTTCTTGGTTTGTTTTGAATGCTGTTGTGTCTACCTTTAATACCTTCCCTAATTGCTTTAGCCTTAGCTGTTCTAGGGTGGTTTACATATCTACATGGACAATTATTTCATTAGCTTCAACATGTGCTGCAGTTATGCGCTACCATAAAATTGTAAAGGTTGTTAAAGTTGTAAAATATAGATGGCATTTACATAACCCAAATGGTAAAAGACACTAATTTGTTTGAAGTCTTCATTTAAATATTTAATTCACTCACTTTTAGATTTATTTAACCTTTAAAAGAATGTTTTACTTTGCTGATTTTTTTTCCTGTTCTTACCCCTACCATTAATTACCTCAATCTGTAGTTCAGCCATTACAGTCACCTTTTATCAAGTGTTTTCACAGACTACCTCTTTTCATAGTATCTGTCTTGGGCATTCAAGAAAAAAACCCAACTAATTCCAGGAATCTAAGAAACTGTGTTTATCATAACACTTGCTGTTTCACCATTGTGTATCCCCTCAGTCCCCAAGTAATTTGCAGAGCCAGATGCCACAAGTGTCACTCAAGCTGAAGCACTGAACTGCCCCATGCTGTGACTGGGAGGACCACCCTTCTCTCAGCCCTCTGGTTAATCCATGCTGTCACTTGACCTTCCCTCCGTGCTTGTACAAGGTGTCTGTCCCTGACTTTGTGTGACAAGATTTCTGGTCCGAGCACTAAATACATCCCGGACCCTGAAAACCAGCGGACAGAGGTACTGAAATGGGTGCCATGCCTTGTCCCACCAAGGAAGAGGTCATAAGAGAAGGGCTGAGGCTTATTTCAGAGCCCATCAGCCTGGCAGAGGACAGATTGAGACAAGTGGGTACAAGGTCCTGGAGGGAAAGCTTGGTGGACAAGCTCTGCGCCAGCCAGGGCACTGACCTAGGGTGTCTGAGCTTAACCTGATGCCAGGACATCACACTGAAGGCTGGAAATGGGTCTGAGTGACCAGGCTGCCTTCCTCTCTGCTGGGACAGTTGGACACTGACCCACTGGGAAAGGGTAATGGGGTGCCTGCTTGGCATCACTGATGCCAGGAGCAATGGATCATTTTTAAACTTTGGCAGGGAGCTGCCAGTGATAAACTTCACTGCGGCTACAAAGACTGGTTGACCTCTGTTCAGAGAGACTCAGCTCTGGGACAGCAGGCAGCCATGAATTTTGTACCTGAAATTCTCCACATGAATACGGATAAGGCTGTTATAAATCACCATAAGCTATTGAAGAACAGTTGGGTGGTACTTGCAGGTATTTATAGACTTTGGAGAAGAAAATTTTCAAAAGTGCTTAATTGTGATCTCTATGCATTGAAACCTATGGAAGCTTTATTGCTTTACCACAGTGGTGAGTATATTTATGGGTATTGCTGAATATTTGTATATGTTATCCTCACTGCATATTTAGGTTTAAATTACACTAGACGTGTGCTTGAGGTCCCTGCAGTGTGAGACATGGAGGAGGAATTGGCCCATAGCAAGGTACTTTTAAAAAGTGCTCATCATCACAACGGTTTATTAAGGACTCTTCAGACAAATATGCAGACACTAAACAGATTACTGCATCTTCCTTGGACAAATGTTACAGCTGTTTGGAAACATACAGCAGCTATATGTCATCCTTGAGAAAAGGAAGTGCAGAATGCCTTTTCTTTTGACTTTCCAGGGCATTTAAGGCAAGCTGCATTAAATTGCCCATATTGTGTTGTCATCGTTGCAGAGATGTTAATAATCTTTCTTGTCCAAAAATGCTTGGAGACTTTGTTGACAATAAAGTCAATAGCCTTTGTTCATTTCGGGCACTGCAACATTAGCAACCTCATAACCTTTCTTGCTGTATTGGTGTATTGACGATAAAGAGTTGATCACCTCCTTAGTTGTTTAGGTGGTTCACCCATGTCAGATCTTAACTGTGCAAGTATGAACCTCACATCAAAAAAACCCACCTGTTGGGATGCTTTAATTCCCGTCAAAAAAAGATATCTTGGCATCTCAATTTTTCCTGTAGACTGGGCATATGATTACTCAAGTCCAGAGTGTATCCTGCTGATCAGGTAGTTTCTCCAATCTCCCACCTTGCAGAGGGCCTAACAGCTCATTTATCAGTTGTATTTTTCTCCACAGCTCCATGAGTATTTAATATTGGGAAAAGTGGAGCAACTTCAAGAGAAGAGTGACTCCTTACAGGTAATCTTGTGGTACCCATTTTTCTGCTGAAGCTGCTTCCTTTTTCCCAGTATATTCAGATTAGTCCTGCACAAACCATAGTAAGCAGCTTCACCACCCAAGCTCTTTGACAAATGCATAAGCTGAAGTCATTCCCCTGGGAAACAGGAAATACCAGTCCAAATGGCCATGCCAAATTCTATGTCAGAAGTACTCAGAATGGAATTTTCTGTATCCTAGTTAAGGGGTCTGATCAGTGGGCTGAGAAATGGAAAGAACAAAAGTTTCACTACCTCTTCCTATAAGAGAGTTAGTCTGACTCATGCTCCCATATTTAGGAGAGGCTTGGTAGCTGTGGATCCTGCACAGAAGGTTGTGTTTCTCTCTGGCCTGGATGTAGGTCCCAGCCAGATGCTTCCTTTGGTACTCCAAACACAAACTGATGGAGGGTACTGCTTTTCTGTGGACCATGTTGTTAGGCACCTTACTGGTCCCACATCTGGAAACTCCCGCAAGGCTGTGGTAGCAAGGTAGCAAGATACCAAGGTACAGGTATTGCAAGGCTGAGATTGAATTTAACTTAAGGATCTAGAGCCTCCTTCTTTCACATTATTTTCATGTTTCTGATATGAAAGACAAACTGTGTGTTGTGAGCAACAGCTTGTTATGGTTGAGTAAATGAAGCATAGTGGATTTTGATAAGAGTTAATTGTTTTGGGGAGACAAATGTGCAACATCAAGAGACAAGGCAATTAACAGGACGTCTTATGAGGTGGATTAAATATGCCCATCAGAAATTATTTTTTGCCTTTATTATAGTGTGTGTGCAGATTCTCAGGATTTTGATGGTATCTAGATCTATTAATCAATTTAATGTTCACTCAAGGTGAACAGAAGGAGGAAAGTAAGAGTAATTTCTGATTTGATATTAGGCACAAGTTGAATGCTAAGGTCTGATAATTGTTTGAATGGGACCTCCCTTTGCTAGGTAGTCAGGAGACACTGAATTTCATTAAATGGGATTACTGGGTCATGACATCCACTGTACTGTGAATAGCATTTGATCAAGGAGAATACAATGAAATAACCTTCAGACAAGGTTGTCAACATACAAAGACATCTTAAATGAAAACCACTTTACTATGAAGCAAATCCAAAAACCTTCAGGCAAAACTTCCTTTGTCTGTAAAAGAAAGATACTTAACTGCAGACTTACAGAGCAGGTTCAGACCTCAAAAAAAAAGGCTTCCATTTTTTATACATCAAATAGACTACTCCACATGGGCTCAATACAGTGAACAATGGGGAGGTGTGCTCTGCCTGCTAGGCTGAATAGACAGTCAGCTTTGATTCCTAACTCCCAATGTGGTTTTTCTAAGGAAGCCATGGGTTATATTTGCTGCCTTCTCTGCCAAATCTGGGGTTGGCACTCTCCAGACCACCATTGTACCTAAAGAAAGCAGGTAAAGGGAAGAATAACTCATTGCAAAAAGAGTAATATATTTTTTCCTGCCAAAAATGCCTGCTGCATTAGACTGAACTATTTAATCTTCTTTAAAGCTGGCAAGGAGCCAGGAAACACTGGTAACCATCAATGAACGAGTTCATAAGTGTTAAGAAGAAGACTAAGTTGAAAGCTATTTGCTATGAGAGCACAAATTCAGTTATGGACGATAAACTGCAGGGAGTGCCCACATGACTGTCACATAACACAAGCCACCATTTAATCCAAGTGTATTAGGGTTCCTGACTATTCCTAAGGAAACAGTGCCCAATGCTGGCTCATCGCTCCCATCTTGCAAACGGCTTGAATACAGTTCATGAAACACGAAAGCAATTCCTGTTGCCTCCTTGGATCCTGTGTAACAGCTGCTTGTGACACAGCCAGATACCTTGTCTGCGCCTTTCTCCTGGCTTACTTCTACAAATGCAGAGGCCAAACTATCTGAGAACAGGGAAGGGCTGGCATCACGTCAGCTGAGGTCCTGGTGCATCATATACAAACACTCTGACCACGTCTCAATACAAGCAATCTGGTGCTAGATGAAGCCATAAAAGTGTAGGCATATTGCTAACACTGAGATAGAAGTGATCAAGACAGGCACAATTTTCATTACCTGATGTATTACCTAATGTGACACTCAAACTTTGCTGTCACTGCAGTTTTAGAGTAATGGCAAAGTGGATTGCTAGAAAGGTGGTGGTGCTGGAGGGAAGGCTGTGCCTCAAAGAAAATTGCAATATGGATTGTGAGAAAAGATTGGGCAATGAAAATTAAACATCTTCCAGCAACTGCGTGCAGCAGGGTATGGCTGATTTTATTGGATGGAAGTGTTCAAGGCAGTGTGTCAAGTGGGTGCATTTCAGCCATGTGTGTCACTGATGGACTCAGAAGCCAAAAGTTCGCAGGATGTTCTCAGCATGTGTGAGGGGAAATAATTTGAAACAGCATAAAATGGACACTAATGAGGTGAGGAATAGGGAAAATACATAGTGAAATGTTAAAAGTCTTTTTCAAAAGATAGTGTCCCATGTAACAGTTCTGCTCAGGTACAAAAGAGAAGAGAGTGAAGTCTGTGTAAGGGACACTGAAGTGAGTCATTTGGATAAAACACTGATGTGAGCCAAAGCCCTGTTTGGTTATGCAGAGAGTTCCTTATGCAATGCTTTTAATGGCGAAATACTCAGGGAGCAGGTCATTTTTCCTTTCTACGGGCGTTCTGTACAACCTGGAAAATGATAAGCATGATGCTGAACGCTCTTTTATCACAGTAGAAGGAACCATGTCATTAATACAGTTCTCATTGTACATCTGTAAGCTGGAGCTGGTTTATTACTTACAATTTTTCTTTTAAAAAGATCCTATGAAGTCATCCAAGGGTTCTTGAAAATTAAAGAAAACGAAGCAAAACCCTAACCAAACAAAGCAATCAGGTGGAGTGAATGTTCAGTGTGCCTGGACTGGTCTTGTTTAAGTTCAAATGTCTGGTCATCAGCTTAGAAAAAAAATACTGAGAGAACAGTATTAATTAGGACATCTATTTCTATCCAGCACTTCTTTACTTTTCATCCATGCAGCCTCAGAGCAAACTGTGAGAAAAATGTGTAACAGACAAGGATGCCGAGTCTCTCAAAGATGTGCAACTGCCACTTTGCTTATTCCATGCAAATTTCTAGGAACTGAGGAGGAAACCCTTTTGTAAGTGGAAGCCATAATGTCAAACACAGCTGTTTCACGTCACTTTTTAGTGTGCAGTACCAGTCTCAACTTGGCATGAATGTGGTTATTTCACTAGCAACTCAGAAGGTGAAATCGTTCTTTCAAAGCTGAGCGTTTAGAATGAAAACATTTTCAGTTCACTGCAACCCAGAAGGCATCACAGCAATAGTGAAGCCCTCTGTGTGACATCCTTCCTCCTCCACTGTGCCTTGGAAAATCTGAAACCATTTCTGTAAAGAATCTGTCACTGAACCTCGTTATAAAATTCATTGGAGGGAAATGCAAATGGCTGCTAATGTGCAGGAACAAAAAGAGAAAAGACCAATTCATTTCTATGAGACAGGCGATGGATCATGGTGTGACACACTGTTGGGACTGCAAACGAATAGGCTCCTCTTAGTTAGCATGGATTCAGTGATTATTTATGAGCATTACCATCCATCACCAAAAGGGCAGGGTAGTGTTTTTGGTACTGCATCATTCCTGTGCCTATTAGAAATGCACAAGAGTGGAGTGCAGAGCTGTCTGAAAGCAGATTAGCATACTGGCTTTTTGGAATGAATCTTCTTTCATAGCCTGGAAAAGCATTGCATAAGAAAATTATTGTTCATTACTTTAAACTTTTAGAGGGAGAACTGTGATATGTGAGAAACAGATCCACTTGCCTTTATAGCATATGCTAGGAAATACTGACGCAAAGAGAATAAATACCCTGCATAGCCCACATTTCTTCCCCTGCATGTCACCTGGCCTCTTTTCCACAGCATGTGCATATAAAAGGGCTAGGCCAGGGCTGGCAAGGGGTATGCTGTGAGAGGTAAATCTTCAGTGAAAAGAGTCAGGATTTGGCACAAAAGCTGGCTATGGCTTGCTTAGGATCACTACCCTGCAACCCAGACCAGCTCAGGGTTGCAGGAGCAGAACAGTGCAGCTGGCTAATGTATGACTAGGCTGCATATGCTCTGTCACACCTTGAGGTTGGGACACGGGAGGCAAAACCAAAACAACTTTTTTTCAGTTTTAAACTCTAGTAAGTGCTAGTACCCCTTCAAAATACATGGCTGCAGATTTGGGGTGGGGGCCTCAGCATGTATAATTCAGTGTAACTTTAGGCAAGTCAGTGTTTACTGTGGCCAAAGATTTAGCTCCCTAGTAACGAATGTTGGAAATTGAAAGGAAAACAACCAGTTAAAAAAAAAATCCTGCATCAACACTGCCAAATTAAAAGACCTATTGTTAGCATTGCAATAACCTCATAACCTTTTACATCAAGTCAAAATAGCTTCCCTCTTCTACACCAGCAGATTATCTGCCCTTTCTGGTATTACTGTTCTTGCCGTGTTCTCCCTGTCACTTGGGACTAGGATACAGCGAGTGGAAAGACGATGGCTTGGCAAAAATGACTCACCCAGTGCTCATTTGTAAACTGACAATTGTATACTGGAAAACATGAAGAGGAAACCAAGTTTGCTTTGTAAACAGTGGGAAATATCAGCAATATCTGGTACAACTGTTATGTAATGCCTGAGTGAGACACTGTGATTTCTGGGCAACGCCTGCAAGGCCGTAACAGAAACACTGAAAAACAGAATGTCAAAGAGAAAAGGCAACATGAGTAAGAGGAAAAACAAGTAAAACCCGAAAAGACTTGAAAATTCAGAGGCTACTATAACAAATCACTGAAGAGATTATGCATAGGTATTGAACCCAAGAAACACAAGAAGCAAGCATCACACATCAAGAAAAACAATTCTCCACGCTCTCAGTTCCTTTGTATGAGAGCTGTGGTTGACTCTTAAACATGGGCTAGCTATTAGGCTGGGCCAAAGCCTGCCTCGCTCCCTCTGCTCCCTGACTGCCTCCCACAATCTGGGGCAGAAACACGGAGCAATCACACACATCTGCTCTGGCTGGTCTCTCCCTGGTTCTGTCACCCAACAATTCTGTGCCTCTCTCAGAGGTGTGAAATGCAGCTGCCGCTGAGTTAGGTCCCCACGGGGACTGCACAGGGTGGCTGGCTATTAAACAAAACAAAACAAAACAAAGCAAGTTTAAAAAGGAAGGGAAGAAATGGAACATTTCTGTATATAACAGGGTTGGGTAAGTTTGTTGCTGGGGTTACTTGGGAAGGTTCAGGCTTGGGGGAGTGGGGGATGCTGGTTCCCAGCTGGGATATTGCGAGTGCTCCCTGTTCAATGCTCTCTTTTGCATACGATAAGAAAATAAAAGTGTTAAAACTGAAGGCGTGAGCAGAGATTTTTGTGGGGTGACCATGAGCAATCAGAAGTGATATGATGCCTGTTTCCTTTCAGTACCTACTAGGTGACCCGTCTTTGGCTTTGACATGCAAAACATGTGTCAGATACCCTTCAGGGCGAAAGTACTCCAATGTGCCACAGAGAAGGTAAGTCAAGTCGAAGGTTTGCTTTCATACTGTGGTGTGTTTTCAATATAGTTTTACCCTTTTTTTTTTAATCTTTTTGCTCACGTGCCACAATTATGTGCACAGCTAAGCTACAATACTGGTAGAAATCAGCCAAAGGTACATCTGAAATGGTCCCAAGAGGGGAGAGAAAATGCCTAAATCTGCACAATATTGGTGGTGTCAGTCAAAACCATCCAGTGTCTGAAGCATGTGCAATGAGTGGCCTTTTCTGTTATGCTTCTAAAGTAGAATGAGGCTCTATTTCTGTCCTCCTAGGCTCAAAAAAGAAAAGAAATTTAAACTTTAAGCAAAGAAGAAATGAATTGCTGCTGAGTTGCTGCATTGCTGATGAGTTCATGGTTCAGCAAAGCAGATATATGCTGCTAACACAGTGATATTGTCTGAAAGGTAAAGCAAGAGAGGTTTTAAAAAAACTCTCAGCTTTTATTTCCTTCAAAAATCTTTCCAAATTTAGGGCCTAAAGATCACCTGTGAAAGGTCATTTCAATCAGAGTTGAAATTTTGGAGATGTTTACCGTAGGTGTAGGAAAATAATAATTTGAGAGTATGTAGACAACAGCTCTATCAGCCCACAGGTGGGTCTCTGTAGAGCAGCTGTCCCTCTGGCCACATGGCTTCTTGGCTACGAGAAGAAGTAAGTTGCCTTGAGACTGGATTTTTATTAGTAATAGGGCCAGTTCCATACATCTAATCTGCTAGGGAATGAGTACGTGGTCATACTATTTTCTGTGACTGCAACCTTTTTATTGAGAATCTTTCTATGACAAAAACCCTCTTTGATTTGACCTTTCTACCTCTTGCCAGTAAGAAATTCCTTATAATTCTCTCAGACTATGTTTAACCCCAGTACTCCCTTAAGGACTTTCTGGAATGACCCGTTCTAGAAAGCACCTCCCAAGGTGATCATCAGCTGTAAATCAAATTACATTTGAGCTCCATTATTTCTATCTAAATTAGAACTAAGTGACATTTGCAGCACTGATTTACTCTAAGTACAGCTTGAACCAACTACTGAGTCACAACACAGGCTCCATTCCTGAAAAAATTTATGACACTGATTTCTCAAGATGGAAATTGTAGTAGACAGTAACAGATGTTTAAATTGCTCTTCTCCTGTTAGGACGTGCATATCCAGATTAAGTGCTGAAAATTTCTATTTCTTTTGCTTGGCTCCCACTTACCTTTAATGATCAGAAGAATTTTCAGAGCTGATCCATCAATGACTATGCATACACCATAACTGAGCAGCACTACGCTATTGCTTTCATCATTTCTGTAGCTCCTGATTACTCATAGAATAAAAAGTTCCAGTCTTGCAATTATTCTGAGTAGACAGAGAGGGCTAGTCATGGCTAAAATCTACTTTTTTTGTGGCTTTGCAGGTCATTCTTAATGGGCTGATATAGCCTTCCCAAGCTGATGCCTTTAAAACAATAGTACTCTACTGCACACTATGAATCCTGTGCAAGCTTCCTCTGACTCATGCTTTTCTATAAATACTTCATGCACATTTTATACAGAAAAAGGAAGCACAAGAGTACAATTTAAGTAGAAACAAATGACTTTTGATGCTTATTTTATAAGAAATATTCTCGTGGTAAAGGCAAATCATAAAATTATTTATTTTTCCACATTGCCAGTGTTCTTACTATTAGATTCTTTGAGGACTGCTGATTTTGATAACTGGCTGGTAGGGCCATTGATCTTAACTGGGTTAGATTTTTCTCCTATACCATGCACATACTTAAGGGACCATTGATGTTCAAAGGTTTGGTGCCACTTTCACTAAACCTGATGGTAGTAGTTCTGACCTATTCTGTTTTACAACTAGCCAAAAAAAAAAAAAAAAAGCTGGAACTTTGCAGGACCTGAAGGGAACAGATGAGCAGGAGAGGTGTGGAAGGGAAGAGGGAAGCACTTGTTACGTTGTCTTTCTCCTGGTGGCACTGTGGTGTGTGTATCCCTGAAGCAGGTGCTGTGGGTTGGGAGGTGCTGGTGCACCTGCAGGTTCCCCCCATTGCTCCCTGATGGGCTGTGCACGTTTGGCCAGGTCATGGGCTTTCCCAGCCTCTCAGTTTAATCATTTGTAGATCAATTTAATACTGCTAAGCCACAAGGACATTATGTGAGTTAAGTAATTCATTAACAGATCTCTTTAAGCTCATCAGTGAAACACATTACAGAAATTACACAGCATTACTTCTGAAGATGAAAAATGCTGTGCCTGGCTGCATCTCCTGCTATTTGTTGTCCTTTCTTGCCTCCTTTCCAGTTTTACTCTATTTATGCTGCAATACATTTTGAAGGGTGCACAAGAGTTGGCCTCTGTCTGACCAGGTCCTGTGTGCCGCCAGCTCACTTGCTGCATTTATCAGTGTCCATGGGTTATCACACAGGCTCTCACCAAAGCAGTTCATTGAGAAAAGGTGACATTAAAGACTGTGAGAGCTGCTTGAACTGACATTGCGTCAGTCGTAGAATTTACTTCCTGTGAGCCAAGACGGTTTTCAACCAACCAAGTCTGTTTGATCAGAGCAGGCAGTTTTCTTTGCTATTTTGTGGCAGTGAAGATGCACTACAGCTGTGGCAGCTCAGGCTGGGCCTCTCTTACACCATGACTGCCAATTGTGTCAGATGCTGTGCGGTCGTTTTATGGTGTGGATTCCCCTAAAGACCAGGGACTGAGGAGAGACCACCAAGCTTGTTACACTTACAGCTATTTCAAAATTAAATTCTGGTTTAAAGTAAAAGCTTAACCTAATCCACTCAGATCTGATATTTGTTTTTTCCTTTGGGCATGCATTATCACCTGGACTGCTCTGCAGAATTCATCCCTGGAAAACTTTGAGACTTTTTTCTCCAAGACAGCTTTTCATAGAAGCTCAGCTTGCTGTTGCTATGATGATTTTACACTCTGTACCAGTTTTGTATTTGGACTTGATTCTGTGAAGTATTGCACAGCCTCAACACCTACTCCCATAAGCGGCCAGAATTAGAATTACTCAGCATGTCAGGCATTAGTACTATAGGTACTCAGTCTAACAAAATGTTTGGAGAAGAAAATACAGAATGAATCAAAAGAAAGAGCAAGGGAAGCTGGTGCCAGGTAAATGCAGACAGAATTATGACTGCTAGACAGCTGTGTTTCCAGCTTCTAATTTTTATCTAGACTGTGGTGATAAAGACAGACTATCATTATGCATGCCAGACTTTATGCATGGCTTCCTTTATAACGTAAGTTTATACTGGATGGATCCTGAAGGTGCCTGATGCTTAATCTTAGAAATAGTAGTTCAACAGAAATAAAGTGCTCAGGAAATAAAAGACAAATGATCTTTCCAAAACATTTTTTGTAATTTGATCCTCCCGTGTAAACAAGAGACAATACGATCTTCTGGGACTCTTGTTAGCCAACAGTCTCCAAACTGCAATGAAAGAAGGATTTCAAAAGTATTTCACAATTGTGTTTGGATGAAACATGTGTTTACTGTATGTAAATGAACGAGACATTCTGTTCTTTTAGGATTCATCAGATCCTCACTGTGTTAGACAGTTTGGCATAAGCAGGAAAGTGGTCTTCTTCAGAAGAAGCTGGACAGACAAACAGTTGTTTTTCACTGGAGGTTTCCAGACTTTGCAAAAAAAAATCTACTTAAGTGCAAATTTTTGACTCAGAAGTCATTTAACTTGATGCTCACTTATTTTGCTAGCTACAAATAATGACAAAATAAGTTATTTAATGAAAGAGACATGGAGTCAGAATTTCCTGTGACAATAAATCGCTGTTGCATTGTTCACATTGTCAAGCAGGATGTACTCAAAATGTGACTAGTCCCAACAGCTTGAAGCTGTTGATGTTTCTGTATGAGAATTTCCTTTAATAGCCTGGGTGCCTGCACACAGCCAGTCCATGGCATGGCCTGTGTACCAGCAAGCCTCTTTCCAATTAGCTAAGGGAAAACCCAGGATCCCTTGCAGATTGGTAAGCTGCTTCTTTACCCACCTGTTTGTGTAAGGAAGCTGTGTAGTTATACACTTTATTTCTTTGCTTTTCTGTTCACTGTTAGGATATCACTTGCTGAGTTATGGAGGTTTCACTATTGTCATTGCAGTGGTAGTTTGCATCTTGGATATTTTATCTGGGTGCATAGAAAAAAAAACCCTCTAAATGGGACTGCACGTTTACATGGGCCATAAACTTCTGCTCTTTTGTGAGACTTGCTGCAAAGGATGACTACTGCAGATCAGACTGGGGCACTGGCACAGGAGTGAAATAAAGAACATTTTATTGTTATTCAGCCTCTTCTGCATTGCTGTGCAACCACCTCCACTGTTGATAGAACTCCAACTCAGGCATACGTGTTCACCTCATTTGGAGCAGAGGATGTGCCTCATGGAAACCGCTGATGGATCTGTTTATCCAGGCTGGCAAAGGCCTTGTATTGTGTTGAGGAACAAATGTGGAACTGGATTGTGATTTATTGTTCCCAGGCCAGCAAGCAACAACAGTTGTTACATGCTAAGACTGCTGACACTACGCTATAACCTGCAAAATTTCTCAGTTCGAATTGGCTTTTGTTCTCACCACCATTTCATGCAGGTTCTCTGGCCTGGCTGGGCCGTGCGTGACTGAAGGCCACAAGGAGCAGGGAGAGACAATGGCACAAGTCATCCCCTGCTTCTGGGCAGAGGGGCTTGTTCATAATCCCACCACTGGCTGTCTTAAAACAGCTTTTATCACTCTCTGTCATCTTCATAACATGAAGATCTTATGACTTCAAACAAGTTCAAGATGATACAAGCATGTTTGTCATGAAATTTTTCTCCATGGCATGAAAAGAGGGGTTTTATTTGGTTCTATGTGTGAATATTAACTGATTGCTTAGTTTCTTGCCCTGCTCCAGTCCCGTGCTTCTGGTGTTTCCAGCGAGGGAAAAAATGCAACCTTTGTGTTTCCTCTTACAGTTTTATTGCTGGGATGTTGTTCTGCTCAGCAATCACAGTTTATAGCTACATGGGCATCTTTTCCCTGTTTGATCTCTCTAAATCTAAATGTCATCTAAATCCATCAAAATACTGCACAATCACCAGTCCAGCAGTGGTTTTTTGTAGTAACTCTCAATTTAAATATTGCATTAAGGAAATGTGTTACAAATGTACTGACTCCCTAGCACAGTCTGCTGTTACCATTTATGAAATGTTAAGGGTATTAAGGTACTGCACCATTTTCTCCCCAGGCATAAAGCAACTGGTTTTGTGAGATACTATCAATTCTTGCCAGAATCAGTGGAAGTTGAGAGTCCTCAGAACCACAAAGATTTAGGAGGGAAGACTATGGGACAGGTTTGTTGTGTGTAAATGTAAACCAGAAGGGCCAAAGCAAGGTTGTTCCAAGTTCTGAAATGTCTGAAAATCTCAAATGTCCAGAAGGCCAGCTTCCTGGAAATATTAGATGCATCTACACGAATATTTCAATTTGGATCAAGACTGTGTTTTTGAAGCAGGTCTTCTGAGCACCTTGACCTGCTGTGCTCTGGTTCTCTCCGCACGGTGGTCTTGGAGTGCATGGCCTGGGTTCCTTCTGAATACAGATAAAGCAGACAGCAGCTCCAGGAGAGCACCTAATGCATTCCAGTAGCTAATTGGCATTCAGTCCACAGGACCAGGCTGCAGTTAGCTTTAAGTAGAACCCCTGAGACATGTAGAGCATGATGTTAGGGCCTCATCACTAACTGCTTTGGTCTGCATATCCACAGCTGTTACTTCCCACTGGTTCTAATGCAGTTATCGCCAGCTTTAGCTTGAGTTTCCGAGATGCAGAGTATTCCTATTTGCCACTGAAATCACCTGTAGATGCCCATCATTTTTGCAAAAATAAAAAGGATGCCCACATTCCTGAAAAGAATATGTCCAGTGAAAGATGACCAGCTTTTAAACCTGCATAGAAATTTAGTTCTCTTTCAGTTAGTAGAGGAACAAAATCTGGAAAAAATATTCTCAGCACCTTTCTTTTGTGATGCATTTGAAATCTATATTTTTGATTGATAGGTTGCATTACTTTAAAGTCTGCAGGTTATTCTGGACTATTTCTTCCAAACTTATTTTGCTACTTTTTTATTTGGTTATCTATCTAGAAATCCAGCACAACAGTGAAAATCTTTTCAAATAGTAAACATAACTAAATACACAATAAACACATCATTAGGAATGTCTAAGAAACCCTCTTCCAACAGATCACAATGTCAGCTGTTTTACATTCATATGGTAATACAGGGCAGAGACTGCCCACGAGAGTACAATTATTTTTAAATAACATGTGAATACTTATTTAGCCATGCACTGGGCAGATGCTATGAGCCTCAGTACAAAACTGATGCAGACTTGAAAAATCTGTTTTGACATTACGATGCAGGGATTAATACCAACAGCTACACATAGAAACTTTCCATATCTTATGGCATTTGAGTAGTGCTGCTGTTGGACAGACACTGTGAATCTTTTAGAACAATTTAGTCTTGGTTTTGGTATGGTTTTTATTGCTCTGTACTTTGTGCCGGCTCCCTTCCATCTCTCTATTCCTATCAGTCTGCCTCTTTTTCTGTATATTATATTATTCACACAAAAATATTGAATTTGCAGCATCTGGCTGTTCCTGGGTGTTTCCTGCTCTCCCACCATCTATTCTGTTCCTTTACCTATTCTAGATGTTTTGCAATCTTTTACCCACAAACTACATAAGCCAGATTTTGGGGATCTTTCCTCTCACACCTTCCTGCTCAGCCTGCCTTGTGGAATTGGAGGATGGGGACCACAGCTTCCAAGCAGCTTGAAGAATTGCTGCTGGAATGCCAGCACATCACCTCCTTCATGGTCCAAACTACTGCAGTAAATAATCTGAAATTGCTTTTAATTAAATGTTCAGCATAAATGATAGCACTGTTAGTTATTAGACTGGCTAGTGGAGGTTCAACTACAGAAGTTCTAAAATTAGCTTTACACTGGATACACTTTTCAAACATCCTAGCTGGGCTGAATTTCTCAGGAGAAGGCAGGACTGGTGTGAGGCTGTTATTTGAGAGGCTAATAGATCTATGTCAGCACAGCTTCTCATTTCATCCAGCTCATTTGCCTTCGCTGGCCCCTTACTACAGCAGCAGAAAAGGAGTTGCCAGATGTTGGATAGAGTCTGGTGTAGCTAATAACGTAAGCCCATTTTATGATAAAAGTTGTATTTCATACATCCTCTGTTGTTTCATGTTTTCACAGGGCATGTGCATCAAAATACAGTGTCTCTACAGATGTGTAGAAGGAGATGGTAGCTGTGGGACAGGCATATTGCATCTTCTGATCAGAGCAATGCTAACTCAAGCAGCCAGTTTGGGTGTCATACATAATCCAGTTTTATAGGCATGAATAGGACATATGGCCCCTAAGGCTTAGCAATCTGCTGCAATACAACAGTTAGTGGCTGTAATACGGGCCGTGTCTCTTAGAGGAGTCCAGACCCAACAAAATGTACCTGCTGTTGGCTCTAGGGCAGAGGTGGGGTACTGTTATCCCAGTCAAAACAGAGCATGGCTGCAAGTGTGTTGCATCCCTATATGCCTATATACATACATCTATATACATATACCTTCTCCATGTAATTTTATGAACTTGTCAGACACTATAAAGAGTGGAGAGGCTGTTGGCAGTGGGGATGGGGAAGAGACATCAAAATAGGTCTTACAAGAATGGTTCAAACTACCCATATCAGAGGGTGTGAAAGAGGAACTTGCTGCAGTGTAGGCAGTGACCACATCTGCCAAATGTGCACTATGAAATTATGCTGAGACTGCTTTCCCAGAAAAGCCCCAGCAAGTCACTGCCTCCTGACTGGCTCCTTGTCCTCTATTAGTCATAACTCTGAGAGGGTCAACCTGAACATAGTAACTGGGATGCGGGTTTGGATGAACAAATATATGAGGATGGCAATCTGAATATATCTGTGATGGCAATCACAGCAAGAGAAAATGTATAAAAAATATGAAATGAAGATTACATGACCTTCCCAGTCTTCTTCCATTAAAAATTGGCTCAGTAGTTCTCCAGTATACATACAACCTGGCCAAAAAACTAACTAAATCCATTTTTCAATGTGCAGCCATCAAGACTATGCCTAGGTATCAAAAGCCTGGAGATGTTTTAACAGAGAAAACTACTTCATCCGTGCTATTTAGCAATTAGAGAAAGCCACAGCGTGACATTTTAGCTTTTAGTTCTTTTCATTATTTATTTTTCTAATCATTTGTACTCAGATGTTACTTTTTAATATGGATCCTTTTTTTGCATTTTAGAATTTGTTCAAAGTCTGCTGCCTCTAAATCTATAATTAAGCAAAATAGCCAAGTAGAGAACTGATGTAAAAGCAAATAGTTCTGAAATATCAGTGACTGTAGCCTACAGTAGACAAAAGTACTATGCACTTTAGTCAATCAGTCACTTTAATTGATAGTTGCTAGGCCATATTTCAAAAATTCAGTGACATGAATAACATACAGTTACTCTGACCTTGCAAAATAAATAGCAATTCCCTGAAGACACACTAAAAACATATAAGGAAGTAGAACTGTTTTCTCTATTTTAAACAACATTTCATTCAATGGAAAAAAAGCCAAGGAATACATTTTTCTGGCTGATTTAAGATGTAGTATGCTGATACTTGTCTTCCAATAGCAACAATTAAAATAGCTTGCTTGTGTAACCAGACTGTAGAAATTATTTTCACTATTAGCCCATGCTTCTTTAAACAGCGTTCATTGCTAAAAAACTACAGTTCCTTTTGAACTCAAAAGCATTTGATTTTTCAGGATTTGTGTGGGGATATTTTCCCCCTTTTGTTCCAAAACCTACTACCAGGATAGTAATTAGTGATAAGTACACGTAAGAAAGTTCAGCTCAAAACTCAATACATAAGTCTCCAAACTTGAAGGTGCTTTTATACTGAAGTCTTCTCAGAGTGTTTTAAGGAAACAAGTTCTGACAGGCTACAACACCTCGGGTCTTCAGTCAAGGCTTCCCTAAAAGTCAGAAATGTGCTCAGGTCTAATTTTTCAGTTTGTATCTTCTTATCAGTAGCACTGTTTAAAAACAATTCCTTATCAAATCACTTAAAAAACATTGTTTAAACAGAAATGGAGGCTCTTGTCAATTAAGGAGTGCTTTGCAGTCTCTAGATCTGTATTTGATCCTCTCAGTTTAACTCTACCAGTCATTTACCAAAATAAATATATAAATATGAATCTTTTCTGTGATGCAGAGCAAAACAATTGTATTGCTTTAGTGCAGGAGGCTGCATTCATGCTCAAAGAATGAATGATGCTGCTGCTTGGCTGAATAAACATATGAGAGTCATTTCAGCCCATGCTCCATTAGGAACAGTGGAAAGAGACGCTCACCAAATTCGAAAATGCAGAAATAAGAAAAACGATTTTTTATTTTTTTTAAGCATTTCAGTTTTTCAATAAAAAGGTATAAAGGGAACTTTTTAGAATGGTGACAGAAACCTTCAGGGAAAGGGGATGAGCCTCCATGCAGGATCAGAGAAGCTGCCCTAAACACTCATGACATCAGCCATATTCTTGTCCTACCTTGGCATGTACACGTGTAAAAACCAGTTGAACCAGACTGTATCTTAATGGCAGGCGGCCATTATTAAAAAGTCATTATTTGCTAGCATGTACCACTCAGTAGTATGAGACTTTTAGCCTACATCTTCATCCAACTTTATTGTGCGGTTAATGCTGGTTGATATTCAGTTCTTCAGTTGTTCTTGGCTGCTCATAATATCTAGGGGACCATGGAGAGGCAGAACTGTCCTGGGACTACTCTACATTACATCAGTAATGAACTGCTCAGCCCCAGAAGTTCAGAAAGACAAACATAATGTTAAGGAAGCTTTTCTTCCCCTCCTGTTGTAGACTTGGTGGTCCTACGGATCTGAGCCAATATTTCTAGAAGTATCAGTTTTGTACTAGTGATTGTGTCTCCTCCGAGAGCAGCTCAGACCCACAACGCCAGCTGAAATCAGCTCCACCTTTAGCCATTACCTCTTGAATGAATTAGCCCTCTTGGGCTTCTCTGATTTGCTTGGTAACTTTATGTAACGCATGCATTTTAGACTGGATTAAATACATCTGAGAATTTTTTTTACCAGTTCCTAAATCAGGAACATGCAGCAGTTAATACAGCTCCCATTAAAAATGCTACCCTGTCTCTTCGTTTTGTCAAAAAGAATTATTAAGGAGAGCAGAGGTCGTGCAGATTGCAAATGTGCTTCTGTTAAAGCAGCGTATTCCTGGAGGAATAAACACAGACAGTACTGAATTACTTTGTCATCATTAGAAATTGTCACAGTCCCATAATGTTCGGGAGAGCAGACAGGCTGGCAACTGCACAGAACAAGAAAAAAAAATGCTCACCCTGAAAAATGCAACAAACTTCTTAGTTTAGTGCACATAGCTTTCTTCAGCTGATAGTAATGAATAAGATGGGCTGCCAGGAAGGACTACAGTTTTTAGCTGCTTCAGTGGCTAATGTGGGAGAAGGTTTGCTGGCAAAAACCGTCTCCTTAGTGAGCTCATTTCTCAATGGATAGGCAAGGAACTTTTTTTCATTTTTGAGAAAAACTGATAATTAATATAAATGATTTTCCAGAAAAACAGAAAAAACAGTCTTGTAGGTATTAATAGCCCATTTAAGTGCTGGGGAAAAAAAAAAAAAAAGTTTCTATGATTCCTTTTTTTGAATGTGAAAATGGGATGTGGTAATGACAGTTGTTTTTAAAGAAGACTGAAGAAAAATTATTCACTCAGCAAATGCATATTGAAGAAATGCTACTATAATCTTGTTGCTTTTTTTCCTCATCTGTAAAGATGCTAGTTACAAATATTAGCTTGAAAAGTTTGCTTTGATCATGTAAGATTCATAACTAGAAGATTTTGCTTAGCCACTGCCAAACTCTTGAATAATGGGCACTAATGTTCTGTCAAGATGGACAATCTTGAGGCAGTGATGTTTGCTGGGGAGATGACTGCACTGCTCTGTTGGATCATCTGGCTTCTTTTCCCCTCTGAAAAATATAAGCAACACAGTGGAAATATTGCTGCCACATGCTGTAATTAATAGCATAGCTGGAAAGTTTTAATGGGCAACTTCAGACTGCAGTTAAAAAAAGGTAATTTAAAAAAAATCCTTCCCAGATTCTAGACTGAAATGATTCATTTCTGGGAGATTTTTTACGGATCTCCAACAATAATCTAGACAAGAGTTATTTTATTTATAACCAATACCTCCTAATACAACTGGCTCCATTAAGGCTGCAGTAATCCTCTGTCGCTGCCAGACCGAAGTCTTCACTGAGTTACATACCTCTTTGGAAGATACTTACTGTATTCACCTTTTATTCACCTTCTCTTTTAAGACAGAAAAACCTTCCCTTGTCCTTTCCTGTCTAATTTCCATTAGCCAGATGCAAAGTGGGTTTGACTGTCCAGGGCATGTGAAGTATAGCTCCTTTCTGTCCCCCCGTGTGGATAACAACATTTCAGTCTCTCTGTCTCCAAAGCAACTGAATTTTAATTGACCCAAGTGCAATATCCATACAGGCAGGGCAGGTAAGAAAAATGCCTACGGAGTCTGTCTTGAGATCCTCCCTAATGATCACTGGTACAAAGATATCTCCTTTCTCCAGGTTGCCATGAACCATCACAAATGTTTGTGGACTGTAAAGATTTGACTGCACTGGTTTTGGCTGGGATAGAGTTAATTTTCTTCATAGTAGCTAGCATGGGGCTATGTTTTGGATTTGTGCTGAAAACAGTATTGATAACACAGGGATGTTTTCATTACTGCTGAGCAGGGCTTACACAGAGTCAAGGCCTTTCCTGCCTCTCACCCCACCCCACCAGTGAGGAGGCTGGGGGTGCACAAGAAGCTGGGAGGGGACACGGCTGGGACAGCTGACCCCAACTGACCAAGGGGCTGTTCCGTACCATATGATGTCATGCTCAGTATATAAAGCTGGGGGAAGAAGAAGAAAGCGTGGGAGGTTCAGAGTGATGGTGTTTGTCTTCCCAAGTAAATGTTACGTGTGATGGAGCCCTGCTTTCCTGGAGATGGCTGAACACCTGCCTGCCAATGGGAAGCAGTGAATGAATTCCCTGTTTTGCTTTGCTTGCACGCGCAGCTTTTGCTTTACCTATTAAACTGTCTTTATCTCAACCCACGAGAAAACTCTTTAACCGTCCCCAGAAATATATTCTTCACCCCCATATTAAACTTGTGCAGAAAAGGTATTATTATCCAAGCCATAATCACTCAGACTATGGCAGGTAATTCATTGTGTCAGCAATTCTGGAATCTCTAAAATATATACGTGTGTGTGTGTGTATAGATATATATACGTATGTTCATCTTATATACAGTAGAGATGAAGTTGCTGAATCTTACCTGTAAGTCACTGCTACCAGCTATGCAGTTTCCCTTAGCCTCATACAATGGCATTGTCTTGAAAGAGGCTCAAAGGGAAGACAGACATCTATTCACCATTAGTATTTTCATAGTTCTTGGTGAATTTATGGAGATACAGCATGCAAGGACTACATGAAGCCGACTATTCAGATCACTTTTATCTGACAATTTAGCAGATTTCATGATTCTCTAGGTAACTAGAGCACCATCATGAAGATGAATACAGGTAGAGTTGAGGTCATCCTTGCCAACTGCTAGGATCAGAATAAGAAATTGGTACCACGTGAGCATTTAACAAAGTAGAAGATAATGCAAGAGGGAAAAAAAAGAGAGACTAGAATTGCTAGCATAGAAAACTATGAACTTTGATAGTTTCTTGAAACTTTCTTTGTCCTAGAATCTGCCAGAACTCTCTCAAGTCTTGTTCCTATCACTGCACTTATTCCAAATAACAAAGAACGAAACATTTAAAATGTTTGGCTCATAGGAAATAGCTTGTTAGAGCATGAGGCAGCTTTCTGGTGTACATTTTTCATGTCCTGTTACAAAAAGATCAAAACATTGTGAAGGATGTGTATTCAGCTGAGAAAGGTTAAAAATGACATTTCTAGCTTAAGACATACTTTTGATATTATATCTACTGCACATCTAAAACTGTCAGGCTACAATGAAATTTGTCACCTATATTTTACACTTGTATTAAGTGAGAACGTGAAAATTGACCTCTAGTAACACTAAGTTTGACAATTCTTGTACATATAACTGTTACCAGAATGATTTTATAAACCAAGGCTGTCAAACACATGCTGTTGTAATCTTTTGGGAGACAGAATGCTACACTGTATTTTTTAAAGCCATTTTTACTGTCTTTCAATGTTCTCTCAGGTCATATTAAATCATTTGCACTGAATTATTTTGTTAGGCAGAAGAGCTTGTCAATGCTGAAACTGAGAATTGCTCTGTCAAGTTAGAGGTGCAAAAAAAAATCTAATTTGTAATTGAATCTATGTATCCTTTGAAATGAAGTAGCTAACCTAAAAGTAAGCAAAGTGAAATGTTTAGAAGCACAAGAGACAAGTGATATCCCGCCTGGCTAGCTTCTAACTTCCAAAACCATAACAGCATGGCTCAGACTTGTGCACAAAATTCTGCAGTTTAGGTTTTCTTTTTGCACGTTTTGTATCCCTGCACAGTCTGTGCCTTGGCACCACCTGAGCCAATAGCATTTGCTTAACGCCATCTTGATAGCCTGAGTTTAAGCCTCTGTTTAAAATTGGGCATATGCCAGAGAGCAAGGCTTAGCTGAGGCTTTCACATATATACTTTACACCAGAACACCAGAACACATTGTAAATATTGAAAATAGTGCTCTGGGGTTTTGTGCCGTATTCACGATACTTTTGGCAAAGCACAGAAAAATGTCTAGATCAAATGCAAGTTGACTGAAATCCTGTTACACTCACTGAAAATGAGAATCATAAGGAAAAAGAACTACCCTTGGTACACTGATATAACTTTGGATGAAATTTAAAAAAATATGCAATAAAAATCACATACAAGACATTTTTCCTAGACTCTCTTCTCAGAAAAATAATGTTAATCAACTCAGGTGGAAAAGGAAATTAATTAAGGGGAGGTGGGAAAGGAACCCCAGCACATGCAGGACCCTATTGGGTGCCAGCTGCCGTTAATGGAAAGGAATCAGCAGCATTGCATTAGACCTGGACCATGCACTTCACAGAGGAATAGCAGAGCAGTAGGAGATGGGCCACCAGCATGCTGCACTTCCAGCTCACTCTCTCTCTCATTTGTTGACTTTAATTTTATACAGTCTTTATTGTGAACGGGAGCTCTGTAGTTTGAGCACTGCATAATGTTGTATAACCAACTTCAGAAATGGGTGTAACTTTAGCTCAAGCCTTTTGGATTCTCCATATTTCACTGTGTAATTTTTTTTTTTCTTCTGAAATATATCATCTGTCAGCACTGCGTAAGGACAGTCTAAACGAGCCTCCATTCACCTGCTGTTCTGGACTTTGAGACTATGCATCAGAAACCTCCTTCTGACAGTTATTTATAGGTCAACATTTCAGTAAGCTAATTGCAGGTAATACTCCTGGAAAGGCAGCTAAACAGTCATTGCTCATACTGTGAGGAGAAATGATGATGTTAATTATCAAATCTCTGTGATGCGCTACTCTTGGACATGCCAAACCATGGGGACCATTTCCAACCTGGGTCCCAAATCCGGCAGTGCTGCACTTGGCTCCAGGGAAGGCTTGCTCTGCCAGGACCCTTGGTGTGCGTCTCCATGTCTCATTAAATCGGGTGTGATGTTACTGTCCTCCTGGTGTGTTTTCAGAACATTATTCAGAAACAGAAATGCCTTCATCTCCTTTTCTTTTCAGAGAGTTTTCCTGTGAACTTTGATATCCTGCTCAGGCTCACCTATTTTATACGAGTTTTATACTCTGCTCCTTGAATGACATTTTTCCTTGAGATCGGTGTGCTTTCTGGAGCTACACTCCGTTGATATGAGCTCATTATCAATACTTTCTGTATTCCCCAAGTTGCTCTTGGTTCTGATGCTAACTTTTTGAAAGTGTACTATGATCCTTTCCATTTAGGTCCTGCACATGACATAGCGATTAGTCATCCCTCTCGTGCTGAAACCTCTTGTTACACAGCTCTTCTAGCAATTCCATTATCTCTTCGTTTTTTCACAAAACATCATATCTGATATGAGCCCAGCACCTACTGCGGCGATACACATGGCAACCAGGGCATTTCAGTCAGGGACTGACAGACTGTTCTGTGTGCAGTAGTTCAAAAGCAAATGTATTCAGGTTTTTCTTTCTAAGTTGCTTTGATGCTGACACCTATGAATTTGTTTTCTCCGTGTTAATACATACTATAAACTCTCATTGTGTCTTTACTTCCTGTTTTAAAATGATCAGAAATTGTAGGTAGTTTGATAACATGAAAGGTGCCAGTTGGGCCGAAATGAAATTTTGCTTTGATTCAAGCAGTTCTCCCCATTAATCTTCATACTCTTGGAGATGTCTGTTAGGTTTATTTAGTTTTATGATTAAGTTGTACTTAATATTTGCTGTGCTTGACTCTCCATTCACATCCACATGTGTAAATCCAGAGTAACTATTGTAAAGCCAAGGAAATTCTACTTTAGATTCAGTTGTAAGAGAAGGAGTAACTGCAGGTTTAGTCTTTAATCACATTCACATCCAGTGGATTTGGCTCTTTATATCAACTACTACATTTCATTAATGGGTATTAATAACCAATTAATAGAACACAGTGGTATAAGCAGATGCATTGAACAGATTACAAATAATAGTCACAGAATAAAAAAAAAATGTTTTAGCAAGAATATTTCTCTACAATCAAGCTCCCACACGATTTTGCTCAGATTTCTTCTAACAAACCTCTATATTTATAAGTCAGTATTAGAATATGGTCAAGATCAATCTCCAATTCTAAAAAAACCCCACATAGTTATAATACAACAGTGCTGAGGGCACTTAAAACAACTCTGCAACTATCATATTTGGAACATTACATATTAAGAAGTGTGAGTTTCTGATCTCAGGTAATGTCTTCTCCCTGGCTTATGAATGTTCTTTGTGACTTATTGGTATGTACAGGTGACCTCATTTCTGATGTGTGTCCACCATTAGCATTTGGACTTTCTGCTTGTTTGCTGTTTGATAAATGGGCCCTGTGTCAAAATGGCTTGCTGAAATTAACGGAATGCTTGTACTCCACATCTGTATACAAGGTTGAGTAATGGGAGGCATTACTGGAACTGCTAAAAAAGAGGAAACAGCAATGTGGGAATCTATGTCCTGAGGGCATACAGTGCTCTGAGAGTCTACTGAAAATAAACAAGTTTAAATAAAACCAACACAACTCACAGGAACTGCACAGAATAACTACAAATACAGTTTATCCAGCAGATGGTATTCAGAAACAGTGGCAGACTTGTCAAGCCATGATTTTTAGTTTATCTATTGTTGAAAACAGGCCCAAAAGGTGTTGAACTTTAGTAAGAGATCATCCATTCAAAATGATAGTTCTACCAACTCCAAACCATGAATGACTTTTCCTGGTGGGAGACAGAGTGTGTTGGTGTGCACCAATAAAAAAAACTTAGAAATATCACTCTGAAAGAGACATTGCGTCTGACGGGCAATAGTTGCTTTCCAGCAAATACGATTTTACTCCCGGGAAATGAAGGCAGTACTCTGACCATGTACATACACAATGTTCTCTGACAGATCTGCTCTGGAGAAGCCCTCTTTCCTTCAGGTGCTGCATGTTCCTTTTGGAGCAGATGTGCGGCAGACCACTTGCATTCTCCCACACGCTTTGCCACAATTATCTGCTGGTCGTGCCTCAATAAATGGAGTCTTACCACACTGGTTAATGAAATCTGTAAGTACACTTTACCTCTCTTTGCCTGAAACACAATTAACCCCCATGGAGATGCTGAAAATTTCATTTTGTCATCTGCAGAGTGAAATAAGGAGGAGATCTGGGGGGGAGGGCAGTATGTACTGGAATGTTTATTACCTTGTCCTTGCCAGAAAAGCTAAAGCATAATCTTTCTGGGCACTATTAGTGGTTGAGGTGAACTAAATTTATGGCTTTTAGTCACTTGCTTGTTTTGGAAGGGTATCTGAACTTGTCTATATTGGAATAGAGTGCAGGACACCATTTGTGGCATTTAAATCCCATAATGAATCACAAGCTGAGGATATGATTCAATATCTTAAATTGCATTATCAGATTTGTGACTCATGGTCAATGACACCAAGTCTGGCAGTGTTCTGAATGATGCCTTCAGGAACAACAATTTTTGATCATTTTTAATATGGTCGTGAGGTCAAGGTGGTATGCACTCAGGTCACAGTGCTATGTTATTGCAGTACAACCAGCGTGCTGCAAAGGAAGATCTGTGTTTCAAAAGCACTTGGAAAGAGCTACTCTCCCTAACTTTCGCCAGCTGTTCCAAACTGTAGCAAGAATTTCAAAATGAGATACCCTTAAAATGTTGCGTATATGCTACATTGTATATATATATAATTGCAGATAACAGTAAAAATGCTTTTTATCCCTGTCTTCTACTTCTCAGTGTACATAGTGGCAGAGAGGCAGCACCAGTTAGAGCTCTCCTACCCTTTGCAGCAGCATCTTGGCCTATATCCCTTCTCACTGGGCTGGTTTATATTTCTACATGCTTCAGTGTCGTGTGACTGGCAGGAACTGCAAGACTGGCCAAATGATAATGCTTCAGAGATCTATGCTGCGCAGCTAGCAATGACTGCACTAGCAGCAAGGTGCTGGGGATTCAGGCTTCTTAAAGCAAAGACTTTTTTAACAGGAAGAAGAAATAAAAACAAGAAAAGAGGCATTTTTAAGCAAGGAGTTTAAGGAATAATCTGTTCTAACTGTAGGTACTCAGAATACACCTTGGAGGAACCTCAGGCTAAGAGGAAGAAAGTAAGTGAACCAACTATTCATAATATAGCCAAATTAACGAAGCCTCTGAGTTACCTTCCAAGTCCTCTTGCCAATTTGAGAGGAATTGTGCTATACCCAGTGGTACCAAAATCTGTGCTAAGATCCAACCAACAGCAAATACTCATTTCCTAGTTCTGGTTGTATATTTAGTTACCTTTACAACACTAGCCACAGGAATGATTCACAGGTCTCTCTAAGGACTACTCCGCACTGAAACTATAAACGATGCTGTAAGTCAGGCATTGTAGAAAATGTCTGCGGAAGAGTATGAACAGAAAGAAATCATAAGCAGCCCCTTTCGCATGAAGTTTGTCTACAGATGCTGACAGACACAAAGTCATACAAGTGCCTTTGCTGCAAGAAGGCCTCTGAGATCTTAAGGTTACAATTTAGGTAACATCATTAAGCA
This sequence comes from Nipponia nippon, assembly GCF_047370975.1. Classification (NCBI taxonomy): domain Eukaryota; kingdom Metazoa; phylum Chordata; class Aves; order Pelecaniformes; family Threskiornithidae; genus Nipponia; species Nipponia nippon. Next base: position 18,853,001 of record NW_028262391.1, read on the forward strand.
GAAGACAATGTGCTTCTAAACCTCCTTCTATGATTCACACAGTGAATAGTGCCACCCACATCTAATCTGTGTTTGGCTGAGCTGCCAAAACATTAAAATCTGTGAAGAAAGCAGCCCACTGAATTTAAAGCGCGTGCCTTGCTTTGAGAGGACACATTCTTAGGACAAACACTCCAAGCTGGGGGAAGCCTAGGATGACTCGAAGTCTGGAGTGGCTGGTTATGGTGGAAGTTAAATAATTTCTTCCTTGCTGACTCCTGTTAAATACTGAAGGGCACAAATCTAGTATCCGTAGTAGCAGAGGACACACAAGTTGGGAAATTCTCCACTTCAAAATCTATTGTTTCAATAGAAAGTCTGTTCTTTCAAGATGCAACAGACCTGTGTCCTGAGCCAGCAAAGCACTAAAACACCTTATGGATGGTACATGCAGAGTGCTTTCTGATTACTGTTAGGTTTTCTCACAAATATCCTTGTGCTTTGCTTCCATATGGCTGATGTGGATCAGTGAAGCAACAAAGCCATAATAACATCTTCCTTCCAATCCTTCCCCAAAGCTCTGCTTTCACCTATCAGAGATTTGATGGCAGTTAAGTTTGCTGATGCACTAGGGCTGTTGCTATCCATGCTGATCAAATATTGGCTCATGATTTCCATGTGATCCCCCAGCTGCATGGACCCATGTGTTATCTCTGAGATTGTAAATGCAGCATGGCAGGAACTCCCACTTTCTGTTCACAGCCAAGAAAATAAAATCATTGTCCAGGAAATGGCTCCCAGGCATGATAGTAATAAAGCTACTAATGCTCACGTAGTAACTTTAAGAACATACTGAGCAGCCCTGGAAGATCTGGAGGAGACTGATCAAATCCTGCAGGATAAATCTTTTTTGTAGAAAAACATGAACAAATTTTATCTACGCCTCAAGCTGGCAGGAAGCAGACTAGGTTGGATAAAACACTTAATTAAGATACACCACTAGATTCTTAGGTTTTTTTTATGTCAGGAACTGTTCTCATTTATTTCCACTGTGTTGTAAACCCCTTACTGATGCTCAGGTAACACAGTTTCTGTGTCTTGGGCATGTGACAGTCTTAGCGTAAAAGAAGGAAGTTTGGCCTCATCATCTCATAAAATGGCTTCGTTAGTCCAGGCTGAAAAAAACTACTCAAAACCCAAACGAGCAGTGGTACCTGCCCAGTGCTCTCTCTGCTGCGAAGCGGTGTTCATTTTTCAGAGGCAGATAGAACAGATGGGGTTGGTGTCGGGCTGACTAGGATACACACAGTCAAACCTGCGCATCTGTCAGGGGACAAATTTATTGGTTTTGTACAATCGTTTTGGATTCACACAGATCTAAGCCTTCCATTTGGGCTCTTGTCTAGGAACAAGCACTTCAGTCATAGTAACCAATTACTATGGGTTATTGTCGGCCTGAGATTTTTTTATTAAAAAAACCCTTTTGCTATTTACACCGGTAGCAATGGTGAAAATCTGGAAGTGACAAACTTTTGTTGGAAATCATGTATTCACTGGGACTCTCTTACATCCCAGCTCTGGTACATGTTTTTTTTTCTCAACATTCATTCTCCCATTCCTAAAATAAGCTGCCAGTCAACCTCGCTTCTTTACTTAAATCCTAACAGCACACCTATTTATCTTGTCTTCAGCATAACAGCAATTAAAAAAACCAACGCCTAAACACTGTATGATAAATTTAATACCACCACATCACTGGTTATTTGTTTTAGTTTTTGACCAGTTTATTCCAAGAAAGAAAATGCTCAGACTTGTTTTCCTTTGAGGAAACATAAAATAAAAAGGGTATTTAAAACCCATAGTGTCACTAGACCACTAAAGGGGAGCAAGGATATTCCTTCATCTCCCCTTGAAGACCAAGTCTCAGACAGTGAGATCTGACATAGGACTAGCACTGATGTTTCTCTGCTGGCTTTTCCATCACTTTTAGTTGTCATCATTAATATGCAAAACCACCTTTTCAACATACTTTCATTCTGAAGAGCTTAAAGCTGTCCTGTAGCGTTTTATTCACCATCACACCAGTATCGTGCATGGATCTTTCCTCTCATCAAGATATACAATATGAAAAAGAAACGTAAAAGAGAGAAGCACAAGAACAGCAAGAGCTTTATTCCCACAGACTTTGCAGCTTTTCTAACTATTGACCCAACCTGCCCCCAGGGAGTTCCAGGGAACATGATGCATCTATTGCTGTTGCTCTTTTGACCTCCAACACTGATCTGTTGCCCAATAAAATATCTCTCAAAGGACGGCATGGTGACACAGCTGGTTTAGAACCTGAGAAAACCAGCTCTTTGCATAAACAGGCTCCATCTTCCCTTTGTCCTTTTAAGAAATGTAAGTAATGATATTTTTTTTTACGGTATTATTTGCTAGCTGGTGCCCTCCACTTTGTGCAAAGCACAATACCGAGAGTCATTAACACCAGTGAAGGATGTCATGTAATCTAATATCCTCTGCTCAGCCACTTATTATATATACTTTTGTACTTGACTGAGTAGATTAGGTAAAGTACAATAATTTATAAAGAAAGACTGTAATACAAAGAAACTTATTTTCTTTTGTAGCTTCTCTGTCCGTCTCTCTGTCATGGATCTGCTCCCTCCTACTGTAATGGAAAAGATACATTAAAATTAATATCCTAAGCTAGGATTTTCGAAGCAGACTATGGCAGTGAAGTGTCCAAAAGCCACTGACATTCAACGGGAGCTAAGTCCTTAACCCCTTTGAAAATTCTTAGCCAAAACCCATTAATGAATACTTCAAAGAGATAATATTCACAGTTCTAGGAGTAATTTTCCTAACAGCCTTTTACCGTCATTTCTAACAGGCCCTTCTTCCCTAGATCCTAACCCCCTGTTGGAGTACAAAACCAAATTGCTTCCATGTCCTTTGTAATTCAGACCTCAGCTTTAGCTCTGACTCTTTTGAGGCATTCGTTTTTATATTTAATGACACACAAAGATCTATGTCTAAAAGAAACAAAATGGAACTCTTTAATATTGCTTTTCCATCTTTATCTTGTCTCACCAGTCATTATGCCTCTTATAAATGAGCACATGCACCACTTCATCTAGATATTTTGACTCCTTAATATGAAGAGTTAATTAATTCTCATGTTGTCTCTCTTGCCTGTGGTCACTTCTCATATTGTGACAAAAATTAATTCACCCCCACCAGTCTAACATCTCGCTTTGTCAGCCTTTCCTTCTAAAACACAGTGCTACAGTATTTGTAGCCTGTAGCTTATGGCTTGTCACATTTTTTTACTTCAGTATATACTAATTTTTCTCCCCCCCCCGCCCCCCCCATCATAGCATGAGAAGACTTCGTTGATTAAATAAATCAGGTACAAAAGATTCGATCTGACCTGAATTTTTGCAATTAGCTATTCAAATAACCCACCAGAAGGCAGGTTTTAATTGTGTTAACAGTCAAATGATTCTGTAGTAGCAAAACCTTGATAAGAATCTGCTACACTATATTGACACCTTGTGGCTGGTTCATCGTAATGCAAAGTATTCATCCAGACTAGTGTAAATAAGAGGTATTATAATATAAAACCTGTAGGGAAAATATTTTCATTTTAAATACTCACAGTGGGTGGGAGCCTAATAAAGTGTGTCTAGATCAAACTCAGTTTTAACTTTCAGTCTGATCCCAGTCCAAATGCAAGTATATATGTTCTTCAGTGCTGAACACAGGGCCAAGACCTATACATTTCCCACTTTCACTACAATTCAGATCTCTGTGGGATCCAGCCCTGAAGTGTGTGCCCGGAGGTTACCTCAGATTGCAACATCTCCAGCTGACATGTCATACTTCAGCCTCCACACTAAAGGTAGTGGGATAAAGAAGAAACAGTGTTTGTTGCAATAGCACCTGCTGCCAAAATAGAATGCAGTTCAAATTATATTTGCAGAAGGAAATGCAAACTTTGAAGTATGCGTGTGAAATAACACTCTGGAAAGGTCAAACGGAATGAAGACACTACATGCGAGCAGTCTTTTTTACTGCCTACCTGATGAAGAGGAAATGGCACGATGCAGGAAGCCTATTAAAAACAGGCAGATGGGCTGTGACATAAATCCGAGACAGCTCATCTGCTCAATATGTAATCATTGTGTTTGAAACCATTTTCATACAATCATTGTGAGTAACACATAACTACCACGAATTTACAAAGAAAAGGAACTGCTGAAATGTTAATAGAGGGAAGGATTTGAAAAGGGTTCAGATAAATCAGTTACAAACAGCGCTCTGGCCGGCAGTCAGTGAATCACTGAGCAACGTGTAATGATTTCCTAGGAAGACTGCCTCCACCACATGACCCTTGAAGACAAATAATCAAATAACACTGCTAAACCTCACAAATAAATTACCCTTCCCCAAAGACCATTGACGCTGCTTTGGTTCATTCCCTTGCAAAGCTGGAGACTCCCTGTATCGGTCAACGGCACCACATGAAACTCTGAAGGTAATGATTTCAGTGAAGAACAGTACTTGAATCATGACTTTGGCCTCCTGTGGGCAAATACTGTCCCACAAATTAAGGGCTAGTTGTCCTGGTTTTGGGAAAGAGGGAACTGGGCATCAAGGAGTCCTGCCTTTCTCCTGCTCCTTTTCTTCTTGGAGTAACAGGAGGAGGCTACTTGGGGGCCCCGCTGCTGGCCTGGCAGATGAGTCAGTGTGAGCCACTGCTGGAGATGGCACTCACACCAGGAGCTAGGGTGATGCCTTGGTGTCCACGGGGACCTCAGACAGATCTCAGATGCCTTTGGGCAAGTATGGCTGAGTTGTGAGGCTGACTGCATTGATGGCAAGGGCTGACTGAGTTGTTGGTGTATCAGAAAGAGATGGGCAGGAGGAGAGCAGATATAGGGATTTTTATGCACAGTGGGGCCTCTCAAGTTCAGAAAAGGAGACTGTGACAGTGCCTCTACAGTCCTCCACAAATATAACACTATCCTGCAAGCCCAGCTCCAAGATGAGGCAAAATCAAGGATGTGAAACGGAAAAGGAGGAAGGCGGGAAGGATACCTGGACTGACTGGGTCTGTACTCATTTCTATCTCCATCCAGAACTCCACAATAGTTTTTTTGAGGTTTAGACAATTTAAGGGTTATTAATTTCCTGTGTCTGTTTAATTCTATTAATTGAGAAAAAGATGTGGTCCCTGATGGTCTTTTGACCACATGGGAGTCTTTAGTGACACAACTCCACCAGGACACAGGTAGGAATTGAGTGATGTGCAGCTCTGCCCACAGGAGAGCTTCCAGCAAGGCCAAGATCTGCTGGGTAAACCCTGCCCCTCACAATGGATCTTGGCCAAGTAACCTCAGCTTAATGACAGTCATTAACATTAAACAACCTGCAACATTTCATTAGTTCAAAGTTTGGTAGAGTTAAATGATGATTCTTTGAAAAGGATTACAGTAATGTATCCATTGTCATGGAACAAGAATACAATTAACGAAATTCCTCCAAAAATAACTCAATATTATATACTTTTGCTTGAAACTGTTTTTTTAAAGATTTTTTAAGTGAACAATAGTTTACTGACCAAAAAACAGCTCAACGCAATAATAAGTATCCTCAATATTGCCATGCAAGGAGTTACTGGAGAAGAAACCAGTCTTTGAGGAGAGGTATGAAGGCAGCATGTCCTAAACCTAAACTGAAACCTTGTGTCATGACTGATGGAAGTAAATTGATTGTGAACGTCTCTCACCTCTCCATACATACTTATTCTCAGTATTCAGAAAAGGAAAAGACAGCTCTGTGAAATTACAGAACCTTTCTCCTCTGAGTCAAAGGAGAAGTGGGGTTTGAAGGAAGGTGGAAAAGAGATGGAAAAAGTTCTTGGGAAGTCCAGCATCCTGAAGTACAGCAAAATTTGCTGCAGCTGCTCTCCAAAGCTTATGAGAGGACATCTCAGCAGCAGGATGCCTTTCTACTCTTATGTGAGTGATATGTACAACCAACTGTAGCACAGATCAACCCAGAACTGTGGGCATTCTATGTGTTCTTTGCATTAAGAGAAGCTTTCTGTCTTAGCAAGCTCTTCAATATCCAGAATTAATCTTGCAACTTACACAGCCCTCTTCATCATGGTACACCATTCCCAACAGCCAGTTTGCACAAACAGGTTGTGTTTTGGAGACTGAGACAAATTCACTAACATACATGTGAGCTGTTCTATGCCTGTTGCCTCAGTGACTATGAAATTTCCCAGGGATTTTAATTTCTAAATTTACTAAACCAGAGTGACCAAGAAACATGCTCCAGGGAACACAGAACATCTATGGTATAGCAGGGAATTGAAACAGATATCAAGGTAACACAAATAAACACGAACTCAAGATATCAAGGTAACACAACTAAACACAACTCAAGTTTCCTCTTTCTTTCTTATTCTTCCCTTCTCTTTTCAGTCTAGTAAGAACCTATGAAATCTCTTCACTCTCTTTTAAATCCCTGCCTTCCTACCCTTTGGGATCCTGCCCAAACCCCTTGCTGCCTACCCCATACTCTCACATCCCCGCTGTTCTGCTCTTCGGGTAACTACAGGAGTGAGCACAGTGGCTGTCTGGATGACAGCCATCAACCCAGCTCTCGCTGCTCTGTGGTTTACACAGCTCTTGCAATGAATACATACTGACTCATGAAAATGATAACAGATGTGAAAAAATTACAGCTTCACCACCTGTTGCTAATGTAATGGATTTAATTACTGGCAGACAGCTTGAATTATTTTGAGGTCTGTTACAAAAGTAAGATTTTATTCCCTTGTTGGAGACCCTTGTTGAGAAACTTGTGGTTCCATACAGGCAAATAGCTACAGGGGACAACCCTGTGCAGTGAAACCCTCTGGTTCCTTACAGACTCCTCCCTGCCAGGAATTTCCCCTTGCAACATTCTCTGATGTGTTAATTATTCTTTTGCCTAATTGACCTGATGAATTTATCTCAGTTATATACTTTCAAACTGTCCACAAACTGACCATAATTTCAGCAGCTGCTTTGCCCACAATGCCGATATTTGCCCCTATACTGGCCAGTGCTTTTGCTACCATCATTCACACCAAAGAGAAAGGGCAGTAAAACTAAAGCCATACTCACTCCAGGTACTCATTGCAACTGGGAAGATATCTGTGAATACATCCTGTGTGGGCACTTTTTCATTCCAGCTACGGCCTTGTTCAGTGAAATGATTTCTACACATCTATATGGATATCTGAAAATTTCTGTATTGATACAATAAATGTGAGACAATAAATTTGACTGAGCGCTAGTATATTTGAGCCAGATTTTATCATCAATATGTGCTTCAGGCTGGGAGAGGAGAAATTAACTTTCTTCTTATTTATAGCATGATGTCTGCTGAATGGCCATTGAGATCAAGAGGTTCTTGGTTAGGTATTGACCTAGTAGTACCCAGACAGAGAAGGTAGTGGGCAAGCAGGAAAAGGAAGAACCTTGTGCTATCCTCTCTGTTCACTGGTGGGAGAACTTGATCTAAGATCTGGCCCTGTTTAGAGAAAATTTTGACCAAGTCCTTAGTTATCTGCATCAACTGAAGACATGAGTGTGGGCACTACCCATGGGAAAGAGAGCGTGAAAACCTTTTCCTTGCTCATGGTTCGTCTCTGCTTAGAAAAAAAGAAAAAAGCAATCCCTGTGCCAACAAGAAACCTCTGTTTTCTTCATGGCATAACAAAAAGGTTCAAGGAGGCATCTAGTGAAAGCAAAAGGCAGCCAACATGAGACGGACAACAGTAGGTACATTTCTCATGCTGTGGAATACCGCTGCATAAATAATTGTCTCAAGACACCAAGACAGATACACTGTTAATTTAAAATATACTTGCTTAGTTAAGTGAGAACTGTTGGAAGAGCAGTCAATGGCAGAAACCCGTGATGCTAAAGACAATGAGTAAGCAAAACAGGGAACCAGCTAAAAAGCAGCACTAATGGCCTTATCTTAGCAAGCAACTAAAGCAGGTGCCACAAGAGTCCCTTCGAATTCAGTGGGATAACTTACTTATTGAACCACAACACATGTGCTGTTGAATTGTTACCAATTAAGAGCTGGAAGAAAGAGAGAAAATAAAACCAAATGGAAGAATAGGAACAGGAAGGCATAATGTAAAGAAGATGTAGTCTTCCTCTCACTTTCTCTCACTTCTTCTCTCCAACCCAAATATTCTGTATAGAGTGGTGTATTTCATTTTCATTGCCATCATTTTCAGCTACATTGGAAGGTCATTTTTGCCATCATTATTGACATTGCCTTACTGACTGCAGCATGCAGCTCAGCTTTTACTGGTCTTTTTCCTAGTAAGCTCTTCCCAGTCCCAATTTTTGTCATTACAGGCCCATCATTAGTTGTGTTCTGTAGCAGGGGAAAAAAAATTATATATATATATATATATATATATATAAAAGAAAAAAAGGCTTCTTTAAATTCAGCTATCTGCTCTTCAGGAAGCTGATCAGTCCTCCTGAAAAGAGATATCAGGGGTTGCTTAGGAATAGAAAGATGACATCCTGCCTCAGATGAATCTTTTCAGATTATTTTCTAGGTAAGTACAATAATTTTGTGGCTGACTGCCCCCTTGCAATGTCTAGGTTAACACAAGGAGAAATGCTATGCTTCAGCTACTGTACTGCAGCTGTTGGCATCTCTTTTATGAGGAATTAAAATGCAACAATATGTAACATTGCTTTACCTGGCATTACCTTCAGCTAATGTTATTTTTAAAATATTATTTTTAGTACTGTAAAGACATATTTAGGAATGGCTGCCATCTGTTCAGACATAACAATAAATAAAATAAAGGTTTCACTAATGATCACGAATAAAAGTTACTACTCTTTAGGAAAGAGATTTAGGTTATTAAAAGTTCAATTTCCCTAAGCAAGAGCATATCATGGTACAAAAAGATTATAATGGGAGGACTTGCACATATAATTGAGCACATGCTTGCGTTTAGAAATTTTTATAATTCATTTTAAGTTGTGACTGCATATCATTTTGCTGTCATTATTACAGCCTGTTTATTTATTTTTCCTGGTGATTACCACAGGGAAAGCACAAAAGGCAGTTACTCCTCAGACCTGTATTTCTTCATGTGGCCATGCAGTGGCACAGGAGACCAGAAATCACTGTAGAATTGCACTATGCATTTGGTGATTTTGAGGCAGGACTTCGCTCATGTGGGAGGGTTATGAGACTGAAAAATTAATTACTATGTATTTTACTGCTTGGACTGATGCATATTACCACAACACCCAGTGATGCCTGCTGTTCACCCTGATCTGATGGACCCAAAGGCTCTGACCCACCACAGCAGCCCGTTTCCAGCAGACCTCCGGCTGGGTGTGCTGTCCTCACCGGGGCGAGAGGCAGAGGCACGCATGGCTGTCAAAGCCGCTGCGCTTCATCTCTCTCTCTCTTTCTTTTCCTCTATGCATGGCTGATAGGCAGCATTATTTATGATATGCTTCTCTATGACTCCTATATGAATTATCTGTCCCCAGCTGCTGGTGTTTACTTGGAGCCCCTGGCAAGACAGCAACTGCTCACACAGGCATACCTGTCTGACTTGCATGCCTGAGTGCTTCTGCTAACGTGTTTCTTGCTGGGTTAGTGGTACACTCGACAGTTTTGGCAGGCCTACAAAGCCTAATGCCTGCTCTGGGAAATGGCAATAATTTCTTTCCTTGACTGGGAAAGGCTCAGAGTGCACTGTGTAGTGCATTTACAAGCTTTTCTGGTATTGCCTTTATTAACCAGGCTCCTGGACTCCAAATAGCCATTTCAGCCTTGGTAAAGAGAGGATGTCTACAGGTGCTCACTGGTGGTCCTTGGTGCTCAGTGAAACCAGCCTCAGGGCAGATCTTCATTGGGTGTCAGAGGAATGGAAAAAGCCACTTCATTCAGGAGGGGAGGGCAGTGTGATGAAGGCTGTGTCCCTTACAGACATCCTGGAGACCGCAGTGACACTATGGCTGCAGCATCCTGGTGCACTCACAGGGCAGGACTGGTGAGGTCCCTGTAAATATATAATAGGAAGATGAGTCCATTGTGTGCAGCCCACACTGGGATGCCCATGGTTGCTGTACTCCAAGGAATATTGCAGCTCATACTTGGATCATTTCTACTGCAGGAACCATTTCTTCCCTTGGGCGTTCCCTGGCACCTGGGAGAAGGGGGAAGAGCTGTCAGCCTGAGTGAGGATACTTAATGGCTTTAGCTGAATTTTATTTCAGGTTTTTTATATCTCCTCAGGGTGAATGAAACAGGTGCAATTTTAGAATTAATTTTTGGTTTTGAAATTGAACTTCCTTCCCATCTCCCTAACGCTAAGCCCTATAAGAGTCCTAAAACCGCAAGCCAAATTTAAAGAAAAAAAAGCTGAAAAGAAGCATTGATTTCTGACCCCTTCCACTGCCAGCATCATCCCTCCTGCCTCCTCCCTTAAGCAAGAGAAGATACAGAGGAGTTTCTCCTGAAGGCACAGGTATGTGATCTGTAGAGCATAGTACTAAACACATAAGCATCCAGGTTTGGAGTTGTTTATTCTGGTCCAAAGACTGACAAAAAGTGTAACTACATAATTAGCTTGTTCAAATTACCCCTAATGATAACCCCAAATGCCAGAAACTTCATGCCTCTACGATTAAACCCTTCTCCTCGGGGACACCATATACATTCTATACTGTGGAGCCCAGAATGACGACTACGAGCAGGTAAAGAACACACTTGACCTCCAGATGGCGATAAATCCGTATTTTTCTGTATTTTTTTCCTCTGAATTTGACAGAAAAGCTGTTGGTTTAGTTTCTGGACAGCAAGAGCTTATGATTTAAAATTTATATGCAAACACTGCATTTCCTTGTGGTATTTATTTATAGTGACAACTATTCAGTGTATATATATGTATATACATCTATTTAAAAACATATGTCTTTGTGTATATACATAGATACCCACATTTACTTCTCACTGTAGTCACGCAAGCTACATGTCTGCATTCTGCTCTGCTCTGCCAAGGCAGAACTCTTTTGCAAATGAATAAAGAAGATGTCCTGATGGGAAGGAAAGAAGAGTGATGACAGCAGTTTAATTTCTAATTAATTAATCCATCATGATTAACTCCTGACATTGAAACAGTTGTGTTTAGTCTTCACTGAGTGTCTGATCCAAAGACAACTGCAGTCAGCGTTGCAAGGGAGAACTGATTCAGATTGGGTGGAGATGGCGCTCAGATGTTTTTGCAGTGGAGACTCCTGTGGGTGCGTGGGGTGGCCTGCCTTCCCTCGCCATTCTCCATGCTGGTTTCTAGCCAGCTCCAGAGTGGGAAAGCAGGGAGACAGGCTGAAGGGAAATCTAGTTGTGACCACAAATTAAAAGGAGGCTCTTCCTTGCCTCTTGCTACTTGTAAAATATAAAAGGGTGAACCGAAAGCAGGTGTATCACTACTAGACTCAAAGAAATGTAAAGTTTAAATCAAGTTGCTTCTCCACAGTGAACAGTTTGTCTTGGCTGTACTCACACTGAAATGGATCAGGAATTTTTCCAATACATTCCAGATTCTATAGCAATGCAAGATACATCGACTGCAGTTTAGATTAGGAAAAATGAATGACTGACAAAGCATTATTATTATGAGTTTACTTCTTCGTATAAACTGAAGTGGCATAGTTAACAGCATGCATATTTGCCTCAGGACGCCATTTGGACTTTGACATGCCTTCTGGCTGACTGTCACCCACAGTGCACTAGGGTTTACATTTGCTTTTCTGAATCTTAGATTTCTGTAACCCCCTTAGCAATGTTCTGATTCACTGTCCCTGTGGCACTTGCTAGTCAGTGAGCAGCCAATACAACACGAGACACTTTTGGTAGAATATGGTGTTTACTTTGATGAATTCATGAATTATACAGCTGACCTAATATCTTTGAATATTAAAAGTGGAATTTCAGCTTGCACATGAAATGTAAATCAATGGTTGAAAAAATAATCCAAAATAGCATCACGGAAACAAGATGAAATGAGTTAATGTATAATTCAAACAGTATAGCTAGGAGCAACATTTCTATTTTAATACTATGAATGTTTCTAAATCAAAACCAGGTTCTGATGTTTGATTTTTTTTTCTTTGAGCCTATTTTTTTGTTGTTGGAAATACGAATGGTAACTAAAAGCAACAGTGAATCATGAGGCTATTAAGAGCTGAGACTAAAAATTAAATAATAGAAGTACTGTGATTTATGTTACTGACCTCCTCAGCCCACATTTAAAGCAAACTCACTAAGAAAGCCATGGTACTTCTGTGTCAGCCATTTTACTCAATACAAACCTCATTTGCTGAACATAGCTTTCCAGGTTTCAGTTAATAGTTAAAAATTTAGTTTGTGGTTCAGGTCAATATATTAACTTTTGAGAGCCACACTGTTAGTGGCCTCAAGTGAAAAACTATGTTAGAGCTTGGCTAAAGGTTAGGATTTTAACCTGCAGAACTAAAGGTGATGTGTTTCGGGCGGGGTCTCTGAAGTCAGAGGTTATTTTTATGAGAAGTAGCATAGTCCATCTATACAGCCCCTTTTGGAAGCCTGATACAGCCACTTGCCTGACTGTCATGAAATCAAGATGTAATGCATCTAAGAACTGATGAGCTGATGAGCTGCAGTGCCTTGTGGACCTGGACTTGCTCTTAGGGCTGCAGAGCACCCAGCACCCTCATCTTTCCTTAGGGGATCATTACTATAGCATATATATTACATATATGTGTGTACTACAGGTGGTCATTCCTACAGTTAATGACCTCTGCCTAAGCAAGTTGCTTGATCTGGCTTGGTTTGAGGTTGCTGCCTTTGTAGCCCAGGACAGAGGATTTACCTTTGGGCACCTAGATGTTCATTTGCTTTTGTTAAAGAATTGGATTAAGATTAGGTTGCAGGTTGTGGTTGTTAGGTTTTAACATCTCATGAATTGCATGACAGTAGCTTTGAAATGCTCTAAGATTTTGATTCGGGTTCTGCACATAGAGTAAGGTTACTAGCATCTAGCCAGTATCTCCTGTTCAGTTTAATTTTGTAAGCCTTCTTTTTAACCTGGAGAGAACCGTAATTATTCTGCTGTTAAAATACAGCTGAGATCCTTGTGCTTTCTCTCAAAAAGTAATGAGATACCAGTGAACAAATTAGAAATAACACTGAAGGGATCTCCTTCCATTTTTCTTTTTAAAATATGCTATTTTGTTCTAATACCATCATGTATATGAGTTATGAAGAATGCTCCCCTTATAAAGTGCATATAACAACAGGAACTAATAGAATAGAGCAATTAAATACCTAATTACTATTGCATAACTGCTTTGAAACCCTACCATGTTTCAACTTTATGTAAACCATTTGGGAAAGAGCCCTAGACCTACTCTGAATTTCTTCAGAATCTAAAAGAAGAACTTTAGAGATGATGCTCCCACAGTGTTTCATTATTTTAATTGATATAATTACTGTAAGAAACACTATCATTAGTCCACTTTCTGTTATTTATTTATAAAAAATTCAGGTGTAGCACAATGATATTTTTCTCAGGCCTTGACACCATCCATCAATAAAGAAAGATGATTTTAATTATTCAGCAGCATGGAGACAAGGGCAACTACTAAATATTATCCCACCTCAATAGGTAATCAGATAATTTTCTGTATATTCGTACAAATGACACGGATATTTTCTTCTTTGAAATACCATGATGCAGAAAGAAAGAATATATTTGTTGTGGTTTTTTTCTGGGAATCTACAAAATCAACACAAACCCAAAAGCTTGTTCTCTTTTGGCTAACATTCAAACCCTAGGGGACACGTTTATAAACTGCAGGAGGGCATTCAGCACCAGAATTATTTAGTTCATACAGGCTCCATTTCTCACCTTTAATGAATTACAAAAAAATATGTTAAAAACAGATCTTTGCACTATCACTGCTCCCCACTGGGACAGACAGGCTGTAGAAGGACTGAAAGTATGAAGGGGCCAACATACAACTTGGATCAAAGGAACTAAAAAAATCACAGGAGCAGAAAACCCTGCTTCATTCCCTGCAACATTCTCCCTTGTCTACAACAACAGTAACAACTGCAAAGGACTGGCTAATTGGGCATGGGTTGCAAATTATCCCCAGCACAACCACTTTATTCCTTCTTTCTACTTTAAAACCACAACTAGGTCAGTCTGCAGCCAGATAACAAGATCTAGATAAGGAGATGACTTCACAGAGAATAGGATGCATACCAAAGCTGATGCTGCTGATATTGGAACTGATTATATCTTATCAGGTATAATTATTATACCTTTTTTTTCATGGGATAATTTATTTCAGAGTGCTGTGCAGCTAATGTTTTGGGGAAAGGAGAAGCTAACAGGTCAAACTGTTCCTTAGTGCAGAATAGAAAGCACTGAGGTCCAACAATAAAACTGAGGATATATATTGACCCAGGCAAGAAACTGGTAAAATCGGAGACAGATCAAAATAGAGACAACCACGGCTCACCCCCAGATATCTGCTAGCTCATGTGTCATTCAGCTTCTGTCCTCAGGCACCTTGAGAAGAGGAAATAGGACTTGTTGACACAGAGGCGCGGCTGGAGTTTGCAATACAAAGATACATTTGTTGTAAAGCACTGCTGCTCTTCCTTTAACAAAGGACTTTTGCTTACTATATGAGAGGTAATCTCCCTATTACTTAGCGCACTGCTTACCTGTTTACTGTACTTCTCATCCAGCTGTTGTTTCACCTACAAGCAGTTTGAAGCAAGCATGACATCTTTGGTAGTTGTTTGCAAAGGTCCCAGTGTTGTGAGGCCTAGGCGCACAAAAGAAATGTTTATGCAATAATAAAATGAAGTGACAAAACATAGAATTGCAGTCACAAAATTTTAAGGACAAATACAACGGCCTGAAATGTTTCCTTCTGATTTTCTAGTTTTGATGCTCCTGACGGCACTGATCTCTGAGAAATTGCCTGAGTGGGACTGAGAGCTGAACCTGAGCCAGTTACTAGCAGCTCTTTAGGAAGTTTGTCTTACATAGATTCAAGGTAGTGCAACAATATATAACCTTTTATTTTATTTTCCTTAATTAAACAAGAGTCCTGTTGGTTCATGATCTCGAGTTGCTAGATTAAAATCCCGCTATAGGATTTACCTAGATCTATCCTTAATTATATCTTATTGACTTCACTGTGATTCAGCTTACTGAGTGCATTTCTATTGATAAACTGGAGTTGTAGCTGATAACTTGGAATCAGGGAAGTTAAAAAAAAAAACAGCAAGGAGGCAACATGTTGGCAGAGGCACACCTCATTCATAATGCATGCAATGCTTGGAGTTTTAGCTCAGAGAATCAGGATTGCAGGAGTGATCAAGCCTTCTTTACCTTGCCTACAAGAAGTCAAATCTGCCAGAAGGTGACCCAACCATACCAAGAAAAGGAAAAGCAATATTCTCATAACTTTGGTTAGCTAAAAGGAGTGTGAATACTATGACAGTAATTAAAAATGCTCCAAGCGAATATATTTGTAAACGTCTGAAGTCCACGCCAACCCTGAGGCTGCATGTTATTGCTTTTCTTGTTATTTCTAATAATATTGCTGGAGAAGTAAATAGTCTAAGATGATACTAATGAGAAATTATAGCAGAGATTGTGGGTCCAGAAGGTACTGCTGTCATATAGGATCTATGCTGCATATTTAAAAAGCACCAGAACTTTTTCTAAAAGCACTGATTTGATTATTGTTTCATTTTGCTCACAATACCATACCTTTTTGTTTCTTAAGAATACTTTGTTTCCTCTTGTTAATTCTGCTCCTTTTCCTGTCCTCAGGTCTTGTTTATTGACAGCTTTTGCACTAATCTAATTTGACTCTAAGCTGTTCTGTGTCCATTCATACTCTCAATTACCTTGCATGACCTGCCCTTCGAAGGAAAGCATCTTTGTACACCTAGTACAACCCCACTGCTGCACTTTCTTTGCCCTTCACTGCCATGGCTTTCTTCCTGTTTAGAATACCAGCTCTCCTCCTGAGCAAATCTTAATTGCTTTGGTAACAGGCTGCTCCTCACCAGGCAGACGAGACCTTGGGAAGTAAAGCTTGATAACATTCCCTCGTTCTTTCCCATAGGGTCTCAGCAGAACAAAAGCACAGAGATAGAGGATCATGTATTTGCTCAAAAATCATTCTTGATAAAGTAAAAATAAGGAAAGTTTATTATGCTTCAGTTATAAATGGAAGTGCTGTTATCCTGACTTTGGGAGCTTTGATCTCCTGCACAAGCCACTCTACCATTGTGAGTAGCTTTCAGTAGTAATAAACAGCCATTCTGCTTTTAGAGATACTCTCTGAGATTACCAACCAGATGCTGCTGGATAGCTGGAAATCCTACTGAAATGCTGACCACACTGTGCAAGTCTTTCTAAATCACGTACACATTAAGCCTGACACAACCGGTATTGCCGCTCTGGGCATCAGATTGCATCAACAGTTCACGCACAGGTGGTTTTGCAGGCTGCTTTCTTTAACCTAAATGTTAATACTTACAGAATGGGGACCTTTGTCATTGTAAAAAACTATTTTGATAATCTGAGGAAGCAACAATGCTATAAATGAGGCAGCTTCCATGGTTAAGTATCCAGATTTTACAATCCTTATTCAAGCGAATCTTTCAAACTGGTGAGTAATCATACTCCATAAAGAAACCCCAGCTGAGGAAGCATTGCAAAGGCAGGTCAAGCAGCTCCAGTCTGAAGGGTGCTTCATAATGATGAGCATTGCAGGAACTTTTCTTAAAAAGTTATAGTCATCTAGATGTGAATTCATCAACTAGTGACACTCTTTTTTTATATTATAGTTACAGATATAGCTGTTTAATGTCTAAAGGTAGCCCAAAGATCACTGAAAGTATTTGTTTGAATAGATAAATCACTTTTAAAGGTAAGGGTTGTAGAACCTATTCATAAATAGTAAAGACTAACCCAAATATAGTTCATGTTCGTTTTGTTGTGTTGGAGATGACCATTAAAATAACATTCATGTCATCAATAGCTGGGTTAGCAAAATGGAAAAAAAAAATCACAAAATCAGCACAGACATAACTGTAGATAATTCTCAGTATACAAATATGTGGTAACCATCCCAACACTCATCTCTTTTGCTCATGGTCTTTACAAGTTGTGGACCCAACCTTATGGTGTTTAAGCTGAAGAATACTATTATTTTTAAGATGCCCATAAACTGTACCTTAAGAAGTGTCTATTCCAGACCTGGAAGGGTACTGACTTGTCTAAACTGACTGAGTTATGTTAAAAATCACAACTTTGATTTATTATTCTCTCAGTCGTAGCACAGACTATGGAATACAGCTCTGCTGAAGTCATAATCAAGTAAGAACAGTTGTTGCCCTTAAAGACTTTGGCACAGTAGATGGTGATGCAACCCATGTAAAGATCAAGCTAATAATAAAGACACAGTATATGTCTACAGGGAACATGTTTTTGGCTTCACTTGGATTACTTAGGAGAGGTGAGGACAGTAAAAGAGGGCCTATCTGTTAACGCTTGCTAATGAGACTCCACTTTTGAGCCAGTTGTTATGAACAATCAAGCTGAAGGGCAGCAACACCAGGGAAAAAGACTGTAACAGCAATTGCAACTTTTTTGCTAATAATGCATTTTCAGTGAAATGTGGTATGGAATGTATTATGCTATGAGCCTAGAAAAAGCGTGCACCCATTGTCTAAACTAGATATACTCAGATCTATCATTCTTTCACGAAACTAGTAACTATTATTCCCATACTGCATAGATTGAAAGTACACAGGGACTGGAGCAGTTGGGCATGTTAGGAATTGCAGTAACATAATTATATGCTTTAAAGGAGTGTCTTTTTATTTGTTCTATGTAACCATGAAATTAATGTGATCCAAACAAGTTAAATTTCATACTTTATAGAACACAGCAATAGATTTCTCCCAAGAGTAGTACCCTGTATGTCCATAAAAATTGCCATGGTTACAGTTAAAGAATTTTAACATCACAGCTGATTCAGGAAGAGAGCTGCCTAATGTAATTTTCTCTAGAGAAAACAATCGTCGTTTCTAGTTTTCTAAATTAGCCTGACAATTCTGACCAGTAGTTTGCTCTACAACCTGCTGTGTTATTAAATGATCCTTAACTAAAGTAATCTTGCTGTATAGTACTGAATTAAGATGACAATCGTTCTCTCAAGTGAAGTTCAAGAAACCTCCACTCTTCTACACTGACACATTTGCCTAAATAATGTTAAGAGACTCCTTCTTAGAAAGAAAGATGTAACCACAGACTAGAAGGACCATGAAGCAGAAATTAGTGAGAAACTATGTGTCATGTCCAAATATCCTAAACTGTGGGGACATTTAATGGTATTTTATTTTTCCAAGCAGTGAAAGAACTAGATAGGAAAAAGAAGAGTGGTCACAATTTAAGATTAAAAGTGTTACCCAAAGCACAAAAATTATTTGAGGAAAATTCCCTCAAGATATCTGGAAGTGCAGGGCCTCTGAAGAAAAGAAGGATGCACAAAATGTTAGTGAAACCATCAAAGACTCCTGTCTATAAAATACTACCATACACTAGAATTTCAGTAAACCAAAAACTTTCAGAGGTAGATGTAAGCTGAGTACATCCTGCCACCCAGCTCAGGCTTGCTTGCTTTCTCAGGAGTAAAGAGCTGTTAATAGAAAGGTCTTTCTCTAGCCAGGAGAAGGTGTGAGGTCCATGACTTCACCCTGAGCTGTCAGAGACCAGACTATTGCCTGCCCCTCACCCCCAGCCCCAACATGCAGTGAGGGAGAGAAAAGAAAATGAATTTCCAGAAGTTTGGAGGTGGCTCGTGCTCTGCTCACCTCCTGAGATTTTCAGTCTCTCAAAGAGCTGGATTAACACCCCAGGGGTCTCCTCTTCCCCTTAATGGAAATGGTTTGGTGACATTTTATGTTCCCTTTGGAAAATCTGACACACAGGCATCTTTGAGAATACTTTATCTGAAAATACAGAAAACTATTTAGCTATTAAGTACTTTATGGAGATTAACCATCCAGTTAATAGGAGTGCCTGTGGCAATTCCTGGCAGACAGGACATTTTAATCCTCTGTTTGAACCCCCTGTAGTTATCTGGTTAGTTGTGCTGAGCACGAATTCCAATAGAAATATCACTCACAGCACTTGGTATTTTCAGGCGTGGTATGTTCTTGTTGGAGTTTATGGGACCTAGGTGATCGGATTAGCACCCAAACTGTCATGCTGATACAAAGAAAAACAAACCTCAAATTAGCTTAATGAAAAATAAAATAACAGAGCTCTCCTAGAGAAGACACATTTTAAATTGCTTCATTTCAAAGAAAGTCATGCTTCAGTTATCTTATCAATGCTGAACAGGTCTCTCCCTCGTTCAACTTTGCTGTTGACGTTGTAGTCAAAATACGGCAGAAGCCGGCCTGTTGTTCACGCAGGAGAAGAAAAAGGACCTAATGTTGTTATGGAGAACACAATGTACCACAGAGAAACATACTGAGCTATTAGCTACTCCAATTGAACAATCAAGGTTGCTACTTGGGCTGTCTATGAGAAAAATGAATAGTACGAGGGGGGAGAAAAAAGCATGCAGGACCTCATGGTTTGTTCTGTGACAATAAAAAAGCAGTGAGGAATTCAGCTCAGAGGAAAGCCCTTGTTTGTAGACATACTGGGGAGTGCATCCAGCAGTGGTTGAGCACTGTTTCATACTCTAAGGGTGCAGGCACCGATTCTGTCCACTTCTAAGGCAACTTCACACACATATGAAAAATTACTGATAGCAGCACCTTAACATTAGCTTCACCCTGGCTGTAAGGTAGACCTCCAAAGGCACCCCGATCACCCAGCACCAGGAGCAAGGGGACAGGACTGCTTTTGTAGACACTAAAAGGTAGCAGAACACAGGGCTTACATTATCCCTTTATCAACAAATCTTTTTCGCTCTTTTACTTTCTGGCACCTGTCACCAGCTTAGCCAGCTGCACCTTAAAGCTGATCAGATTTTTATTTTAATCTGATATTCCTGCTGGAACGGAGCCTCAGATTTATGGTAAAATTGAATTCTAATTCCAATTTTCATTCAAAATGAACTTATATTCGCTTTTAAAAATGTGCTTCTGTGCTCAGTTCTGCCCTCCTTCTTAAGTAGCCATTTCCCCAGCCTGCCATGTATCTCTAATATTTATAGCAAGTAAGCCTGTCCTCCCTTGGCCTCTGTTTTGGCAGGCTACACAAGGTAAGCTTATCAAGATCTTCCTGCCAAATTGGGTCTCCTTTTCCTGGTCATCTCAGAAACACTTTTCTTCACCTATTTCAGTTTATACCCATTGCTTTCTAACATGGGTGGTCAGGAATGCGTGGTGAGCATCAGTATTTCAAAAGGGCCTTGAAGAGCAGCACTAATAATTCACTATCGCTGTGTGTCCTTCCCCATGTCACGTTCAGAAATACTTAAAGGTAAAACACAACCATTCAGAGGAATCTGGAAGATAAACTGCGTATCGCAGCATACATCAACCATCGATCTGGAGAAAAGACTGCCAGAGAAAACTGCCTTCAGAAATGCTGACCAAAATCCATGTGTAGTGTTCCCTCTCTACATGGCTGCAGATTTATATTAGGATTTATATTGCCACTAGATTCAGAGGGCCAGGCTCTTGCAAAGGACTAGATGATCTTTAAAGGACCCTTCCAACTTAAACCATTCTGTGATTCTATGATAAAATATTGGGTGGGGTTTAAATTATAAATACAGATCTAGTACCAAAGTTTGTGTGAAAACCCTTTTCTCTGTAATTGTGGGGCTTGGATCAACTCTTTACTCTTACTGCTATCTGCTATCTGCTGTGCCAGCTGGGTATGGGCACTGTACAGAAAAGGCATAGCATTTAGTCCTCATGTGGCTGAAGATAAACATAAGTATCAAAATAAGTTTAAAAATCTTTTCTGGGTAGCTGTTGCATTCTTTCCCTTGCACAGCACCTACTGAGCTGTTACAAAGAGCTGTGCTACAGAAACAGTATTTTTCAATTGCTTTTACCAGTGTGTTGATAACAGAATAACTGCAGAGCCTCAGCTCTTATAACCTAGTATCTCTGCAATGAGTTCAGTGATTTAAAAAGGACTTTGACCTGCTGCAAATCTAGCTTTGTAACATCATGACTTTCAAAATATAAAATTAAATTTTATTTTAATTTTATACGTAAAATTATCTTTTAAAATTCACATCTCGCCACACAGCACAAGGACTGCAAAGGAAATTAATAATTGGTTTAAAAAAAGAAAAAAACTTCTAAAATTAGCATTACTGTCAGGAAAATTGTTGCTCTGTGGCAGTAGGCACTGCTTCTTTCCCTAGAAAGTACTCTAAGAAGTCCTATGTTATGGTTATGGCATTTTCCCTTCCCCTTTCACTGCTCAATATCTGGAACATCATGAAATATATGCATCTTACAAAATGGCTGTTGCTATGGAGACGTCATATATTTAATTGGAGAAGAAACAGCTGAATAAGCTTTCATTTATAAGCCCACAAAAGGTGCTTTGACAGCCTTAACTCAAGGAATGCTTTCTTCTCATTTGCTGCCCTTATACTTCCTATTTTAGTTTTGTTATATATTCACAAAACAAATGTTCCCACTTATTTTTCTATTGAGTTTTATCTGTATTTGAACAGAAAAGGTTTTTAGGAAATCCAGAATGAGGACTTTCACTTGAGATAAGAATGGCGGCCTTTATATGTTTCTTGTTACAATAGTGTTAATAGCTGAATAGGCTGCATTTTGTGCTTTAACCAGAACGAGAAATTGGTACCCAAGCACACATAGCAATATTACGACTGCAAAAAAAGTCTGTACTCCTCAGCTGTGCAAAATTATTCTCCCTTACAAATGCTTTCAAAGTCTAGGACTGATCTGATGAGTTTGGGATGAATGAAGATACTGCTTTTTAAAGATAGCCCAAAAGCTATTTTTCATTTACACAGAGATAGGGAGAGAATAGCTGGGTTGAAGTTAAATGGGGTTACTTAAAACTCTCAGCTCCAGCCTATTTGTTTTTGGGGAAGAGAAGTCTCTGCACATGTGACTTTTGCAAGAATAGTTGTGCAAATCAACCAGAACCATCAGCTATGTTTATGCATTCAGTAGTTACAAATTTTTTTTAAACCTGAGATCATAGAATCATTGAATCATTTCAGTTGGAAAAGACCTTTAAGATCATAAAGTCCAACCATTAACCTAGCACTGCCAAGTCCACCACTCAACCATGGCCCTCAGTGCCACGTCTACCCGTCTTTTAAATACCTCCAGGGATGGAGACTCAACCACTTCCCTGGGCACCCTGGTCCAATGCCTGACTGCCCTTTCAGTGAAGAAGTTTTTCCTAATATCCAACCTAAACCTGCCCTGGCGCAGCTTGAGGCCATTTCCTCTCGTCCTATCACTTGTTACTTGGCAGAAGAGACCAACCCCCACCTCGCTACAGCCTCCTTTCAGGTAGCTGTAGAGAGAGATAAGGTCTCCCCTCAGCCTCCTCTTCTCCAGACTAAACAACCCCAGCTCCATCAGCCGCTCCTCCTAAGACTTGTGCTCTAGACCCTTCACCAACTTCGTTGCCCTTCTTTGGACACGCTCCAGCACCTCGATGTCCTTCTTGTAGTGAGGGGCTCAAAACTGAACACAGTACTCGAGGTGTGGCCTCACCAGGGCCGAGTACAGGGGCACTAGCACCCCCCTCGTCCTGCTGGCCACACTAGTTCTGATACGAGCCATGATACTATTGGCCTTCTTGGCCACCTGGGCACACTGCTGGCTCATGTTCAGGCGGCTGCCGACCAACACCCCCAGGTCCTTTTCCGCCAGGCAGCTCTCCAGCCACTCTTCCTCAAGCCTGTAGCGTTGCATGGGGTTATTGTGACCCAGGTGCAGGACCCAGCACTGAGCCGTGTTGAACCTCATGCAGTTGGCCCTGGCCCATCGATCCAGCCTGTCCAGATCCCTCTGGAGAGCCTTCCTACCCTCCAGCAGATCAACACTCCCGCCCAACTTGGTGTCGTCTGCAACCTTACTGAGGGTGCACTCGACCCCCTCATCCAGATCATTGATAAAGATATTAAACAGAATTGGCCCCAGTACTGAGGCCTGGAGAACACCACTTGTGACCAGCCACCAGCTGGATTTAACTCCATTTACCACAACTCTTTGGGCCCAGCCATCCAGCCAGTTTTCTACCCAGCGAAGTGTATGCCTGTCCAAGCCATCAGCAGTCAGTTTCTCCAGGAGAAAGCTGTGGGAAATGATGTCAAAGGCTTAACTAAAGTCCAGGTAGACAACATCCACAGTATTTTCCTCATCCACTAAGCGGGTTACCTTGTCATAGAAGGAGATCAGGTTACTCAAGCAGGACCTGCCTTTCATAAACCCATGCTGACCGGGCCTGGTTGTCCTGTACATGCCGTGTGATGGCACTCAGGATGATCTGCTCCATGACCTTCTCCAGCACCAAGGTCAGGCTGACAGGCCTGTAGTTTCCTGGATCCTCCTTCCGGCCCTTCTTGTAGATGGGTGCCACATTTGCTAACTTCCAGTCAACCAGGACCTCCCTGGTTAGCCAGGACTGTTGATAGATGATGGAAAGTGGCTTGGTGAGCACTTCCACCAGCTCCTTCAGTACGCTTGGGTGGATCCCATCTGGCCCCATAGACTTGTGTGTGTCTATGTGGTGTAGCAGGTCACTAACCATTTCCCCTTGGATTATGGGAGCTTCATTCTGCTCCCCGTCCCTGTCTTCCAGCTCAGGGGGCTGGGTGCCCGGAGAACAAGTGGTCTGACCATTAAAGACTGAGGCAAAGAAGGCATTAAGTACCTCAGCCTTTTCCTTGCTCTTTGTCATTATGTGTTCCCCCACATCCAATAAAGGATGGAGATTCTCCTTAGCTCTCCTTTTGTTGCTGATGTATTTGTAGAAACATTTTTTTGTCTTTTACAGCAGTAGCCAGATTAAGTTCCAGTTGGGCTTTGGCCCTTCTAATCTTCTCCCTGCATAACTTCACGACATCCTTGTAGTCCTCCTGAGTTGCCTGCCCCTTCTTCCAAAGGTCATAAACTCTCCTTTTTTCCCCTGAGTTCCAGCCAAAGCTCTCTGTTCAGCCAGGCCAGTCTTCTCCCCTGCTGGCTTTTCTTTTGGCACATGGGGACAGCCTGCTCCTGTGCCTTTAAGATAACCTTCTTGAAGAATGTCCAGCCTTCCTGGACTCCTTTGCCCTTCAGAACTGCCTCCCAAGGGACTCCTAAACCAGGCTCCTAAACAGGACAAATTCTGCCCTCTGGAAGTCCCAGGTAGCAGTTCTGCTGACCCCCCTCCTTACTTCTCCAAGAATCAAAAACTCTGTCATTTCATGATCACTATGCTGGCCTCCAACAGTCACATCACCCACCAGGCCTTCTCTGTTCACAAACAAGAGGTCCAGTGGGTGCCTTCCCTAGTTGGCTCCCTCACCAGCTGTGTCAGGAAGTTGTAGTCCACACAGACTGTTTCCTCTCCACTGTATTGTATTTCCAGCAGGCATCTGGTAAGTTGAAGTCCCCCATGAGAACAAGGGCTAGCAATTGTGAGACTTCTCCCAGCTGTTTATAGAATATTTCATCTGCCTCTTCATCCTGGTTGAGTCGTCTATAACAGACTCCCACCATGATATCTGCCTTGTTGGCCTTCCCCCTGATTCCTACCCATAAACACTCAACCCTATCATCACCATCGTTAAGCTCTAGGCAATCAAAACATTCCCTAATGTACAAGGCTACCCCACGACCTCTCCTTCCTTGCCTATCCCTTCTGAAGAGTTTATAGCCATCCACTGTAGCACTCCAGTTGTGCGAGTCATCCCACCATGTTTCCGTGATGGCAATTACGTCATAGTTTTCCTGCTGCACAATGACTTCCAGTTCCTCCTGTTTGTTGCCCAAGCTGTGTGCATTGGCATAGATACACTTCAGTTGGGCTATTGCTCCTGCCACCTCTCTGGGGGGAGAAGCCCCGGTTCCTACATGACCATTCTCAGGTGCTTCCATGGTTTCTAACACATCAATAGCCCTTGCGTCTTTCCTGCTGCATGGTTCTCCATCCCCTACCTCCACTGCGGCAGCACACCAAAGGACCTCACTAGCACACTGTCCCCCAAACACTGGCATGTTGCCCCTATGCTTATCTCTAGTGAGCCTGGTTTTACCCCTTTCCCCCTTCCAATCTAGTTTAAAGTTCTTTCAATGAGCCCTGCTAACTCCTGTGCAAACATCCTTTTCCCCCTTTGAGACAGGTGTACCCCATCCATCACCAGCAGGCCTGGTATCATGTAGACTGACCCGTAATCAAAAAATCCCAAATTCTGCTGGTGATACCAGGCTCGGAGCCAGGTATTGATCTGCTGGCTCTTTCTGCATCTTCCCTCATCATTCCCTGTGATTAGAAGGATAGAAAAGAACACTACTTGTGCTCCTGATCCCTTAACCAGTCGCCCCAAGGCCCTGGAGTCTCTCTTGATTGCCCTCGGACTTCTAGTTGCAACTTCCTCACTGCCTACCTGAAAAATAAAAAATGGATAGTAATCTGAGGGCTGTACCAGGGTAGGAAGCTTGCTCTTCACGTCTTCACGAGATGGTTCAACCCCCCCCCCCCCCCCCCATCACATTTCTTCCTTTCAGAAAAGTGTCAAATATATTCCCTAAGTAATCTCCAGAAAACAAAATTATGTTTCTTTCATAGGGGTCAGAATAAATTCTGTTTCCTGACAACCTCTACACTTTAGGCTATGTAGAGTTCTGTTTCTTCCCTCACCACCAGTTTTCCCTACTAGAACAGCTAATAATTGCAGCATGGCTGGAACAGGAGATAAACTTCAGCTCAACAGTTGCAGAATGACATAAAGAGGTCTGGTCTGGATTGCAAACTCTCCAACACTGAGCATGGCAAGTTACTTTAGCCCTGATTTAGACTCTGGATAGACGGCTAATAAGGTGAAGTCAGGGCTCAGCCATATGGTGAAGCCTGATGGCCATATGTTCTACCATATGCTTTAATATTGCTTGTGAATTTTCTTAACAAATTATTACAAAATTAAAGGGATATCTTGCTGTACCTACACATACATTTAATCAGTGGCTTGCCTGATTGGCCTCACTGCTATTTTCTTTTTCTGGATTTTTTTTCAAAAACACCAGTAATTCTAAAGAATAGAACGGCAGTATTTGTACATAACACATAGAATCTGAGATTGCTGAATCTCAGTGTGTTTACAAATACTTAAAAATACCTAAAAGGACTTCACAGAAGCAGAATATTCTCTTGGTGGTACCTGAATGCCTGGGGTACTTCTCATGTTTGTTCAGTTCCTCTGTGATCTTTGTATTTGAATTTGAACTATCTATTTAATTGCTCAGTGTTTAATATATATAAAAAAATTATCTGAAATTTAATTAATGTGTATTGTATCAGAAGATGGATCATAGCTTTTAGATGTGATTTTATGTCCTGGAAACAACCATCTTTCTTGATGGAGTAAATGACAATTCTAGAATTGATGCCTCAAGGTAGATCAAGATACAGCAAATACTGAAATGAATAGAGAGCCTTATAAACAATTTCAAGGATGTAGAAGAGAGGTATGAAAGCCTTTACATGGCTTTACTCATAAAGGACTCTGCAATTAAGTTAATTTGGCAGTTGCTCTGGTGCTGTATCAGTGGCAATAAAGTTTTAAATCCTCAGAAAATGGGTATCATGGTAGCATGATGGCTGCACCCTTAGAGGGACTCTAAGAATGATTAAAAAATCATTGGCTTATCCACCGAGATCACATCCTCACATGAGACGCAGGGGTCTCAACTGGGGTGGGAATGGAAGGAAAGGTCAAACCATGGGAACTTGCTCAGGGAAAACAAGGTTTGAGGTACTTACTGCATGCTGAGACTTCCCAGTCACAGAAAATGTTCCTCCAGAATTGAACAGTGCACTTCTGTTTTTTAAGGATTTTGAGAGCTGCATACATTCAGTGTGGATGTGAGGCCATCATTGCATTGAATACCACATTGGAGTCTGCCTGATTCTCTCATGATGTGTTGGAAAGAATAATTCTTTTTTTTTTTTTTAAAGAAATCAACAATTCAAACAAGTGGGAATTATGATTCCCACTGTGTCATCATGGGAACTGTTGATGTGCATAGACAAGCACTGGGATAAAGGATAATTAATGTAAATATACTGTGAATTGAATAAAAAGAATGCATCAGCTATTCTGCATGGATTTCACGAGCAGTTTCATTTGTGTTTCACGAAGGGTCCCTAGTGTCCAATTGGGTTTGTCCATGTCTAAGAGGGCTTAAACTGCACTCTGTAAACACTGGAGATTCATACTGTGGTTCTCCACTGATTTCCCAAAACAGATACACTCCAAATGAGGCTATGGAAAAAGGAAACTTAAAAATAAGTCCAACTGAGCAGTGTATCTGGCAGATTTACGGGGAGGGTGGGGAAGGGAAAAGGTTTTTTTTTATTTTTCAGATTAAAACCAAGAAATTAAATGTTCTAAATCTGTTCTACTATTATGGTATCTCTTTCTGCAAATATACCATTTATTAGCAAGAGTTATCCTTTTTGATTTGATAACTTGTCCATTCTAGGGACACTGAGGGACAAAAATTAGTAATATTTGGATCATTTACCCTCTGAAAGTAATCTGCAATTTTGTAGAAAAAGAGTATAAACAGAGACCATATGTTCTGCAGCTTGAATTCCTCTCTATGGCCAGTGGGTCTTCGCTTTGCCCTTTCCCCTGGGGTCCCTGCAGTTGGCACTGGGAGACAGGTGCTGAGCTGGCATTTCCTCTACCTAAAATTTGATTTTGATTTGCATTTTAAAATATGCATAGCAAAAGCTGTACCAGCTAGCAAAAAAAAAAAAAAAAAAAATCCAACTAGACATTCCCAGCTTCAAATAACAACGTTAATTCTAATTAAGGCAAATTGTAATGGTATAGCAGGTTTAAAGGACTGTAGTTATAAATCTATTTCCAGATTCCTATTTTAGGTCTCAATTTCAGATGTTAAGTACTTTGCTTTATTTAAATACTTTAGATAGTCCTGTTGGCTTCAAATGAGACTATTCTTGCATTTAAATCCCTGGATGAATCAGGCTTTTAATCTGTGTATGTTAAACAAATTGCACTATGTATAAGGAAACTCTCAGGACTTGTACTATTATCTCTTGTGGCAATATTTGAGTGAAGTCAATGTCAATGAGACCCACAGCCTAATACATGTGTAAGACACAGAGCTTTATAATTCATGCAGTGCAGCAGAAAAATGTGTTTCTGTAGCAACAGAAATTAATTTAAACTGTAGATGTGATAATATCCTGGAATAAGAGTCCCAAAAGATTTTTTATCAATATAAGTGTAATGTATATTTTATCTGATTTTCCTGTAAATTTGCCATTGATATCACCATTAATAGTTTCACAGTATTTTATGTCACCAGAAAAAATTAGTTTTAATGAACTGTCACTTAGAATATTTTAATTATACTTGGTTAAAATGTTTTCAAAAGTCCTCTTGTAATGTGCAAATAGACAAGGTGCAGTTTGTTTTTTTTTTTTCTCTTAGGACAGATTTCATGGGTTATCTGGACTTCTGCCATGAATTGTGGGGTTTGGCTACACTGTTAATCTGAAAGGCTGTACATTTCATTTGTTTGTGTCATGGTGCAAAAAGTTTTTCATGCAAGTCTTAGAAAAATTTTTATCTGATCTCAGTGAGAAAAGTTTTGTTTTAGAAGAATGGTTCCATTTTACAGCAGAGCCCTGATCCAAGAAAGCATGAAACATGAACCATGTCTTTGCTTAGCTTTCCATAATCCCACTTATTTCAGTCCCTTGATAAGAAACTCAGAATCTGAGTAACAATTTTTACATGGATGATAATTGAAGAGACTCAATTTCCTTTACTCCTTAAAGGCTGAAAAAAAAAAGTTATTCTAAATGAAAGGAATTTACTCTTGGGCTTGTCAAAGCTCTCCCTACTGTGAATTATATAGGTTCACTGAAGTCCTGTTTGAAACTGTCACAATCTTCTTATCCTCACTGAGTTTTGGAACCTAGAATAAGTTAATGATACTGTGTATGTTAGGAGCAAAATTTATTTTTATATATTAAAGAAGTGGTTTTTTTCTGCTTACATAGGCATGAAATTTAGTACTGCTGGTTTGAATAAAGACCTCTACAGTTGACCTCTACACAAATATAACACAACTATAAAGCAATTAAAAAAGCATTAAGACTTTGCAATTT